>NC_090780.1:16277500-16901250 GCF_040054535.1 Antennarius striatus | reverse complement strand
TTGTGCAATAGATCCCTCTAACCTATATGCCTCAACATGTAAGAAAAGCAGAATAAGATAAACGTACGTCATTTAGAAACTGCCAAGAATTTGGATGAAAAATTTGTATGGTCCTCATTTAAAATGATCTAAAGATATATAAAACTTCCTAAAATGTCTTAAATACAATTACACAATTACATAGTGTATATTTTGAAAAAAAGAATAGTCATGTTCTTTGTTGACAGTTGAAATGTGATATTTTCTGTGTCTTTCAGGAGTTGACAGGCTGTCTGTCAGAAGATTACCCTCTCCTGCCTGGAGAGAAGCCTCCGCAGATTCGTAGACGCATTGGAGCTGCGTTTAAATTGGACGAACTAAGCATTCCTCAAGAATCAAAGGTATAATTGTCAGTCTGGTCTTTTAATTGATAAAGTAAGGTGTAAACCTCCAGTACATTCAGTCTTTCAACAGCCACCTTGTTTTCACCCTGCCTTAACCTCTCTAGGACTCAGAACTGAGTTTAGTTGATGCTGAGTTGGCACTTCAGATGAAGATATTTGAGGCGGCCTGTAAGCTCTGCAAAGAGGAGCACCTCGGTAAGGCTGTTAAAAAGAGCCGGCTGCTGCAGTGCAAGAGAGAAGAGAAAAAACTCAAACAGCTACAAGAGTCGGCATTTCAGCTCCGACTGGAGCGCGGACGATCCTCACCACTCCCTGCTTTTAATATTCCGCAACTAGGTGAGAGACACTTTTCAAAACCAGCGAACATTTATTCCACGATAAAAAAAAGTGTTGTTTTGATGTCTTGCCAACCATGTGTGAACCTCCCTTGAACCACAAGTGTTGCAACACTCTTTTCACTCGTCACAGTGATTTTAAACATCATAAACTCAAAACAAGGGCATCATTATTCAAACACATCAACAGGCAGCCCTGTTGTGATGGGAATGCAAATCCCTGCCATGCTGTGCATACCTATTACAACCAAATCAAGCCCTGTGTATGGAAAATCCCCACTAGAAAATAGTTTGTCAATAAAAATTTTCCATAGAGAGAGTTTATTACAATATTAAGTTTCACTTCTTAGTTTAACCTTTTCAGTTGGTTTTTCAGCATGTATATATGCATCACTTCACAAATGCATCACCATTTTTGATCTGATTTTCAGATGTGGGTACATCTGATGACAGCTCTCTGTCTGATTCTGTGGTCCAAGATGAAGGTGAGACCCAATTTCTATTAGCTGAAGAATACTTTTGCTGTTGTGAATATGCATATTTGTCAAGTCTGCATAACTTTTAGTAGAGATTTGACATGAAATCATTTCCAATATTTCTCTAGAAGTCACCAGCCAGTCGTCACAGCTGTCCTCAGGACTCCTCTGTCCAGTAGAGAAAGATCCTCCCCAGCCTGAAGCTGCATCCTCACAGTCCTTCACAAACGGCTCCTACCTGTCTCCATCTGTAACTCCTCTGTGTCTGCCTCTGACCCCTAGTCAGTCTCCCCACCCAAGCCTAAGCTCCACACTGAGTTTAACATCAAGCCCGGTGTACGACCCTCCTCCAATCCAGCATTCTCCATGGTCAGAGTCTAGTCTGGACCAGCCTTACCAGAAGAGTAAAAAGTCACGCTCCTCCAGCAAGACGAGGTAATACACCATCCATCATGACTGCTTTGCTGTTCATCAGGTTTTGGTTTAGACAAGTGAGTGTGGTTTGTACTTCTTTGATTGTGGTACACTTAGAAATTCTGAGTTTTGTTGATGCCAGTAATCCCTCACTTGTTTGCTTCAAGATCAGCAGCTTCATTGCGGATTTTTAGTAAGTAATCACGTGATGCTATACATGCACACTATTGGCTGACAGCATTCGGAAGTGTGCTGCATCCCCAGATTCACGGAATGCAGTGCATTCCGCTATATTGCGGTATTTAGTTTTTCATGGGTGGTCCTGGAACTCATAAACCGCGAGTAACAAGGGATTACTGTTCTTGAAATATTAGAGGCTTCTTCATGAATTAATTCATGAATGTACAATACTGTCATCTGCTGTTGGGCTGTTGGTACAGCAATCACTGTGAATGGTCTACTTATAAATCCTACTGAGTTTTTATGAAGCCTTGATGCAGAAGCTGAACTCAGGGTTTTCTCTTCAGTAATTGTCTCTTCTAGTACCTATTTACCCATCATAATAGGTAATAGGCATCACCTATGTCTATAATTGTAATAAAAGCATGGATGTTTATTAGATGTGGATATGTGAGAGGAAAAATATAATTTTCATGCTCCTATTTTCTTGTGTCAAGCAGTCCAGTCAAAAGTGATGTGTTGCCACCGATTGAAGCTTGCTTACCACAGGCTGCTCTGCCGATGCAGCTTTCCCATCTAAAGCTGAGCCGCACCCAGTCGAGCAGCATGCCTTCCACTCCAGAGATGCGTGTGCACAGACAGCTGTCCCTCAGGTGGGCACACATCAAACACAGCTACATGTCCTGTATGTCAGCAGTATGTGTCAGCCTGTCATTATCTGCAAGTCTTTTCATTGTTCAGGAACTTGAAAATTTACATATCTGATTTGAGTTTTGTTCGTTTTACCGTGCTAAAGCACTTGCCATGTAACACGTGTGTTTATGTGATTTGTGCAGGTTATCCAACCCTAATTCTCCAATTGAAAAGGAGCGTGGTCGCACCAGAGGTCCAAGGAGGCGACTGACAGAATATGCAATAACTTTACCACAAACACCTCCCCCTGCAGGGAGCTATGGAAACCAAGCTAGTTCCGAAGACAGCAACTCTGAACATTCGTTTACATCTTACAACAGCTCACCATGTCAGGAGCTGCTCTGTGAGCTGCCACCCAATCGATATCAGATAGCATTCCTACAGCGGAGCCCAGCTGGCAGCTATGGACCTCAAGCTTTACCACACAGTGGCTTTTACCACAATGCCAGACACCAGTCCAGTCCAGGTTTTCACAAAACCTATTATAATGAAGACTCGGCCTATTCACCTGATCTGGACTTGGCACAGAGCTATTATGCCCTGCAGTCTCCCTGCCCTTCCAACAGATATGAGTACTGGTATAAAGATGCCACTGTGACCCACCAGAGAGCACAGAGGCCTTTGCCACCTGATATTAGACTTTCCCCCTCCCCAGCTCAATGGGAGGATCCGCACTACCGTAACAGTGGTCTCCCACAGCAGATCGTGAAGGAGCAGCTCAAGTCGTGGCACAGGCGAAGTCAGCTCAAGGCCCCCAGGTCCCGTTCTCTTGACAGACAGGGAGCAGTCAGAGTGAAAAGCATGACAGCTCGAGAATCAACCGGCTACCAAAACCAGAAGTACCCTGAACAGGTAAGGAGATTAAATTATTAAGCAAGGTGCCTGATGTCATTAAGTGCCTGACTTAATTATTATGTAAAGTAAGGAAGTTAATTTTACTTATCCAACAGCTTCATTAATGTTTCACTGTTCCTGGACAAAGTAAATTTA
The DNA here is from genome assembly GCF_040054535.1 of Antennarius striatus. Lineage (NCBI taxonomy): Eukaryota > Metazoa > Chordata > Actinopteri > Lophiiformes > Antennariidae > Antennarius > Antennarius striatus. The sequence goes on along the minus strand of NC_090780.1, from coordinate 16,897,779 downwards.
TAATCAGTAGAATAAGACGTGGACATTTTACACACCAAAAATCCTGGAAAAATTGAATTGCCTCATGTATGTTTTGGAAATTGTCCTGTTTGATGAGAAATGTAGCCTGTTTCTGCTGTAGCATTATTAATAGTTTTTTGTTTGTTTCCAACAAATGACCGTGCCAACAGACACTGATGCACAGCCACAGATTTCAAAACGCATGAAGTCACCTATCAAGTCTCATGATATTGATACGTTTTTTTACATGTTAGAAATACAAATTATGTTCACCGTACTTTTTTCTATGGTTGAATATTCCAGTCAGAAGGAAATTTTTTTAGTTCATTTCCTTAGATACATTCCTATATAATTGTGAAGTAATGAATATTTAGAAGGTACAGCAGAATTTGACAAAGACAGTCAGGATGCCATTTATGACATTATGGTACACAGTATATGAAACTAAACACCACATTCATTAAACAGATTAGAGGCACATATTATCCATGTTTTTATTTTAATTATCTTAACCGTGGTTCTTAAGGTATTGTTCCTTTTTTCTGTTATTAATTTGAAGGTTACCCAAAGGAGAGCTCCACAGAGAGCTGCAGATGACACTGAGGGACTTTGGGTTGTAGATGATGGCTCTCACTTTGCAAGTCAAGTGTGAACTAAAGACAACAGAACTTGGATCATAAAGATAGGAACTCAGATACAAGTGAAACAGTTTACAAGTATGTAATGTGAAGTAATCAAGTTGAAAATTTCAGATAATCATGTTTACTGCCTGATTGTATTTTGACTTACAGATAGTGGATAAAAGAAGTGGCATATTTTATCATATTATTCAATGTACAATAATAAAACCTGAAGTCACTGTAGTTTTGAGTCAAATACGGCTCTGACAAGATGACACTAAAGATGCTGTTTTTGTCCTCTGTATGTTGTTCTGTATCTGCAGTTACAAATAAACTTGAACTGGGTGCTTGTTAAAAGTTATGAACTAAAACGTGGGGTAAATTGTTTTTTATTATTGGGGACTGTTTTAACCTGTGACTGTTGGCATATCCAAATCTGAGTAATTGCCATCTTAAAACTGGCTATTATATTTCTAAAAAAACAACATATTGTCACCATCAAAGTTTTTGTGTTATTAAATACAAAGTTTTTATGTGCAACTTTTTTAAATGAATTGACGACAGCGTGGAGAGTTTCTAGTAGATCTGACAGTCTTTGTGCCCTTTGTAGTTGGTTAAATAAATTGTATGTTTTCAACATAACTTTCTTCATTTCACTAACAATTAGGGCTCTTGTTGATGTTGATTTCAGATAATTGTTTTTAAAGTCATGTTTGTCACGTAAAGTACTTGCATACAAATCCTGCAACATTGTGCTTCATTAGATACATATATTTATAGCAAAAAACACACTACTATATTTTATTTGCAGTTAGATAGATGTGAAATAATGTGCTCCATTCCACCTAGATGTGTGAAGGAAATAAATCCAGAGTAAATATAGTGTAAATGAGCAGGATATTTTTGTTAACCTCAAGCCTGGTCATGTTTTTATACTTACATGGGTCTGGATGTACCTAGTAATGTGTACTAACAGATTAAATGAACTAGTTAAAATTAGACAATAACTTGTATGACATATAGTGTAGCAAAGAAAGACAAAAGAAGAGCTTTGATGCTTGGCAGCTATTAATGTGTCAAATTAAATTCTAAATGTCCTGAGCTTTAACAGAATGTTTGTCAGCTCTGTGTTGGTGCACTAATACTTGAGACCGCAGACCACTGGACACTATGCTTATTTCTTGAAACAGTTTCATGTCAGTACCATGTTTTGCAGATGAACTGTTGCCAACATGTGATTCAGTTGTCTACATGCTCTTTGTGGCAGTTTGAGGATGATAGGCATTTGCTGAAATTTCCACGACACTACGCACTGACCGAGCTGTCAAATGATCAATTGTGTTCATTTATAAGGCTTTGAACCATTGGGCTCATGGAAAATCAAAGACTTGAAATAAAAGAACGCATGGACCTGAATTGGAAAAAAAATCCACCTGCAGTTAAGCATGTGTGGGTGCGAAAGTGTTTGTATGTGTGTGTGTCACAATCATGTTACCTTGTGTGCCTCTGGTTTTAATGTTTTTCTTATTTATCAGTTAAAGTAGTTTAAATGCACCTGATTATAATAATATTCTCCTTTTGTATGGAAAATCTGTGAAATAAATTCCCTGTGGAAGAAATAAAGAGCAAAGTTTTCATCATGCTGTGTTTCATTTCTTTGGACCATGTGTTGATATTGGTGTAGATCTTTTCAGACTTGTCAGTGTAGGAAGCACTCAATAACTAATTAAGTTAATGATGTTTGAAGGCTGTTCACTAATATTATTACTATTGTGAAATTTTTTTATTGATCATGCTGAGTTTTAATATTTGCCTCAACGTGATTGTGAACAATGAATGCATTCCGTTGTGTAGTTAATGAAAGTTATTATAAACAAAAGGCTTAAAGGATAAAAGGCAAATAGTCATAAATTAATTTCAGGAGTTTTTTACCACTATTGCCAGCTTGTTTCCAACATTTGACAAGATGTTAGTAGCTTACATCACCCAAGTATTTCCAAATGTCATGAGAAATAATTTGAGATATTTTTGTAATTTCTGCATTATCAATCCTTTTAAAACAGTTTTGACGACTTCCACTGTGAATCACGTGTGTATTCCCAAGGCACTTTTTGTATTAAAAAAGTTAACATCTACAGTTTTTATTGTCTGCATGTATTTCAGTTAAATTTTCTGTACAACAATCAAAATTGTTAATAATTATATTTCAAATAGAAACGATGTTCAAAAGTAAAAACTCAAAAGTAGATGTATGTTGTTATGATCAAAAGACACATTTTGGTTGCTTTTTTCTTTTTTCTTTTATTTCTAAATTTTTAGATAATCAAAATTGTTAATAATTATATTTCAGACAGAAACGACGTTCAAAAGTAAAAACTCAAAAGTAGATGTATGTTGTTATGATCAAAAGACACATTTTGGTTGCTTTTTTCTTTTTTCTTTTATTTCTAAATTTTTAGATCTTATTATGAACTATATTTTATTGTTCCGAATGGATACCTTTATTTTGGAAACTGGAGAGGAAGTTTATATACTGATGAGCGCTCATCTTCCGGAAAGGATTTCGTTTCTTTTCGATAAACAATTCACTTTGCTGGTGTGAAGGCTACCTTTACAGGTAACTTATGCATATTTTATTAATTTGTTATTGTGTGCGCTTGAACAGTAAATGATGTAGAAACGTTAAATATAGGCGTTGTTAAGACTTGTCTTCCTGTTTTGCAAGTTAATTTAAAAAGCTGTGTCGCCTGCTCGATGTGTTAGCGACAGCTCAGCGCTAGCTAAAATGTGATGTTAGCAAGGTGATATTTGAGCCATCTGTGACCTGATAACTTAAAAGGTTCGTTGAAGTTTGATTCGTATCTGTGTGTATCTTGTATATGGAATCTTTAAGATACGATGACTTCACTAAAAATCGTTTTCGTCTTTCGTTGGTTCTACGTTGTGTACTTCGTGTTCCCTTTCTCGTCGTGCTAATCATCGTCCGTCTGGCAGGATGCAACTTTGTTAAACGTTGTGTTTGTGTTGTCTGCCTCAGGTGTCCGATCAAATTCCACTATTGCGCCTATTTCTGGATTATTATTTACGGCATTCGTTGACTGAAATTTTGGCTTGCTGTACAAACCTTCAGAAGTTCGTTGTGAATGTCTAATCGGTGAAACACAGGTTTTATGTAGTTTTAGTTTACTGATATTACAGTAGTATTTTATTTTTAAATGAATAAGTAACCTTAAGCTTAATGTGTCTATTAATGCCAAGTCCATGCCCAGTTCATGTACTGTAGCCATCAATATATAATCACAAAACCAGTTCTGTTTGTAGGATAACCTGTAATAAGTGATTTGTCTATTGTTCAGTTCAGACCAGCTGTTAGATTTAGTGATATAAAGTGGTCAGTGATTTCATTATGTGTACAGTATTTATTACTACATTACCAAGCAGTACGGTAGCAGACCATTTATGATAAGTTTGCCTTTTATTTGTGTATAATTATAACATGTTAATATATTTAGTTATCTATATATCAAATTCCGTGTGTTAATTTGATTGTTATTGTGGTTTCTCAGCAGGGCATTAAACCAACTGTACTATCTGAAGCAGAATACAGAGACTGTGAGTGAGTCATCAGGCAGTCTCCTTATGTCAGGCCGAAACGGGTCTGCGAGTGATGCGGACTGTCGTATCTCTGAGGACTGCCATGTCCCAGATGTGGAGCTGATGGAGCTGGGGCCGTTGCTGGAGGAGGGAGGGGGGCGACAGGCAGCCTCGAAAGGCATCAGTCCAGAGGTAAGTCTGGTTCAGGCAGTTTTCAGACAAAAGATAAGGTTCAGCAGCTTCAGTAGTCTCATTGTGATATCTTTAAGGGAGCTGCAATGCTTGCGGACGAGGAAGAGGATGATGATGATGTGGGAGAGGTCCTTACCTTACCACTTCAGGCTCATCATGCCATGGAGAAGATGGAGGAGTTTGTACACAAGGTCATAAATGTCTTCTCAATCTGCTAAATATAGAACTTTAGGTTTACAGCAACAATTCAGAAGTTTGTCTGCTTGCCATTCAGAACTTTGCAGGGAATTAAAATTAGCTGGTGTTTGAGGTTGGAGTATACAGTATAATCCAATCTGTCTGGTCTTCCCCATTACTTAGTCTTCCTATGTTATTATTAACACAATGTGTATATGTCTGATTTTTCCAAATTGAATACTTAATCTGGCAAAATTCAATTAAACATTCAAGTTAACATAAACTGGCAAATAAAAGAACCTTAATTTGAACGTGCTTAAATATTTTACTACTACTCCTACTACTTGTATTCATTGCATTAACTAAAATTCCATGCCCTGACAATCTCTTGAACATTATCTTCTAAATAGGTCTTAGAAAATGAGAATCATCAGTTTTTCATATGTGCAGGACTGCGATAAAATCTCAGCCTGAGTCTTTGAGTTCATTTACCTACTTGACCTTCCACATCTTGTGATATACATTACAGTGTTGAAACCATATTTCATGCGACCTTACTTGAGTCGACTTCACAGACTTTCAAAAGCCACAGAGTAATAAAAGTATATGCACCTATGAGTGAACGATATTCTTCCTTTTCAGGTTTGGGAGGGGCGCTGGAGGGTCATCCCTTTTCATGTCCTTCCAGAGTGGCTGAAGGACAACGATTACCTCCTGCATGGACATCGGCCCCCTATGCCCTCCTTTCGAGCATGTTTTGGAAGCATCTTCAGAATTCACACTGAGACAGGAAACATCTGGACTCACCTGTTAGGTGAGAATTAGCCTTACATCGTATTCCTAAAGCTGCTAACTGCAGATTTTTACAACCAAATTTTTTTTAGCTGTATAACTCTGTATAGCTCTTATTAGTTTTGTTTTGTTTTCTTGTCACTCTGAGTGACACTGGTCTGTTTTTTTCCCTCAGGGCTGATCTTATTCCTTTGTCTGGGCACATTAACCATGCTGCGGCCCAACATGTATTTTATGGCCCCACTGCAAGAGAAAGTGGTGTTTGGGATGTTCTTCCTTGGAGCTGTGCTCTGCCTTAGCTTCTCCTGGCTTTTTCATACCGTCTACTGCCACTCTGAGAAAGTGTCTCGCACCTTCTCCAAGTAAGGGCTCAACCACTCTGCTTCTCACATTTGCCTATGTCTCTTCAAGGAACATTTTTGGATCTGTCAGGTTTTGAATTTTCAGGCATCCTCATTTACCTCATTACTAGACATGGTAGACCAGTCATTAGAAGTTTCACAAGGATGTACGAGAGCACCTTCTTGGCTTCATTGTGAGGTTTATAGTGATCTGTGGTCACAACTAATGGATGAGTGCATTTACTCTGTCAGACCACTGTAACATCATATTAGTCAAATCACATGCACAAACTACACCATAAAAAAATACAACAGTTGCCATGTCTCAAATTAGCAGGGAGGAGAAATCAGACACAGAACTATAAATATTTGGTGATGTTGATTGATTTTCCTATGAAAGCATTAACATTTAGAAATCCCTAACATGTTTGTTTACCAACATAAAAATACATCACTTTTCATACAGAACTTCAAGCCTGTTTGTCTCTGTCGCCCCCTCTCTTCAGGCTTGACTACTCGGGCATAGCCCTTCTGATCATGGGCTCTTTTGTACCATGGCTGTACTACTCGTTCTACTGTTCCCCTCAGCCCCGACTTATCTACCTCTCCATTGTATGCGTCCTTGGCATTGCTGCAATCGTAGTGGCCCAGTGGGACCGGTTCTCTACACCTCGTCACAGACCTACAAGAGCAGGTGAAACCGGTTCAGAACCATATGTGCTTTAAAGAAACTGTCTTTTCACTGTCATTTTAAGCAGCAACTTGCTTTGGGTTATTATTGTCGTTTGATCATATGTTGCTGAGCAGTCTGCAGCACTAGGTATAAATGTTCAGTGACCAAGGTGCATAAGTAGTGACTTTATCAAAATTACACAAAGTAATAAGTTCATTTCCTCACTTAGGTGTGTTCATGGGTCTTGGACTAAGCGGTATTGTCCCCACAATGCACTTCACTATTGAGGAAGGCTTTGTTAAGGCGACCACAGTGGGCCAAATGGGTTGGTTCTACCTGATGGGTGCCATGTATATCACTGGTGCTGGTCTGTATGCTGCCAGGATCCCTGAGCGCTATTTTCCTGGCAAGTGTGACATCTGGGTAAGTATTGGATGAGATAACCTAATGCTAAAGTCAGGAAATAATTCTTTGCATGTGAACAGAATGTCCATTATAAACATAGCTGGACAGTCCGGCTATGTTTGCAATGTTGTTGGTTTTCAATTAATAGTACCTTATCCATGTATGCATATAAGGCTAGAACCATGATAAACATGCAGGGAGCTGGGCTGCTGCATAGTTTTTGTCAGAGGAATTGTGATTTGTCTTTTCATATGGAGATGTTATGGCAGCATTGTTGAATATAACTTTCTGGATCTCCTTTTAAATGGGATTTGCATATTACAATATCCATGTGTTTTTGTGGGGGGTTTTTTTTCACAAACCAGTGCTCGCTGTAACCTGTGTATTATATTTTTTCCCACGGCGGTACAAGACTTTTCTTTCCTCTGGCCCAACTTGTTTGAAGAGTGTTACTGGCATCAAATTCAGAATAAGCCTGTATTTATAAAAATCAGCAATATATCTACTATTGTATCTTTGTTTTCTAAATGTATGTCAAGACTGATTATGAAATTTTAACTTCCTATTTCATTTACATATCACAGAATACTGCAACATTTACAGTATTAGCAGAGTTACAGACACATTTTATTTGGTTGTTCCATCCTTTCTATCAGTTATAATTATCATTGTCAATAGACTAACATCTAATAATACATCACAATTAACCAAGTGTTGATGGAATGAAGACCAAGCAAACATTCAAATCTCTTCAGTCCACAAGTGTGTTTTTGTTTGTTGGTTGGTTGGATTATCACTTGCCTGTATAAAATCAAAGGAACTGAAATTTGCACCTGTCTTTCTCTTTCTAGTTCCATTCCCATCAGATTTTTCATGTCCTGGTCGTGGCTGCAGCGTTCATTCATTTTTATGGAGTTTCCAATCTGCAGGAGTTCCGCTACGGCCTTGAGGGGGGATGCACAGATGATTCACTCCTCTGAGGGGCCTAACTGTGACTACTCATACTTTTCTTTACAGGCCCGCACACGCACGCACACACACACACACACACACACACACACACACACACACACACACACACACACACACACACACACACACACATACACTTAAATGCTGCTGGAATTCAATATATGGTCACTTACTGCTCCTTCTGTACTTATTTGCAAACATCTTTTTTGGGTTTTGGTGGGCTTTTTGTTTGGCTCTGTTTTGCTCCAATGAAGTAGCATGAACTAGCCATTAAGCTACGAAGGGAATCTTCAATGGGCACTACTTTTTCAGTAATTACAGGATGAAAGTCTACATTTTCAAGTTAGATTAAAATGTGATTTTTAACCAAAATCTTATTTTCCTGTAACTGATGGTTACTTCTGACAGGCTCACTACTAGCGTTATCATTGCACAAAGGGTACAGAGCGTATTATTTGTGCTGTAGCAGAGGGCACGTACTGTAAACCATTCCTTTCCTCCCTACCAGTGACTATGCAGGTTAGAGGATGAATGTACTGTCCACTTAAAGTTAAGGTGTAGAGAAGAACTGGACCATTTTGGTATTTGGAGACATGTACACATATTTATACAAGAATGATTAAATTATATATAGCTATAGTGTGTAAAACTGTCACCGGATGTTTTTTTTTTAAACTGCTGACACTGATTGCGATGTCTGTTGAAACACGGTGGACCACCACAAATTCACTCGCATCTGCTCTGCAAGGAAAAATATTAAATGTACTCTGAAGGCCCAGAGAATACTCTACAATTTTATAAAATACAGAATGCATTAATAAAAGGAACATGTGTCTTCAGACCCATAAATATGAGATAGATGTGTCTGAGTAAAACAAGCTGTAAGGCTGAGTGGAGATCTTCATAAAGTTAAAACGATAAATACATAAATTAATTTCTTAGTTTGTTTGGACTTGAAAGAAAGTTTTTCCTGTGAATTTTGATGCATTGTTTTGGTTCCAAACAACTTATACAGTATTCAGAAGGACATAAATTTATGCTGCAGTGCAGAAAGTAGAATCAGTACAAATTATACTGAAATGCTTAAAATGTTGAAATTAAAAGAAATCCCTCACCATTATTTTTCCAGTCAGATGACAAATCATTGATAAATTTTCTAGAGGTCCTGGGCTACGCACAATGTACAGATCTGGATAAATTAAATTGTGTTTTTGTCAGCTAGAGGTGTTTCTTTTGTGGTAGATTTCAGATGCAATGAAAGGTGTATCAAACACACCTAGGTGTATATTATTAAATTGAAACCTTTAAATCACCATATAGGGTTTAAAACGTGATATTTATGATTGATATGAACTTTTAGTATTCCTGTGCCTTAGGCCAACGGAAACGTTTTTAAAGAAAACGGCCTATCTTAACAGTCAAGGGAGCTTCAGTGATTTCCAGATGTTGACCTTTCTTGTTTTCCTTGCCATAAATACAATCAAATCTCTCTACTGAACTGACAACTCCATTGATAGGTTGTATCAACTGCTGTTTAAGACTATTTGTTTTCTAGATCAACTTATTCAAGCTTTATTACAAAGACTAAAATGATGTGGATTCTTGACCTTGTGTAATGTCCTGTGTAGAAAGTGAAAAAAAATCATACATTTCACTGAAATGTAAACGTAAATATTTATTAATGGTAACCTTGGAAAATTATTGGAATAAATTTTTTTCCACATGTACAAACATGGTGTCCATTTGTGTCAAATGCATGTTCAAGGTTCAGGTATCGGTATCCATTAATTATTATTTGTTGGCATAGCTCAATTTATCCATCCATCGTTGTCACTATTTGTATATTCTACTTGTTGCATTTCGTTCTTTATATTTTCCATGTTTTCCCTCCAACTCTCCCTGGATCTGTTCCTCAAAAAAGAATTTAATGGGTGTAGCATCATTGTAAGATTGTCGCTCTATTTAAAATTTTCTTGTGTTGGCAACTCTAGTTCTTTTCTTAGGTCTCTTTGCACCAAACACACCAGTGACGTTTTTCATTTGAATAGCATTATGACATCATCCCAAGTCTCCTAAATCGCCAAGTTTCATTTAAAAACATAAGTATAATTTCAAAATACGAGTACATTATTGCACCAAACGTGTTTTTAACTGTGTCATCTGTCATTACTTTGATCTTTCTAAGTGGACCTTATCCTGCCAGCGTGTGCTCGGTGGATTCACGATGAGTGACTGTATTGGTGACGTCATTACCAAGCTTATTCCTATTACTTTCTGTTTACGTTTTTCTCACTTGATAAGAATGTGAACGTGAAGTGTTTGCAAACTACATTAATGGATTTTAGGAAACAGGAATGGCAAGAATATTGGATGTGTGGGACCAGATAACGATTTGGCTACATGATAATATTCCAGGCGCAGGTGATCAATACATTAAAATACTCAGTTAAAGTCTTGTCAGAATATACAAAAAAGAGAATGTACCTGAAAGAATGTCATGATATAGTATAGATTAATATATTTTTAAGCAGGGATATTTAAAATGCATCTATATAAACTGTTGTAAGTATAGAAACAGTTAATTCCTAATATCAATATTAGTGATTAGAATTTGTGATTAAAAAAAACTTAAACTGAAAACAGGTGAATTTGTGGAATATCTAAAAAGTACCTGAAAATTGTACTTGAGTAATACTTTTATTCTTTATTTTATTCTGTATTCAATATAATCATCATAATTTAATAGAAACAATAACAAAAGAGCTACAAATTTGTCTTGTAACATCACTGGAATAAATTTTTTTTACACAATCAGTAATTTTCTTCCGTCAGCATTGATTGCAGCGGTGATCCTCTTTATCACTGACCGACGACATATGTCATGGGATGGAGGCCCTTTCTCCACTTGGAGCTGCCCGGAGTTGCTGCTCAATCTGTGGAGAATGTTAAATGGATTGTCCAACATTGTGACATCATTCTCCATCATTCACACACACATTCCCAGCAAACACATTCTATCACCACTGTGCTAGTTTAAGATAATGTGGTTCAAGGTCCAAATTGCCTAGAGGAATGTATTTTTGTGTGGACAGGCCTGCTATGCCTACCAGTGGTCTCTACAGTGACCGGTCTGATCCTGTTTCTGAGATGCAGTGGGCAAATATGTCGATTCCTATTCTGGGTCATTACGCATGGTTGACCAGGACATGAGAGATTTGCTGTTCCTTCATAAACTACATAACGCTGGTGTAGATTTTGCAGTCTTAACTGCACTGGCAAACTCCATCAGGCCCATACTACGATCCAAGTCATGATGCCTCAGTTTTGATTTGTATAAATGTCATTCTCTCTCTGATCTTTATGCCTTTTTATAGGCATGGGTGAGTTAACAAAGGATTGATCATTTGGCGTTCGTTTAATAAAAGCATTGTGGCTATTTCTCTCACAAGAATAATTCAAGGATTACCAAATCTCACCCAGGCTGGAGTAAAATTTGTTCAACCCCAAACCATTTTCAATAGCACAATACCACGTACATTGCAAGGCAAGGCAAGTTTATTTTTATAGCACAATTCATACACAGGCAATTCGAAGTGCTTTACAAAGGCAAAAAAATACAAGAACGTTTAAAAGGGAAAAAGGCAATTAAACAAGAGAATAAAATATTTAAACTGAAGCTAATGATTAAAATTATTATTACCACAATGCTTGCATTTTCTTAACAGACAAGCTATACCTCCCAACAAAATTATGGATTGTTTTTTTATTATTTACGAATATCAACACATAACATCCCACAATAGCAAAAACAATATTCCAAACCTTAGATACAGTATAAAAACCTCTGCTTCTGCAGTGATATCAGTTCAAATACAATATATTTGTAGCAGCTGATAAACAAACAATTGAATAATTGACACACAGCTGATCATTGCCAAGGGTGGATCCGGCATACCAAGCGGTTCTATCCCAGGTACATCGCCTTGGATGATATCAGATGTGATGTTGATGAAAACATGTGGCCAAACCCAGAAGATCGTAGAGATTAGAGACAGTAATTTTGTGTTTTTTTACGTAAACCACCCCCCCCCTTTTTTTCTGGGCTTTTTGCTGTTCATTTTTTTGTTCAGAATGCTCTTGTGTGTTTCATCAATATTTTGTTCACTGTAAGCTTTTTCTGTTCTATCATATTGCAAACAGTATTTTCCCTGTACCTCCTGTAATAAACAGTAAAACAATAAAAATGATTTGCTTTTCACTGGAATGCTTTTGAATGTGAACATTACATGTGGACATAGAGTTCCCAACCAAGAAATTTTGTGTACATGTTGTATGCAATTACCAGTAAAACTGTAACATAAAAGTCTATGCAATTTTTATCATGTCAATGGTCCTGAGCTCCTATCAGGAGACTGAAGAGGATTTTGATGCAGTCATGGAGGGGGTGGGGGTGGTGAGCAAAGGGTCAGAGATGATTGAGGGGGTTAAGATAGTAGATGTCCAGGGAGTTAGCTGGATGCTGACATTAACAAGTCTGTTCATTTGGTCGGTAAACTCCAGGTGTGGGGAGGAGGGGGACAGGATAGATGGTGAACTGGGTGGGGTTGGATGGTGTGAATCCTCATCGGCAGTGTCAGCTGGTGGGAGCAGTGTGTCCTCATGTTTGCTTTAATGTCTTTTGTAGTTTGATGTGTCAAGCAGAGGGAGTGTTATCTCCTTTGCATGTTGTGGTATCTAGTCCTTCTGACTGGGTTTCCCTGGTAACATGGCCTTGGCAGAGGGATCAGTGTGGCGCAGGTAGGAAAATAGGTTGGGGAAAACTTGTTCAGACAAAACCCATCTCCCTTGAAAAGATGTCTGCAGTCCCAGAAAAAGTTAAAATTGTCAATGAAATCTGTCGAGTGAACAGCACATGCAGTTGAAAGCCATGTATTCAGTGCAATCAACCGGCTGAATCTTTCAACTCCTCCTCTGACTGGTGTAGAAGCCACCTGATAAAAACTTCAGCAGTCAGTGAGCTAACTGTGTTTAGCAGATAGCTAAAGTCCGGTTTGAGTAATTCAGACTGCCACTTCATAATATCACTTGCCCCTGTGTGCAGGATGACATTTTCCACATTTGGGTTTGATGCAACAATACTCAGGATCCTGTCAGCCATATCAGAGACCATATCATTGGAAAAATACAGCGCTTTGGTGTTTTTGCTCTAGATGGTTCCCGCATCTTTTATGGCAGAGTCACCCACAATCAGGTACTTTTTCCCACACAAAATGTTACTGTTAACTACTGCACCCCAAATATTATTGAACCCCCTTGAAGACGAGCAGCTACTCCTCTATCGTTCCTGGAAGCATTCACAAAATTCTTCGGTTCATCATTCTAGACGTTACTGATATACCTAGTAATTCTACTACAATAAATCTATGAAGTTTGGTACAGATTTTTAATATCTGATTTTGAGAATGATTTTGGGACAGCAGTTGTCAGATAAAGTTACATTTTGTGTGCAAAAACAGCTGGTGTGATTTGGTTACGGCCAAGTAAATATAATATACAACTGGGTTTGAATAATTGTCCTTTCAATTATAAATGTACAACCAAATTAAATAATACAAAAAGTGTTTTCTCCAGTTGGGCCTGAAAAAGTGTTTTGCAAATCCATTGAATTATTTATGTTAATTTAAGTGTGTGTCATAGCTTTATAGGTGTAGCACTCTGAGAAACTACTGCAGATGTAACGGATGTAGATGCTTGTTCGCTTTATATTACTGTACTACAATACTGTTAAAGCAATGTTTTTTTTCCACCTAAGAAGACAAGGGGGAGGAAAGAGACATGTTCAGAAAAGCCTGGTGCTAAAATGAGTGACCTGATCAGTCAGACGGAAAAGTATTTTACCAACAGACTCACCCGTCCTTCACCTCCAACTTCACACCTCAACTCAGATGCAGAGACACACAGTTGATGTTTTTTTTATTCTCTACATATTGGCACCCAGAGATGAAGAAATACAGAATCGCAAGCAACAGGATGATGCAAATTTTTGGTTTATAAATCTTAACGTAGTTTTAAAACAGTTTAAAATATTTTAATGTAAAATTACTAGATGCTATTTAAGGCAGAGGCAGGCAAAAGACAAAAGAATGTAGCTCTTTTAAATTAAATATAATTCCAGATGTACCACAAATGTCCAAAACGTAGAAAAATGTTTGAAAGTGTGTTTAGTGTTTACCTTAATTCACTGTGCTTGTGTGGGGGTTTTATGGGCCTGTGTTCATTCATTCATTCATTCATTTTCTGCCACTTCATCCGCCGTAGCGGGTCACGGGGAGCTGGAGCCTATCTCAGCTGGCACAGGGCGTGAGGCGGGGGACACTCTGGGCACGACGCCAGTGTAACGTGAGCCATACACAAAGACAAACAAGGAGGAAGCCGGAGAACCCGGAGAGAACCCACGCAGACACGGAGAGAGCACGCAAACTCCGCACAGAGCGGAACTCGAACCCGGACCAGCCGTGTTGTGCGGCGACGTGTTCACGCCACATAATCACCCTACTGAAATGTCCTTACAAACAGTTTATACTACACTGTCAATAATTTTATTTTATTGGAAGACTTAAACTCGCAGAGTGATTTGACTTCACTTCGATAAATGTCTGAAGCATTAAATGTTGAATCCTCGTGTATTTTCCAGGACTACACTCTCACCAGCTTTGGTTGCATACATTTCCGGTCGTGTCGTTGCGTTACTTCCCAATCACAAATCTGCTGCTTGTCGGAACCAATATATTAGACCCGTGTTTCTAAACGGCGTTATTTAGTAGCTGGTACGATTCTGACAGCGAGTATGATAGGCTAGCTCTATCTAACATTTTTGCTTTACGACTCTGGTATTCAGCCTTGTTCCTATTTCGTCATTCAGGCATGTGTTGGTCTTCTGTATCTAGTTTTAATCGGTGTTAAAAGTTGTCATTTCTCTTTACGGTAAATTACTTGTCACTTTTAGTGTGAGCATCATAGCATTGACGTTCACTGTGGCTTGCTTTTAATTGAAAGATAATGCAGTGTTTCGCATCGTCATAACTAATGTTTAGCGATAAACACATTAAGTTTCTTTGGCGCTTCTGCACTTCTTAGTTTTTTTCTGGGGAGGTCATTTCCGTGCACTGTTACTGATATTGACGAGATGGTTTTAGCTTAGAGTGAATGATTTCGCCTTTACGGTTTAAATACTGTGTCTCGGTTCAGTCGACACGTGAAAGATCTCCTGTAAAGTTTTTTGTGGATGTACTACACCAATGCAATGGTAGTGAATGTTGCTTTTTGTGACCGGTAGAGATGGAGAGCGATCAGCAGTCCAGTGAGAGCTCGGATCGTTCGGAGTTGGTTTCTGAGGACGGCAAGAACATCAAGTCTGTTATCTGTCAGTGTTGTGAATCCAAGGTGCTGTGTCCGGGGAGCGCCGTGTTGGCTGAGAAAGAGGTAGGATGGATGACCTGAAGGCTTTAGGGTGGAACAAACTAAAGGATTTATTTCGTCCAAGATCCTTTTGCTCACTGGAAAAATGTCAAAAACACTTTTTAAAAACTTGTTTGAATGCATCTATGCCAAAATACAGTACATCGTGTTAACTTGTACATTTGCTTTGGATACTTGGTATGGTATGAAAATTTAACCAGTGCTTTATTCAAACTTCACTTGTATTCACTTGTAAGGATAATCTTGATTTACTTGCTAACTGAACAATTTTGCTGAGTCAGTGGAAGATGGCCAGCTTGTCACTCTTGCTGAATCAATCAGCCCATAGTTCTTCACTTGCATGTGAGCAGGGTGGTCCAGAAGTCTGAAAATACTCTCCTTCAGGAGCTAAGGACTCATGACCCACATATGGCAGAATGTTTCTGCACTATAATAGTGCTGTTGGACCAGTGACCTGTCGGGTTGGAAGAACTCAGTCAGTTCTCAGTCTTCCGAAAGATTAGTTAGATTAGATTAGAACATGTTTTCTCAAAGTGAGCCATAAACTGATCAGTATGTCCTTAAATGCCATGAGTAAACATAACATATAAAACTCCCCACTGACCTGGAGAGGGCGGACCACCTTTTTCCGGTCGAGAACCATGGCCTCAGATTTGGAGGTGTTGATCCTCACCCTCGTCCCACTGACATCCCACTTACACATAGGCGCATTAATAAATACAAGAGCAACAATTAATATTAATCTAAGGTCAGGTGGTCCAGCTAGATTGAAACCTCAACCAGCTGTTAATTGTCTTAATATCTCAGCCATTGTTTCAGCTCCTTCAGAAGTATTCAGACCTAATCTAGTGTCTATTTTCTCCCACCAGCTGTTTCTACCATTAATGAAGAAAAAGAGCGGCCTCAACAACACAGACGGCTCAGTAGATGGAGATACCTTGACTGCCCACTGGTTTGTGGATGACATGTTCACTTTTGAGAATGTGGGCTTCACTAACAATGTTGGGAGAATTAAGTATCTCATATGTGCTGATTGTGAGATTGGACCAATTGGTTGGCATTGTTTGGATGACAAGAAAAGTTTCTACATCGCTCTGGAAAGGGTGAAGCATGTATAGTCTAAAAGCATTTGAGAACACAAAGGAACTATAAAAAATGTTTGCAGGCTATGCATCTTTCTATGGATTTACACCCAGTGCTGACCTCAACCCACTGCAACACACACTAACATATACTCTATTGTTATGTGTACATTGTTTATGTTGTGTGTTACTTTGATTCTCTCTTCACATGGACAAAATCAAACTATTACTGTCCTAATAAAGGTGTTTTTGTGGAAGCTAATGTTGGATATTATCATGCGATTGTTTGCTGTATATTCTCTTAAAATTTAAGCTTTTTGATAGAAACTTTTCCTTTCAGATTAGTTGGACAAATAAAAACTATAAATTCATAGGATATTTTTATTTAAATTATCAGATTACTTAAGAGTAAATAACAAGCTTGATCATTTTCATTTATTTAGCAAAAATACAGGTATCCACAACTTTCAGCTTTGCAGACATGAATATTTGTTGCTTTTGTTTTACTTTTTGCGCTTTTTCAATTTTAGATATACACCACAAACATTTCCAGTTTTATAAGGAACATAAATTTGAGCTTCATTATAACCTGATAGTAAAGACTCCATGAAGAATGGGGGTTGTGATGGGGGTTTATTTTGGGTGATAAAATTCTTTCAAACCTCTTGTGTTTGTCAAGAGTGTAGGTCTCCTGATTGATGCCAAATGTCTGAAGTTTCTAATTTTTTTATTTTATCATATTTTGTGTTTATCATTTTGCATGTACTCTGTTAAATAAAGGCTCTCTTTTCATTCTGACAGCTGAAAAATATTAGTCCTGCGGCTATTTTCTTGTATTTTTGTGTCTATCCTACACTATGTGTATCTTCAAATAAAACTTATGACAAAACAAAGGCAACCTTGATCCTTTTTTTTTTTATTCATTCATCTTCCGAACTACTTTATCCACTGTAGTGGTTCACGGGGAGCTGGAGCCTATCCCAGCTGTCTTAGGGTGTGAGGCGGGGGAAACTCCGGGCCAGTGTACCACGGAACCACATAAAGACAGACAACCATGCACGCTCACACACTACAGGAAATTTGGAACAGCCAATTAACCTGAAGAGCATGTTTTTGGAGGTGGGTGGAAGCTGGAGAACCCGGAGAGAACCCACGCAGACATGGGGAGAACATGCAAACTGCACAGAGTGGGACTCGCACCTGGAACCGCTTTGCTGTGCGGCGACAGCGCAACCCACTGCGCCACCATGCCGGCCCAACCTCAATCCATGCTTTAAATTATATATTTATTATAAAATTCATTTTTGCTACATCTAGAAAAACTACCACAGTGAATGTCAGAAAATACAAAAAATAAAGATGCAGTCATCAGTCTGTGAGATGAAACTCAAGCACAACTGGTTTAGTAACACAATGATCTGACAATAACAATAAATCCACTTCTGAATTGCTCAATAGGAATAAACAGGTTTTTAGAAATGTGAGTGGCCAAGACTAACTCCAGACTATAACTCAATTGAGATTTTTGTGGTGGAACATGAAAAGAGGAGTCTGTTCCCACAATTCAAGATGCACTGAAACGGTTACACTTGTGGATTGTCAGCCAAAATTCCACTGCAGAGATAACTCATCTCCTTTAATCAGAAAATGATTGGTTGCCATTGTGATGTTAAAGGTGACACAGTTAGACTTTAAATTCAGGGGTTGAACACTATTTAAATTGATGATTTTGGGTATCAGATAATTTTTAAGTGTAATTAAATAGTGGAACTTTGGCTCTTAGCCACCACTTTTGAGGTACTGCTCAGTGCTGACATTGATATTGTCATTTATAAAGGTCTTTGTTATAAAAAACTCTAAAGTTATACAAAAATAGAAGTTTTTCAACCTTTCCTTTTCAGACACTTCCAGCACCACTTCAGAATTATTTCATATCTCCAATCTCCAACAGGGAGTTGGTATTTCCAGACAGAATCAAGCACAGAGATTCACTGCCAGCGCCATCCACATCCAGATGTTCAGCTCAGCACAAAACATCTGAAGTAAATAGCTCCTTGACTTGGTCCTCAGAACCCAGGGGCCACATTTTCTTCTAAAACTTGCATGCTATTTTTACTTTTATTCCTTTGTTATTTATTAAGTGTCTTTGAAGGTCAGGTACAGTTTAGTGTGTAATATCCACTAAAACAGAAGAAATTAGGAGGGGGCAGTACT
This sequence comes from Antennarius striatus, assembly GCF_040054535.1. Classification (NCBI taxonomy): domain Eukaryota; kingdom Metazoa; phylum Chordata; class Actinopteri; order Lophiiformes; family Antennariidae; genus Antennarius; species Antennarius striatus. The sequence continues at coordinate 16,879,238 of NC_090780.1, read as the reverse complement.
TTTTCCACACCTTTCTGTATTGTGAGGATACTTGAACACTTAAAAGGAGGCATTAAAATCATGTAATTACTGTGTTTAAAATATGTATTACAGTACACACAAGCAATCCAATGGTTGTATGTTCTTTGAAAGGTCATACCTCTGCAGATTATGGAAATTACATGAAATAATATGCTATTGCCCTTCAATTGCCCCTTGGGGACAAATAAAGTTTTTTTTAATTGAATTGCACTGAAGTGAATGACTGTACAAGGAAGCTTTAGAATCGTATCAGATATCATTTTAGTTGGATATATCGAATTAAAAACATTAAACAAATATATCTTTACCCAACACAAGGCCAATGACTCAAATCAAGTGAACACAGGTTCATTCCTCTGATTCGTCAGTCATATTTGTTCTACCCCAAAATACTGTATGCCAAATGGAAGCTCAAGTGAAACCGAGAAAAATAAATTTCATGCAGCCTTATTTATAGAGTGTACTTTTCAGAAAATGTAAATCTCTATTAAAATTATGGGACGTTTCAACGTATTTTACTTTGTTGTAAAAGCCATCATAAATGACAAAGCGGCTGATCAAAACAAAACAAACTGATAGAAACTGTTATTGAAGCTAACAGCTGAACTACCGACATATAGCTGCGTTCTCTACCAATCAACGAGCTCCTCTGGACCATTTAAAAACGAAGTGCCGGTCAACGCGCATCAATCTAGCGGGTTCGTTCGATAACATAACCCACTGTACCATCTGGCGTGTCTGTTCTTTCGGATACACCAAGCGGGCAAGGCGTCCTACGCATTCCTCAACGGGAAATCTACTAAACTCCGTGCGTCTCCGGGATGAAAGGGTAACCGAAACAAACAGCCAACAGAACTATCATCTGCGAGGACGCCACTAAAGTATATAATCCATAACAAAAGAGTATTGTGCTTAGAAAGTGTGAACTGCGCAAGATTAAGCCACATCGTAGTCTATTTAAATCTAGATTGGAGTATGTTTAAATGAAATTTATATTTAAGGCGTTCTTTCAGACATTTAACTAATTTAAACAGGTATTAATAGGCATAATACGCGCTATATCGATGCACTAAAACATTTAATTATATCATGTGACATAATGCGTATATTGTGCGGTATAGCCGCATCGTTGGTATAAAAATGACAGTAGCCTCAATAATTTGTGTCTACTTTTTGAGGCGGATGGACACGTGTATTTGCTGTCGTTGCCAACTCGATAATTCGTCTTTGAGTTCAATGAGTGGAGAGCGGACATGAACTGATAGATAGGCAGAAAGTCGCATCGATCATATTTTTTTTTATGAGCAAGACCCTTAAAATATTTCAGCTACAGTCGTTTAAAAGATGCAACGATGACTCAACCTCAGTTGAATGAGTTCATCCCCCCTCCGGAGTGTCCTGTTTTTGAGCCCAGCTGGGAGGAATTCGCCGACCCTTTCTCCTACATCAACAAAATACGACCCATTGCAGAGAAAACTGGGATTTGTAAGATTCGGCCACCACCTGTGAGTATTTCTTCATTTTTGATAAATATTTTGGGTGTTTAATCTGCTGTGCTGACCTCAGCTGCTTGTCATAATTTAGCAGGCAAAGTTGTGTTTTAGACAGGTTTCAACATGGCGGATTGCGGCTAGTGAGTTGAATTGTCAGCTCGCCTGAGAGAGGAGTGTTATGTTTGCACACAGCGACGGTGAACCCATGTCAGGACCGAATTCAACAATAAATATTTGGTTCCGGTCAACTTTTTAACCTCCAAACTGAAGGACGTGCCTTCAAGAGAACAGTTTATTTCCAGTCCATGCTTTAAAAAAAAAAAGAAAGAAAAGAATTCAAACATTAAAGTTGGTCTGTATGCAGATGAACTCCTAGTGTTTACATTAGCGCAGACGAGACGCTTCCTGGTCAGGGATCGGGGAAATAACGTCAGCTAATACAGATTTAAGATGCTAAATTTGACCGGTGTGGTTAATAGGTTGACTAAATATAAACGCTAACTTTCCCCGTGAGGATTTGACGGCTTTAACCCGGTGAGGTAACCCGGATAACGTTAATCAGGCCTGCGTGGAGCTGCTGTCTGACATCTGACGCTACGTGTTCGGTGACCCGCTGGGTATGGAGAGAAGAGTCCACTCCACACTCCACGGAAACCCGCTTTTCACGCGAGTTTCACCACTTTCACCCTCCGACACCCTAACGACACAAGTTTTAGTTCATTAAATTAACATATTAGACTGTAAGTAAAGCCTTACGTCATTATCGGTGCCACTGTCTTACGTAATAAGGTCCTATTCTATTCCCTGACCATTCAGCCATCATTCACCCCCCCACCCCCACCCCCATACTGAAAATCTCACAGGACAAAAAGAAAAGATAGTTTAAATTTGACCCCCCAAAAAGGACTGAGTCAGTCTGACGTTATAGGACACATTATGGTGGAAAAGGGAATAAACCTCATTGAAGTTTGTCGACAAGCTTGTGCGTTATTTGGATAAAGGTCAACTCCAATAATCGAACCCAGTGACCAGTTTGTTTAAGCCAAATGGGTTCTGAATAGGGATCAATCTCTCAAAGATGGTTGCCATCATATCAAAGTCGTCATCTGCAGAAATTGGGAAGCTTGTTTTGCACAGTTGGGTGTGGGGCGGGTAGGCCAGAAATGGCATCGGTACAAACGAGGCAGTGGGGGATTTGAACTCTAAAATTAAAAAATAACTACATTTTAAAAAATTGGAAATCAACAGCTCATATAAACAAAGAGGGTCTTGGTTTGTCTATCTCATGGGACTGTCTAAGGAAGTGTTTGTTGTCCACCTTCAACATGGTGGATCTATTTAAAAGAATGGTTTCTTTTAGAGATCACCTGGAATAGATCTTTACCACCATGTTTGTTTGTATTGTCACCTTTATGATGGCCCAGCAGGTTTGTGAAATACCAGGGTAGTTGTTGTTGTTGTTGAGATAAATACCAAATGGTAGGCACTAGGCAGAATGTCTACTGTTCAAACATCCCCCCTCCCCCTCTGTAGCTTGTTCTGTATTTCCTCTAAAACTGATTTACACCAAAAGGGGAACTGGAGTCAAAAATGTTGGGGGGCAAACTATTATCTGCAGGCCTGTGTCATGCACCAGCAGTTTGTTCCAAGCAGTCAAATCAAAACTTTTGATCTAACATTCTCTGAGGTCCCGTCCACACGGTGACGGATTTTTTAAAAAACGCATCGAAAACGATTCGCGTCGACACGACAGCGTTTAAAAAAAAATCTGCGTCCACACATAAACGCACCAGTGCGTTTTCGAAGATGGCTATAAGCATGCAAAAGCATTCGGTGGCAGTATTGAGTCAAAGTTTATCCAATAGGAATCCTCCGTGTTTTGTTGTCACAACACACGGGTCCATAAATATGACATCACAGGGGTTTTCGTCGCAGGCAAGACGTCAGCGTTTTTAAAAAGTTGCGGATACACCATCCACACGACAAGGCAGACCCAGCGTTTTTAAAAAAAATCCACCTAGGCCAGTGTTTTCAAAAAGTTGCGTTTTCGTTCCGGATATCTGCGTTGTTGTGTGGACAGAAGGCGTAAACGTAACAAAAAAGTTCCGTTTTCAAAAAGTTCCGGCATCATGTGGACGGGGCCTGAAATAAGCAATGTGACTGAGCATCTTTTCACATTTTTTTTAGTGTTTGCGTAGGATGACATTAATCATCAAGGAGTTTGATAAGTTTGCAGCGTGTATGTGTAACCTGTGTTTTGTTTGTTTTCGTCTTTTTGGTACGATCTGACCTAAGAATTTTCCCTTATTTATTTGCTTCTATTTATTTTTAAAAAAAGACACTTTTCTGGGGGGATGTTGATGCACCAAAAACTGTTTTTCTTCAGTCAATTGTGGGTGTAGAACAAAGATGTGGGATGTTAGTAGCACATGTGCAGATGATTTTCAGTGTTATCTTAAGGCTGTTTTTGGATACCTCATGTATTTGGCAGAAGGCTTCTTGTTCAAACCAAAATTAATCTGACAAAACAATACATTTAATTTTGTTTCAACACAAGTTTTGTTCCTTTTGTATGAGAACATTTGTGATTCAAATCCCCTACAGATGAAACGATGAAACAGTGAATGCTGCTATTGTTGACCCCACTCTGACCAGCCTGGCCATCCTAGAAAGAAAATATTTATTTGATATTTTGTAGCATCTCACGAAAAAAAATGACATGACGAGGGTTGTGAGTTTTCTTGGTTCATATTATTTAAGAATAGACAAAGATTGTTTCTGTGCTATTTAAGAAATAGTGTGTTGGTGAAGGTTGAACTGGATTCAGAGCTGTAACCTAAATTCCAGGTCTGGCTGACTCGGGACATGTGATCGATCTGTTCACATATCTTGCATGCTAATATAGTACATTTCTGCTTCATCACAGTAGAGTGTTAGTGGAAGTTTGGCTCTGATGCTGTTTCTCAGAGTTGGAAAGTTTCATTTGATTTAAATAGATGTGTAATAACAAATCATTACAAGGCCCTCCATCCTAAGACAATAAAATATTATGTAATAATATGTTTTTACCCAGGTGATTTTCAAAGATTTCAAAGATTCCATATTGCAAAAATGACTTACTTCCTTTTTTCCCCACAGTGTGAGTGTGCTGATATTTGAATAGCATTTATAAAGAGAAACAACCATCTGTTCAGTGCTGGGAGGGGGGAGGGGGAAAATGGTTGTATATGCATTCTGTGTGTGGTTTTATTTTTAGTTTATGCAGTTTTGCACTAGCAATCATGAAAAAAGTGTGAATAGTTCTGATTTAAGATGCTATTAGTGCATTAATATCAGGTGTCAGAGTTAAGTCTGTCAGTGAAACACAAGGACAAAGGCAGCAGGGTGATTTTACAGATTAAGAAGCTGCTTTCATTGGAATACTTGAATAAACATATGATATTTCTATTTTTTTAGCATATTACCACAAAAGTCACAGTTCTTATACACAGGCACAATACAACTTTGCATGTGTGTATTGTAAAACACGCCATGACTTACTGAAGATGTTTGTTTAATTACAGCCTGTGGTTTTTCTTGAAGAGGAGCTGCAGGCCTTTTGTATGCACACTAGGTGTGTCATCAGGATTAGCTTTTAAATTAGACTTACTTGTTGATGACAGGTGTGTGACAGTATAGAATTAAAAACATCTAACTCAACTTATAAGAACTCATATTCCTTTTCATTTTTTATCAGGTACATAATTAAGTCGTTTCATAGATTATATTAAAAGACGAATAGTCGATTTTTAAGTCTCTCATTTGTTACTGTTGTGTTGTGTACCCACAATGCATTAAATGTTAGGTAATCTGAAAAAAAACCCAACTAGGATGTTTTCTGTCTGAGCAACATTTCCTAGATGTTATGTAAACAGACATTTGAGGGAAATACTCGTGTTTTCCTTTAATATTACGATAATGGGTTATTTGGCACCTGTTTTTAAAGAATTTGTGTTCTAATTTCCATCCAATTTCAATCTCCAGATGGTTTTATATCTGGTTAGTCCAGTTTTTTTTTTTTTTTTAGTGGTTTGACCAAAACCACCCATAATTCCCACTGTCAACTCTTTGATCATGATGCATTCTTTAGTATACTCAAACAAAGCTGCCAATACAACATGGTGATCAGTAGTTTTAAGTGTTCTTCTTTGGTGTAGTTTGCTCTAATTTTGTATTTTTTTATCTCAGGACTGGCAGCCACCGTTTGCCTGTGATGTTGACAGACTGAAATTCACTCCACGGATACAAAGGCTCAATGAGCTGGAGGTACACTCATTTATTCTGTATCCATATTCAGTGGGGCTATGATAATTAACAGTAATGACATTCATTGATGGTTTTATTCATGAAATTCGTGAACATTATCTATCATTTCAATGACAATACAAGCTTAAAATATGAATGAATATCTGATTAATTCAGGCGATACGATTGTTCTGCTTCCAGGCTCAGACCAGAGTTAAACTCAACTTCTTGGATCAAATAGCAAAATTCTGGGAGCTTCAGGGATGCACCCTGAAAATCCCTCATGTGGAAAGAAAGATTTTGGATCTTTACCAGTTGAATAAGGTACCCAAAAATGGGGCTGGGTTTGAAATTAAGACTCTGGAACTATTACATTTAAGTGTTTGAATAATAAAATCTGTCATTTACATGTGAATGTACAACAGACTGAATGAAAAATATCTCTTTTGAAGCTGGTGAATGAAGAAGGGGGCTTCGATGCTGTCTGCAGGGAGCGGCGCTGGACTAAGATATCCGTCAAGATGGGCTTTGCTCCAGGCAGGGCTGTTGGCTCCCATCTGCGGGCACACTATGAGAGGATTCTATATCCATATAACCTCTTCCAGACCGGAGACAATCTGCCTGTATGTCCTCTTGCATGTTTTGTCTTGCCCTTGTTGAGCAGCAGTAGCTGGACTTGTTCACAGCTGAATGGTCTGCCTTTTCCAAGTAGCACAGTTTGTTTCTATTAAAAAAAAAGCTATTTCTCTATCAGCTCAATACACACATTCTCATTATAGATGACAGCGCTGTAATTTCTTAGTCTTTATTTAAATGGAGATGAAATCGTAGTGCCAAGTATTTAATATTTGTTCTCTTATCGGCAAGATCTTTTAAATTCAGCAGGTGTACGATCTGTGGATATCTTGCAACAGAAAAATAATTGATTCTGGCCGTTGCTGAGAGCTGAGTTATTCTCTTTCATTTGCTGCAGTTCAAGTCAACTTTATTTATCATTTCCATCATTGTCTTGAAGAGGATTGATTTGGATCTTTTTATCTATACATTTTATCATCTAATTTTTTTTGTTTTGTTTTTTGATTGTTTATAATGCTATAGCGGTTTTTGTTTGGGCCCTTTTTAAGATTTATGTGACAAAGTGAACACCAGTGATCGTCTTTCTTTGTGTGTATTGGTGTTTTTGACCTGTCCTAAATATAGTTAAGTATTAGGGTTTAGTATTTTGTTTTGTCTTCATTTACAGAGGGCCACTTTGACCAATGACACTAAGGATAAGGAGTACACCCCTCACGATCTGCCACAGCGGCAGTCTGTTCAGCCAATGGAGACCTGCAGCATCGCCCGCCGAGCCAAACGGATGAGATCTGAAGTGAGTTTTATTCTTCTGGAATATACACAGACACACGCACAAGCACACACACATGCAGAATCAATTCACAGCTGTGGTAAAAGCTGTGTTGAACAAGTTTTGAGCTCTCCTTTCCACTCCTCTGACTGTTGCTGTGTCTCTTGGCAGAGAGGTGGTTTTAAAACTGAACCTGGGAACATTTGTGAAACCAGTCCTAATCTAAGGAGAAGAATGGGTACATGCTCTGTCAAACCAGAACCTGGTGAGAACAAAGCAACCACATGGTGGGAAAGTATCAGTTGAATCCTGAAGCTTCCATTGATCCTTCCTCCATGTCTTTTAGTGAGAATGGCCATCACTCAGGTGAAGATGGAACCCGCTGCACACGAGGAGACTGGGGTGGATAAGACAGAAAAACCTTCGAACAAAGTAGGTGTACTTTCTGTTAAAATGCAGACCTGCATCACTTTCATTTTATAAGTAATGGAAACATTTATCCTGGAAATTACATATCCCAGAACCAAGGCCAAACTCTTCTGTCTTCAGGTGGACCATTATATGTGCCTGGTTTGTGGCAGTGGGACCGCTGAGGACCGCCTGCTGCTGTGTGATGGCTGCGATGACAGCTATCACATCTTCTGTCTGATCCCTCCACTCCACGACGTTCCCAAAGGCGACTGGAGATGTCCCAAGTGCCTGGCTCAGGTGATTCGCAGACTCTCTACCCCCCGGGAGAGGAATTGTGCCAGACAGACTATTGGGAACAGCAAAAACAATACAAAGCAAAACAAAACACTGTCATCTATTTGTATTGCTTAACATTTCATATTATTTTGTCCCAGGAATATGGCAAACCTGCTGTCGCGTTTGGCTTTGAGCAGGCCAGCAGGAGCTACACCCTCCAGTCTTTTGGAGACATGGCTGATTCCTTTAAATCTGATTATTTCAACATGCCAGTTCATGTGAGTTGGTATCAAGTCTTGATCCACATCCGAGTTGTTTCCATCACGATGTTTTTGTGGAGATGTCATTTCTTGACTATCAGTAGTTATGTAATGGGTTTACTGGTGCTAAAGGACGTGTTTGCTGTCCTTGAAGTCACTCTGTTGATTATCTATGGATTATGAATAAAATACAGACTAACGTTAGATTTAACATCATTTAGGAAAAGAGTCATATTAACTTATTAACAAAACTTCAACTACAGTAATGACAAATGACAGGAACATTGATCATTTAAGGAAGTATGGTCTGAATGTCTTCCTGTGTGTTTCAGATGGTTCCTACAGAGCTAGTGGAGAAGGAGTTCTGGCGTCTCGTCAGCACCATCGAGGAGGATGTCACGGTCGAGTACGGAGCAGACATTGCCTCCAAGGAATTTGGGAGTGGTTTCCCCGTGAGGAACGGACATTTTGAAGTCACTCCTGAGGATGAGGTACAATCTTTCTGTTACAGGAGTGATGATGATGCAGATGGCTATTATCAAAAAAGACTTTTAATTTTGCGTCACATTGATATTTTAGATCTGAGCTCCTGGTGTTCAGCTTACACTACTAAGTTTTCCTGGAACTGAAGAAAAGTTTTATCTTTATTTTTACATCCACCAAGGGGGTTTTGTTTCCACTTGTGCCATTTGGTTCCTTGTTGCCTGATTGTCAGCATGATTATCCAAAAGCATCTGGTTGTGTTTCCTTGAGTCTCTGTAGAACAATGGGCTATGAGCCAGGAAACGACCCATTAAGTTTTGGTCGACAATCAGAAAATAAGATACAGAATGCTTTCATAAACACCATGGAACAGTGTGTGTGGGTTCATTTAGGTAAACCAAGCACGCTTGTTTGGCCCTGGTGGAGTTGTGTGTTCTAGAGACGCCTACATATTTTCCCATAATTTAGTATATTTAACTCGGTTCAGAGAACTGGAGTGTTGCTGGAAACTCTACAAACATGCAAGCCATTTTTATGTTATATCTTGTGAAGTGTATGCATTAACTCCAAAACATTCAAAGACTGATTTCTGGTACGCCGGTTGTCTTAAATCAAACCCACCCATAACTGAAGCCTGAAAGAAAAATAATTTAAAATAATAATTAAAAAATAATAATTTAAAATAAATTCTACAAATGACATTGGTTTTCTCAACGCTGGGATTTTTTTGAAGCATTTTGGGTTTAGGACCGGGAGCTGATAAATGGAATTACAATACTGTGCTGTGGTATAACGTCCAGTGGACAGCTACTGCTGTGTGTGGTTGCACATGACTGGGAGGTTCAGCGAGATGTTGAGACCTTCCTCTGACCTGCAGCATTACCTGAGCAGCGGCTGGAACCTGAACAACATGCCGGTGTTGGATGGCTCGGTGCTGACTCACATTACAGCTGACATCTGTGGGATGAAGTTACCCTGGTTGTATGTCGGCATGTGCTTCTCCTCCTTCTGCTGGCATATTGAAGACCACTGGAGCTACTCCATAAACTACCTTCACTGGTACAGTTCACTCTCTAAACTCTCGCATGCAGATGCAGAAATATTAATCTCTTACTGTAGATAAGGAGCTGTCCGGCATCTGTTTGGTGTTTAGTTGCATGTGTTTTTCGCTACATGTCCAGGGGGGAGCCAAAGACGTGGTATGGAGCCCCTGCTTATGCTGCAGAGCACCTCGAGTCGGTCATGAAGAACTTGGCACCGGAGCTGTTTGAGAGCCAGCCAGACCTCCTTCACCAGCTGGTCACCATAATGAATCCCAATACCCTGATGAACAATGGTGTCCCGGTAACCTGCTTACATTAACACTTATTCATTAATGATGATGGTTAAAAGGAATGAAAGGAAAGGATGTGTTAACAGAGTGTGATGTTTAAAGCTCTTAAAACATTAGCTTTGGCAGTGTTTAAATCTTAATCTTAGAGTCCAGGATGAATCTAGATTTATGCTTCAAATGAGACATTTTGATAGTCATCAATTAAAATATTCTTTTTACACTCTGTTTTATTTGCTAGAACAAAGACTGTAATACATGTACAGCTTGTAATTCTACGGTCCTTCTGTTGCGGATGACTAGATTTATCGCACCAACCAGTGTGCTGGGGAGTTTGTCATCACTTTCCCCAGAGCTTACCACAGCGGATTCAACCAGGGTTTCAACTTTGCTGAAGCTGTCAACTTCTGCACCATGGACTGGGTAAGAAGCTGTTTGCACTGTCTAATTAGATCAGAAAATCTCTACAGGACTGCTGGTACATTTGTCGTTTGGCACATTTGCCGCTCACTCTCTAATAAATGAATGAGCTGTAGAATCACTATCATGGTGTTCAGAGATATGCTGAATTGTACCAGAAATGAAATTTACTACTATTAATTGGCCGAAAACAGAATTGATTGAACATTTATGTACCTAATGAAGCTAATAGAATAAATAATTGTTATAGACTCTTAACACAGATTAAGTGTTAGACAATTTCCATCCTCTTTCCTACTAGCCCATTACTCCTAAACTAAATATCTACTCTGTATTTTTGGACAGATGCCCGTTGGTCGTAGCTGCGTGGCTCATTACCGTCAGCTGAGCAGATACTGTGTTTTCTCCCATGATGAGATGGTGTGTAACATGGCTTCTAAAGCGACCACAATGGACGTTGATCTGGCGTCAGCTGTGCAGAAGGAGATGGTGGTCATGGTTGAAGAAGTAGAGAAACTAAGAGAAAGGGTTACCAAGATGGTGAGTAGTTCTTATCTTAAAGATCAGCTGTATTCTTCTTATGCTATTCACAGCGTGAACAATGCACAATGTATGTTAGTACCTGACCTCAATACCAACAGGACCCCTCTATTCAATTCTGTTTATAAATTTCCACTGAGTACAGTCTCCTCACAAACTGAGCTGATACCTAAATACTGCAGTCCACTGATTGGTGACAGAATCAGACCTGCTCCAGTCATTTTGTGATCTTTGGTCTTTGCACTTTTGATTTCCCACACTCTCCTCTTTTAGACAGTTCTCCTCTGTCTGGCTGGCTGCAGCCTTTTCTCAAAAAAAGCTTGTCTCCTTATAATAAACAACCACATTCCAAGAAGAAAGTAAACATTCTGTGTCCTCTAGTGGATTTTTGTTGTTATGAGAGTAATGTAGTGTGTAACGTGTGTGCAGCGTGAATGTGTTGCGAACAGAGGAAAGGGTGGGCAGTTGGTTGCCAGTCTGGCAGGAGTCTCATCTTTTGTTGTCCTAATGCTGGAGAACAGTAAGGGTTTTAGTCCCTGTAGCCAAGGAACTACCCCCCATGTATAATGAGGATTGTTAGCAAGAACACCAAACTAAGGAGGTCAGTGTGTGTGAAGTTTTAGGTTTGATCTTTCTTTGGTTTGGATCAGTGCACATCATTACAAACTGTTAATAAGACACAATCAGATGACTTTTACTGTGATTTGGCATGAAAAAGCATTTTTTGAAACACCCAAGTTGTCAAGCTTGGTGGTGTATTCACTACTGGTGTTCTGTTTACTGCACTTATGTGTCATGTTAGAATATTAAGATGAGGCTTTGTTTGTCTGCACATCTGTCTCTGACTGAATTCTTATTCCCAGGGCGTGGTGCAGTCCAGACAAGTCGATTATGAGAAGCTCCCAGATGAGGAGCAGCAGTGCTGCAAGTGTCGCACCACCTGCTACCCGTCTGGCATTACCTGTGCCTGCAGTCCTGGCAAGACGGTCTGTTTGTACCACGCCCAGAACCTCTGCTCCTGTCCTCACAGCAGCCTCACTCTCAAGTGAGTCTCCAGTAACCACAGCAACTGAACCCACTGCATTTAACTGGTCTTATTTTTTGCTAATAGCACTAAACATCTGCATCAACCAAAGCCACCTGCTTACTGAAGGCTTTGTGCAACCGTCTTGACCTGAACATGATCCTAAAGTGAATTTGTATTCCTGTATCCATTTTGAATATAGCTATTTAAAAAAAGAAAATGGATGTGCATAAAATCACACGATTCACATCTATGAAAAAATACATATTGTTGGATTTTGGTAAATGATTGATTGAAAACAATGGTTTTCAATGATATTTGTGTTTACTCAGCACTTGGATGAAACATTTCAAACAGAGTTAACAAAAACTGAATTGTAAATAGCAAAATAAATTTATAAATACCCAAAGATGTTTAAAAATAGGTATAATAAGGAAGCACTTTAAAACCTAAATGTAATTCTCACTATATATCCCCTGCTGTTCTGGCTCGTCTCCCTGCAGTTACAAGTTCACTCTGGAGGAGCTGTATTCTATGATGGCATCAGTGACACAGCGCGCTGAGTCCTATAAAGACTGGGTCAAGAATGTGAAGGACATCCTGGAGAACACAGGAAACAAGAAAAGAGGTCCGAGGGCAAAACTTCATAATACAACAAAAAGCTGATATCCCAGGCCCTCCCCACTAGGCCTCTCTGTTCTCATTGAGATGCACTCAAGCATAATAAATCAGCTTGCATCAGTGTCTTATGTACTTACATAATTTCCACTGCTTTCTGATCAGGTTTGGAGGAGCTTCACAGCCTGGTGGAGCAGGCAGAAACAAAAGCATTCCCACAGGGCAGCCTTCTGGATCAGCTCCGCACCATCACCACGGAAGCTGACAGAGTCGCTGCACTAGCTCAGCAGCTCCTCAACGGAAAGAGGCAGACGAGGTACGACAGCAGATTCAATGATGTCGGAGTACAAACGAAAGCCCAACCAAACAACTTGATTTAAATTTTAATCGGTTCATAACATTTTATTCAAACATCTATAAAAAATCATCTGTACTGATTCTCACTCACAATGCATCTCATTGTTTAATTATATAATCATGGGTCAGTTAAATAATCAAGGCTCCATTGGCTTCTGAAAGGCAACATTTGATTTCCTGTTTTCATTGAACTGGAATTTATCTTGCAGTCTGGGGAAAAATGTGTTTATAACCCTGTTAGAATAATTGTTCTTCTGATGCTTTTTTTTTTTTAAAGATCAGTTGATCAGTTTTTTTTGTGTATTCCAGAAACCGTTCTGTTGGGAAGTCTCCGAATCAGAACGAGTTGACTGTGGAGGAGCTGCGATCGTTTGTCCGACAGTTTGACAACTTGCCATGCAACATTCGACAGGCACCTTTACTGAAGGTTTGTTAACATGGATCAGAGATTAGGCATTCATTTCCATGTGTAATGTTTGACTGCCTACATCATATATATCCCTGAATTTAAACTGGTTACTTTAAAGAATAGCGAATTAGAGCATTCACTCAAAGCCACGACGCTTAAACATTTTAGTCCAAAGTTTTATGTGAATTTTTTTCAGTTTTTGAATAACAGCACTCAAACATTAGTCCCTAAATGCTTGTTGACTACAACCCCTCAGGACCTGTTGACTCGCGTCGATGACTTCCAGCAGCGCAGTGAACGCCTCCTCTCCGACGAGTCACCCAGTCCCCTGGAGCTGCAGGACCTATTGGACGTGAGCCTGGGTCTGGATGTGGAGCTGCCCCAGTTGCCCCTGCTGAGGGAGAGACTGGAGCAAGCCCGCTGGCTGGAGGCTGTGCAGCAAGCTAGCAGTCGACCAGAAAGCCTCTGTCTGGACACCATGAGGAGGCTGATAGATCAGGGGGTGGGCTTGGCACCTCACAGCTCGGTGGAACGAGCCATGGCCCGGCTGCAGGAACTGCTGACTGTGTCAGAACAGTGGGAAGAGAGAGCGTTCAGCCTCTTGGAGAACAGGTGAGCCTCAGTTGGGCTGAGGAGGCATTTGGATAATTTCCCATAATGTAATATTTTCTATAGTTTTTTGTCCCACTACTATGATGTGACTTGGGTGGGGTGTAAAAAAAAAAAATCCGCTGATTGTATGTATGTATATGATCAATAAGTCTATAAATAGACAGATCTAAGATGGATGGATGGATAGGTACACAAAGTCTTTGTTACCTCCTCTCTGAGATGTCTTTTGCTAATGAGAATTTAGAAACATCCCAGCTCAGCTATGAAGTCTTTTATTTAGAATTTGTTAAAATCATTCATACGTTCATTCATGGTCATGTACCGCCGCTGTATCCGCCATAGTGGGTCACAGGGAACTGGGGCCTATCCCAGCTGGCATAGGGCGTGAGACACTCCGGGCATGACGCCAATGCACCGCGGAGCCACATACAAACACACACTCACTTCTATGGGCAATTTGGGACCGGCCAATCAACCTGAAGCGCATGCTTTTTGGAGGTGGGGGGAAGCCGGAGAACCCGGAGAGAACCCACGCAGACACGGGGAGAGCATGTGAACTCCGCACAGAGCGGGACTCGAACCCGGACCCGCCGTGTTGTGAGGCGACAGCGCTAACCACCGCGCCACTGTGCCACCGTTGTTAAAATCAATTTAGTCTTTCTAAAAAATAGTTCCTACATGTTCTTGGTAAATGTATTTATTTTCTGAAACAAGTTAAAATGTGAAATCAGCATAAACGTCAGATTGTGCAAATGTGCTCCGTCTGCAGAGTTGGATCACAGCAGATGAAGAGGATCAAGGTGTTGTAATTGTATTAAATGCAGCAGTGGCTCCACAGATGCTACATACTGTAAAGCACCGGCCTCTGGCATAGCAAGCACTTCTTATTCTTGATTTTTTATTTAAATTTATCAAGATTCATTTTATTTACTAAGAGTCCAAGCACAAAAAAGACACAAACATAAGAAGGAGTAAACTGACACTCAATTATCAGACCTATAAAACTTCACATGTGTATTTGATTGTGATGTCTGTCAATTCTCAGGCCCTGTCACAACATTGAGACACTTGAGACAGCTCTGCAAGAGGTAGAGAACATCCCTGCCTACCTGCCCAACTGTCTGCAGCTGAAGGACATCATCACCAAGGCCAAGAAATGGCTTCATGAAGCCGAAGCACTGCAGGTGAATGATTCAACATGACCATTGTTGTTTCAGGACGTTACATGTGTCAGAGGTGATTTAGATTAAGTCTTGTGTGCATGCTTGCAGCTCGGGGGACGTAGTCCTGTGCTGGACAGCCTGTCTGAGCTGGTTCTCAGAGCCGAGGGCATCCCGGTGAGACTCGAACCGCTGAGTCGTCTGGAGGCTCTTGTCAGTGATATCCAGACCTGGAAGGAAAGTGCAGGGAAGACATTCCTACCGAAAAATTCCTCTCTTTCTCTCCTCGAGGTAAACAGATAATTGTGTGTGTGTCTGGTAATTTAAAATGCCCTTTTCCAAACCTGTCAGGGCCAATAAATTATGAATATTTCTCTTTTCAGGTGCTTTGCCCAAAATGTGATGTAGGGACCAGTCATCAGAAGTCTAGATCTAAAAAATCAAGAGATGCAGCACAGTTCATAAAAAAGTCTTCAACTAAACTGGAGTCTCTGTGTGACGTGGAGAGAGCTCTGTCTGAGAGCAAGGACTCTGCCTCTGCAGTGAGTCAATTTAACGTGTACAGCTGTGCTACAATATAGATGTGCTTATCAAAAAAACTGGAAATTTAATAATACAATTAAGCATTTTTTTATGCCCCGATATAAAATGACCCTTTTACCTCCGTCCATATGTATCATGATATTTCATACATACTTTGAACTGGTCAAAAAGGTGTGCAACTGCATAATTAGTTGAATTTGTGCATTTTTTACAGAGATGCACACATTTATATGTAATTCTTACATTATTCTCTCTGATTAAGATAATGGCCTATCCACAATAGCACAGTTGAGTGATATAGATGTGACAATTCCAAATTATATTTAGTATTATTTAAATTCCATTTGTTTGCTGTGAAGTGCTCGATACAAATTTGAAATTATATATGGACTTGAATGTACAACCTTAACAACCTTTGCTATGCAGTGAAGAAACATATTTCTACAGTATTTCAGTCTAACATGTACTGGATTGTAGCCTCACTGTTAAATTTCCTCCTCCACAGATGGCCACGCTCGCTGAGGTTCGCCAGGGGGAGATGGAGATCTTGTTGGCTTTACGTGCTTCAAATGAGTCCAAGCTTCTTCCTGCAGAGAGCTGTTGTGCCGTCAGTGTCTGCGTCTGCCAGAAGGCCCCTTCAGGCACTATGGTGCAGTGCGAGCTCTGTCGGGAAGTTTTCCACTGCAGCTGCGTTCCGACGGCAGCGGACCTTCAGTACGGTCAACCTTGGCTTTGTCCGTTTTGCCAGCAGTCGAGGAAACCCCCTCTGGACAAGGTGCTGCCGCTGTTAGCTTCACTGCAGAGGATTCGGGTTCGACTGCCAGAGGGGGACGCCCTGCGCTTCCTCATTGAGAGGACGGTGCGATGGCAGCACAGAGTCCAGCAGGCCTGCACAGATGGAGTGCTGGAGAAAGTGTCCAAGATGGTCAGTAGAAACATGTACTGTAATGTAAATATGGTTGAATAGATGAGCTGTCTGATTGGTGCTTTGCTGATATTGTTCATTGTTATTTACAATGACATTTATGTATTGTGCTTGTTTTAGGGGAAAGTTGGACCCAGACTATCTGCACAACTGGCTCAGGAAAATGGTTCATTTTTTCATATAAAGCATCAGTCTGTTCCTCTCCGGGGTCAGTGTTCAGAACTTTGCATTAATGCATTATAATTAGTTTCTGTTTTTGTGTCACATCTGAACTTCCTGTTGCTTTTCATGTGTCCAAAGGTCTTTGTCCTGAGCTAGAGGAGCTTATGGTGGAGGGATTCCTGCTGCAGGTCACCTTGCCTGAAACCGAGCAACTGTATAAATACCTGCTGTACACACTCGCCCCCCTGACATCACACAGTGCCCCCTGTGGGAAGAACACAGAAGAGGACCAATCATGTCCCAAAGGGAAGCCCCATCACAAAAAGGTAACAAAATAAGTTTTGTTTTTATCAGTCATGCTCTTAATCACACTGTATATATAATCAATGCGTTGGTGTATTTATTGTAACACAGAGTAAAGATTCCAGTGTCAAAAAGGATATAGGGAACAGTCAGAGTAAAAGGACCAAACGACGCAAAGAAAGCTCAGACTCTCAGCACAGCGAGAAGGCAAAGAAATGCCGGAAAAAGAAGTCAAAGAAAAGCAAAGAGAGAAGTGAAGAACCGAAAAGGGCTTGTTCTCCCCCACACACAGCGTCTGACCCTGCTCCTTCAGATTCAGAGGAGGACTACTCGCTGTGTGCTGCACCATGGTGCAGAGAGCCAGAGGGTGACGAGGTTTGTATATATGCAGTGAATCTCAAACACGCACACAAGCTGATTAATGCTCTACTACTATTACTAAAATGTTTTATCACTGTTTATTCCTCATGTTGTTTTCAGGTTAACTGGGTCCAATGTGACGGCAGCTGCAATCAGTGGTTCCATCAGATCTGCGTAGGGCTATCTGCTGAGCGAGCAGAGATGGAGGACTATATTTGCATAAGCTGCACACAGCCAGATTATGACAGAGGAGAATGAACACCAAAAAATGACTTTGAAAGATCAGCAGTTTTCTTACAAGCCACAGCACTCGGGTGCACACCAGACCTCTCTGTCGCCTCTGGCTTCTCCACTTTACCTTCTGGCTTGTCCTTAACGAACATGGTGCTATCCCTGTTTTTCCAGAGTTACAAAAAAAACCCAACTTGTCACTGTTTTCATCACACAGCTGCTTTTTCAGCAAGTCAACTAATTCTTTCTGAAACTTTCCAAGACTTACTGCAGGTGAACAACATAGAAAAATGTTCCAAGAACCAACAGAACAGGGATTTTTTAACCAAAAATAGTCAATTTGACATCACATTTTAGAAATGCTTTTTTTTTTTTTTTTTTACATGCTTCTGAACAATGTGAAACATATCTTTCTTTTGTAGAGTAAATATTATTTATCTAAGCAATAACTGAACTCATTAATTTAGGTTCGGTTTTCATCTGAGAGCTAGTCGTGCTTTCTTTGATAGAATGCCTTCTTGAAGCAAAACCCTGAACGTTCGACTTTCTGAATCCTGTGATTTTACATATTTCAATAAGGATTTGAAATATGGACAGAGCAATGACTCCAAGGTTTGTGCTTGATGATCTAAAAATGTGCAAAAGTTTGCACGTGAACATTTGCCCACTTCCCTTAACAAATCACTGACTTTTTTTAAAAAAGTCTGGATCCCTTTAGCGCTGTGAGTCCTGGATCTGTTACTGGCTTTGGGTGATACTTGGTGTTTGTCACAACATAATGAAATGTCCGACGTCAAAGGAATGTACATTTTGTTTGAGGGTGGAGTTTCCCTTTATGGTGTAGGATGAACATATTGTGTTGGACTTAGATTTATCACAGATTGTGTGATTTATTTGCCACGGGTGTATAACCCTTTTCTGCTCCTTTGGGAAAATAATATAATTCATATGTTGCAGTTTGCATTATAAAATAAAAATGTTTGTTCCCATATGCGTCCTCATTGTTTTATTTGAAGTCAGATTAGAGACAGATTGTGATTTTAAATATTGAATACAAAAAACCCCACCATATTTTGCATTTTAACATTTACATTGGGAGATTGAAAGTACTTCTGATTCTTTATTTTCAGCTTTCAGTAACAAGCTTCTGATTATGTCCTCATTAAAGGGGGCAAACAGGGTAATATTTGTTTGTAACTGGTTAACTGATTGAATCTGTCTGATCCAAACCTTTTTGGACTGTCTTTTCTCAGGTCATCTAATGGTTTTTTCTTTTTTTTGGCTTTTCCCTTCAGGGGTCGGCACAGCGAATCAGTTGCCTCCAGCTAACCCTATAATGGTCATCTATAACGGTTTCTAGCTGTGAAATATGGAAGCAAAAAATTGGATGTCATTTGTGAGCT
This sequence comes from Antennarius striatus, assembly GCF_040054535.1. Taxonomy (NCBI): domain Eukaryota; kingdom Metazoa; phylum Chordata; class Actinopteri; order Lophiiformes; family Antennariidae; genus Antennarius; species Antennarius striatus. The sequence goes on along the minus strand of NC_090780.1, from coordinate 16,860,268 downwards.
GCTTAAATGAAACAAAGTTCCATCAAGCTGCAAACCTCTATGAAATACTTTTGCTTTTACCAAACATGAAAAATAAATTTATGTAACTACAGTAATTCATTTTTGCATTTTATTTCAGATCTATATTCCTATTCTACTATATTCCTATTGTATTTATTTCAATTTTACCCTTGGAGTGAGAGCTGGCAGTGGACGTGTCGGCTCAACCCTCCGTATACACACACACACACACACACACACACACACACACACACAGTCCGTCACTCTGACTCCCGCTGTATAAATTGCATACGTGCATGTGTGTCTGTACAGTACTTGTTTTCTACATACAGTATATACATATGCATGTTTTTAAAAAAAACCTCAGAGAGCTGCCACCTTATCGTGGTGGGGGAGTTAGAGTACCCGAATGATCCCAGGAGCTATGTTGTCAGGGGCTTTACGCTCCTGCTAGGGTCTCCCTTGGCAAACAGGTCCTGGGTGAAGGGCCAGACGAAGAGCAGCACAAAAACCCTTATGATGAGTAAAAAATCAAGGACCGTGACGTCACCTGGTATGGTGCAGCCGGGGCTCCACCCTGAAGCCAGGTTGGGGCTCATATATGAGCGCCTGGTGGCCGGGCCTCTGCCCACGGGGCCCGGCTGGGCTCAGCCCGAAAGGACGACATGGGCCCAACTTCTGGTGGACTCATCACCCGCTGAGGAAACCGTAGGGGACGGGTGCGGTGTGGATTGGGTGGCAGTCATCAGCATGGGGCCCGACGACCCAATCCCTAGACAAAGAGTCTAGCTCTAGGGACATGGAATGTCGCCTCACTGGGGGGAATGGCGCCAGAGCTTGTGGGGGAGGTTGAGAGGTACCGACTGGATATAGTCGAGCTAACGTCCACCCACAGCTTGGGCTCTGGAACCAAACCCTTGAGAGGGGTTAATCCCTTTTGCGGCGGTAACCCCCGAACCCGGTGGTCGACACCGGAAGTAAGGGATGCCGTCAAGCTGAAGAAGGAGTTCTATCAAATCTTCTTGAATTGTGGGACTCCGGAGGCAGTTGACGGGTTCAGGCAGGCCAGGCGTACTGCAGCTTGAGTAGTCGCAGAGGCAAAAACTCGGGTCTGGGAAGAGTTTGGGGAGGCCATGGAGGACGACTATCGGTCAGCCTCGAAGAAATTCTGACAAACCATTCATCGCCTCAGGAGGGGGAAAGCGGTGCACAGCCAACACTGTTTACAGTAGAGGCGGAGAGCTGCTAACCTCAACTGGAGATATTGTCGGGTGGTAGAAAGAATACTTTGAGGATCTCCTCAATCCCACTGCCATGTCCTACACAGAGGAAGCAGAGGCTGAGGTCTCAGAGGTGGACTCGTCCATCACCCAAGCTGAAGTCACCGAGGTGGTTGCCAAACTCCTCGGTGGCAAAGCACCAGGGGTGGATGAGATTTGCCCTGAGTACCTCAAGTCTCTGGATGTGCAGGGACTGTCATGGTTGACACGTCTCTGTAACATCGCATGGCAGTCGGGGACAGTACCTCTGGATTGGCAGACCGGGGCGGTGGTCCCTCTTTTCAAAAAGGGGGACAGGAGGGTGTGTTCCAACTAAAGGGGGATCACACTCCTCAGCCCCCCTGGGAAAGTCTACTCCAGGGTGCTGGAGAGGAGGATTAGACCGATAGTAAAACTACGGATTCAGGAGGAGCAATGCGGTTTTCGTCCTGGTCGTGGAACATTGGACCAGCTCTACACTCTCCATCGAGTGCTTGAGGGTTCATGGGAGTTTTCCCAACCAGTCCACATGTGTTTTGTGGATCTAGAAAAGGCATTCGATCATGTCCCTTGTGGTATCTTGTGGGGAGTGCTTCGGGAGTATGGGGTCCCGGGCCCCTTGCTGAGGGCTGTCCGGTCCCTGTATGACCGAAGCCAGAGCTTGGTTCGCATTGCAGGCAGTAAGTCAGACCTGTCCCAGGTGCATGTTGGACTCTGGCAGGGCTGCCCTCTATCACCGGTTCTGTTCATAATCTTTATGGACAGAATTTCTACGCAGCCAGGGTCCGGAGGGAGTCCGGTTTGGTGACCAAAGGATTTCATCTCTGCTTTTTGCAGACAATGTTGTCCTGTTGGCCTCATCAAACCTGGACCTTCAGCATACCCTGGGAAGGTTTGCAGCTGAGTGTGACGCAAGTGGGATGAGGATCAGCACCTCTAAATCTGAGGCCATGGTTCTCGACCGGAAAAGGGTTGTGTGCCCTCTTCAGGTCGGTGGAGAGTCTTCGCCCCAAGTGGAGGAGTTTAAGTATCTTGGGGTCTTGTTCACGAGTGAGGGAAGGATGGAACGTGAGCTTGACAGACGGATCGGTGCAGCTTCTGCAGTGATGCAGTCGCTGTATAGGTGTGTCGTGGTGAAGAAGGAGCTGAGTCGCAAGACGAAGCTCTCGATTTACCGGTCAATCTACATTCCTACTCTCACCTATGGTCATGAGCTTTGGGTCATGACCGAAAGAACAAGATCCCGAATACAAGCGGCTGAAATGAGTTTCCTCCGTAGAGTGGCTGGGCACACCCTTAGAGATAGGGTGAGGAGCTCAGTCACCAGGGAGGAGCTCGGACTAGAGCCGCCGCTCCTCCGCCTTGAGCAGAGCCAGCTGACGTGGCTCGGGCATCTGTTCCGGATGCCTCCTGGAAGCCTCCCTGGGGAGGTGTTCCGGACATGTCCTACCGGGAGGAGACCTCGAGGAAGACCGAGGACACGCTGGAGGGACAGTGTCTCTCGGCTGGCCTGGGAACACCTCGGGCTCCCCCCGGAGCAGTGCCGGCTGAAGCCTCCAGGGGGCCCTAGGCAGGCCCTCTATTCAGGGGCCCTTGGAGTGGCGTTCGGTGCCGGTGAAAAATTTTGGACGTTTTAAGGCAGAAACCATAGAATTAGAAGAATACAGTATTGGGGTGTCTGGTGGCTTGTAGGGCTGTGGTGTTAATGTTATCAAAGTAAAGTCATCAACTAAAGAAAACAGCTTCTCTTAAGCAAATGGAAATCCTACAGTAGCATTTGCATTTGCTTAAGAGAAGCTGTTTTCTGTTTACATGCAGTGATGCATGCAGTGGTGCAGTACGATGCGTAGGATTCTTACTAATAGTACTACATCATTGCATGTAAACCAAGACTCTTGACAGTGCATCCAGTCCTCTATCTTTTGAAACAATTTGCTCAATAAGTGGACATATAGACCAGAATGAGGTATAAACAAACATTTATTGTATATAATATCAAAAATACTATAGTTGTGCAAATACTGTAGCTTAGTAGTAACAGTAGAGAAAACAAAAACAAATTAAAATGAAATAAATAACAAATAATAATAACATAACTGTGCAATTACTGTATTGCTATAGATTGTACACATAAGCCTGCCAGCAAAATAGAAAAATGAAACACTTGTCCTCAGGTTGTTCCACAGAGTGGAATAAGGGATAAGCAGTGGATGGATGGATGTACTGTATGTTTAAAAAATAAAGATAATTATTATTATTTATAAAGATAAAAATAATGTAAAATAATTTCCCCATGGGGACAATAAAGTAAATTAACACTAACAAGAGACAACAACAGGAACAAACCTGAGTTCCGGAACTCTAGGGACGCGTCATGTTAAAAGAGACATGAATAATAATGAGGTGGGCGGGTAGGGGGTGTGGCCTCTCGCGCCATTTTCCACCTCTTGTTGTTAGCTTTCAGCTAGCTAGCTGCTTCCAGCATCAGCATCATCCTCATCAGCAGCAGAAGGGTTCACGTCAGGTTATTTTTGTGAGCGTCCCTTCTTTCCCGTCGTCATGGACGAAGAATCGTACAGCTGTGCGGGAGACTGGGAAGGAAAGGAGGGCAGCCTGGTGAGCTGTTCGGCTGCTACAGCCGTTAGCTAGGTGGAGCTAGCTGTTACTAGCATCACAAGCCCACACTGTTTCTAGCTCACACATGGACGATGTGTGAGACCGACGTTTCCACATCTCCATGTGGGTGCTGAGATAAGACATCCAGCGGTATCATGGTGGCCATGGAAACCGAGGATACACGTTCACTATAAATTTGATCATTTTCAATACCGAGTTCAATGTTCGTTATAAACAATTGTGTCCAGATCGAGAAAGTAGCCTCGATCAGGGACTTAATGCATATTTAGTTGGGGACGATATGTTTTTGCGTCAGAGAGGGGCAGAGACATGCCCCATAACCATAATGTACATGTTGAGGAAGCAAGTAGAGGTGATGAAGAAGTGATGAGGCAGTGTGGCATCCAGGAAAGGAACTTGGAGGGGCAGATGCTGATAAACTTTCCACAAACGATGGACATTGCCTCCAATAAAGGGAGGGACATTTGGTGACCTGAATTTGGTGCTGTTCCTGAAGACTTCATCAATAAATTGTATGAATTTTAAAGTTCATGGAAGTCATACAAGATAATGAATATGAATCTCCCAGCACCGCTAATTAATTCACTAATGTTATGCAACATATTTTTGTATTTGAAGTAAATTATTTAATTTTTACACAACTCCGTATGTGACAAAACTTTTGTCTTGCCAAAAACTGACCTTTCTGTGTTTATTAAAGGATCAATTTTTCAAGGGTGAAGCAAGTATGTTTTAGTATATTAAACATAATTTGGGAGGGTTTTAGCTTTCATATAAAAAATTCCTAAAACCAATGGATTAATTAAGAAAAAAACAAAGACAAGCTAATAAGAAAAAGCTATGAGTGGTGTTCCAGGTCAAGACGTGGCAGTATGTCATTTGACAATTGAAGAATCATCCTTTATTCCTTTGTTGTTTTTCATAATCTACAAACTATTTTCAGGTTTTCAAAGTCATAGCGACTTAGAGTTTTGTTCTCTCTGAGTGTTTTCTGGTGTTTGTTAATTGTTGTCCCCTCATACATTTATTGCAGGATAAGAGAGAAAGGGAATCCATGTTGCAATTCAAGACAGAAAATCCACGAGTGTAACAAAACACAAATCCATTTGTCTTTCAGGAGGGCTATGGTGATGGGAAAAATAATGGGAAAACCCAAGAAACTTGTCTGCAGAGATTCTCCAGCAGGGATTACATCATGGAGCCCACTATCTTCAACACACTTAAAAGGTAAACACCTCTTTTCTCAGACAAATATCATATTAAGTGATAAGTACCTCAGGATTTAAACCCTTCATTTTTAAATGTGACAGAAAACACTCAAACATGTAAAAACTGCACAGAACACTAGGTGTGTACACTGACAGTTGACAGAAGATGATGAGTTGTGTGTCTTCCTTCAGTTATTTCCTAGCTGGGGGCTCTCCTGAACACGTCATCCAACTTCTCTCTGAAAACTATTCTGCTGTGGCTCAAACCGTTAATCTGCTGGCAGAGTGGCTCATCCAGATGGGTACATCACACATCATCCGGCTTTGTTTTCTGGCTCTGGATTAATCGTTGCAGTTCTAAAAATAACCCTTCCCTTAATCAGACCTTTACCTGATGATGTCATTAATCTGTAACTCATTCATTTTGACTATAGGTGTAGAACCCGCTCAGGTTCAAGAGCGAGTAGAAAATCACCTCAAGAGTCTCCTGATAAAACACTTTGACCCTCAGAAAGCAGATTCTATTTTCACAGTAGAGGGAGAGGTGAGACGATTTTTTAAACACTCTTCCTTTTTTTTTTTTTGTAAATCATCCTAAACACTTGAGGAAAGGTTTTACTGTTCAGGCTCATGTAAAATGAGCTCATGTGAACTAAACCGATCCTGTGTGCCATGTTTTCAGACTCCTGCTTGGCTGGAGCAGATGATCGCACACACAACATGGAGAGATCTTTTCTATAAATTGGCGGAGGCTCATCCAGACTGTCTGATGCTCAACTTCACTGTGAAGGTAAACTGGTGGCGCTGGCAAGGGTACAGGTTCTGAGTTATCTGATTATGCTATTATTATTTTACTCATGGTGCAATTTGATGGGAAGGGGGGGTGATCCTCCCTCTGGATTTAATATCTCTACCTCTGCTGAATAAATTTTATCCTTGAGTGGTGTAGAGGCTAAGCCAAGCTTTAATCCACTGAGGTGTTCCTCCACACTTAGATTACACTTACACGCGATGATGCGCTTCATGGTCATCAAAAATCCAACATGCCACTTTATGTGTGATTACAGTACTCTGTTTTATTTCCATTAAATGGAAATAAATTGTTAACATCAATAGTTAACATCAAATTGTAAAACGTTCAGCGTTCAGCAGTCAAAAAACTGGCAGACACCAAACTCAGGCAAAAACCAAACTCAGCCAACATTGGTACCTACTTATACCCAAGCACCACTTATCCCCAGGAGATCCAATATATCATTTGGCCACTACAAATGTTGTGATGGTGGACAACCCCTTCAGATATTAAAATAATTTGAAATTACGTGAACGTCCAGCCTGAACAGTCTTCTTTTCATTGCTGTCAATGGGCCAGAAGTGTGTTGTTCCCTCCTAAGAATTTTGCAGAGATGTTGTTTAAAGGTTACAGGAAAGTCAAAAAAGCCACACGAAATCCGACAGTGACAGTGGAACTTTAACGTCTACATGTAACGTGTCATTAACTGTAATTAATAGAGTCTGTGCAGGGAGTATTTACTCCTCTGTTATGGTGTAGGGTTCAGAGCACATACACACACACATACCAAGAGTATGTGTGTGTGTGTGTGGGGGGGGGTGGCTTAACAGAAGATAATTTGAGAAGCACTGCATTCACCTAAAAAAGAATTAGGCCTGTTGATTGCTTATTTTTTTCATGATTTAATCCCCTCCCCCCTCTTGTGTTTTTGACAAATTTCATCCTGAATATATTCATGAAAAAAAAAGAAATTCTCTGAGTCTATATATATTTGTTGCATTGCCTAAAGTGTGTGTGTGTGTGTGTGTGTGTGTGTGTAGCTCATTTCAGATGCAGGTTATCAGGGTGAAATCACCAGCGTATCTACAGCTTGTCAGCAGCTGGAGGTTTTCTCTCGTGTACTGAGGACGTCTTTGGCCACATTGTTGGATGGTGGAGAAGAAAACCTGGAGAAGAACCTGCCAGAGTTTGCTGTGAGTTTTACTCTGCTTGTTTCTGCGTCATTAAAGAGGTGCAGACTTGACCCGTGATGCGAGTTGTCATGTTTGTGGATAGAATGGTCAAGTCTGAATTTAAGATCTGCACATCTTGCTGGAATTTGTTTCAAATATTGTGGGTTTTTTTCAAACACGTTTGTATCAAATCTGCCTAAAATCTGAAAACTAAAAGTGTTGTCTTCTCTTAGGTAAGACTGTAATGGCAGTTTTTGTTTCTTCTGGCATTTAATAGACTAAGAATCGTTGTTTGACCTGATTTATTTGTATTAGTGGCAGTTTACTTTTAAATGATGAATTGTTTCACAGTGTGTGAAATCACTCAGTGAGTTGTTCCCTCCTCTCTCCTACAGAAGATGGTTTGTCACGGTGAGCACACGTACCTTTTTGCCCAGGCGATGATGTCCATACTCGCTCAGGAGGAGCAGGGCGGATCAGCTGTTCGTCGGATCGGACAGGAGGTGCAGAAGTCTGCGCACGAGCGGTAAGTTTTCTGTCATTCCAACACAAATTCAGCTCGACTGGATGTTTTAACTGTCCAGAATCATAGGAGTCACAGTTGATCATACAGACTCCAACACGGCATCTGGACCATTAACAACAGCAAAACCTCTTCCCTGTGATAGAGAGTGGTGCAGCTTCACTCATAATGTTAATCCAATGCTTGTGGTTTGAATGACAGAGGCCATGATGCCAGTCAGATCACCCTCGCACTCGGCACAGCAGCAGCTTACCCACGAGCCTGTCAGGCTCTGGGGGCCATGTTGTCCAAAGGAGCCCTGAATCCTGCAGATATCACAGTTCTGTTCAAGATGTTCAGCAGCATGGACCCACCTCCTGTGGAGCTGGTGAGGGTGGGGCGACGGTGACATGTTTCTGTCCACTATGTGCTTATTATGATGTCGCTAACTGTAATAATGTGTCTCTTTAGATCAGAGTCCCTGCTTTCCTTGACCTGTTCATGCAGTCGTTGTTTAAGCCCGGATCAAAGATCAACCAAGACCACAAACACAAATACATCCACATCTTGGCCTACGCCGCCAGTGTGGTCGAAACGTGGAAAAAGGTAGAGAGAATTCATGAAGGGTCAGACATGGTTTAGAGTAGTGATTTTGATTTTGATTAGCATTTCAAGGAAGTTAATTGTAAACTTCATATTTCTTGAGTTGAATGCTCATTGTTTCCTGTTCCCTTTGACTTATCCATTCAATCCCAGAACAAGCGAGTAAACATCAATAAAGATGAGTTGAAGTCCACCTCAAAGGCCATCGAGACTGTACACAACCTGTGCTGCAATGAGAACAAAGGAGCCACAGAGCTCGTTGCTGAGCTCGGGACTTTGTACCAGTGCATCAGGTGATTTAACAACGTTTTATTTTTGAGGGAACAAGTTTTTGGTTTGGTGCCACTTTATTGATGAATGCCAGAAGTAAAACATTTGTGTTATTTACTTAACTAGTAGAAAAATATTGACAGGGTAACAGACTTTTAAGTAACACCAGAGCTCATTATGTCACTGCATGAATGACTTGTCATTCACTTTTATTTGGCTTCAGTTCCAGTTTCCACTTTTTAAGTAGGTTTTTGATCATTTGCTGGGTTAACTTTCCAAAAATACAGAAGCCGTTCCATCACTCCCTAGGACTATCTAGATGTTGGTTGGCCAATAGTAGAGATGAAAATCAGACTCCAATTATTTTTATAAAAAGAAATAAGTAAATAAGCAGTTTGCAAAAAATTTATCAGAGATGTAAATAAACTTAGAGATGAATTCTTTTCATGGGGTTTTGTTTAATGTGATAATTGATCTACATGTCTTTAAATGTTCGCGTGTCATTCGCTGCTGGGGGCTGGAAGTAATTTAAGTTTCTGTAACTAAGGCTGACTTGAAACGATTGATTGTCTGTAGGTTTCCAGTTGTTGCTATGGGGGTGTTGAAATGGGTGGACTGGACGGTATCTGAACCTCGGTACTTCCAGCTGCAGACCGACCACACCCCAGTACATTTAGCTTTATTGGATGAGGTATGACAATATGACCAGATGAAACATTTGACTTTCTCTCTAAGATGATGTTTTAATTCAAGCACATATAAACCTCCACCCTGCAGATCTGCACGTGTCACCAGCTGCTCCACCCCCAGGTCCTCCAGCTGCTCATCAAGCTGTTTGAGACGGAGCACTCCCAGCTGGATGTCATGGAGCAGGTACGCTGTGTCACTCTGATGGTTCTTATTTCCCCTTTAAAGGGGGTGTTGTAAATGAGCAACTCCATAGCTGACTCTGGTTATTACCCCCCCCCCCCCAGCTAGAGCTGAAGAAGACTCTGCTGGACAGAATGGTTCATCTGCTGAGTCGTGGATACGTCCTGCCTGTGGTTGGGTACATTCGCAAGTGTCTGGAGAAGCTCAACACGGATATATCCCTCATCAGATATTTTGTCACAGAGGTAATAACAGCTGCTTCTGATCTCGTTTCTCTGGTGGTAAAAAAAAAAAAAAAGAACAACCTCTGGTTGATACTTATGACCTTACATCTCCCCAACAGTGAAGTGAAAGCAGACTACACCCAACAGGTGTAGTGTAAATCATTGTGTTATGGTAGTGGTGTGGGCTCACGCACTGAATGTAGAGATTTATTTCAGCAGCTCCTTTCAGTTTCATCGAGCTTTTCACTGAGTTTCAGTTTGGTTTTTCAGTTCTCTCTCTGTGTTTCTGTCCTCTACATCAGGCAGCTTAAGTCCATCTGCTCCACAAGGAATGCAAGTTAATGCTAAAAACTTAAGAGCATGATATGTGGTATTTCTCAAAGGAGAAGGAGGACAAAGCAAAACAGGGTGAAAGAGAGTAAATGTTAGACGAAACATTCCAAATGATTGAATATTACCATAACTGGTGTATATGTAAATGATACTAAAGTCCATCAGTAAACCTTTGTCAACACAGCAGCCTTACAACTATTTTTTTGTAGGTGCTGGATGTGATTGCACCTCCCTACACGTCAGACTTTGTTCAGCTCTTTCTTCCCATCCTGGAGAATGACAGCATCGCAGGAACCATCCGCACAGAGGGAGAACACGACCCTGTTGCTGAGTTTATAGGTACGTGACGGGATAAAAACACATTCCCCACCTTCCTGATGACGTTAGGTCCATCATGCACCGAAAGGTTAATTGTTGACGTTGTTTGTGCTGACATGTAGTTATGTTTTCATTTTTCAGCTCATTGCAAATCCAACTTTATCATGATGAACTGATAGGAACGCTGAGATTGAAAAGCAAATCGTTATCGTCATGACGACCAAAGACTTGGAGATGAACTGTTTGACCAAGTCAATTATAGTTTCCGTTGAGGCACCAAAAAAGGTAAATGAGCTGAAGGAAAAGCCTCTGAAGATGCAGCTAAATGTTTTCGCCTGTATATTTTAATTTGTTTAATCAAGCTATTTTGAAATAAAAATCTGAATGTGGTTGATTGCATTGGTCATTTTTTTAATCATATGATGGTATACATCCAGGGGTGGACAGTAACGGAGTAAATTTACTTAAGTACTGTACTTAAGTACAGATTCTGAGGATTTTTACTTTACTCAAGATTTTTACTCTTACTGGAGTTAATTTCTGAGAAGGCTCATGAATACTCGTTACTTTTACGTTTGCTGTTGTTGTTTTTTGCCCAACCCCACCCCTAAAATGCAATTGGCCACACGCAGTGTTCGTCAAAGAAGGAAACCTATCACAGTACACGTTCTCAAGTGGGATTTACGTAAAAGCGGAAATACGTCATCCCCTACCCAATCAGCTCAAAACAAGACCGCGGTGGCAATGGTGACTGCCGAAGAAGCCTCCGTTGAATCTGATGAACATGATGAGCCGGAGTTTTATGAGGCGGAGGAAGAAAACCCATGGCCTCATCTTAAAGATATGTTCGAGTTTGTAGAAGTGAAAAAGGACAACGCGGACTCAGACAAGAAAAAGTACAATTTCAAAAGCTTATTGTGTTTGCCGAAGAAAAACTGACAAAAGTCACACCTAGAGACCTCTGGTCACTTAATTTTACAGACTGACTGAGACTGGCGGACACAGGGCCACAGAGACACACAGACTGGGGGGCAGGGGGAGACAGACAGTCTGGGGGAGACAAATATTGTGGTACTGGGATATGTCCTTCCTGTAAACATTGAGTTGTTGAAGGCAGAGCTTTAGTTTGTTGTAAAGCAGTGGTTCTCACCAGTAGTCCACCAGGGTGTCCTCTAGGGGTTCCATTTGGTCCCCAGTTAAACGACTTGGTTGGGCCTGTATGGCTCCATTTGGTCTTGTGTGTGTATGGAAGGGGGGAATTGTTAAATTAAATGTGAAAAGGACATAATTGTCCTCTTTGATAATTCCATTAATTTTATTTCCGTTTTTATAGATGTTGGGGAAGGCTATAGTATATAGCCTTCCCCAACATCTATAAAAAGTATAACAATGGTTCTACAGGCAAGCACATTGGTGCAGGTGGTTTCAAAGAGTTTTCGCTAAAACAAGAGATACAAGGTACTATATATAAAATTGTAAAATGACAGTAAATCATTCAGGTCCATTCTCATCAAAGATAATAGGAATTTACTTACTTTTACTTTAAGTACATTTAAAAGCAAGTACTTTTTTACTTTTACTCAAGTAATGTATTGACTGGGCTACTCTTACTTGTAGCGGACTAAATTTTGACCAGAAGTATTTGTACTCTTACTCAAGTACTGGGGTCAAGTACTCTGTCCATCTCTGTATACATCCTCTGTCCTTCAATCAGATCTCCACAAAGCAGGTGGAGCAGATGGATGAGTTATGCTGAAGATGTCTTTCACATAAAAATTAGGTGAAGGTATTAAGTCATCTAAATAGAATAAAAGTCATAAAGAGGAAGGATTTCATGAGGCTGTGTGTTTATTGACTCTGATGTAAAGCGAAGGTTGATGAATATTTCTAATGTGCAGATTGTTTTATGTGGAGAAAGACTGATTACAACTCCATACTTCATTTAAGGCACTCTTAAAACTTTTATTTCATCTTTTTGACATATCATACTCCAGCATCATTAAAGTAGTGAATGACAAATCCTAAAATCCACTGGATGAGTCAGAATGCAGTGCTAAATTAAAACCAAAAAGCTTTTAATGCCGATGGAGGAATTTCTTTCATATTGACTGAGTATAATGAAAATGTAGTGCGTAGTGGCTGAATTCAGTGCTGAGGTTTCATTCAAAACATTAAAATGACTCAATGTGCACGAATGACAAGATAAAAAATCTCATCTGCTGATATTCAAACGAATGAGCTTGGCACAGTGAAGCGGTTCCTGATTTCAGATGCAAAGAATACCTACAAAATGAAAAACATCTGTACTTATTCCCTTTTTTAAGAATTTGCATATAAAAAGCATCCCATCACCAGAGCAGAGACTTGAGAGAGTGCAGTGATGCTGATCTCTTCTACATGTAGTCTTTGGGGACGATTGGAACTCCAAACATGCAGTCCTCCTCCAAAGCCAGGTTGTATTTGCTGCCACTTCCTCCCTTGTAGGCGCTGGTTACAATCCTAAGCCATCCCTTCTCTCCCTGAGGAGGTGAGAAAACTTAATCAGCATCTATTAACTCATCAGTCACTGTAATCAAACAGACCGGGTGGCTATAAAAGCCTTCTTAAACAACACTAATGATATTTTTACACGGTGTTAACGGACCGAATGCAACAACTTAGAAACAAGTCTTCCTCCAGTCGTCTTTCTCTGTGCTCGTCTTCTGATGTTCAACAAAGACTTACCCACGGCTCTCCCCAGGAGTTACGAACAATCCAGTATTCAACTCCATCCTCTACTCCCCATCCTGCTACAGACACTATGTGGTTGATGAAGGCCTCCTCATGATATTCGGAGAAGACGCCTCCGGTGTAAGCATCAAGCTCCTTTGTGGCCATAATCCCACAGCTGGAGGACACAAATACCACAGACTACTTACTTTCTCTTAGACACACACAGACACACACACCACAGTAACTGCTTCTTCTTTTTACCAATCACACTTCAGTTTCCCCATATTTATACTATTTTTCAATAAGTAACAAAAAAAATTGTAGTGATAGAATGTTGGTATTTCGTAGTATATACGTCAAGTTATTTTATGTCTCCATTTCCCATTAACGTCTATCAAAACCCAAACAAATTTAATATGCACTTGTGTTTCTTCTTTTGTGTAAATCTTTGACGCCAGGTGTTTCAGACTACACAGCCTTTAATGTTGCTGTATCATGTTTGTATTTAAAGTGTAGCTTGTTTCACTAGTAGAACTGCTGCTTTCAGTTAAATCATTGTGAAACACATTCTGCCTCCGTCCTTATCAGAGATGAACTTTCAGAAGCAAACAGGTCACATTGTAAGTGGTCACGCTGTCAGTTCACGCTTATCACCACTGGATTTGTTTGAACATGTGTGACTGTAGCAGTTGCTTGTGGCCTTTGCTTGTCTGGTTCTTCCCCTGGGAAGCTTATTTGTAATACGAACCTGATTGGTCCTCTCGCGTAGATCTCCGCCATCATCTTGTCCCTCCCACTGACATCTCCGTAATCCCCCACTTTCCACAGGGTGTAGTTCTTCACGATGTTGCACACTCCAAACGTGGTGCAGGTACCACATTGGTTGAAGGGTTGGCACTCTGATAAAGAACAAGACTCAGACTCAGACAGTGTAATTGTAATTTTTTGTCCACTTATAAGTTACTTACGTTGGTCTTTAGCCTGGTAGTTGTTACAGGTCTCATCTGGGATCCCATGTGTGTTGGCGTACTCCCAGACTCCACTGTGATCCCCCCCATGGCAGGATCCAGCTTTACCACAGTCAATCACGTGCTGCACTGATAGGTATGCTGACGGCCATGCTCCTTTCCGCTGAATGTTGATACGATCTGGTGAGCAAATGTACAACTTTTATTGAATCATGCCTAGGTTAGTACAAGATAAAGTCATTCTGTATCAAGACAGTCATGTGAGGATTGTCAGCCCGTAATGACTCAGCTTGTTTTCAGGTCACCTATGGCAGATCCCCACACCTTGAGTCATACCTGCCATGGCGCTGGTGCTACCGTGGGCCCAGCAGGAGCCACAGTACTGAGGGATGTGCTGGTTCCGTGTGGTGCTCACATAGTTCACACCATTTATGTTCCTCCAGTCCCACGCTTTGGGCAGATCACTAATCTTTATATAATCATGGGGAAGAGGATCAGTCCTGTAGACAGAGAGAGACCATCAAATACATTAGTTCTGCTCAACACGCTCGATCGTAAACAACACTAAATGAAATCGTTATTTTTTTTTAATGTAATAGATGAATAATAGTCACACATCAAGAAAAAAAGCCAATACATCTTCACCAAAGGTCAGTTTTCTGACAACAGATGTGAATTTATTACCACGTTGGTCTCTGTATGTACTATGAATTCTTTATAAATGTATTATAAATGTATTATGAAAACAACATGAGTCAAACGTTCTGCTGTAACGGACCTGAACTATTATAAAAAACAGCTGGCATAAGTTTCTAGAGGCCCCAAGTCTTTTTGTCTTCAAAGATTCACAAGAAAAAACAACAAAAAACATCAAGTAAAGAGTTTCTCATTTAGGAAGTTGTCCACGTCAAATGATTGGTCTTTACACTTGAGGCAGACATCATTTAGTAATCTAACAGTTATATATTGTAGTTATAAATTGTAGTCTAAGAGTTATTAATAGGATTAAAAAGGCAGCCCTGGGACAGAGTGACCATACACTATCTCTGGTAATTTGACGGGATTCAGATTTATGTTCAAGAACCTCGGGAATTTATTTAAACATCCTGAGTCCATCGCGTACTGGTGTTCAGGTGAAAACATGGAACACTCTTCAAGAAAAACTTCAGTCGTTTCAGTTTTGACTTTGACCACAAACATTCAAGAAAAGGTTTCCACCACAGTTTGAACAAACTTGTCCCAAACCCACGTTTGGTCAAATTCAACCATTATTTTCCTGGAACACTTGAACATCCCGGTGACGTTTACGTCACCTCAGGCGGATGGAACCGCTGATAAAAGGCTATCTTTAGAGAACAGTTGCACGTTAGTTAGATAAAAATTTATTTAGTTAATGCTTCTCTGAAACTATTAAAAGACTAATTTTTTGAAAGAAGTAAAAATATGCTCAACTCACTTCAGTCCGAAGCCGTGCCTCCTGGGTGTTCGGACATAGCATGGCTGCTTCGGGTTAAAAAACTGTCCCGCGAACGCACCGCAGAGCCCTGCGGAAAACAAAGCCACGGTCAGCGAGAGCGGAGACATGGAGCACATCAAACCGACGACCGGCGGCTTTAACAGGGGAGAACTTCAAATCACTGGCGCGCCCCGGGGGGAAGTCAGTACTGACACACCGGCACCGACTCTCCAGTCATGTGAGCAGTAAATCACATGGCATGAGCCAGCCACATGACCTACAAGGAAGTGTTAGACGATGATGATGATGAAGATGAAGATGATGATGATGATGATGATGATGATGATTATGTTTCACTCTATGCTCAGGCCAAACAAGAAGAAAGCATGCAGGGCATTTTCCTCCACCAACAAACCACAAACAGAGTCAATCTTAATTTACAAAAATCTCTTTTTCATGTCGATCCTGAATTAAATGCACCCACAGGGGTCACACAACAGGTTGAACTACACTACTTCCCTGTTTTCGCAGTAGTTCTCAGGTACCTTTATTAATGGCAAAATCTCACATCAAAAGCAAGCAACCTGAATAAAAGGTTATATTGGATGTAGAATTTAGTGAGTTGGAAAATAAATTAAAAAAACCCCCAAACATCTGGATTATGTTTCATAGTTTCAGCAGAGTTCCAGTCCAATAGGTTGTGACATCATATAGATATTTCTGCCTGTCTATAATAAATGCTTGACATTGACTGTTGGTCAAATATATGAGTCCAGCAGGACAGAATGACTGAATAGTCAACTCAGATGTAAGAACTTGTTAAATCTAAAAACTCCACTTTGAGGTTTCAGCTATATTTACATCACATTATATTTTCTACAATCTCATCTTTCAATTTAAAGAGGATTTTAAAAAAAAATTTTTTTTGGAGTGTTCATCAAATACACACAGAGTTCAGGTGGCATCGCCTTTATTGAAAGACAGTATGATTGTCACAAGAGTGGAAAAAGATAATGGAATCCAATACTTAAACTTACAGTGAACATGTTGGATGGCTATTTTGTGTTGGCAAATCCCTTGTAGCGCTGCTCTGCAATTACACATCTGACATGTTTGCAAAAGTTCGAAAGTGAACTTGATCCTAAAATCTGTTCACAATTCAACAATACAAGTAAAAACAAAGTCAAGTTATACAACAAGAAAACCAATGAAGTATTCTTAACAATGTCATAGACAGAATTTGTAGGAAAATCATTGCTTTAGATTAAGTATCAATGATTTCAAATGTCTGCTGATGAACAGTTTGAACGGCTTGAGAGGTAAAACAACAGTAAATGAACAAACTATGGAGGTGATCAGTGCAGCAAAAGTGAAAAGACGAAGTAGTACGGCCCATGTTTTCCATCACTCAATAATAACATACAACATTTACTGCCTTTTTTCTTATTCAATGAAGTCAAATTTAATCAAAAACAGGAAGCTGAATCACAGTGTTTCAACTTGAACCGAACGTCGCATCAACAGTTGGGCAGTGTGTTGGCGTGTAAACCGTCGGGTATGCTCTACACCAGCCTTCGCCTCTTGCAGTCACGCTCCATTTGGTCTTCACGCAGAATGGCGTCGGCGCCCAGAGGTGACACTTTGTTCAGCATGGAATCCTCTGACGCTTGACCAAACAGGGCCATTAGCAAAGCCACACCAAACCCAGTGGCACGCTCCCCCTGAGAAGACGGAATGGAAATGCAATGTTACACTCTTTGTGAAAACTGACTCTGAAGTTAAGATTACGAGAAGTGAAGAAATACTTTAATAGCTACAGAGTAAAACAAGTAAATTTCACTTCTTCAAACTTCAGTCCCACTTATTTATTGGTTAACAGTGTTAATAATTTTTTTTAAATATTTAGTCACTTTTTAAAAAATTGCATAATATGACTGACTTAGAATGGGATTTACTTGCTGCAAGCATATCTCTTAGCTTCGTTGATAGTTAAAAAGTTGTATTTTCAGTATATCTGGCTAAAATCCATAAGTATGAAACCATTTTAAATTTTTGAAAGTGTTTTTTAGAACAGCCCTAGACTCTGGTTCCCAGAGTTGAAAAAAACATATATTATCTTTAAAAGTTTTAGTACAATATTTTGTATTTTTGCAGCCAATCCTGCTGCAGATCAACAAACACTGAATTGTTACACAAGGATCATCTCTGAATGATACAAACTTTAGTTGACAGATCAACTGCTTTAGCCATAAAAGCTTCAGTTTAACTATGAAACTATGAACTGGAACATTGGGTGTTGTCCCATCACTTACAATTGAAAGTCCTTTTAGAAAGGCATGAGGAAGTCATTACAATGACTAAAACCGGTTTCTGCTCGTGAACATGTCTGAATATTCTTTTACATCTTTAATGTTTGAAGCAACAAAGCATTTTTATAACAGCTGCACAGTGTAAAAATCCATATTTAGATACAGAAATTTAATACCATTCAAAAATTATTAGGCTACAATGAAAGTTCTGTTGGTCACTGCTTAAAGAACGGTGTACTCAATCCTATTTTCATGTCTTCAACTTCAAAGCAGTCTGAGGGACTCTTTGTCAAGTAGGAAGCAGCTGAAAACCTTCACACAAATCCAGTAAGAATTACCATCATAAAATTATGATGATCAACTAATTTGTTCCAGATGAGAGGATAAACTAATGGCACTCTGTTGGCACACCAGGTACTCACAGCATGGACAGGAGAGGCGATATCAACATGGACCCAGATACCGGGCCAATCAAAGCCCAAGTGGGAACCAATGAAGAGGCCAGCGCAGGAGCTCTGGGCGTTCTCTCGGTCCTGACAAAACACAAAGGATGACAAACATCAGCAAGTCCTCTCGTCAGGTGTGCCCCATTTAACACATGTATATAACCAACGTCCTTCACATCTTTGTTGGCACGATAAGAACAGAGCCAATTAATCTACTCTTGAAACATTCCAATGCATCGGATTTCAAGACCCTTTGACGAGTCTCAGTTATGTCCGTGATGAATCTGTGCTTCGTCACTTACTGCCACAGAGTTTTTCATGTCAGCCATGGCAGAGGTGAACTCGCTGAAGTGCAGCTCGGGGCAGTAGACCAGAGGGTGAGCCAGATCTCCGCTGCTGCGGCCGGCGCGAACGCACGCCACCTCCCACTGCTCGTTGTTTGTCATCACAGCTGCGTGGTGCTTCCCTGTGGCGATCCCCTGGATGACAGAAGCCACACAGAAGGCTTTGTATACAAAGGCTAAACTGGAGGAAGTGTTCATTTCTTTGTTGATTTGGTCTCTTCAGGGGATGAGTTCAAAATATTAAAACCTTTTCTGCCTTATTCTTAAGGGTGTATCTGTTGATTTCTGATAAGAGGTTGAGAACCTATCTGCAAGACGCGGCGCTCACCTGTGCCCCTGTCAGTGTGGCCATGTCCAGAATAATATCGGCCGACAGGTCTTTGCTGGAATACACCACTCCATCAGCCAACACCAGCCTGCCTTCTGCATCGGTGTTGTTGATCTCTACTGTCCTGCAAAAATGACACACGTAAAGTAAAAATGTACACTACAGTCCACGATCATCACTGTTCATTTTGCTCTCAGTTTCTGTGCTATCATAATGTGATGGGACAAAACAAACAAAACCAGCACCAGCGAAAATCAGGTAGTTTGCCATATGATTAAAAAAGTGTCTCACTTTCCCGAGTAGAGCGTGTGAATATCATCGGGTCGTGTGGCTGTGGGTCCAACAGAATTCTCAGCAAGGCAAAAAACAGCATGGAGGTTGTCCTTAAAGCCCTGAAGCAAAAGGAAACAGTTGGAAAGGACAAGTGAAAGTTTCCATCAGTGTTTGTCCAGACATAATATTCATGGACTGGTGATTACATTACATCAATGAACTTCATCACGTGGTGCAACTGTCCAGATCCCTAACAGGCTAACATGAGTCAGCTTCTAAGTCATGTTGTTGAATGTTCACCGAAAATATATTTTTCTACAGAATATTAAAATTTCTAAATTAAGGTGACGTATTAATCCCAGAAGGCAGCCGAACAGTTGTCTGGGTTATATATGAATTCTGAAATTGTAATAAACTGTTTTGGATGGGTTGAAAACAATACTTAACCTGTTTAACAGTTGCTCTGAAAGCTCCTAAGATAGCAGCAGCTCCACCACAGTCCCTCTTCATGCCTGGCATTGTGGTCTACAAACAAGTAGATGATGACATATAAAAAACTGGTGATCTCTGGTGTCACACTTTGCATTTCACTGAGCTGTGACCCAGTAGTCCACATATCTCCATGCAGTAAAAAAGCAAATTTACAGTCCACACGATCAAAGCGATCATATTAATGTAATAAAGTTTCCCTGATAATCAGAAAATCTACGATTAGACTTAAAGTAGTGATCATGACCCCTCCTAAGGGAACAACAGCGCTACCTTTCCCTTGATGCTGAGTCCTCCGGTGTCGTACACGATGCCCTTGCCCACCCACGCAATTGTTTGGGTTGCACCATCTGGTTTGTGGCTCAAGATTGCCAATGCAGGCGGATGCTCTGCTGCCTTGCCAACTCCATAAATCCCTGAGAATAAATAATATTCGACAATGATTTAAATAATAACCAGCTTCAGAAACATCTTTCAACTAGCTCAGATGATTTGATTACAGGGTGGAAGATTCAAGTAATAATTTATGACCACAATGCATCAAAGCACACAAACAATCCATACAATAAACCGAGTATTCTGGCTGGTGAATTTTTTTAGTATTGACAAATAATACTGATTTAAAACACAAATACAGCCACAGTACCTCCAAACCCCTTCTGGTTCAGTTCCTCTCCACGAATTATTACTGGAGTAATTCCAAGTTCAGTTCCCACAGCCCTGATTTCCTAACAGAAAAATGCTGTCAGTACCTGGGGGGGTTACATCAAAATAACTGCAACTCATTAGAAATATTCCCACATTTTAAAAAAATGTTCCACTTACATCTAAAAAGTGATCTGTATTCATCTCATTGCATGGTGTATCCACGATACGAGCTGCCAACCGTACTCCATCAGCAGCGTTGGTGATGCACTGAACAGAGAAAATTCCTTCAGCTACACAGTTAAAATTCACCACAGCAATTCTTAAAGTACCCTAAATCCTATAATAAAGTACCTCAAGTTCTGCTGCATCCAAAGCACTGCTCTCTTGTCCAACAATCACAAACTCCACAGTGACATGCTTCTTCTCCACCCTGCGTGATGATGAGGAGCGTCGAGTAAAGATGGGAAAAGCTCTGGCAATGGCACAAGAAGAGGCAAACACATCTGAACGCTCACACGCCATCTGAAAAAGGAAAGAAGCATTCATGTCAACCTTTTGATTCACCTTAATTTGAAGACTTGCCTGTGGCCATAGAGCTGTCAGAGGCAGTCATGAAATGATGATATAGCTTTGTGATTCTCCTCATCTCAATGGATGAGGACAAAGGAGGGCATGTTTCTAATGAGACTAGAAATGGTATAAAACTCAAAGGTACCGACCACAATGCAGCGGCTGCTCCCTCCAGGCAGGCAGGAACGGACCAGACGAGACACAAAGTGGGCAGAAGATGGACTGTTGTGTCTGCTGACGTGAGAAGGAAGTGCAGCCACAGCAGCATGGTTGAGGTACAGGGGGCAGCTGTCGGTGGGGTTTGGGTTCAAAGCACTGAGGGCTGCCTGCCAGATCTGAGAAAACACCAAACAAACTGACAGCTGACTGTGAAGACGGCAAAGTGAGACAAATTTAAGTAAGAGTAATTAACACGACAAATAATACAGTAATCTGCAACTGTTCTTGGTAACTGATTAATCATCTGGTCACTTATTTTGCACAGCCATTAACTTTTTACAACATCTCAGCTGAGATGATCTGTGATAACAAACTGCAAATGGATGTGGATGGGCAATACAAGGCAGTTGCAGTCATCATGACACACTTTAGGTAATAATGAGGGTAATTTTTTAAAACTAATTAATCTATACAAACTATCTTGATATAATTCAAGACTACAACTGTTTTCTTAATGAAATGAAAATTGTAATTATAACAGCTAGAGTAACCTAAGGCTACTCCATTTACACACCTTCCACGATGATATTTTAAACCTTAGTTTAAAAAAAAAAAGCTGGTTTTGGAGAAAATATTTCCTCCATTTTAAATTTGTCTGTTTTTTGTGATAATTTTCAAGATTTGAACTTCAGTCATGCTTGACTATTTTGAGCCATCTTATGCCAGGACAGAGAAAACATAACAGGTGGCGTGGTCTGACAAACACTCCATTAGGGTGACAAAAGCCCACCATTCCACGATGGAGCCTCAATGGTATCAGTTCACAGCCAAATGAAAGACAGATCATCAACCAAAAATCAGTAGCACCCCAGCAAATTTGGAGATTAACTAAATTTTGTATTTTTTATTTAAGTTTATAAGTTAATATACAGTACAGTATTACGGTTTTCAAGAAGATGCCTGAAGTCTTCTATGGGTCATGTGAGACTGTCTCATCATCATCACCAGCATCAGTCAGTATAATGTGTCCACTAAGTTGGGAAGATCAGCAGCATTCTGTGGTCACTCCTTCACTCTTCATGCAGGTGTACTCTGTCCATCACACCAAATTGGTAGGAAGTAATCACGTTGGGTAATGATTACCTAGAGCAGTTTTATGCTTGGCAGGAAACCTTGATTTAACCTCACAGGCTCCAATAAGACCCCTCTGAACGACAGATTCCTTAAATCAGACCTTCATATTCTACCTTCAGACTTAGAGGAATGGTCTCTGGTAGTCATACGATCCTGTGATCTTATGGAACAAACTCCTCTCAAAGACAGGAAATGGAACATGAAGACTTTAAACTCATCGGCCATCCTGAGAATCGTTCTCATTTCAATAGAACATCAATCGTTAGTAAAGACAAGTTACATTACGAGATTTATTATTTTCAAAGACTAAAACTAGTTAACAAAAACAAACACATCATTAATCAGACCGCGAAATGCTTCCTAATAATATCAAACGCTACTTTCAGAGCTAGCTGATTATCCTAACTAGTAGGATGACGACGCATTATTTGAATCTATTAATTTCAGCGAGCTAACAGCGAACCTTTAGCTGACGTCTGCTTCGAGTAGCACGCAGCTAACCTTAGCTGTTACCCCAAAATTGTTGCTGTTGATAATTTACCTCTTTGGTTACGACTGGTTGCAGTTTTCCTTTAATCTGGTTCCAGTTCACTTGCTGCAGGGTGGCGTGCTGTCCGATAATCAGCACAGGCCGATTCTGTGGCTCGGAGTCGCCAGCAGAAGCCTTAAACTCCAGAGTGACGTTAGCCATTTTCACGACAGCAAGCTAGCTCAAATGAAAGTAGACAGACTGCTGTCGTTCACCGGTGTAAGCGGACCGGCGACGGCAGCCGAAAGAGGACAGAAGAGATTTCCACAGATTTACACGTATGAGCTGAAACATGGGAGACGTAGGACGTGGTGGGCGGAATAAACGAACGGGACCGGGGGGGCTAATGAAGGGTGTACGACACTTTTACCTGAGTAAACCATCATTTTTATAATCAAGAGTAAATTCAAATATTTGTTAAATATAAAAAACATTATACATCTATATATATATTATATACAAATATGTACTATACAGTATAAACTACATACACAGTATATATTTATCATACACACACAGGTACTATATAAGTATATATATATATATATATATATATATATATATATATATATATAATCCCATCATGACATTCAAAAAAGATCAACAACCTTTGTTTTTATGCTTTTTTAATTAGCCTGGGTGAAATTATAATCCAGCATGACTTTTATGAAGTATGGAATACTTATTATACCATCAGGTTCAGTACAGAGTGTAACTTGAGGCAAAAATTCAACTGTCAAAGAGCAAACAAACAAACAAACAAACAAACGGAAAAAGAAAAGACGATTACAAGAAATAGTGGTACCAAAGGGCCCTGAACACTCGAGCAATTTTTTTTGTTTTGACTGTATTAAATCATTATTGATATCCATATTTAATTCCAACTAAGTTCTGGTTTTAATAAAATGTCAATATGTACTTGGTGTACATGTTGTTTGTCATCAAAACGAAGAGGAAAATTCGCAGAAATAACTTCAAAATGTTTCATTTATTCCTCAAAAGAATTCCATCCATAACTAAACCCCAGAGAATTCAAGTGAGATAGTGTAGAATGAAATATTTATAGCAGTTTGTTCGCATGAAAAGTTGCCATGGAATACTTTCTGAACATGACTCCTAAACACAGCAGTTTTATCAAGTACAAAAATAAACTTGAACTGAATCAGTTGCTGCTTTTGACAGTAAAACTTGCTAAATGTAGTTTCAGATTTTACATTGTATTTGCATAAACGTTAAGAGCATATAACACTGGAAAAATTACATTTTCAAAGTAAATAATTTAAAGCATTTTAAGGTAATACAGCAGGTATTGATTAAAAGAGAAAAATAAAACTATTAAAAAGGGAAAATATAAATAATTTTTTAGTTTATAAAGCTTTCTGTGGCACCAACAACGGGACATTGACAAAATGTCTCGTTTCTGGTGAGTGCTAGAAATTTTCCCACGGGTATTAGAAACTCTCTGGTGGTAAAAATTATGATCATCTTAGAATTACTCTGATAATCCAGTCTACATTAATTTTCTGTACATCCACCTTTACCCATTAAGTTAGTCACATGATGTAATCATTTTCACATCAGAGTAATGACCTGATGTAAACTGGTATATCTCTCAAAATAAAGCATAAGACATCAAAATTAGTTTTAACAAAACAAACTCAGCCAGAGTTTGTGGGAGGAGAACAGTGGGTATGGGGTAAAGTAAAACTATTGCATAACTCATACCATGGCTGCTGTGCCATCTGTACCAATCTATCATGTGAGGGAAAAAAATAACTCACAGAAATTACTGTCATGTAGACTTTTAACAACTACAATTAAATAAATCCACAATTATTTTCTTAATCGTCAAAATTCTAATTATCTACATTGAATTTCTTAAAAATGTAAAAATCTTCGTAAAAGTTGAAATTTCTGTTTAACTGGAGTCAGCTTTCACACATTCCAAACTTCATCAGAAATTGCTACAATTCAGCTTATTCTTCAAGTTGACGTATACTGTATATATCCTATGGCACTGTGCACTTTAATAGGATTAAGAAAAATAATAACCCACTCATTGAAGTCATCTGCATTAATGCTGAGAAATTACACACTTTCTAAGGAGGCAAGACTTTCACACTAAAAACTTAAAACAATAGTTTGTCTTTATCCTTCAAATAGATCTTTTACATAATATCCAGTTCAAAATGTGCTTTTCGTAGAACCAAAAGTACAGTATTTTGACCTGAGGTTAATTCTCAATAATTTGGGATTTTCAAGATAACAAAAGTACAGTACTAGGTTACCTGCATTATAAGGTAGTCTCTATAAACTATAGCTTTAATACTATACACATGCCTTTGAATTTACTACACTGGTAAGTAACTTCAGTAAAACATGATATTAGAATAATGTATGTATATAAATGTAGTTCCTGAAAATAGTCTTGTTAATTGCATAAAAGTTTTACAGCACCTGTTAGATCTTTAAAATAAGCATATCAAAAAGACCGTCTAATATGAAAAATACCATTTGCAATTGCGCACACATACATGTCAATTAATCATACAATAATCCCAGTCTTCTTCTTCTTGAATTTGCCAAAGACGAACACAGGGACTTCAGGCATTTATGGCTTTCTGAGCCAGGAAGTTGAGCCAACAGCAGGAACACATGAGGTGGAGGTTTGTGTTGTGTGTTGGTGGTAAAATTACATTAACTTCTCATGGTTAGCACCTCATTAAAATAATACATGTGATAGAATCATCTTGTTTAACAGAGAACATATTTGGAGGCCTAAGTGATGTCTCTAATTATATTTTAGAGAAGCACTGCTACTAGTCAATGAGCAGGTAGTGCACAAACAGTTGCATATGACATATACTGTATGAAGGGAATAAGGCATGACCATACTTGTTCATGGAGACTTGTACTGTATGTGCGTGTGAAACTTTGGACTACACTGGTATGAAATTTCACTCAAACACTGTTGAACACCTGTGCAGCCAAGTAGTGCCTGCAAGGACATTGGCTTAAGCATGACACAGATTACCATTGGACCCACAGGTGGCAGCAATACCACAGTTTTTCAGGATGTTGTTGCAGTGGGACGCAGTGCCGGCACTGGCCTCTCTGGGAGGGAAAGGCTTCATGGTGGATAGAATGAGGGCCAAACAATCTGCAACATTTTTGTTTGGGGCACAAGCCAGAGCCGGCGTGTGGCCTGCAGAGGTCAAAAGGCACGAGGATCGTCGGTTAATAGTACTTCTGTTTGACAGCAGACACCCACTGGTTTGGTGTTGCATCAGAGAAATACAATTGCTGCTTACCCTCTTGATCTACAGCCATGACCGCTGCTCCTCTACTTAGCAACACTTGCACTACAGTCGCAAGGCCCTTCCTTGCTGCAATGTGGAGGGGCCTGCATGAAACAAAGGGAAAGTTGTTCTAAATGAGCAACACATATATTATTAAAACATCCAGAGAGGACATGCTTTAACAAAACTTACATTTGAAGAGCACAGTTAGTTGCATTTATGAGCGTGGAGTCGTTGATCTCTCCCAGAATCAAAAGAGCACACATCTCATGACCCTGCAGGATACAGCAGATTGTACCAGGTAATAATGTGTTCAGTGTTAGATGTTAGTACGGACTCAAGTTTTCATGCCATGAATTATAGTAAAGTCTGTAAATAGATTAACTTAGTGAATTGCACACTGTACTAGCAGCATTATTCCATTCTTACAATGATGAGACATTGCAGGGTGAAACTGGTATAAATGTAAAATACTTTATAATTTAGAACCATTTAAATTTCCAAGTATGATTAGATTTAAATCAGCTTTTCAGTGAGTTATCACCTCATGTGACAGTTTGCTATTTCACTGTTGCAACACAGATGTGAAAGTTATTATGCAATCGTGTGTGTGTGTGTGTGTGTGTGTGTGTGTGTGTGAGTGTGTGTGTGTGTGTGTGTGTGTGAGACCTTAACACAGGCGAGGTGAAGAGCTGTGTTATTATTGATATCCACCAAGGTCAGGTCTGGCTTTGCGTTGTGCAGCAAAAACTCTGAAATACAGAAAAATAAAAACATATTTGACAACAAGCAGGACTTAATGTTAGCTGCTGTTTTCATGTTTGCAACATTAAAACAGGAAAGAGAAACTTAACGAGAAAAGTGAAAATGATCAATTGTACAGTTACAGAAACTTGATGTCCTGTCCTCTGCTTGAGCTGAAAATAGAGAAGATGAGCTTGATAGCAAACACAAGACACTCAGTCACTAACCGACAGCACTTGTCTGTCCACAGTTAGCAGCAACCATCAGGGCAGAGCGTCCACAATGGTCCACAGCATTGACTTCTGCTCCCTGAGCCAGGACCAGCTGGAGCCCAGCAACAGTTCCTGAATAAGCTGCTGCGTGCAGCGGAGTCCTAGAGGTGAACCAAACACAGACTGAGTAGACCCATTCAATCAGGATGCACAACGTGGAGTTTTTCAACAATAACTGTAATCTTGGCAGATGATAATTGTGGGTAGTAACAATAGCAATGCCAGCAGCAGCAATAATAATAATATACATAATTAAGATAATTAATTATGTAGTTGATACCGTTAAAAACAAAATGTTTTCAAAGTTCTTAGACAGAAATGAAATTCAGGATGAAATGAACAGAATACCAAAAGTCTTAATGACGGACACGATAAATCATGATTTTGAACATCAATTTAGTTTTCAATCCCCATTTTTAAAAAGTACATAAAATTACTTTGAAACTAAATTTCAATGTCTGTAAATTTCTGGAACCTTAAAAGAAAATGGATCACATACATCAGATCAGTAAATGTAATATTTCACTAATTATAGATATCAAGCTAATTCAGAACTTAAAAATGATTTACTTTAAAACAATTCTGGGATATCGTCTAATATAAAAGAAAGTGATAGATTAGCATGGATATAGCTGTTGCTAACAGATCTGTGCTTGAACTCAATATAAATGTAAATTTCTTTACAACATTAACCTGAATCTTTATCTTCACAGCATGACATGTATTTGTTAAAAGCAGAACTCATGTTTTAGCAGGACCCACCTCCCTTTGGCGTCACTGACGTTAATACTCTGGGGCCCGTAAGTCTTCACTAGAATTTTAGCAGCAGCATCATGTCCGTTAACTCTGCACATAAAAAAGTTTTTCTTTTTAGATTTGAAAAAAAAAAAATTAAACGTATCATTACGGTGTTATACAGTACAACCACATCTAATTCAATACTCACAGAGCACAGTGCAATGGAGTGAAAGGATTTCCTTCCTGGTTGCATAAAAGTTTATTTTCAAGTAGAATTTGTAAACATCCTTCATGTCCTACAGATAGAAAAGATGAATGGTTAAGAGACAGATCTTTGTAAAACAATGGTCACCATGCGCAAGCCATGTATGGAAACTTAACTTATTCAACCTCTTAAATAATGGGGATAAGATGGTAGCCTGCTGCTGCAATACCGAAAATATCCTTTCGTAAGTGCTTTTGTAAGTTCAATGTGTAATCTGTGACGATGCCCATGTTTGCTCCACATAACTTTGAACCACTTAAGTGCATTTGAAATAAATTTGCCTTGTCTCACCATGGTAGGCAGCCCAGTGGGTGGGCATGTAACCTCTATAGTCCAGAATGGAGTCCAGAGGGTCGGCTTTCATAGCAGCTTTTAGCAAAATTCTTAACAGCTCTTTGTGGCCGAGGGATGCTGTGAGGTGCAGGGGGGTCCTTCCTTGAGAGTCTCTACATAGAGCAGTGGCCCCATGTTCCAGCAGAGCAGATACACAGTCCTCACTGCCTAACATGGCCTGTAGGGGGAGCACACAGACCGCAGTGAGAGATGAAACATCCGTGGAGTGTAATGTATGTACTGTAAGTCAGGCTTTATAACCTGTCAGAGATAATGACCCAGCCTCTGCCTCAGGCTTTGTCCGTCTTCTTATTGATGGGTTTTTTAAGCAAATCACCCAGTTTATTTTAGAAGCAAGACACAATAGAGAATCTAAAGATATTACAGCACAATTCATGGCTTCTGAGAAAGATGTACAGTAATCTCTCGTTACTCGCGGGTAATGCGTTCCGTGAGTCCCAGAATACAGTGCACTTCTGGATACTGTCAGCCAATAGCATGCATGTAAAGCATCATGTGGCTACCTACAAAAAATCCGCGATGTAGTAAAGCCGTGCATCTTGAAACTCGAACAAGCAAGGGATTACTGTATTACTATATATCAACTGATTGGTTATAGGTTTCTGTAGCAAATAAAATAAATAATTTGAATTTATCAGCAGAAATACCTAGCATTTTTTGGCTTTATATTAGGGCTGTCAGTTTAACGTGTTAATTAGATTAATTATGCTGCAAATTAACGCGCTAAAAAAATTAACGCAATTAATTGTGAGTGGCAAGTCAATGCGCAAGCATTTTAAATTTGGCCCATTGAGGGACCCGTAGGCTGCAGTGACGTCACTTCGTACCTATGCCACTAGTCAAAAACAGGGTGACTGACAACAGAGATGGACGTGTCAAGGATACAGAGTTGTCTGTTGTCAGTTCCTGTAACGTTAGCTTACCCTTTTAAATGCCTGTTGGCATCTTGCTATTGATGTTGCCTTATTTAGAGGCATGTTATAATACTCATTTTGAGTCAGCTTTAGTATTCATTGTGATTGAGAGTCTACTTATTTGCCTATTTAAGACTTAGCTAATTTTATTTCTGAATTTTATTTTATTTAACTGTATTTGTATTGCATTTTTGAAAAATGTGGATTTCAAATCTTCTCTTCTTGGCGTATTCTATTGATTAGTCATGCACTACAATTTTGTAATGTCCTAGAATTCAAATTCTTTATTTGGGGGCCTTAAGCAGGTATGAGATTAAAATGGGATTATTTAAATTAATTACAAATCCTGTAATTAATTAGATTAATTTTCTTAATAGCCAGACAGCACTACTCTATATACAAGTTTGCTTGTATAATGTATTTCCTTTGCTGACAATTTATCTGTTAGACAGACGATAATGCTGAAAGAATTAGTCAGAGCAAAATTGTTAATAATTTGAAACCCTGTTTTGAAACCTTGTAAGTAATTTGGCACAGGTGACTTGTGCAGTGTACTGCCATGGAAATCTAGCCATGTTAAAAAACAGCTACCTTAGTGATATTGACTTAAAATCTAATATTAACTCATGAATATCATTTTGTAGTATAGCCCTCTAAAACATACAGAATTATTTTAAGTGACAAATCTCTTCTTCACATAATCAAATGGATATAAAAACTGAAGACTCATGGACGCACATATGGAAAGCAGATACACTTACAGCTCTCTGTAATGCTGTGAAGCCCTCTTTGTCCGCAGCATCAGCCTTTGCTCCTTTTTCCAAAAGAATGTGGACACAGTCGGTGTGACACCCAAGAGCTGCCAGCATTAGAGCAGTCCTGCATATGGCAAAAAAAAGAAGATATCACTGGGATGATGATATATATGACTTGATTCTAACCATTACAGGGCTGTTCAGTGGGCAAAGTAAACCAACACGCATTATAAATGTAGCTGCATTAAAAAATTACATCACTATTCTATTGTTAATAAACAAAACACAATACACTTGACTCAAATACGTAAAACCCATCTCTGATGCTTTAAATAAAAAAAAAATTTTAGTCAATCAAATCCGATGAAATCGTGGCAGAAAAAAATCAAAACTGTGAAATAGTGTACCTTTCTTGGTGTAGGTAAACTGTATCTGTATTTTATATTGATAATTAACAGAGTATAATAAAAGTGACTCACTGTCCCTGTGTGTCTGGACTGTCGATAATATCACTACTTTGTTCCCCATTGACCAATAGGAGCAGACAGTCCATTTGGCCGCTTGCAGCTACAAAAGGGTGACAAATAAAAAAAAAAAAATCAAGTAAAAATCATCAAATTATGGTTTCAGAACCACAGCATTTATAATGTTATAATAACCATTAATATCCATGAACACAACTCTAACATCAAATGTATACTGTAAGTATTCAGTCCTATATGATTATAAACCTCACCAGCAGCATGGAGAGCCGTCCACTTGCGTTTGTGATCCTTCAGTGTGTACGAGGCCTGATGTTTCATCAGCACCTCCACACACGGTGCAAAACCTCTCTGAGCAGCCAGGTGAAGTGCAGTTCGACCTTCAATATCCCGCACATCCAGACTCACTAATGTCTCAGACAGCAAACGCAGTGCCTCACAGTGACCATAATAGGCCTGCAGTGTCAGAATTCATAATAGCAGAAGATTTAAAAAGGGGCCCTGAATTTAAAGCACATATTTTTTAGTGAGTTCATTGGAAGTGAGCTACTCACAGCTAAGTGCAAAGGACTGACTGGAATATTGCTTTCAACCTCTTCCAGACAATTGAATGAAATCTCCAGGAGCTGCAAGAGCGTTAGAAGAAAAAGAGAACCTGGGTCCAAACTGAAATGAATTATGAATTTCAATCATTCTCCATTCAAACCATCTAATTCACAACATACTGACCAGTTCCAAGTGCTGTTTGTTCCCATAAGCTGCTGCATAGTGAACAGCACTGTAACCCTTACTGTTCTTCAGAGTTGGGTCTGCCCCATTGTCAAGCAAATAGTCTAAACACCTGAGCACACAAAGAACAGGAGGAGCCCTGGGTTTATTCTGAACCAAAAGTCATAGCAGACAGATATTACTTATATTTACATCTCAATGTCTTTTTGATGCTTTTGCAAATACATGGTTTCCTTTAAATGAGCTCAGTTTTTCTAGTACATACAAGATTAATGGATTTCAATGCATTGTGGCAGCAAAATAAAATCATTTTCATCACATAATGTGTTCCAAACATTCCAAATAATCATTTTTATAATGTGTCAATTGAATTAAATTTTTTTCCCCTATCTGCTCTGGTACTTTAAATATAAATGAAGGCAGTGGTGAATGTTTTCTGTCCATTTCCCAAAGCAGATCACATCTAATGCATGAGAAAAAACTTCTCTGTCTACTTCATGATGAACAAAATATGTGCTATAATGCTATAATAGACAAAAGTGACTCACAGAGAGGCTTCTTGGTTTTTTTCCTCTCTGTAGTCAGCGTTAGAGATGGTTTCCCTTCTGTGAAAATGAGATCAAACTGATTTAATGATGTCTGGATTAAAAACAAGGAACTGTCCACATGCTGATGTACTCTGGGTAAAATGACTCAAGACTACAGTGACTGTAAACACTTACATATAGAAGCTGAGTGAAGCAGCAGCGTAGTGCAGAGGGCTGCAGCCTGTCAGATCCAGGTCATTGACTCCAGCACTGGCTCTCACCAGGGAGATAGTGCATTGGCTGTTTCCGTTAGCGGCAGCATAGTGCAAAGGAGATCTGTGAAGCACAGCAGCAGACAGCTGTGATTCAATATCACACCATCCCTGGTATGAAGCTATTCAGCACTGCTTACCTTCCCAAATTATCTTTCACATCCAGGTCAGCAGCACAACTCAACAGCAAGTTGAGACAGTTAATGTTTCTGTTAAAAGAAAAAGATGAACTTAATTTAATGTTTAACTCTATGCATATTACTAAACATGCTGCCCATACACATCATTAAACTAAAATATTATTCTCATTATTACTATAACAATTATTACATAACAAACAGAATCATTTCATCTTAAGACACCAAATATTACTGTCTGGATGATGGACACCATATCACAAAATAAAGAAGGAACCAGTCCAATATTAGACAACATTTTACATGCTGTAAATTTAAGTTAAACTGTACATGCAGTCAAAAAAGTTGGAAAGGTAACAATTAACATAAACTGAGTGTTTGTGTGTCAGCTCACCCTCCAGAGGCAGCTGCATGCAGGCAGGTCCTTCCATGTTCATCAGTGGTGTTTATATCAAACCCAATTGGCAGCTTTTCATACGGTACCATATAAAACTGGCCTGGTTGACAATCAACAATAACGTTGTTAGGTGTAAATGGCATGGATAGTCATGACATAAAAAATAAGAGTATTAATTTGTTTAAGACGTAACAGATGCTCACCGTTTGAGAGTAACTTTCTACAACAGTCTGGAAATCCATGGAGTACTGCTAAATGTAGTGGAAGCATCCCATGAATCCCTTGCCTATAGAGGTCATAACAAATATTTACTTCTAAGTGTGATAATAGAATGATCTGGTTACATCCCACTTCAAACCGGTGGTGAATTGTAATTTTCAGTGTTTGTGTTTGTCTGTTCGTCCGTTCGTTCGTTTGTGATTCCGTCCGTTAGTCCACCAAATATCTTCACAACCGTTGCAGATAGAAAGATGAAACAAAAAGCATGTAACTCAGGCGGAAAAGGGTCTGAAAATGAGATGATGATTGACAAAACTAGGTCAAGGTCAAATTTAAACTTTTGTACGCTCAGGAACCAGATTAGATAGAAAGACGAGGGAGAAGGCTAGTGTGAGTAAGACCATAGATCAAAGCTAGTGCTTTGATCAATGACAGTAGGCCAGAGGTCAGGGCACTAGTTTTGATCTTTGACCTATGCAAGTAGGTGAGGGTAACATTTTAAATTCAGGGATGTGCGGGATGTTGCAGTCTGTGACTGCCTTGGTTCTAGTTAATCTAGTTAATTTCTTGACACTTTAATTTTTTTCCACATTCCAGTTGGTTCTGGATCCATCAGCACTTAGTTAATAGCTTAACATATTGTCTCCTTTCTCACATCCATTCAATATGTGCAATATCCTGAACTGAATGTGTGTGAGTTACTACACTGTAGTTGGTTAGCATTGCAATAAATGTTAGTTTCATGCCTGAAATGATGGGAAGACAATTATAGAGGAAACACGTCTCAGACAAAAAAACTCAAACAAACTTGAAACATCCCGGGTTCAAACACACTCACTTGGTCTTGTCAGCACCATTTGTCAGAAGAGTACTGATCAGTAATTCCTGACCGTATCTGGCAGCGACATGAAGAGGAGTGTTTCCATACATATCAACGCAGTCAATCTCCCCACCTGTGTATAGAGGGGCAAGGAAACATAAATAAAACTATACTATATGTACAATTTCAGTTTCAGATCCAATCATTTATTACAATGAGCATTTAAGTGGTTCATAATTTTTAAAAAAAATGTCTGTTACCATTTTGAATAAGAATTTGAGAGCCTGTGAAACGTCCATGCATAGCAGCCATATGCAAAGGGCTCTTCCCTTCTTTATTCTGTTCAAGACAGATATTGAAAACATCACATAGACAAATTACATCATAAATTTTTACAATATGCAGATTTAATTTTATGAACAGTACTTGCAATATAGCAACATATTACTTATTTTCCCTTAGCAAACTATTTAGTCAAGACAAGCCTTTCACCTGTACATTGAGGTCAGCACCATTATTGACTAGCAGCTCTAGACACAGCACCCCGGTAGAAGAGGCCGCAGCGAGATGAAGCGGCGTGTTGCCATGATGGTTGAGCTGATTAATGTTGGCGCCACAGTTCACCAGCTCAGAGGCCACAGTGTCATGTCCCGAGTAACAGGCCATGTGGAGCGCTGTGTTCCCAAAAATGTTTAGTTCGTCAGTCTGAGACAAGATTGAGGAGAAAAATGAGCAGTTTAAAATTAACCATATCCGGTGGTTTAAATAATTACAGTATTTTTTGACAGCTAAGGAAATACTGAACATGATAGCAGTGTTAAAAGATGAGTGAATACAGGAAATACTAGAGACATTACAAAATAAAAATGGTACTTCTGAAGATTTTACTTGTTCATAGAGAAAGAATGGTACGTAATATTAACTTTTTATACTTTAGCTGTGAATATAATGATGAATCATGTGACATGATGACTGCTGAGGCAGGAATATGACCGACCAGAGAGCATGACAGTAATCAACAGCTCCAATATCTTACTTCAGGACTTTAAGCCACTTTACCTCCACCATCAGTCGCAAGAGATATCTGACCACATCTAACTGTCCGCTGACGGAAGCAGCGTGGAGCGGGGTGTAACCTTGTATGTCCTTGCACTTTACATCAGCTCCCTGAGACACCAGCAGCTTCAAAACGTCCACATGACCTGGAAGAAGAGCTTCACATTTACTACAAGCATCTGCTAACTGCACAAATGTCATGTGACATGTTTGTAAACTGTATACATTAGTGAGCATGCACGCTAATTTTGTTGTGACTTTATTTGAAGGATGTGATTTGCTACATAAATATTCATAAGTTAATAATTCATGCCAGACAGTTCATCTGAGATATGTTAAATATGTAGTTAAAAGAATATTTATGTATTTTATTTCATAGTATTTTTATTAGGAAAAGGGGAATAAGTTAGGAGCTAAAAATTGAAATTGATTACTTGTTTATGGCGGTCTGATTTCAGTGACGCACGAGGTGCAGAGAAAAAAAAAACAGTACACGAAGAATTGTTGTTAGCAGGCAAGCTAAGAAACCTCAGTTGTTTTGGGACACCTACAACTCTTTTTTTTAAATTCAGTAAAGAAAGCCGCCTCAGTACAAGGACAGAGTCTCGTCTCGTCATTTTGTCG
Organism: Antennarius striatus; assembly: GCF_040054535.1. Lineage (NCBI taxonomy): Eukaryota > Metazoa > Chordata > Actinopteri > Lophiiformes > Antennariidae > Antennarius > Antennarius striatus. The sequence goes on along the minus strand of NC_090780.1, from coordinate 16,825,110 downwards.
AGTTGAATTCATTACAAATTTAAAACAATATTGTAATCAGATTTGACTATATTGAGAGCGCGACCTTGGTTTAACTGAAATAGGCTGAGGTTGTGTTGATAACCAAAACCAGAATTATTTAGTTATCATTAATTAAGAACCAAGTTTTAATACTATATTATTTTATACCATCTATCTCTTTATGTCCAGAACAAAATTATTTTCCTAACTTACAAATATAGATCAAACTCATGTGAATCAAGTGATCAGTCATTCAAAAGTGTCGATGAAGTCGATCAGATCTGATTAGTCTTGTTCATACATTCTCTACAAACACATCATGCATCTCTTACGCAATTTTTTATAATTAGTCTAACTTAAGCATGTGAAAATGTTTGTAAAAATATTTTTTAACAAAAATAACCATCGTAGCTCATCATGTGATTGTAAGAACATCTTTTCAATTTCAATGGCCTCAGCAAAATCCCAGAAAAATGTGAAATTGTTGGGCCAGTCTTTTTGTAGTTAAAATGTTAATAGCATCCATCTGTAACTGTGAGTCAGTTCTCAGGTATTTGGTGGGTCCTGGCTGATTTTTAACTTGGTTATTTTTAATTTATTGTATATTGATGTAATTTATGATTAACATCTATTCCTTATGGTTCTTACCAAGGTATGCAGCCCAGTGGATTGCCTGCCTTTCCTTCTTATCTTTGGCACAAGCATTGGCACCTTTGATCAGCAGCAACCTCACCATCTGCAGAAATATAACTGGGTTAACCACGGTCACTTTACAATCATAGTCAAGTGGACCACACAGTTTTGGCTCGAGAGAAGCAACACGCTAAAACATTTAGCTTTGGCTGTATTTTGACTACTAATAAATGTTTTGAGAAAACAAAGTATATTTACCACTATGCTCCACAAACTACAATAACTCAGACAACGTCCACCAGTTATTAATCATTATCATAAACAACATTATACTGTACTTTCCAGCAGTGCTATTTAGACTGTCAAAAGAAATATATAACATTGTCATACTGTGTCATGAACTGTACAGCTCACCTCACTGTGTCCGCTGTGTGCTGCGTGATGTAGCGGCGTCCTCCCTGACTTGTCAGCAACATCGAGGCTGCGTACATGTGGTATCAGAGCTAAAGCACAACCTGCAGCCCACTTTGCAGCTGCCATGTGTAACGGTGTATGCCAGAATTTGTCTTTTCCGTTGACCTCTGCTTTGTGCTTTAGCAGCAACTCCACAGCTTTCTGAGAACAAAAAATTCAAAGATAACAATAAAAAAAAAAAACTTCTAAAATTTGGTGGTCAAATCCTGCTGTAAAATAGGAAATAAAATATTGACATACTTCATTTTGTGAAGCGGCTGCCCGATGTAAAGGAGTCAGCAAGCCCTGGTCCTTAACATTGACATTCGCACCTGCAACAGAAAGAAAATGATAAATTTTAGTTTTGAGTAAATTGAAGTTATTCTATACTTGAATGCCTCATTGCATTCATTAATTACTAGAGAAGATAAGATAATTTGTAGAATTTGTTTTTTCAGACACATTATAGAATGGCCTTCATTTTACCTGAAGCAATAAGTAGTTCCATGGTGTTGACATCCCCCAAATAAGCGGCAGCATGAAGTGGTGTGCTTTGCTCTTGGTCCTAGAAAAAACAAACAAACAAAAACAAACAAACAAAAAACAAATCAAATGAGGTAGTTAAATGGCATCAAATGTCTGAAAACCATTATGCCAAAACCAAAGATGGTATACATATACAGTATAATTGCAGAAAATCTGCCCTGGTTGTGAAAAAAGATAACTTATTATAACAGCTAAAAGTCACTGAAACTGGTACAAGCTCAATATACATTTTGCACACAAATTTCTTAATGCAATATGCAGAAAACAAATCTAAACAGTTACAATGTGATGGAATTACCAGCAAATTGACATCTTCATTGTGGTTCAATAAAAATGTCACCTCTTCTGTGTTTCGGCTAAATACAGCCTGGACCAGTGGAGACTGAAACAGATATTTGACAAACACACATTTGTTACACAAAAACTTCCTTATGTTGTAGGAAGCAACAATCCTCATAGAAGCAGTGATTAAACACAATTTCAGTTAAACAGCAGTAATCAGCAAATAGCTTTAACTCTGCAGTAATAATAAATATATCTACAAAATTAGTTTATAGGGATACCAAAAACTAAGTCAGGGTAAAAAATGAGTAACAATGTCTCCTATGTGCATTTCAAGATACTATGTGTCAAAATTGCCTTTAGAGATATAAAAAAACTAGCAATGTGTATCCTGAAGTTTACTTGAATTGAGGATATATATTCAGTGTACTATTTTTTTAGTTACATCGTGCAAACCTTAATTTTTACTTTAGGAACTTTTAAGTAATGGATCATCAAAACTTGTATCTATGGATAATGTTAAGCATACAACCAAGACAGAAGAGAGTCATATAACAGATTAGATTATAAATTGATAAATTGATGTATAAATCAGTTGTTTGTCAAGTTTTTGACCACTGATGGAGTCGAACATGAAGAGCATCAAAAAAACTAAAACTGAAGTTTAGTAAACTCATGTTCGAAACTGAATTTGTCATCATAACCAGCCTGATAGCAAACTTTGCTCGACATGTCGCTAACATGATTAGCCCGGTGTTTGCAGTGATGGTCAGAAGTAGGGTTTAACTATTACACATTACTTTCTATTGAACAGTAAATCCTTAGTTATTACCTGGTCCTTAATATGTCTTAATTCCATATCCCAATCAGTCTGAAAGCTCCTTCGTTGAGACTACATGTCACTTTATAGTAGCTGGTTAGCCTAGCGATAGCTAAAGTAGCTGCTGGGGTATGTGCTGCTGCCAGACTATCGCGAGGAAAGTTAAAGAACGTGATCCACTGGAAGAGACTTACCAACCATTTAACGGAGGGTTTTCTTCTTCTTATGTGTATTGTTTTTTTTGTTTTTTTAAAAAAACATTTATGGGTTTCGTTATGTTCTTATTGAAAATATTTCTTAAAATAAATCTATTTTCCAAATTACTGGAAATATCACAACACATCACCTTTATAAATTTTTACAAAGACAATTACCGTTGCATCAATTTTTAAAAAAATAGTTGAGTCTTGAATAGAACAAAAATCAGTACATTTTGTGTAACATAATGATATGATGAGTAAAATTAATAGTGTGTATAAAATATCTGATTTAGCTAAGTGAAGTATTTAGTCCAACACAAATTTTAGATTAAATCATACTAAAATATCTGTATTTCTGAAGTTTAAACCAAAAAAATTAAACTGAAAAAGATGGTGGTATGTCCTATAATTTTATCCTCACATACATAATTTTCAGTATCTGATCATTTTACTTTGCATTAATTACAGTAATTTATTGATATGCTCAATGACGTCATTGCGTACGCTCTGCCTAATAGACCAATCCCTGTCCACCTCTAACAATGTCCCGCAATCTATTGGCCAATCACAGCTACCTTGTCACGCATGCGCGTTGATTGTTAACACACTTGTCATGGGAAGAGACGACTTTGACTGAATTTAGCTTGAAGACGTTTTGTTTAGCTACCCTGCAACTTAGGCAAATGGTATTTTTTTAAAGGTAGCTTTAATCAGAAGAACACTTGATTGTACCTCCCCTAAAGGTGTTACAGGTAAGGCCTTCTCCCTGTTAAAGTAAGGTTGTCAGTACCAAACCCAACCAGACAGCTAACATTTTAAGTGAACTTGTTAGCTTGATCACAGTAGCGGACACTTGATTTTCGAGCGCTGGGGTTGTTGTTTTTTTTGTTTTTTTAATCAGATTTGGTAGAGATGCGTTTCAAATGCCATTTTGTTACCAAATGTTTACTGTTTATTCAGTGAGCTTGTGTTTTGGCTTATCAGGTCAGTTTTAGCCATACAATAGTTGTCTAAGGTCTTAAGGTTTTTTTTAGCGCGTCACTCCAGAAACGTTAGGATTCTGTGTAAAATCTAAATACAAACAGAATGTGATTAATTGCAAAACACTGAAAACCATATTTAATTTGAAATATCACAGATAGAACATATTTAAAATGAAAACTATCTTTGTGTTTTGAAAATTATAAGCCTGTTTTTAATTTAATGTCAGCAATACACTAAAAAAAGTTGATATAACCCAATACTGTAAAAGTACTGTAAAATACAAAAGGAAAAAACCTTGAAAATGCCAAAATGAATTAGATTAACTAGCCACAGGTTACTTCTTGGAAGGTTGGTGGTTCGAGTCAAAGCCATATACAGATCCCCTTCAGATGTATCCTTGAGCAAGGCACCAACCGTAATCCCAATTTGCTCCCCAGCTGCCAAAAAGGCTGCCGACTGGTGTTTAAGGATTAGTCAAATGCAGAGAAGAAAATCCTCTTCTTCTGCAGTAAAAAAAAACACAACTAAAATAACCCCCCCAAAAAATCCAAAACATGAACAGGTATGGAAAAAGTTTCCAGAAAGCTGAGTCTTTCTGCAGTAAAGATGGGGAGGGATCGGTGCTCTGTGAAAGACTGCACTGTTAAATAGTTGAGCAATTTAAGAATAATGTACTCGACATTAAAAACAACAACAAACAAACGACCCAAAAAACTGGTGAACTAATTTTGCTTTTTTTCAGGGAAGGTATTGCTTATTTCACTGGGACAATGCCAAATAGTATTTTGCTCATGGAACAGCATTGCTCTGTAAGAAAAAATTACAAGTGCTAAATTGATCAACCTGCAGTCCTCACTTGTCACCCATAGAAAATATTTTGGTGCATTTTGAAAATAATGATACAAAAAATTAGACCACAAACTATTGAGCAGCTGAATTCACATATGAGGTGAGAATTGAAAAATTTTCCATTTCAGAATTACAACAAGAGTGCTCCTCAGTTTCTGAACATTTATACAATGTTTCTACAAGATCAGGTGATGCAAACACAGTGGTAAAAATTATCAAATTTAGTGAATCATATTGCTGTTGTGAAATTCTGAATGTGGACATGATTCTCAAAAACAATTCTTTTTTTTGTATTAACATGTGAATCGCTGTCTTTGCTCAAGTTTCCGTTACAAATCGGCATTAAATGATTTACAGATCGTAGTGTTGTAACAGGGGTGGAACAGTAGAGCTCATTTGTCAGTTTGGGAGTTGTCATAGATTTAGTGATTGTCAAAGCTGTTCAAGGCAGATTAGTACACAGTGGTGTTCATAGAGGATGAGACTTGGAAAAATTATATACATGCATGACGTGGTGAGGTTTGTAACCACAACACTCTTAGACGTCTCTATCTGGCTGCCTGTCTAGATCTTTTTGCTAAATAAAGATCACTTCCTTAAAAACACTGTACATACGGTTATCTAGCATATCAGGATCATTATCCATATCTGCACCACAAAGTTAGCATCTATAGATGTTTGTGGGATTTTATTTTTTTGACCACAAAGATGTATTGATCTATATACTTTTAGAAGGCAGGAAATGTGTATTAGCAATGCTGTAGAAAGATCTTAACAAAAAGTACTGGATCCACACCAAAGGTTTTTGGCTTTTTGCCCCATATACCCACCTCCCTCCCTCTGCAAGTTTTGTGTAAATCAGTTGACTTGTTTTTTCATTAATTTGGAAAATGTAAACGAAAATGCTCTATTTCACAACGTGAAAAAGATTTACAAGCCACAAATGATAGTTTTTAGTGTAGTTTGATGGAGATGCCTCATCCTGTGACATTATGGCAGTAACTCTGGAGGAGGAAAGCAAGAGACAGATTGTTTAGTGACTCCGTTGATATACAAAAGCTTCATAATGTTTTTAAAAAACAGCAAACCCCGTGTAATGTGGAAATTTTGATTCATTATAAAACAATGTTTTCATGGTTATTTTTCATATTGGTACAAGAAATAATTATTGAATTGATACGACCTTGTAATGCTGCTAATGCTTATAACTTCGACTGTCGGGAAAGCTGCTTTGTCTACTGCTTCAACTCGTCTTTACATCATGTGATTGCCCAGTCATGTGACAGAGAACATGGTGTTATAACACACAATTGTTGACATGTGACCCAGGGTTTGTCCATCTTTTGTTTGATAATTACCAGTTTTAGAGAGTTTGTTGTGGATGTGATACTCCAGTGCCATTGGGCAATTTTTTTTAAATATTCTTGTGGCTTTTCACATGTTGCTTAGTCATTATTTTGACTCGTGACTTTTTTAATTCTCAACAAAAAAGTTGGATGATGAGGCTTATTTTTTCAAGCTGACTGCTTTGTTGTCAGAAAGACTGAAGTGAATTTCTGTGGCAGCCCAGCAAAAAAACACAAAAAAAGGGTAATGAGTTCAACACTTTGCACGATAATTATAGTTTTTCTCCCAACAGGCATATCTTCTTTAAATTATATAACTGTTATTTTCTTATTCTAGAGAAGCTGATATTCATCCCTCAAGTTTCCAGGGATTCCTCACCTTTCCCCGATGAAATCTGAGCAAGATGGAGACCTCCTGGAAGGTAGCTGCTAAAGATAACAGACTCACAACTGATATATTTCAGACCTACTCATCTTTGCTCTATAATGTTAGACACTCCTCATGGCTGACTTACACCATCTGTGTCCGTGTGCATGTCTGAGCCACTATAAATAATATATCACATAAATACATACTGTCTTTTGTGCTGGTTAGAATAGACATAGTTTAAAATCTTTGAAAAGCTCCTATTCCAACTACACATTTTCTTTTTTATTCTTGAAATTCCTGAAATCTGGAACTCTGGATTTGATCACTTCATTGAAATGCTGTATTTCTGAATCTTGTGTTTTCACAAGATAGTTGTAATTTGTGTTTTCATCAAGGATTTTTTTAGCAAGAGTGAGCACTCTTATTGGGTTAATTTTAGCAGCTCTTTGTCAGAATGTCGTTGTGACATCTGACAACAGGAAAAAAGAGATAATGGTTGAGTCACGTAAAGCAGAGTTCTCATTAGAGGACATTGGACTTTATAATCGGCAGTCAGTTGGAAATGAATGGAATACATACGGAGAAGTCCATACTCAGTGAGTACTTCAGATCATTACTGGTATAGTTTGAACTAATTGTAATAAATTTTATACACTGAAGTAATGTGTAGGAACTGTTTTATGGTTTTGAATGTTGTTTTGTGTGTATTCCTGTATTCTCAAAAAACATGTCTTGTCTGGTTTCAGGATTGGTAACAGCAGGTTTAAGTCTTTTGAAGTTTAATTTCTCTTGTCTTATGATATGTTATATTTTCACGTTGATCAGTTATACTTAGTAAACTAGTATAGATAGTCTGAGACGAAAGCATATGCTGTGATTTTTAAAATTCTGTCCTGTCTCAAAGTTGGCAGAGATACTAATGTATGTATTTCTTGTATTTCCTAGTCTTTCTTCCAATGATAATTCATAGAAAAAGGTTTCTTTCAAACTTGGTCAGGGTTAAAGACTATTGACTCAAAAGAAAGTTTTTCTGTGAAAAGTAAAAGGTCTGGTGATGAATTTGTTCTCCAGAAATAGTTGTTAATACTTGGAGATCAAGAAATTTCATAGAGCAAATCCTCATCTAAAAAAACCCTCAGCAACAATAAATAAAACAAAGTCACTATAATCTTACTGCATGGAGACAAGCTGATCAACATGTTAATATCTTAAAGTTGCAGTGATCATCATCCCCATCATATTTTGGTCTTTGGGTTTCTCATCACTAATAAAAGTCCCCTCATTCTCTTTGGATTGGTTAGAGGACTCATCTCAAGAAAATGGTGTCCAGTCAGCTCCATGTCCAAACCAGTACAGCTCCATTTCTCCTCCTGAATCACCTGTGGCCCAGGAAGAACCCTTCTCCACTTACTTTGAAGAGAAGGTGGCTATTCCTGAAAATGTCAGCCAGGTATGTAATCATGTAATGATATACAATAATCATAGGAATAAAATGATCTTCCTTGGGAATTTTCTGTGTGGTTTCGTTGGATTTTGGAAGTATGGCATTTTAATTTGAACTGAAGTGATTTCACATTATTGAAGCTAACTCCAGTAGTAATATGACTCTGTTCAGGTATTTAGTTTCCGTAAACTCTGGGCCTTCACTGGACCGGGGTTTTTGATGAGCATTGCTTACTTGGATCCAGGGAACATTGAGTCTGATCTTCAGTCAGGAGCTAAAGCTGGCTTTAAGGTGAACTTTGAAACCTTTTTCACTTTGTTAGTCCGTATCCTTTTGACTGTGTTTTCTTGTTTTTCCTATTTTTTTTCCTATGTATTTCTGGAAATGATGTTTTCTTTTTTTGTGTGTTCTTTATCCAGACATAGATCGTCTTCCCTATTTTGCTACACTTGTCATCTTGAAGTTTCCTTACTCTAAGCACACACAATAAGCTGTATTGCTATATTTCTCTCAGCAAGGAGTTGTGCTTATTTTAGTCACGATTATTTTATATGTGTAAAATATTACAACTTTTGAACTTTCACTTAATTACATTACCATAAACATGAGTGAATGTAGTCAAAAAGAATGAGCTTATTGCTGATATTGACTCTCTTCCTCAGCTCCTATGGGTGCTCCTTGGGGCCACCATTATTGGGCTGCTGTTGCAGAGGCTAGCTGCACGCCTGGGGGTTGTCACTGGGATGCACTTGGCTGAAGTCTGCAACCGCCAGTACCCCAGAGTGAGCACAACACCGTCTTTAAACAACTTGAATTCTTTTCGTTCTACCTTTTGCATGTGATACTATGTGTCATTCTGTCACTGTTTCCTTACTGCAACAAAGTGAGCAAGGGACACAAAAATACTTTAGATACAAAATAAATTCTAAATGTCTTTGCTCTGTGTAATGAACTTGTGGATATTTTGAGCATTCTTTTGTGTGTGTTTTTTTTTCAGGTTCCTCGGATCATCCTTTGGCTGATGGTGGAACTGGCAATTATTGGTTCAGACATGCAGGAGGTTATCGGCTGTGCCATAGCTCTCAACCTTCTCTCTGTGGGCAGGTGCATCCTGTTAGCTTGTATAATGGAAAATTTGTGCAAACATTTTTACACATTTATATTCTGTAACGATTAGACATGTACAAATAACTAGTTTTTCTTGTAGGATTCCACTATGGGTAGGAGTTCTAATCACCATCACAGACACATTTGTGTTTCTTTTTCTAGACAAATACGGTATGCATTAATCCTTATCTCAGTTACCAAACAGTGCCAAAAAACTTTTCATTCCCAGTCTTATTACACTTTTTGTCTCCATGCAGGTCTAAGAAAACTTGAAGCATTCTTTGGTTTTCTCATTACTGTAATGGCTATTAGTTTTGGATATGAGGTAAGAATTGTTACAATTTTAAATATAACTAATTTAATCTGGGTGTTTTAATCGGGGAGTTGTTGTTTTTTTCAACCAGGATGCTCACGCTGCCATCTTTTGTTACTTTTCTGTAGTATGTCCTGGTAAAGCCAGACCAAGGGGAGCTGTTAAAGGGGATGTTCTTGCCTTACTGTGCTGGTTGTGGGCCTGTGCAGTTGGAACAAGCTGTAGGAATTGTAGGCGCTGTGATCATGCCACATAACATCTACTTGCATTCAGCACTGGTCAAGGTTAGAAAATCTGATGCTACATTCAGATATAGACTGACAAATAACCCCTACAAAAATCAAGTCAAATTAGAAGAATTTAGACTATTCAATAATATCTCAGAGTTGGTTTTGGGTGTTTGATACGGTTTAAATGTACCAGTAAATCTGATCACTTGCTTGTCCTACAGTCTCGTGACATTGATCGCAAAAACCAGAAGGAAGTGAAGGAAGCCAACAAATACTTCTTCATTGAGTCAAGTATTGCTCTGTTCATCTCCTTCCTCATCAATGTCTTTGTTGTCGCAGTCTTTGCTCAGGCCTTCTACAATAAAACCAACATGGAAGTGGTGAGTATACAGTACTAGAGCTAAAATCATTTCACTATTCATTTTCTTTGTATATTGAATCAGTGGGATAAACAGTGACAGTTTCCAAAGCTATAAGATGTGTTTTTCTTTGTGTCCACTCCTGTAGAATGAGTTTTGCAATAAAACCGGCAGCCCTCACACAAATCTCTTCCCTCTCAACAATGGTACACTGGAGGTGGACATCTACAAAGGAGTACGTCTGGTCATCTTTACTGCAATAATAAATCCTCACTGAAGAATTGTTACTAGGATATTAGAAATTCTTTTACATGTCAAAGATGCGTTCCTGACCATCAGGTTACTGCACAAGTCTGATGGAGCATTTCTTTCCAGCTACATGTATTAATCACATTTTATAATTATATTCCTAAGATATGATCACTCTTGATCACTCTTCATTTTGATCCAAAATGAGAAAAAAAAGGTTTATCATTACTTTATAGTTCTTGTCTAGTTCCTGTTCACTTGGTAGTTGCTGTCTTTTATGAGAAGTTTTACAATCTGAGAAGAAACAAAATATTCAATCTGCACTGCATATTAGAATTATTGGCAAATAATTCAGTTTGTCAAATCAAACAGACATCTTAAAGTAGCATTTCTCAACCAGTTTTCAATCCTGTCACCATTTTATGTTGTGGAATACTCTCAAACACTATAATCTGAATCACTGGAGGCTTGGCATCCCTGTGATTTTATATACATACACTCTTTTGTGTTGTAATTAAATTTTAAATGGGAATATACAGTAAGTTTAAAAGTAACTACATTTTTTGTTCAATCATTCGATGTTTAGTTTTTGTGCCACAGTGCGCCCTCGTTACTCGCAGTTAATGCGCTCCAGGAACCACACGCGAATAACGAATTCTGCGATATAGCAACGAACTATTTATCTTAAGGTAATTTAAGCGTTTTTGAACCCTCCCCATACTGATATGGGGAGGGTTCAAAAACCCTCCCCACAAACTTATCTACTGTTTTAAGTACTTTTGTGTCTCACGTAAGTCCAAGACTCACAGAAGGTAGCACACTTCCGGATGCAATCAGCCAATAGAATGCGCGTACAGTATCGTGTGACTGCCTATCAAAAATCCGTGATGAGGTAAAGTCACGAGTGTTAATGCGTGAATGCGCGAGGTTGCACTGTATTTCCAATAAAATGTGGAGTTTCAATTGAAAGCTTGTAGATTGGATGTCAGACAGAACATATGAGACCTTTAGACTTCAAATTGATGAATAATCTAAGGTGTTGCAATACTATTGATTATACAGATGAGGTCAGATGAGGTGCTGTTGCAAGACATCGGACGCTGAAAGTGGGACACCTGAAGTGAATGTTGTTATTGATATCAGATGCAGTTGTGTGTTTTCTTTTTATGATGTGTCAAAACTGTCTCAGTCCTGAAAAAGGTATAATAAGACAAATAGGGTAAAGCCACCTGTGTGAATGGATTGTAGGTGTGTAAGATTTAAGTAACTTGTTTATTATAAATAGGCCTTTTTTTCTACACCCCCTTTTTTCAAATATTTTCACCACCTCTACATTATTCATGTTTAGATTCTTTTTTTTATGCATAGATGGATCATTTCTGTCTTTCTCTGTATCTGTTCAGGGAGTGGTCCTAGGGTGCTTCTTTGGCCCTGCAGCTCTTTACATTTGGGCAATAGGGATCTTGGCTGCTGGACAGAGTTCAACCATGACAGGCACTTATTCCGGACAGTTTGTTATGGAGGTAAGAAAGCGTCACGTAAATGTAGGCGAAATAAAATTAAAACTATTGTAACTCACATGTAACGTGTTTTCTTAAGGGTTTTTTGAACCTACGATGGTCTCGTTTTGCACGAGTTCTGCTGACCCGCTCCATCGCCATCACCCCTACCCTGCTGGTAGCCATTTTTCAGGATGTGCAGCATCTGACGGGGATGAATGACTTCCTTAACGTGCTTCAAAGCATGCAGGTCAGGACAAAACATTTAAGTAAACCTTTGCACTACTTTCCAGAATAGTATTTAACATGTTTTCTGTTTAATACCCTGAAGTCCAGCTTTAATTTTGTACATTTCATTGTTGTGTGTGTGTTTCTCATTATAACCTTTCTTTCTGTTCAACAGCTTCCATTTGCTTTAATACCAATTCTGACCTTCACCAGTCTGAAATCCATAATGAATGACTTTGCAAACCATATGTGAGTGAAGATTTCCATTTATTAATTTTTAAAATTAATACTGTCCTTACCGACTTTGTAAGGCCTGACAGCATTCTCCTTTATCTTACAAACAAAACACAAACATACGAATGAGGTAAGGTGGAGTACAGAGGGAATGCATGCCAGTCTGACGGCTCGAGAAGTTGGCATGCAGTCTAATAATTTTCTTCAAGATTCTTTGCTGTTCTCTGTCACAAAAGCATTACGTGGCAGACAAACATAGTCTTACTACGAAGCAGGATAACAGGAGGTACAGTTAAAGAAACACCCAGGAGACGTGCATGTAGATTTGTAATGTTTGGATATTGCATCACAGTGTGGATATAATCACCGATATTATTGAAGCAGTCAGTAAGATTCAAAATAGACTAAATAGAACACATTAACCTGAACAACTGAAGAACCAATGATAGAGTTCTTTATTGGTGGTTTCTTTGGTGTGAGACTTGTTTTGTGTTGTGTGCCTTGCATTCTGGGAACATGAACTGCTGTCTGAGTGGAAGTAAAGTTACAACCTCTCTCTGTGTGACAGCCAGCTGTTACATATGTTGTGATAAATGTCTGTGTTGAGTTAATTATTGAAAGATCAATTCGGTATGTTTGCTATTGACTGTTTGGTCTTGGCCATCTTTTAGATTGTTACATAAACGAGGACTTTCCTTGTTTGCGTAACTGTGAGGAACATTTCCTGGAGCATTCATATTAGGGGAAAAAACATTTTTCAATTGGTCTTTTAACCTGTTTTTTTTTGTTTTTATTTTTAAAGTGTGTGGAAAATTTCCGGAGGTGTCGTCATCTTGGTAGTTTGTGCCATTAACATGTATTTTGTGGTGGTTTACGTGACGTCACTGAACAGCGTGCTGCTCTACGTCCTGGCCGCTCTGCTCTCCTTAGCCTATCTGTGCTTCGTAGGCTACCTGGTGAGTCTGATTACTGCAAACATTACTTCATTCCTCAGGTGATTATAGTAGTCACTTTGTTGAGTTATGTAAGAGACACTTGTTTCTAAGTTTAAATTGATAATTTAGTGTTTGAGGACAGATAACGTTTTGAATTATGGGAAACTGCACACTGTCTTTTCCAAATGCCTTAAGGTGGTATGCCATATGTCTAATTTTCACTGAGTACAAACAGATTTGCATGTAAATCAAACTGATACATGTTTTAAAACAATTCACACAAACAGTATAAACTTCAAGCTTCCAGAGGACCCAGATATCAAGTTATGAAGATGCAACACAGATTTTTGACAGAATCAGCACAACCCCCCAATTTATTTTTTGAGCACTTCATACAATGTCTGAATTACATAAATAGATACAGGTGTAAATTTAAAAAAAAAAGATTATTCTGATAGATACCAGTAGGTTTTCTGTATTTGTGTATATTAAACACTGTTTGCTTGAAATAAATCTTGGGTCTCACCATTGTTTTAGTGAAGAAAAGCTCATTACATCCACCCATGTGTCTTTCTGCTTGCCGTTGTCCACAGGCATGGCATTGTTTGGTTGCCTTGGGAGTTTCCTGCCTGGACTGTGGCAGCAGGGTAAGCAATCGACCTGCTGTGTTCATAGAGGAGCCGTCTGAGTACGACTCTTAGAGCTGGAAAGGACAATAACCACCAGCCTTCCTCTTTACTCTTGGAGACACTGAGCCCCATTACACCACCAAGATCATGTAGGATCTGACAATCACATTTCTTTATTTGGTGATTATTTTTCTGTAGGGCTGTCTCTCATTACATGCTGCTTTCTACTTACCCAGCGATCCACACTATAATTTCACCAGCACAAAAAAATCATTGCCAATGTTTGATGAAAGATATACAGTATTTAGATGCATCAGGCGATGGTTGTATTCATGTTTGTTTGTAAAGTAACATCCTATGACTTGGGTTGCTAATACAACTTATAACTGAGTCGAAGGTAAACCCAATTATCTGTGTGTTGAAACAAGATTTTCTGAACTGTTTTTGTAAAATGTTATTGAGATGTTTTTAGAAAAATAGCAACTCAGCCTGTATTTCAATGTGTTAATGCTGGTTAACATACACTGGTAACGCCACAAAGGCAAACACACATATAACCAGCAGGAGGTTTCCATTATGTCCATTAGGATGTGATGTTTTTCGCCTGTTCATCCTTTTAGCAGTATTACTCAAAAGTCTATGAGCAGACTTTGATCACAATTTTTTGGGCCAGGTAAAGCTAAATAGAGGAGGATCTGTATCCAAGTGTTATTCTAGATCTGCTGATCTGGAATCTTATAATTTGTTGTACTGTCAGAAAATAAACAACTGCGATAACTATCAAATTCCAAAGTGACTGTGATTTGAAGGGGTACATTTAAACTAATGGGGTCAAACTACAGTATGACCTGACAGCTGCTGGTGGGTGCAGTAGCATGATGGGTAAAGTGAGTTTGGTGCCTGTGTATGATTAGATAATCTCATAGTTACAGCACCTCCATGGAGAAATTAATCATTTTCAAAATATATTAATTGAAAAACTCCCCACCTTTACAGCAAATCAGTAATGAGGGTTACAAACACAAATTCTAAGTTTAATATATTTTTTATTTACAACTAAGCCAAATTAGACTTAGTTGAGGAAGCGTTATACATTTTTCAAATTTTTTAAGCACTGACCTGTTTTTGATCAGAACTTCTTCCCTTTAGTCCTCTTATCTCTTAGCATGATAAAGTAAACTTCTTAACGTCCTGGTAGAAGGTGGTGCTGCTTGTTCTGTTATGACTCTAACATTGCTGGACATGGGTAAAACTTGATTATCAACTAACTTAAAGCTACTGTACGATGACAAAGTATTACATTTTTCCCAGCTTGCACATTAAATGAATAAAATCAGTTTAGTACTGATCCACAAGATTAGTATTGGACTGTGTGTACTGCACCAATGTACAAACCTTCAAATGACATGTACCTGTTAACCAGTAAGAGCACATTGGTCAGATAGTGACCACAGTGAAGTTACTCATGGTGGATTCAGTACGTTTGCAGCCCTCTGGTTCAGAGGTCTTAAAGATCTCAATATTTCTCAAGGTTTTTCTGCAGGTGATCATGTATATTTTTCAGATGAGGGTGTTCTTCACATACAGGTATGAATGCATCTCTGAGACAATTTAAAGAAGGCTGATGCACATTTCAGCTATTACACAACAAACTTCAATGATGTGTACACTGAAGTTATTCATTTCTGGTTTCTGGGTTTATGAATGAGTGTTGTTTCCTAATGGATTAAACACAACACGTTTTCAAAATAAATGTCATGTTGGCTATTTGGACATTTGTTGGTGTCGTCTGTCTGACTGTCTAAACAAGGATGTTTTTGTTGTTGTTGTAAACATCACAAATACATGGCCTGACTGAGAGTTCAGATTACAAGGAGAATGATTATTCAAGTATAGTCTTGCGCTAATAAATAATACTATTTTAGTGTAGACTAAAGTGTTTGCCTATTAAATGTTTCAGATTTGACTTTAGGTTGTCAACCATCATGGTAGGCAAGAGAAGTGTTTCTTTTCAGGACTTTCCAGGATTAAATGAGGAAAGATGAGGTTGGAAAATGACTTTGATCCAAGGTGAGGACCCTGATGTATTCCCAAATCATCAAACAATCACATCCATATTGTAAACCAACTTGATCCTCATCAGGACACCATTGACTGAAGTTTTCCTCTCAGTTTCATTTGGGGCAGCAGTAGCTCAGTCCACTAGGTCTTGGGTTGGGGGAACGGAGGGTGGCCAGTTCAAGACCCATGTGGGCCAAAACATTTGGAGTGTGAACTGGCAGTGGAGAGGTGCCAGTTCACCTCCACAGCACTGCTGAGGTGCCCTTGAGCAAGGAAGCATCCCCAAATAAGTTGTTCATTGGGGGCACCACAGAAGCTTCTTGCTGCTCTACCTCTCATTATCTGCATGGTGTGTGTGTGTGTGTGTGTGTGTGTGTGTGTGTGCGTGTGTGCGCGTGTGATAACTAACAACTAGAGTGGACAGAAATATAAAATTAGCTGCAGTAGTAAAAATGTTTCCACAGGTCATGACAATGATTGTCTGAAATACTTGAGTAAATAAAATTGTCTTCTCAATTGATAAACTATTACAAAGATGATTACTGTACTTCTGAAGACCCTCACCTCTGATTAAAGCTTCTATCTCCTCTCTCTCTCAGACGCCACTGGGACTGTCACGGCACACAGACATTTACTTACTGACTGACATGGACACTGATACATTGGTTGAGAGATAGGAGGACTGGTGTTGAACGGCGGCGAAGATAACCCGCCAGAAGAATGGGACCAAAGAGGCTCGGCCAGTATGTGCTTGTTTTCACCTCCCTGCGCCTTACGTATTATTTAAGTGTCCTTACAACACACAGTGAAGTATGTCTTTATGTTTCTAATACTGAAACAGTGAGATCTGCTGTTTATCACATTTTAAAACCTCAGCTAAATCATGTTGAAATAATTATTCTAGGCTTCAAATACAGACACATCCAAAGGTGTTGAGTTACTGTGACGGCACATGAAGCACAACATGGTAGAACAGTATCTTCATTTAAAGACAAGGTGGTGAATTTGTATCATCAAATAGTAATTTCTCTTTCAGAAATAAATCTGAATTCACTCTTTCACCTCATTGGGATCACAGAGTAATGAGTTTGGACACGGTTGTTTTCAGACAGTGTTGCACTACAGATACTGTAGACCTCCAAAATGACCGTCAAAATATGACAAGCCTGTGCTACATATTTGGATCGCTTTGCACATGTCACCAAAAAGAGTGGCACTATAAATGTGAATAATACGGGATGCAATTGTTCAATAATCGTTTTTGGCATGCATTTGTTTGAACAACACACTGCCTGGCCAAAAGAAAAACACTACTATTTATTGGACAACCTCTAGCTTTGATTGTGGCACATGTTTACCATGGTGTTATTTTAAAAAATATTATGCAATGTCACAACATTTATGTCCGTCCAGAGTCAAATAATTTTTTTTTGCCATAATCATATATATAAACCTGGAGAGTCGGTCGCTGTGTCAAGTCTTCTCCAGTTCCTGTCCACATATGAAAATGATGTGTCACGTTCCATGAATCGCCCTTTCACAATATAAGGGCAATTAATTGAGGCATTGAAAAAAAATCCATTTGTAGAAAAAACCTGTTCCTTCAGTATTTGTGTGCAGTCGGCGGACATCGTGCTTTGGTCGCGGGACGTTGCTGAACAGTGACCTGATCAACTCTAGCAATCCCAGATCAACTTCCTACCCCCACAGGTTAGTCTGGTAGACATCACTTCATCCGCCTCTTGTCTTGAGGACCAATCTCTGGAGTTCTCCTCACATTGTTCCTGTTGTCAGGCTCGTAACTTTACTGTTCAGCACAGGTCTGAGCTCCACTGTTTGTTTTTTTACAATGAAATATTTAATGTTCATCCATTGGAAAACTCTTACCTATTGGGTTGGTTAAATCCAAGTGAAGATTCTTTTAGCCAGGCAGTGTTTTTAATGTTTTACTTCAGTATACAGTGATCCCTCGTTACACGTGGTTAATGTGTTCCGACACTCACGGATGGCAGCGCAATTCCGGATGCCATCAGCCAATAGAATGCGCGTACAGTATCACGTGACTACCTACTAAAAATCAGCAATGAGGTGAAGCTGCGCATGTTGATGCGCAAGTGCGCGAGGGATTACTGTACTGTATTCAGTTTTGTACATGTATTCTTGTTCTAAATTTGATGCAAGACACATGTTTCAAAGAAGCTGGGACAGAGCATCATGAAACTACAAAAATGCTCAAAAAACAATGTGGAAGTTTTCTTGTGTGAAAAGATTATGATCCATTACAGAAGGCAAATCCTTAAGAGATGCAGGTGTTCACCTACCAGAATGGCGTGAGGTTCAAACCTCTGAGAAACATGTGAGTGTATGTAAGTTATAAGAATATAACTCATGGTCTCAGGAACACTGTTTATTTTTTTTTCTGTAAACAGTTTTTTTGAGCCACTTTCTGTTCTAATTTATTATTTTATTCTTTATTTCCTTTTTTTTCTAAACAAAAAATAGAATTGTATTGAGGGAGAACAAGAAGTGTTTTAAAACAAAAAACATTCTGTAAATTTGGTTTCAATTTTTCCTTTAAAAAAATCAAAGCTGCATGGATTTATTTTACTTTTTTCTTGTTTTCATTTGGTGTTTTTACATGGATTAGTCTCATATTCAGATGTAAAACATTTGTACATTAAATTAATAAGATCTTTAAACATCATTATACTAAAATATTTAAGGTATTTATGTGTAAGTAGTAAAGACTGTTCCTTTGTTTTAAAAAAGAGAGAGTACAGTAAATGACATTTATACATCACCTTATGCACAGTTACGTATTTTACCTTCTAGAATGTTCAGTTCTCAGATATAAGTTTTGTAAACCTGCCTATATTCAAGTCTTTTGAAGGCTGGTCAAAATCTACTCATTGAAGACTTTTGAATTAAAGATGCCATATGTAGGATTTAAAAATTCTTCATTTCATTTGTCTAACTTTAAATCTGATGATAAAAAGTTTATTTCAGAACATTTATACATTCCAATGAACTACTATTTAAAAACTGTTGAATATGGGTGGTTAGTGCCGACTGCAGCACGACCACAGCAGTACACAGGTATCATGTTAATCAGGTCTTGCCTATTAGAATATACTAATTTCTGATGTATTTACTTTTTCTTTTAATTTACCGTCTTAAATTATTGATGGGAAGTTGAGATGTGTGTTGACACACACACACACACACACACACACACACACACACACACACACACACACACACACACACACACACACACACACACACTTTGGCTTGTTGGGCATTTTAAGTACATGTTGAGTTTGTTGTGAGCAAACTTACTGAAATTAGTATAGAGGACAAAGTTAGCTTTTTTATGGTGGAGCAAAATAGTTGTGGTGATGTGTGGCTAAAAAAAAGACATTTTTGACTTGACTGTGGTGCGCCAGTAGCAACAGCAGAGTTTGTAAAAGTTTGACTGAAATGTGGGAGACAAGCATTAGCTTAACAACAGAATGCTAACTTAATAAATGCACATGATGTTAACTGGTAACAGGCTAATAGTTTCTGTGTACATCACCAACTCTAATAGTACTTTTAGGAGTTGTAGTTGTGCCGTGACGTTGACCAAATGTTTCACTGCATCTGTTATACTTTGCAGACGACCAAAGTGCCTCCTTCACTCACCGCCGTGCCTTGACACAGCTCAGTCCAGAAACATGACAGTTCAAATGTTGCATCTTTTTGTATCAATCACAAAACAATATTGTGAAAACATCTGTAATTTGGATGAGTTATGAGACGCTATATTTAATTCACATGATTCATATTATGTGACAGATTTTATATTTCATTTACATGAATGATCTGATTTTTCTAACAGATGCAAATGCTATTAAGACAAAACAGTGATCAAAGCATCATTTTAGTAATGTTTCTGCAAAAAACATAACATTTTTTTCATATAAAAGAACCAGCACTTGATTAGAAAATAAATAGTCCTATGTGTAACAAAAGACATAAAAGTTGACATTTGAAAAATCTGTTTTTTTGATCATTGATGGTATCACTGCAGAAAAATGTGTAGCATGTCACAAATAATTCTGTTTGGTGTATCCAGATTCCATGTGTTCGTGTTGAGAACTTGGTTCTCGTGGATTCATTTTTAAGAGTTTTTTTTGTGAACCTTTTTTTACTGATAGCATCATGGTTTGCATTTTACAGTATTGAATTGTTTCTGAATTTGAGAAAATGCATTGGGATGATCTCAGACCATTTCCATGGCCAGAGAAAAAAATGGTGCTGTACTTTATAATGCTGGATTAAATGTGTTGTTTGTGAGTTCATGAAATTACTCCGTAAGACCCAGTATTGTCACCCTATTAAAATGGGTGGTTTTCTGGTCTATTTGTCAAAAAATGTGTTTGAATAAAAAAATCTGCAAAATATGCCTACCTATTAATGTTTCCTTATTAAATTAAAAAAAGGAAAATTATATCTAAATATTGTGTCTTAAATATCCTTAAGGGATGGTGGTTTGATCCCTGCCTTCATATATAGAAGTGATCTTGGTTAGAGAGACTGAAGCCCAGTCACTCTTGAATGGTGATTATGTTTCACCTACTGTACAGTGTTGGGTTTGTAAAGAGAGAGAGTAGAGTAGAGTAGAGTAGAGTAGAACTTATTGATTCCTTAAGGAGGTTCCGTCAGGGAAATTAACTTCTCCGTCGCACTACACACAGCACAGTGAGGACACAAAAAAAGAAAAAGCACACAGAAAGTAGCACCAGCACCAAATAGAAAGAATAATGAATAACCCACCAAGAATATACCAACAGAAAGGCATAAATAGGCATAGGAATAAGAAAGCATAAATAAACGGGCCTAGATAGGCATTTGGGTGGAGTGAAGTGTCGATAGTGTTTGCATTGTTTTTGGTGTATTATGGTGTATTGTCAACATGTTCCATAAAGCCACAGATAAATTTAACTGAAATTTGATATGAGGCATTGACTTTAGTGAAGCGCATTCAATTTTTGTATGCTCATGACAATGAGGTGGGTCCATTGTCATTAGCATTGTGACATTGCAAAATTTGATGAACATCCAAATAAAAATCCACAAGGTTTGAATGGAGGACTGTTCCACATCTGGTAAATTCAGGGACTTCTGAATTTTGGCAGAGGTACACATTCTAATTCAGGTTCACTTGTAAATTATAGAACATGTAAAAAGAAAAAAAACAACCTGTGTCTCAATATAAATATGTATAAAAGAAGAAACCTACTGGACTAAAACTGGGTTATAACCAAAATTTGATGGGAGCCCAATATTCCTATTCCCACCAGGAGTGGTGGAAATTTGTCTGGTAGATTTTGTGTAATCATTCCCACAATCCAACCAACCAAAATATGGATAAGGATGAAAACAACCCGTGAGACAACTTCTCAATTTCTTTTTAATAAACTTTACTGCTGCCCCGTTCAGTCGTTGGTTGTCTTCCTGGCCACGCGAGGGCGCTGTTACGTTCGACGTCCCATCCTGTCCAACTCCTCCGGTGTCTACGTCACCACATTTCACCGAATGCAATGAGACAGCGTGGAGACGCGTTAACGCTGAAGCGAACAACACTGCCGACAAGTTGTAAGTTGAATGAAAAGTTGAGAAAACACAGTTTCTGTGCCTGAATGTGTTCGTGGCGGGCGGGTGGAGGGATGGCGGCTGAGCCGTCAAGTCATTTAAAGGGTTTTACGTGTTGATGTGTCATCCTGTGTTGTGTTGGAATATGCATGAAGGAGGAAGATGAGGGAAGCGACTCTCCTGCTCATGTGGTGTGTGGTTCTGAGTCAGGCAGCCCGACAGGGACAGGACCTGAGATGTGGAGGTACGCTCCTGTGTCTCACACGCTCCTGTCAGTGACACTTGTGTCCCGCTCAACTGTGCCTCTCCCCCCGCAGCCTGCAGGGCCATGGTGGATGAGATGGAGTGGGCCATCTCCCAGGTAGACCCGAAGAAGATGATCCAGACGGGATCCTTCAGGATCAATCCTGACGGCAGCCAGTCCGTCAGGGAGGTGAGGCTGATGGCATCACACCAGCTGACCCACCTTAAGGACAGGGTTAATGGATTAACCAATTTTTATGTATTACTTTTTTTTAGGAAAAGTTCCATAAAAATTCTTATAAAAAGTCAAGATTTGCAGCCTTTGGTGTCATTATTGATGACGAAAACTGTGTTTCGCTGATAGAGGTTTTCTTAACAGTTTAAGCTGGAGATTTATGAAGAAATGGGACTCCCAACTGAATCAGCACAGTTTCAAATGTAGTTGGATCAAAATGACAAGACTATTAGATTATTACTACTATTTGTAATCTCATGGTAGTTAATTTCCATGAGCCTTATACAATAAATTTTAACATTTTGGAATAATATTGGATCCAGATGCTTCTTTGGTGTGTTGTAGATTTAATCCATGTATTATTTGTTCAAGTATTGTGGGACATTATCCATGAAGTTAGAAGCCACAGTTTTGTAATATCTCTCATCTTCTATAGGAAAGAATCCTTTATGAAATTCTGGTAATAGAGAATGATGTGGATTCATCACAGAGAACTTAAAATCTGTTCCATAACATCATCAGTTTAGAAGCTGAATAGAATTGCCTGTGTCTAAAGTCAGATGATGACCTAAGTCAAATTGATGTATTGGCTTTAACAGAGGTGAGGATAAAGAAATAACTGCATAGATACTGATACATTTGTCAATATTAAAAGTTGGATTAAACAATATTTCTGTAGTTTTATGTTTGAGTGGATTTTAATGAACAGAAACCTCACATCCTCATTGTTTTTGGTGACGTTTAATGCCATCAGGTTCCTTTGGCTCGCTCAGAGGGAAATCTTCTTGACTTGATGGAAAGTGTGTGTGAGAGAATGCAAGACTATGGTGAACACACAGATTCCTCCACAAACAGGAAGTCCTACATTAGGATCAAGTCTCGCAGCGGTGAAGCCATGGATCTATCAGAGGCCACATTGGATAGTAGAGTTACAGCCAGTTTAAAGTTTGCAGTGAGTACAATGTCTATGCAGCCTTTGGAACAATACGCTTTTGTGTTTTTTTGATGAGACGAGCTGTTTATGGAACACATTCCACTGAAGCATGTGATTTTACAGGAAAATGTGAAGCTGATTAAAGTATTTTTTTCCCTCCTTTCTCAAGTGTGAAACAATTGTTGAGCACCATGAAGATGAAATTATTGAGTTCTTTTCTCATGAGACAGACAATGTCAAAGATAAACTCTGCAGCAAGAGGACAGGTATGTTTTCCCACTGCGTGATAATTTTTTTTGTCATTAACCATGAGTTTTACACCTTGTTACATATTTGTTTTTATTTTTATTTTGCAGATCTCTGTGACCACGCTCTGAAAATGCCCCACGATGAACTTTGATGTCATCGCCGTCTCTCCTCATCTGAAGTGATGCTTTAATGTTTTTAATGTTCTCACATCACCTGTTTTTATCATGTTAGCGGTGAAAGATATTCACAATTTAATGTCAACTATTTGGATATCCATCTGACAATACGTTCTTCCTGTGATCTGTGACAGTCTATAGACAACTTTGCAAATATTGAAGCCCTCTGTTTACTACATTCTCACCTGTTTATGTACTGTAGGTATTACATATTTTGATATTCTTCCTTCTATTTGAAGGCTCTTGTGTTAAATGCTTTTTATCGGGTGAATCTGAAGCTGTGAAACTGATGCAATACAAAGTTAGACTCCCCTGGTAAATAAGACCTCTTAAAGGATTTGTTTTGTATGTAGAGTAAGCATATTCATGCCGGAACTCCAAAGGTTTATTGGGCATGTCGAACTGGGAGGAGACTCTGGGCTATGGACTCAGATCTCACTGGAGGGATAATAGATCTCATCTAGTCTGGGAATGCCTCGGTATCCCCCTGGAGGAGCTGGAAAAGGTTGGAGAGGGAGTTCTGGAAGTTCCTGCCTAACCTGCTGCTAATATGACCTGACCATGAATATATATGGATGGCTGGAGGTATATGAAAGAATGGAATGAGGAATGGATGTAGTCAAAAACTGTAAATTAAGTTAATTATTCATGTACATTCACAAATTGTCTTTCTTGGAATAAGATTTTAGATGCCATTAGTCTTTTTTTTTTTTAATCACAATGATTTGACATGCATAAGAGCAGATCACAAACTAACAATTCAAGCTGTGTTTTCCTTTTTGGCTTCGCTGCAGACTTATTAACACTCTAATATTTATTGAACTGTCCAAGATCACAGGAGCAACACATTTCAAAATGTTCATATTTTACTTAAATTTTGTTTTAGGTTAAACAAAGTTTTTATTATTTCAACTGTTGCCCACCTGACAGAATATGGTTAAAATACGGTGAAAATGTTTCATATGTATACATTTCTACATTTTGTCACCTTTTGCCACTTGCTTTGGTCTTTTGTTTCTGTTTCTGAAAGAGTCCAGCAGTTTAAATGTTGCTTCTCAGGTTCTGGAGTTGAGGCTGGGAATGTCATCATAAACTGATCTGATCACACATTTTTTAATTTGTTGAAAATTTTTGAAAACAAACTTCATTTGACAGCTTTCAGTGGTCCTTTTTTTTTGTATCAACAACCTACTTGGTAGATTTCATTTGTTACTACTAAAACACAATTACTACCCCTGTGGATTACGATGTTTAGAGAGTTTAATTTCACTTTAAAGCATCAGAAGTAGAGAAAAATATATTTTTTCATCACATATATGTTAAAAGTGTTTGAATGTCAGCGTAGGGAGTTCAAATCAAAGAATCAAACTGCTTTGGAGCGTCAGCACTATGCTGTCGAAGATAAAGAAGTATTTTTGGTCATTTCTCAATGTGTAGAATGTCAGAATATTGACTTCATGTTTCCTTTTTATATAAACTTTGTAAGTTTTCTCTGCATTTGTTTTGTCTTCAATGATTGAAAATATATTTTCACTGTATCAACAATAATTTACCCACTAAATCGTAAACCAAAATTGCAATCATAAGTTGGTTGCATCACGTATTGATGTGAGGACCAGTAATGAACAAACACCTATTAACAATTTTTTAAAATTAAATAGTTGTTTTTGTGACCTACAATATAAATTACAGAAGTAGTTGTTTGTACATATATTAACAGTTAATAAGTATTTGTCTAAATATTCAGATTTTTCGACAAATTGATCTCTTTAATAATATCAATGGAAGTGTGATTTTTCTGGTGAGTCTTGATCATGTCTGGAGCAAATTCTTGTACAGAGAACATCACTGTAACCATTATACTGTATATACGTATACCTTGAAGTATTGTTAGTAAATATCACATGTCGATGGGAAGGGGATGCTTTAAAATGACTATTTCGAAAAGTCATGGTAGAATTTTGGATCTTTTTATTTCTGTATGTGAGGTACATTTCGTATCTACTGCAGCAGCTCACAAACCACTGTCCTCAAATAGAGGTCCATAGATGTCCCACTAAACCTTCCATAGCCTTTTGTTAAATCAATTTATTATTTTATTTAGTTGACAGACCAGTGGCTTGCCAAGATAGCCCTCCAAATAGAGAAAGTTATCAGAGGTACACATTGATTTAAATCCCACTCTCAAAAAAGATCAGCTAAAAAATTACAAGATAATAACATCTAAACTGAAAATATCTGCCTCAAAATGTTATTAAAGAGAGTGACTTCCTCTCACCATCAGACATAAAACTTTTTAAGTTAAATCAATAAGGCCAGGTTTTGTTTTATCAACCTAATTTACAGGCTCACGTTCCTCATACCTTCATCAGACAGTGACCATGTCCGTTCCTTTTTTCCATTCTTTCCTCTGCCTTGATTTTTGCTTCACTGCCTTAAACAGACATTCCTTATTCTGTCTGGATACTTTCTGACACTCATCTTCATCTTCGTCCTCTTACTTAGCTGCAGTCTCTTCTTTTCCGTGACCTTATCCCCATCATTCATTGTCTGCCACCTGAGACTCCTCATTTTGCACAGACTTGGTTTCCCTCCTGGAATTAATAACCATCTCCTCAAACTCATCTTCATCTGCTATAACAATGGTGTCCTCGGAGCTCTGGCTGCTGGCACTGCTGCTGGACAGAGAATCCTCTTCATCATCTCCCCTTACCTCTTCTCCACATGGAACCTTCTGTACTTCAGCTGCATCCACAATATCTCCTTTTGATAAAAGCTCCAGTTGCTCTGCTTCATATAAAAACCTTCTTTCAATATCAGTGTTATCTACCACATTAAGGCCGCTCAGATCCTTCCCTGCACTTACTGGATCCCACAAATCACTCGCCTCCTCCTCCTCATTCTCTGAATCAGGTGCTGTATGTTTCCTAATGCGATTTACTGCATCCCAGAGCGACTTTGGGTACTGGGGCTCTTCTTTGAGGGTCAAATCAAGGGGAGCATGTCCACCTCCCTCTTGTAGCATTGCTTTTGTGATGCTGGGAAGCAACAAAATTGATGAAGGTGTGCTTGACTCTTTACAAGAGTCCAGAAGAACAAGAGAAGGAACCATTTCTAGGGTGGCAGCAGCATCATCATCAACAGGATTTAGATCTGAGGGAATGTCTGATGATGAAGGTGATGCATCACCTTCATCATCACCAACGGGATTTAGATCTGAGTGACTGTGTGATGATGAAAGTGATGCATCACCTTCATCATCACCAACAGGATTTAGATCTGAGGTACTGTCTGATGATGAAAGTGGTGCATCACCTTCATCATCACCAACAGGATTTAGATCTGAGGTACTGTCTGATGATGAAAGTGATGCATCACCTTCATCATGACCAACAGGATTTAGATCTGAGGGACCGTCTGATGATGAAAGTGATGCATCACCTTCATCATCACCAACAGGATTTAGATCTGAGTGACTGTGTGATGATGAAAGTGATGCATCACCTTCATCATCACCAACAGGATTTAGATCTGAGGTACTGTCTGATGATGAAAGTGGTGCATCACCTTCATCATCACCAACAGGATTTAGATCTGTGGGACTGTCTGATGATGAAAGTGATGCATCACCTTCATCATGACCAACAGGATTTAGATCTGAGGGACTGTCTGATGATGAAAGTGATGCATCACCTTCATCATCACCAACAGGATTTAGATCTGAGGGACTGTCTGATGATGAAAGTGATGCATCACCTTCATCATCACCAACAGGATTTAGATCTGAGGGACTGTCTGATGATGAAAGTGATGCATCTATTACTGGAACAGAAGTTGGCTCCAAATCTGAGTTTGGAACCGAAGAAAGAGAAGGAAGTCCAGAGTGTGAGATTACATCCACAGATGACTGAGACAACTCAGAGGGAGAGTCTAAAGGTGAGGAAGAAGAATCAGAAGATTCAGTCTGTGGTTCAGTGTCTTGAACATTTTCTATCTCTATTTCAATTTGAAAGTCTATATTACTTTCTCTGGATATCATCTCTTCCATGACACCAGCAGGATCCTCATTGGCCTCTTCATCTGATTGTTCTTCAGTCATGTATTTTTCTTTTGGACAGGAATAATCATCTTCTTGGCTGTTATCAGATTGTTGGTGGTGAATGTCAGCTCCAGTTTGACATTCAGTTAAAGTCTCTTCAGATAGTGCCGCTTTCATCAGACCTTTAGGATTATTTTTGACTTCTTTTGGTAGTTGCTCTTCAGCCATAGAGCTCCGTGTCACACAAGCAACATCCTTTTCTTGAACACATTCAAGTTGATCCAAGATGCTGATCTTTGTTCCATCATCTTGGGATTTTACAGGTACAATGGGTTCTATGGTATCCTTATTGGGTTCTTTTGTTTGATTCTCATCACAAATATTTCTCTCTGGTACACTGGGAGGATTGTCTAGATTACCACTTTCAAATTGTTGCTTTAACACGTCTTTCTGTGACACATCAAGGCCTTCACTGATCTCATTGTTTATCTTTGGTGATGTTTCACTCGCTTCACCAACACCAGACACTGCATCTGCAGGTAGATTTATTAAATCAAGAGAAGGGTCTGGATAATGATCTGTGTGAGAAACAGAGCTGTGGGAAAGGTTTTCTGATCCAGTGGGAAGAGAAGATGACATTTTCTTTGATGGGCTGTACGGAATGGATAAAGGTGCAGCATAATGAGTTAAGTCTTCTGGAGCATTATGGGCGATAAATCCAGATTCAGTCTTATCATCTACACTAGTAGTTCTTAGATCGAGATGTTCTCTCATTTCAGATTCTAGTGAGTCATTTGTGTTTGAAGTCAGTGTTTTGAGTTGGGAGTCATTGTGGTTCTCTTCAGATAGGACAAAGGTCTGCTCTTGAGATCCTGCAAAAGCCTCACTGTAATCACTGGACATATTATCCTCTGGTTTACCTTTCTCCTTCAAACATAGAACATCTCCAGTTTGGTCAATTTCGACTTGAATCTCTGACTGTCCTTCTGTGATTTCTTCAGCTGCACTTCCAGTAGCATTGTCATCAATAGGAGAAGGTTCCTGGTCCCCTACACACAAGTCGAGAAGAGATCTTCCAGATTCCTGCTCAGTAATACTATAATGTTTAGGGATTACAAGGATTTCCTCGGCACACTCTTCCAAGGCTTCCTTTTCAGATCCTGAAGCTGAAGACATGCAGGGGAAAGATATTTCATTTTCCTCATCTGTTGGCTTTCTCTCTGCAAGATCTGAGTATAGTTCTGCCTCAGATCTTTCATCAATAGGCTTGTTTTCTTCTTTTTGTACAATTTTCACATCTTGTTTCAGCGGGCTGTTTGAGTGAAGACATTCAGGAGATATGTTAGGATGACTATCAGGTGGACTGTGATCAAAGAAGTGAATTTGCTTTTTCTTGGGTGATGGAATGAGCTCCATTTTAACAACAACGCAGGTTGTGTCAATAAGCAGTAGGCCCTCATTATCATGACATTTGGTGTCTGTCTTGATTTCACCTGTCCCCACTTCAGTGTTAGTTGGATGAGTTTCATCAAAGGTGTGTTGGTTCTTCAGAAGATCTGACTCCCTTTCCTCATTGTTAGCTTTCAAGCTTGTAGATGAACTCTCTATTTCAGCCCTGCTTGTGAAATTGGGTTCCCTCCACAAAGGATATTTGACAGACACAGGCTGATTAACCTTACTCCTGTCAGCAACATCTGTACTTTCCTTTTCAAGGGCCATAGTAGCAAGCTCTGCTTTGTTTGATAGCTTTTTTTCGTCACAGATTTGCGTGACTTTCTGTGAAGCGTTGAGATTTCCAACATCAGAATTATTTGATTGCTCTGAGAGTGTCAGCGCTCTGCAGTCTACCTCATCGGCAAATTTGAATGTTTGTTCTTTGTAATCAAAATCCCTGAAACTTTTAGAAACATCTCCTGCTTCTGTGCTCGTGTCTGACGTGCAAAGAGGCAGGGATACAGTTCCTGTTGTGCCAGCTATTCGAGACACCAAACAGAATATGGTCAGCCCACCTGTCTTTTTGCTTAACCTGAACTTCCTTCCTTCGATGACTTTAGGGTTTGGTTCTTCATTTTTCTTTTGACCATGTGCTGCTAGAAGAGTTTGTGGCCATTGCAGAGACAACGTATCCTCATGCTGTATATGTGGCTTCCGGGAACTAACAGGACTGCTTACCTCTACAATATCCGTTTCATGTCTTTGGTTCTTCAAATCTTCAAACTCTGAAAAAATGTATTGAGTCACATCTGTTGTTCTTAAGTCCTCTTTGTCTCCTTTTCTGGGATGTCCAGAGACATCTTGTTTTGAGAGTGTGGGCTGTGACCAGTAGGTCTGTCTCCAACCTTCCTTCTCACAGCTGGTATCACTGTTTTTTAACACAGGCAAGCTTTTATGTGGGCTGTTGTAAGGTGGAGGAGCAACATATCCAGGAGGATGGCTGACCATTCTCCTAATGTAGCCCGTCTTTTCTTTCACATCCAATGTGTGGCTCATGCCAGTGGTTGGGGTTTGTGATGCATAGCTTGTCAGAACCAGCTGTCTGCCCCCTCTATCCCTCAGTCCTGATTCTCTGATGTTTGCAGATTGTATGACGTGTTGCAGTGCTGCCACTCGGGGATCTGTCACACTCCTAATGTCCCTCTCCTGAGCCCTGTTGCTTTCCAATAGCCCTTGAGAGGAACCCCTCAACTCTGCCTCTATGCGTCTCTTCCTTGGAAGTGAATGGCTGTATCGCGCTGCCCAAGCCTCCAGCTCTCGATAACTGCTGTCGGTCCTCTTAACAGAAACTTCCCTGTTGTAATGGGCAGGACTACAGGCCTCCCACGTCCTCGGCCATCCCTCCCTCAGAAATCCACTCCCATATCCCCGCATGCCTCGCTGAGCACTTGTCCACTCTTTCTCTCTGACTTCATGCAGCTGATACTCTCCCAAGTCCTGATGCTGCTGAGGGCGAGAGTCGCAGAGGAAAGGGAAGTGAGAGGGAGAAGGGGCGCTCATTTCTTGGTCCATCCAACTATTGCTTTTCTGTGGAACCCCTTCTGTTCTTTGTCGTGCTACAGTCAGGTAACCAGTCTCTCTGCCTTGATCCTGACGCTCACCATAGTGCGGTGGATAATGGGTCGCTTGATATCGGTCATGGTAGCTGTTGGCAAAATGGTGGGAAATGTGAGTAATGTCAATGTCAGTTTTGCCATAATTTAAAGTTATCATTTCCATGTCCAGCGGCTCCTTTTGTGAAATCATTATGATTATCATGACTTGACCCTGTCACCACAAATGAAAATGATGTGCTGCGAGGAATCTCTTCTGTAAGTATTGAAGTTGGGTCACAGACATGCAGCAAGAGAGGCAACTGAGTCATTCTTCAGCTTTTTTTTGTAACTTGCTAATGGAATCAACATAACAGCACAACTCAAATGTGCAGTTTGTCCAACCAGTGCAGAAAAATGGCAACTTCCATCATCCAATAAAAATTAGTGATGACACTGAACTCACTTTTGCGTATAGTTTCTCCCAGGAACAGCACCAAAGTTGGAGTATGGATGTGATTGCCCCTGCCAGAACTCCATGTTATAGTCTGATACATAGAACTGAGAAAAACAAACTGCTCAAGCATTTGAAAACTGGCCCATGCACATTGATAATAACAGAGTACATGACATACAGCGACACACAAGTAACATTTACCCGTAGCTGGTGTTTTCAGATTAGTGTCCTGCTCCTGATCTGGTAAGAACTCCAACTCTAATGAAGTCCAAACAGGCTCACTTGTTTTAAAAAGGACAGCAGTTTTCAGTCCCCCTCCCACCAGACACACACACACACACACACACACACACACACGCACACACACGCACACACACACACACACACACACACACGCAATCACACCGTAGAGCCACTCTCCTCTCATCCAGCCAAAATAAAGCCAATAGTTATTGATATTTAAGATTTATATGTATATTAGAATCATTCCCAACACATTATGATTGTAGTGAATAACCTGAAGTAATTTTAAATAGGTAATTCATGTTTCAACTGATTGGAATTGCTTCTTTCCAAGGCCCTCGGGTAACGTTACCACCTCTCAGCAGCCTATTTTCATAGGTTTTCATATATAATCATATATAGCGATTTAAAATACAAAAAAAAGGGAATTTTCACTTAATTTGATACTACTGTGGGAGGTGCTTGGTGGGATGGAGCACAGACTGTATGGAGATAGGGATCTGTTGTTTTGTTGGCTGAATTGCAGCAGAGGGAGAGCCAGGCACCGGACGGGTTCTCTCCCTTTCTTTGAAACTCTTCAGCGTAACAAACAGGCTTTCCTTCTCTGAACAGAAAGTCTGTACATCAGCAAAGAGCGAGAGAGAGGGGATGATGCATGCAGAGACATTGAGCTGCCGGCAGGGCAATCTGTTCTTG
This sequence comes from Antennarius striatus, assembly GCF_040054535.1. NCBI lineage: Eukaryota > Metazoa > Chordata > Actinopteri > Lophiiformes > Antennariidae > Antennarius > Antennarius striatus. The sequence goes on along the minus strand of NC_090780.1, from coordinate 16,793,404 downwards.
TTGATAGAATAGTTGGGCTTTGTTTTAGCTTTTGTAGATTTTGATTAACACATTTCACTGGATATCCACCAGGAAATATTCTCCTGGATCTATTTTAGGAACAAAGCAACAAATAGTTTGTGAAGAATAAAAATATCAGATACTATATGGCTAAGGTGCTTACTTTTCATGTGGTTTAAGTGTGAAGAAGTAGGCCTGATTTATAGACATTTGGGTTTAATAAAAAATAATGCACCAGGTCTCTACTTTAGGTCTGTACAAACTGCTTTGAAGTCAGAGGTGTGAACAGCGATCACAATGCCAACATGATTCATCATGATAGCAACTACACACCTGTTTCCAAACAAGACTTGAGATGCTAATATATCAATTAAAGTGCATGTATTTGCAATATCATTTAAACCCTCTATGTATAATTGAAAATGACACAAAGTCCACATTTCAAATGATGAAATGGAGAAATGCATGTTATTTTTTGAAAAAAAAAAGTTTTTGCTAGCAACATGCTTCAAAATAGTCGGGACAGGGTTGTCTCTTCCTCCAATAACACTCTGTAAACCTTTGGAAACCGAGTAGAACTTCTGTCATTCTGAAACTGGAATGTTTTCCCATTCTTTTCTGGGAAATAGTAAAATATTACTTTTTCATTATGAAATGCCCATTCTTGCATGATGTCTGATTTTAATTGCTCGAGTTAACACTCTTCTTTGTCGTACTTTGTTTTATACTTACCACTTCGCCTTCCCTAAAAAAGATACATATTTTTAATTTTAGAAGTCCTACGGGGCACAAGCCAGTATCAACTGTAATCCCAAGCCTAGATAAATGCAAAGTGTTGTGGCAGGGAGGGCATCCGGCCTAAAATTTTGCCAAACAATATGAGTGTTCATCCAGGTGGATGCAGTAAGGGAAGACGTGAGGGCAGTTGATGTTAGAGAGGAGGATGCAGAAGATAGGCTGACCTCTATGTGGCGTCAAATGGGACAAGCCGAAAGGTAAAGATGACACATTTTCTACATAATAACATTTTATTTCTCAGCAGTTCATTTCACAGCAGTGTGTAACTAAAGGCAAAAAGTGAAAAACCAACAAATCTTCGATTGTTTTTTTTAAATACAAATGTTAAGTAGAAAAGTTAAATACACTCAATTAACATTGTTTTATCCAACAACATATGTTCCTGTTACACATTCTTCATAAAGCTGCTTTCTTTTAAAAGAGGTATCCCAGATACCAGCGTCATGCCTGTTCAAGGCAATATCTAATCCAGATCTCAGACCAGTAGCAGGTCGTCATTACTAGTCTTTCCTTAGAAATGCTCTGTAAATGTTAATGTTTTCTTTGTCATCACGATTCACGAGCTCCACAATGAATCTGCTTTGCAGATATTCATCAAGGAAATAAGGAGTCCGGTGCTCTTTTCGCATTTTTGAAGAGAGATATACCACGGCCCCATTCTTACACAAATGAGCTAATGTCTCCATCAGCAGTGGGTAAGTCTCTGGCAGGTAAATTATATCTGCACAAAGCACCAGGTCCCAGTCAGAAGAGAAATTAGAGTGATCCTCACCCCAGGAAAGAGGGAGCACGGTGGGAGGGCTGGTAGGCCAACCACTGAATGGCGTGTTGTTGGAGACATTGGTCTGAAGTTGACGAAGAGCCAGGGGAAGGTCTGTGAGGGTAACAATCGCTCCTAAGAAGATATGAAAATGAAAGAGTGTGTTGGTTGTGAAACTGTCAATTGAAGATACTTCACATATGTCCATCTTATTTGTAGATACATCAAACAGAACACATACTGTACTTTAGTTACCTTTTAAAAAAAAAATTAAATTAGTCTAAGGTTATTTTGACCATAATTATTTTATTGAATTATATTAACATGTGATGAGTAAGTTTCCATTTTTTCATATTTTTTAAACAATGGTAGACACACAAGATAAAAACAAACAAAAAAAATCACACCTAGTATATTTATACATTCATATGTAGTACTTTGGTTGCTTTACTGAAAGGAAGTAGAAATAACAAGACGTAAATAATATAAAGCACAAATATAACATGAATGAGGTTGGATCATAAAACACATTTTTCATCTTTGTTAGACAGCCGTTTGTTTACCTCCATTTATTGTAATAATTATATTTGTTTACCTCCATTTATTGTCATAATTATGATATTTGTTTACCTCCATTTATTGTCATAATTATGATATTGAGTGTAAAGGCAATTTCACTGTTACTCAACATTACAGTTACAAGGATAAGACAAAGACCTGTATATTTTCTTCATTTCAAGTATAACCAAACATGCAATGGGAAAAAAAGACTGATTTGTACCAACAGGCAATATTTCAATGTCCTGTAATTTTGATGATTGCATATCCTCCATTTTTACAAGCACATAAAGCAGCTGTTTTTAATCAAATATTATCTCAACAATTTTTTATCGCACACAATATTCATGAAATCTGCAAAGTAGACCTAGATTTCAATATTCCGTCCTTCTGATGTTGTTCATGCCTTTATTTTATGTAGTTTTAACATACTAATCAAAATTGTAGTTATTACTAAATAAGGTCCACTTCATGCATGAACATGTTTAACCTTGCCGAGCAGGCAGTGTCCATATACAGTCTAGTATTTGCATACACCTGTGAAAAACGTAATGTTCAGGGGTTCGTGAAGTATTACTTGATCGTGTTTTTTATGTGGAGTGAGGACATTACAGGGGGCCCCAACATACCGAGACGGGCGGATAGAATCCCCACCACACCGGTCCCCGCTCCCAGCTCGATGACGCGCTTCCCTCCAAGGTCCACCGGCTGCTCCTCCAGGTAACGACACAGTTGTAGCGCCTGTTAACACACAAACACACCCTTACCCCAGAGGGAAAGTCTCAGTCACACCGGCAGAACAGTGGGGTCTGGTCTTACAGCGTCCCAGACGAGGGCGGCCACACCGAGATCGGCCCCGAACTCCTGCCGTATCCTTAGCTCCTGGCCCCCCAGACGGTAAACGGTGTCCTGGTGGAAGGTCGGCTCGAACAGACAGTCGTCCGCCGGGAATGGATCGTCCTCCTCTGCTGCGCAAATCATGGCTGATTCCGTTTTAAAGAAAGCGGTTCGATTGAAGTGAAGTCAGCTCTGTTATAGAGCGGAGAGTATTTATTTAAAAAGTGAAGGCTACCTCCCGTCCTAAATATAGCTGGCGCTTGTTTACAGACGCAGTCAGTCAGAATAGCGAGGCCAGCGAGCTCATCTTGATTCAGATTTCATTTTGAAAGTACTCTGAAACAATGCTGGAAATCACAATGTTTTTTTACAATGTTTTTTTTACTTTTCTACCGAGTTCAACAGAATGCTCTGTAGTGTGCGGGGTTTTAAATTCGCAAAGAAAACATCTGCTTCCGGGTTCATTTCTCTCCTGTTTGCTGATTGGCTGACCTCCCAGTAACCTCTAAAGCAGAACTGATCTTCCCGTTTAGGTGATATCGCAGGCTAATCAATCGACCACTTAAAGGGACAGTAAAGTTAATTCTAAGTGATATATATGTTATTCATCATGAAAAATAGAAGAAAAAATATATTTTATGTGTGTAGCATCATCTGTTTGGTTAAAAAAAAAGCTTTAAATCTGCGCCACAGCAGCTTCCGCATTCACTGGTCACATGGGCATCATACCTCACTGGGGCCAAATATAGTTTAGCAGCAATTAGAAACAATGCAATTCTAGACGCGATTAACACCAAATATATCATGATTACCTGCGTGGTGAGCGGTTGTGTCCACAGAATAGCAAAAAGACGCGAAGACAAAACCTGTCGTTCTTTAGAATACCTTTTGGAAGGTATCGCGCTAAAAATGGCAACACGCTAGCCCATCAAAGGGATTGTCCACATTATGTCAGAATTTAGCTAACTGCCATTTATTACTATTGGACTGTGTGGAATTAATAACAACTGTAGTTGTTATTCATTCCACAGTGAATATTTTTGACAGTTGCGTCTTTTTGCTGTTCTGTTGACACAACCATTCACCGTGCAGGTAACCATGAAATTTTTGGTGTTAATCACGTCTAGAATTACATTTTCTTATGGCTGCTAAGGTGTTTGGCCTCAATGACGTATGATGCTCACGTCACCACTGAATGCGGAAGCTGCTGCGGCGCAGATTTTAAGCTTTTTTGACCGAACAGATGATGCTACACACATAAAATTTATTTTTTCTTCTATTTTTCATAATGATGAATAACATACATGTCACTGAAATTAACTTTACTGTCCCTTTAATTTGTAAACTTCATTAAAATATTGAATTTTTTTCTCTGCAGTTGCCTCTTGCTTTAACATTAGAACAGCAACAACCCCCAATTTTTAAATAATTTTTTACAAATCTGCATATATTTTGCATTTAGCATTGACTCTGACAATATAAATAAACTTTAATAAAGAGGGTTTTTAAAAAAAAAATCTATACACAAGCACCAGTGCTATAGTTGAAATCACACAAAGAATCATGTCTGAGGTTTACTAACCCCGTTACCTCCTCCCTGATTTCGTTGGGGAACCAAAATCAGCGAAGGATCATCAGGACTGGATTATTTTTCACATACAACTTTACATCAATGACAAAGATGTTTTTAACAGGTTTATAAACTGTAGAATCAAGTACAGATATGTCAAATAAAACTAATCAGACGAGTCTTTAAAGAACACAAGTACAATTATTTTCAACAAAGACAACTTAAATGTAATGTGTCCATTCTAAAAGTAAAAAAAAAAACCTCACAATCCTGTCTTCATGTTTGCTTGGGTTGGATTACATCACAGTTTTCTCAGAGGGAAGGACTATAACTGTTAGGTTTAAGCTACAGATATAATTAACTCAATGTGCAGTAATTCTGCCTGTGATGGAACGCATTGTGAATCCACTGATTATTGAAGTTATTAAAAAAATAAATAATTCTTCTCATCATACAGATGACAGTAGTATTACATCCATAACAACCATAACTCCTCCTCAGGCATCAATATGTGCAAACTGCAAGAGTTCAGAAAAGGTAGCACTTTGTGCAAGAACCATGAAAAACTAAAACTATGAAGTGTTTTAAAATAAGCACTTCATGAAAAAGTGCAGATGATTTGATTTTCAAATAAACAGACAAATAGAAGGAAGCTCATGGCTGTCTACTACCTCCTCAATGGAATACATCATCTCAAGATCGAGGAGGAAAGTGATAAAACTACTAAGTGGTCCATAAAACAAAGGAACATATACTTGGTACTGAAAGGCTATTGTAATTATATCTGTCCTAATGTTTATCCCAAGACAAAATAATGAGCCAGAAATACAAATGCAATTTGTCATATATTAATGAATTTGCATTAAAAGGCATTCCTAATTTTTCCACTTTCACAAACTTTTCTTGTTGTAACAAGAAAAAAAAAGAAGAAGCAATTTTGCAACGGAACCGGACAAAAATATGTCGATGTTGAGCAGAGAATACTCTGCTTCACCATTATAAGCAATGATAGTCCATTTGTTAGGACCACATGTTTTAAACCACATTCCGTTAAGACACACACACACCAACATTGCTGGGTTCAACAAACCTCTGTCATACAATCTGGGTGATGTGTGTGTGTGAGACACTTCAGTAAACAGCTATGGCTACAGCGGGTCGATTGTTTCACTTTTTGGAACAACCACACACAACTAATCATGCGCCTCTAAAGAGATGCCTGATCCTTATTTTTTCATTGTTTCAGGTTGGGTGTGAAAGGTAGTCAGCTTTGATTTAAAAGAACCAAGACAAATTCCATGTCCACACAGATGAACAAAAAACATCCAAACAAAAAAACAAGTCAGAGGAATGCAGCATTAAAGCTTTGTTCCGAAAAGAATAACAATAAGAACAAGGACTATGATAAAGAGAATCAATATGACCAGCATCTTTCTGTTTTTCTTCTGATACTGTTCAGCCTGTAAAGAAAATAGAATATATTAAAATACTGCGTTTTAACATATTTAACATTATGAAATAGAGCGGGTTTGAAGGGAGATCATGTCTGCATAGTGAAACCATAAATGACAACGATGAATCGGATCAGAAACAGTCACTGAAACAAAAAAAGCCTTTCATATTTACCTTTTGTAGCTGCTTCAATCCATCGTCTGTTTTAACACATGACTGCTCCACATTGAAGTCAATTCTGTCCAGAACAGTACCCTTAAAAAAACAAAAACAATTTAAGCCTTTTCAGCAGAGAAAAATAATTTATCATATCTTTATATTTTAAACAAAGCTAATGCTACGTAATACTGTATTTGCGATGATTGTAATAAGTTTATATATCATTATCATTTTTTTCTTAAATGTCAAACATCTTCAATCCTCGGTTTTTGTTTTTATTATTTTTATTATTTATTATTATTAACAAACAAATCACTCAGATTTTGTCATTTTAAAAGGTTAAACCATTGATTTCAGGAATCTTTGTATTTTAAAATCATTAAGGCAAATCACTGACAACTGTCACATTATATACAGAGAACATCAACATTTCTTTTTATCTCACTAAGTAACCCACTGCATAACTCAAAGAGGATAATGTTCGTGTGGTATTTCAGGACTACTTCAAATACCTGTTCCACCACCATTCCAGCCAGGTCCCGGAATATTTCATTCAGATCTGAGATCGACTGCACGATTTGCCTGATTTCCTTCTCTCGTTCTTCAACCATAACCGTGTTCTGCTCCACCAGCATCAGTTGGTCATTTGTGAACCCCTGAAACAAAAGAATAGCAGTCGGTGATTTTACTGCAAATAAAAAATGTATATCTAACCAAGTGTCCACAGACACTATGCAGAAGTAATTTCAGACATTTATGTGAAAACTGTGAAGAAAAATAACACAGTTATTTAATTAATTATTATTGATAGACTTTTTTATAGCCAACATCCTAAAGACAAAGCTAAAAACATGTCTCCCATATCTGGCTGTCATTTTGAACAAATTCATAAAAACTGACCTTTAAGCTTTTGGTGGATATTTAATTTTGTCAGTATCTACTGTATTAGTCTTTCTATTTTGAAACTGTCAATAGGATTTATATAAATGACAAAACATTTTAAAAAAGAAGTATCCACCTTGTCATATACAGCTAATTCGTCATCCTCATCCATCAAAGGTCCAGAATCAAAAAAGTGTTTTGATCTTTCCTCGCGATTCTTCATACCTGGAATATCAACATGCAAATAACAACTTGAGCACAAAAATATGTCATTTGGATGAGAGCACCAGCAGCTTTAGTGTTCTTACGTTTTAGGTAGTCGGACTGTGTATGTCTGAAATTGGTTGACAGGTCCTGCAGACTCTGGGCCAGAGACGAGACCACGTTTCTCAACAGCCTCTCCTCCTGCTCAGTGCAGTGGCCACAGCGAGACTGCAAACCCGTCACAGCTCGCTGGCATCGATGAAACATCTATAGAAAACATAAAATTAATAGGCCAACAGAAAGGCACGCCATGTTTAATTTCAATGTGAAATATTGCCAGGAGCTACTATAAAGCTACTACATACTATACTGTATACTATATAGCTACTATATAGCTACTTCCCATCAAGAGACACTTACTATTCATAAGGCTAAGTGCAAATAGCAACACTATTGAGATTTTGACTGTACTTATATAAAAATATTAGTCAATGGAAGATGCCTGTAAGCATGCAAATTTACAATTTTCTGCATGAAATATGTTGATCATTTTTTGTCTTTAAATGAAGATGGTCTCCAGTATGTATGACGACGGATCACTGTACCTGCGTAATCTCCTGTGTTGTGATTTCTATAGCATGCTCTTCCTCACTGCTGTCATCGAGTGTAGGACGATTCATATGCTTGTCATGAAGTAAAGCTAGTTCCTTCATCTTCTGCCTAACCCGTGTGATGTCATACTGGATCTGAAACAAAACACTTGGATCTTTTAAAACCAAGATACTTAAACTTGTACACACACACACACACACACACACACACACACACACACACACACACACACACACACACACACACACACACACACACACACACACACACACACACACACACACACACACACACACACACACACACACACACACACACACACACACACACACACACACACAATACAAAGGGATGACAAGATTCCAAACAGGTATAATTATAAGCTTTAGATGTGAGGCATTTGTAACAGTCTCTAAGAGATAAGGTTATATTATTCACTCCAAATTCAAAAGTTGTTTTTTGTTTTTACCTCATCAACCCCTTCTATCCATTTTGGGGGAAGTTTCTTGGTGACTCCAATTGCAGCTTCAGGATCAAGACTGATTCCTGACACCAATGCCATTCGATCATCTGCCAACTTAAAAAAATAAATACATAAATATCAAATGTATGTGTATATTATTGTTTTATAAAAAAACATAATAATTCAACATGAGGAAGTAACTCCACCACAAAGGAACCAACAGTACCTCATCAAGCTCCTAGTGCGATTGTCAGAAAGCAGAGTGGTTGGATCCAAGAGTACAAAGAAAAGGAAAAGAGAGAAGGAGGACAAAGTGAGCCCAGAAAGCAGTTCATACCAAAGTCAACTCTGAAATTAGAATGAATATCATGCCATGTTTCCACGATAGGGTCCAGGCCTACTCAACATTCCTTTTGCGTCTTTCATTTAATTTAATATGATACCTACTTTTTTGGTATCACTTCTGATCAGGTAGTAAAAGGTGACATGAAAACACTGCTGATCCCCTGGTGGATTGTTGTATCACCAGTAAAATACAACAGTTGCTGCATTTTTACAGTCAGTGAAAGCTATTATGGACAATGACAACCCAAAAACACACGCCATGGATGTTTGAGGTGCAGATTTTCCTGTCTTTGGTTGCTAATGAGGAGATGTCATAATGACAGCATCCACTTTTACAAATTCTAGTCCTCTTTCGGCCTCCAGAAAAGTACATGATACCAAAGCAGGTATGAGTAGAACCAGCACCAGAAAGTGTAAACAGAGAAACAGAAGCTCTACCTTTTAAAATTATCCCCCAAGACACCACAAGTGTGAAAAGTAGTGTGTTGAAGCATGTATGAAACAAGACTTGTATGAAACAGAAACAAAGTGAGAGGTTGAAATGGTTGAGACTCAAAACAACCTGACACGGCTTCACAACATTAGGAACCATTTTTATATTATCTAAAACTTAGCATAAAGTTAATATTCTTGTAATCAGTTACTTGTTTATCCATTATAAATGTGAATATTCTAAGGTACAAAAAGATTTGTTTGAGTCCCTGCAAAGGAAAGGAAAGTTTCCTATTGCTGACAAAAAAAGTGACTTGAAGCAAAAAAATAACATCTTTCCCAAATTTTCATTTTGTTTTTTTTTGACTAAATAATAATTCATTTCCTAGCCAGACACAACTGAATGCACCAAAACTTTCTCTGTGACATTGCTGGAGAGTGCAAAGACGTTGACATTAACACAGTGATCCAGTAAATAAGTATGATTGAAAACTAATCTGAGGACCACACAAACATGTACTTAATAGACATATTATGAAATACACTGAGATATTAGACTACTTAGCAATTTGTTTGTAACACCAGTGGTTGGACCAATGTAAAAGAGAGCCTAGCAAGGAGTTGGAGGCTGTTGGGTTAGTTTTTCCAAGTCAGACAAACAGGTCCAGGCTTAGCAGAGCAACAACAGCTTATCAGCAGAAAGATAAAGAGGATCAAAAGTCTTCAGTCTGCTAAGTAGAAGAAATTTAGCTGTATACTTTTTCGAAAGGCAGTAGACACATCCTCAACTGAAGATAGCCTTAGTAGTTTAAATTGAAATGCTTCTCAGTGTAGAAGTTGAGAATTGAATCTACTTCAGTGAGCTCACTCACTAGTTAAAATGTTTACAAGGGTTAACTGTGAGTGTTAGGGTTACAACTGTTTGCCCTACTTTGTATTCAGCACCTGGTCTCCCCTCCTAGAAAGGGCTGAAGCTCCAAATCAGTGTTCCCTACCGTGTAATACTCTGCCAAACTGAAACACGGCAATGCACAAGTAGATGATGGTCAGATTTTAAAATGTGGTGAAACACTTCTTTAAAGTGACATGAATGTGAATAATTTATAGAGAACAATAGGACATTCTTGCACCAATCCAAACCACTGGGATCTATATCAGCCTTCACATTGACCACATCTTGGAGATTAAATGCACGGGATCCAAATTAATTAGAGATTCTAATTTGTATGTCTCCTAAAGAATGAAAACTTTTCACCAAAGGGGAATATCAGGAGTATTGCTAGAATAATTTTGCTAGGGGCATGCTCCAGGATTGATTTACTACAATCTAACAGAATATAATGTAATGTTTTAACAAATTCCCGTATTTGAAGTGGACTAATATCAATTGACAATAATGGCAAAATAATACTTGAGTCCACTATGTTAAAGCAACACAGATTTACCCAGAATACAAGCTTTGATACACTTTTCAGTCTAAGTCTTCACACCAAAGCACATCCATCCATCTGCAGCAGTGTGCAAGCGATTGATGGTACACTGCTTTACACACAGTAATCCATGTACCAGCATGAAACCCAAACAGAATTGATGTATGATGGTATGATGGCACAATGGAACATCATAAAATTTTAAAGTGATATAAAGGATCAAATTTTACTGATAAATCCAAAAATAGCTGATATACCTGACCCATTGAACATCTGGTAAATATGAATGTCATCAAGATGACATGAATTATTACAATATTTTCATGGCTTCAATTAATCCACAATATATAGTGTGTTTGTGTAATCTTATCATTCATTGTGGCTTGCTAGCAAATTGTATTGAAAGCAAATATTAGCTATGTTAAATGTTAGTAGGGTAATTGAGTTTTTCACAAACACTAATACAGTATGTCTATATTTTTACCTTCACAAGCAGCTGTTTCAGCTGTGCTATTGCAGTCGAAGCAGTAGATGGAAAACTTCATTTATGCTCCATCCAAGTATGAATTATCTGTTTCAAACTGCCTTCATGTCCATAGACATTTGTCAAACTGTTCTTCTCATGGTTAACACAGCCACAACCATTTCCTGTGCTACTGCTGCATTTCTGCTGCATTTCATTTCATAGCTAACAACTCTCTGAAAACGTGCACAATGAATGTAAAATGAATGCATGTGATAGCTGGATGGACACTTTATTGATGAAGACATCATCCATGTATACCTACAGTATATATCTTTAACCTGAAGCAGGAGTAGTTAGCTTGTAAGGCATACAGTATTACACTGGAACAGAGATCATGAGGGAAAGAATGGAGCTGATCAATGGGAACTCAGCCCCCAGCAGTGCTTCTTGCCTAGCAACACCCCTGTGGATCAGCATGAGGACGTGAGAACACATGCTGTGACGTTCACAAGATCCCACACAATTTACACTACTATTGAGACTCATCTTTAAATACACACTAGAATTTAGCAAGTTTCATTGAAACAGTTTACGCTTAATATTGAAAACTATTAGGATCAAAACGTGGACCCTCCGAAACAGAGGGTACAAAACTACGACCATTGTAGATATATTCTAATGATTAAACACTACTGAAACACACATCTAGCTAACACAATTCTGTGACTACGTGGGCAAACACAGTGCATAATGTCAAAACGATGCAAACCACTCACCGTAGCATTGCTACGTGTACTCAGACGGGGGTCGTATGTACTCACTTGCTCAGCCAATATCTGCCGATTTTGGATTGCATTGTTCCGCATTAACAAGAAGGCATCGGTCAGACGCCTAGTGGCCATGACTGCCTTGTTTTAAATTCAAATTAATACTGGACAAAGAGCGGATTACTCGATTCTGTATTTAATTATTTCAACTACCGCTGACTCTCAGCTAACACAACTAGCTTTAGCAGCGATGACTGATGAAGTAAACTCTATATACAGCGAGTTTACGACCCCAAGATATTTATATGTAAGGCGTCTCTAATCCTTATGGTTAAACGAGTAACATGACCGAGGGTTTCGAACCGAAATTTGGATTTAAAGTTGCAATAGAAAAAGATGCCCCTCAGGGTAGCTACGGAAGTGGAACCTGTGCAGACTGTTTATTCTCCTACGACGCGTTACTGCGTAAACCACGCGTCACTGACGCTTACAGCGCCCCCTCGCGTCTCGGCGAGGATGCGCGAAAAACGTTCACATCCACAATGTTCCTTTACCGTCCATCGCTGGGTGTACAATATATTCAGTATATGATTAGGAAAAAAAAGAAGTTTTTATGTCCAAGAAAGTGAGTGATTATACTGAGGTAAATCAGTATAATTCTCCTCCGAGAGCTGCCACCTTATCGTGGTGGGGGAGTTTGAGTACCCGAATGATCCCAGGGGCTATGTTGCCAGGGGCTTTACGCTCCTGCTAGGGTCTCCCTTGGCAAAAAGGTCCTGGGTGATGGGCCAGATGAAGAGCAGCACAAAAAACCCTATGATAAGTACAAAATCAAGGACCGTGACGTCGCCCGGTATAGCGCAACCGGGGCCCCACCCTGGAGCCAGGCTGGGACTCGTGTGCGAGTGCCTAGTGGCCAGGCCTCTACCCACGGGGCCCGGCCGGGCTCAGCCCGAAAGGACGACGTGGGCCGAACCACCGGTGGATTCACCACCCGCTGAGGAAACTAGGGGACGGGTGCAGTCTGGATTGGGTGGCAGTCGTCAGCATGGGGCCCGACGACCCAATCCCTAGACAAAGAGTCTAGCTCTAGGGACATGGAATGTCACCTCACTGTGGGGAAAGGAGCTGGAGCTTGTGAGGGAGGTTGAGAGGTACCGACTAGATATAGTCGGGCTCACCTCAACCCAAACCCTTGAGAGGGGCTGGACTCTCCAATTTTCTGTTGTTGTCCAAGGTGAGAGGCGACGGGCTGGTGTGGGCTTGCTTGTGGCCCCACAGCTCAGCCGTCATATGTTGGAGTTCATCCCAGTGAACGAGAGGGTCGCGTCCCTGCGCCTTTGGGTTGGGGACAGGTGTCTCACTGTCGTTTTGGCCTATGGGCCAAATGACAGAGCAGAATACCCAGCCTTCCTGGAGTCCCTGGGAGGAGTACTGAATAGTGCTCTGACTGGGGACTCCATTGTTCTCCTTGTGGACTTAAACACGCACGTGGGCAATGACAGTAAGACCTGGAAAAGGGTGATTGGGATGAACGGCTTCCCCGATCTGAACATGAGTGGTGTTTTGTTATTAGTCACAGTTTGTCCATAACGAACACCTTGTTCAACCACAGGGATGTCCATAAGTGCACATGGCACCAGGACACCCTAGGCCGGAGGTCGATGATTGACTTTGTTGTTGTATCATCAGACCTCCGACCGTGTGTGTTGGACACTCGGGTGAAGTGAGGGGCAGAGCTGTCAACCGATCACCACCTGGTGGTGAGTTGGATCCGCTGGCCGAGCAGGGGGCCGGACAGAGTCGGCAGGACCAAACGTGTTTTGAGAGTCTGCTTGGAAAGTCTGTCAGAACCCTCTGTCAGTGGGGTCTTCAACTCCCACCTCCTGGAGAGCTTCTCCCAGATCCTGCAGGAGGCTGGGGACATTGAGTCAGAGTGGACCATGTTCTCCGTCTCCATTGTCAAAGCGGCTGCTTGGAGCTGTGGTCGCAGGGTCTCTGTTGCCTGTCGCGGTGGTAACCGCGACATGCCGGGGGTGGACACTAGAAGTAAGGGATGCTGTCAAGCTGAAGAAGGAGTCCTATCAAGTGTTGTTGCATTGTGGGACTCCGGAGGCAGCTGACAGGTACAGGCAGGCCAGGTGTACTGCGGCTCGAGTAGTTGCGTGGTGGTTGCCAAACTCCTTGGTGGCAAAGCACCGGGGGTGGATGAGATTCGCCCTGAGTACCTCAAGTCTCTGGATGTGCAGGGACTGTCATGGTTGACACGTCTCTGTAACATCGCATGGCAGTCAGGGACAGTACCTCTGGATTGGCAGACCGGGGCAGTGGTCCCTCTTTTCAAAAAGGGGGACCTGAGAGTGTGTTCCAACAATAGGGGGATCACACTCCTCAGCCTCCCGGGGAAAGTTCCAGGGTACTGGAGAGGAGGATTAGACCGATTCAGGAGGAACAATGTGGTTTTCGTCCTGGTCATGGCACACTGGACCGGCTCTACACTCTCCATCGAGGGTTCATGGGAGTTTGCCCAACCAGTCCACATGTGTTTTATGGACCTGGAGAAGGCATTCGATCGTGTCCCTTGTGGTATCTTGTGGGGAGTGCTATGGGGTCCGGGGCCCTTTGCTGAGGGCGGTCCGGTCCCTGTATGACCGAAGCCAGAGCTTGGTTCGCATTGCCGGCAGTAAGTCAGACCTGTTCCAGGTGCATGTTGGACTCCGGCAGGGCTGCCCTCTATCACCGGCTCTGGTCATAATCTTTATGCACAGAATTTCTAGGCACAGCTAGGATCCGGAGGGAGTCCAGTTTGGGGACCAAAGGATTTCATCTCTGCTTTTTGAAGACGATGTTGTCCTGTTGGCCTCATGAAACCTGGACCTTCAGCATGCACTGGGACGGTTTGCAGCCCAGTGTGAAGCAAGTGGAATGAGGATCAGCACCTCTAAATCCGAGGCCATGGTTCTCGACCGGAAAAGGGTGGTGTGCCCTCTTCAGGTTGGTGGAGAGTCCTTGCCCCAAATGGAGGAGTTTAAGTATCTTGGGGTCTTGTTCACGAGTGAGGGAAGGATGGAACGTGAGTTTGACAGACGGATCGGTTCAGCTTCTGCAGTGATGCAGTCACTGTGTAGGTCTGTTGTGGTGAAGAAGGAGCTGAGTCTTAAGACTCAGCTGAGGTGGCTTGGGCATCTGTTCAGGATGCCTCCTGGACGCCTCCCTGGGGAGGTGTTCCGGGCATGTCCTACCGGGAAGAGATCTTAAGGAAGACCTAGGATACGCTGGAGGGACCATGTCTCTCGGCTGGCCTGGGAGTGCCTCGGGCTCTCCCCGGAGGAGCTGGAGGAGGTGTCTGGGGAGTGTAAAGTATGGGCATCCCTGCTGAGACTTGCCCCCGCGACCCGGCTCCGAATAAGCGGTTGATGATGGATGGATGGATGGAAATCAGTATAATTTAACCCCGGTATAATAATTTAAAGCAGCAGTTTAAAGTAGCGCCACCATGGCACAGTGCTCATCTCAATGATGTTTTAATCATTAGTGATTAACCTAGCTGCCACAAACAGTTTTCAGAGGATTCTATCTGGAAATAACCCGATGAGTGTTTCCTGATTATTTTGGGGTTAGAGCACATAGCGTTGATGGAGGTTTGCACTCTCAGACTGCTCTGTCGTTATCACTGATTTTCTGGACCCCAACATGTGCAAAAGTGCATTTTGCAGAATTTGATATAATTTTTTTTTCTTCAAATCTATCTACTGAAGGGAAAAGTGTGTCTGTTTATTATAAATCTAACAAAAATCTGAGAATTTGGAAAACCACGACTGGTTTGGGAGATAATTATGGTCCAGTATTTTTAAAGAAGGTCAAACACGAGTGTAAACATTGCTCCTAATACTGCCTAATGTAAAACATCCCATTTAAAAACAGTAATATTATCTCTTCATTCAATCTTTTATTTATTCATTAAAATCTGTTTCTATCAGCATTTTATTGTGTCCCAACGTTTAAACAAACAAACAAACAAACAAACAAACAAACACGTGTGTTGGAGAATCTATCACATCAGCAATTCTCTTAATGTTCTGCTTACTGAACCAGCAGTTATTTGACAGAATGAACAAAATTTGGTTATCAATCACAACAGATTTTAGTGCTTAAAGCTGCAGTATTTCGGAAGTGTGTCGACTAACTCCACTTGTGAAAATGTTCAATATCAAAAAGGGTCGAGCGCCTTTCTGTGCGCGCAGACGCGCACGAGGAGGAGACACTTTCCGTAATTATTAGGTTAAAGCTCCTCCTCTGCTCATTCTTAATCTCGTATATCCGCTAATACCGGCAGCAGACATTTACCCGCAAGCACCATTTTCCGTCAACCAACGCAAAAGGTTCTTCGTTATTGTACAGTTCCGCCTTTGTGTGCAGCTTTAACTTTACCTGAGGAGAGTCAGGTAAGGTCTCCAAGGTTTGGCCATCTACCTGTGTCCGTGACCGAACACCTGCGCAGGCCGTGGACAGCTGAATGAATGAAAATAGTGGCCGACACTCAATTGAATGATCAGAATTTAATCTATAGTCCTGTCTGATGGGTATGATGATTTCTTAAACTAACTGACCAGTTCGTCACCGATTAAGATGTAAGGATATTACCACTGCAATGACTTTACTTCTTCACAACCTAATTTTATATTAGTTCTGTGATGGTGTGATAAATTGTTGACGTCTCATCTTGTCAGAACATGTCACAACCCCGTCATTCTTTTCTGAATGTGTAAACCAAAACTAATAACTATTTAGTATTTTTAATTGTATACTTGGTTGTCTGGTCACAAACCTCAACCAGACAGGCATCTGAGTAAATACGTATGTGAAAAGGCATTGTCCATTTAAAAAGGGAGGTGTCTGAAATACTACTGGCATATGCAATCCAAGGAATGGAAGCAAACCCGTTCATGAGTCACGGGCAAAACGCAAGACTCCCTCAGACTTATTTTACACAAGGTTGTGTTGTTGTAACGTCTGGTCCAGGACCTTTGCTCTGACATTATTCTCTATTAATCTATTTATAGATATGGCCTCGGTTGAAGACACTGAAGGGACCCTGACTCCCGTGGATTTTATCCAGCTGCAGCAATACATGGAATGTAAGTCTTACCTTCTTCAATTTTAATATTTACACTATAAAAATCCTTCTCTGTAAATTTGCAGTAGTTACCAGCAGCTTTGCCTGCAAAGTTCTGTATTTTTACAACTTCTTACTGTCTTTTACATCGACTTATTACTAGAAATAAATATACAGTATTTTTTCTGTATTTGTGTAAATTGTCAAAACAACACATGGCCATATTTTCCTCAGGCAATTGCTGTTTGTTTGCAGAATGTTAACTTTGATTTTACAGTATATTTCCTACATTCAATAATAATTAAGGAATAATAGTGTAATACTACAACTAAATGGTTAATGGACTGGATCTACATGTGCCTTTCTCATCTGATGGACCTCTGAAATGTTCTTTCAGTGATCCATTCACGCATGAAAGCTATCCCTCAGACAAAGTGCTCCCTCAAACTCACACACTGAGAGCGGTTTATAGCATGTGCGACATTAATATATGAGAATATTGATCAGATTTTCCTGTTAGTTTCCATCAGTTTTAGAGTGTATTATTTCTGGCAGGTCTGTAACCAACATGCAAAAAGCTCACATTTTCTGTAGCCTTGACATTATGAGAGAACAAATCATAATATTCCCTTTTGATCGTTAAATTCTAAAAAAAAAACAGAACAATTAAATATTTCCTGTAGTAGCTTTATAATGACTCATGTCTGAATATGTTACATAAAGCATAATAATTACAGTCTTGAAAGCAAACTGTACATTACCTGAATTCATGCACTCTCGTTGAATACCTTTCTTAGGTATACAGCAGTTCCAATAAATAAATTGTGCCCACATTTTTTATGCATGAAACTTTATTTTTCAACTTGTAAAGGTACTTTTACATATTTGTACGTTGATTTCACTGAAGTAAAATAATCAGGAATGCTAATGTGCAGTTGTCATTGGTGGCCCGGTGATGGAACACTGTTTTTAGCTTGGCAAAAAATTTTCTCCTGCTTTTCCTTGTACTGGTTATAGGTGGTGTTTCCAATAAAAACAATTTACAAAGCCATGTCACAATGTGCATGAAGCTAAACAACTATCACAATCACACTCCCTTCTGTAGCCGATAAACCTGAGCAACATACACTCCAGGTTTGTGCCATTATCTGATTTGTAACACTATTTCTACTACAAACCAGTTTCATCTTGTTATTTATGGTTTTACTTTGTTCGTATCCGTACTCATCCACTTTCAATTAAATTTGTCCTCAGCTAGTTAGTTGGTAAAGTTTCTCATGTAAATACAGTCAAAAACAAGAACAGCAGGATTTGAGGCAGCTGTAATCCATTGGAGAGTAACGGAACTGATTTGATTGTGCAAACTTGTTGGATCACAGTTTTTGATGCTTGCAGTTTCTTTTAAACTTCAGAACTTCCCCACTGGGAGCTGATAAAAGCTTAACAAATGCTGAAAGAGGCTGTAGCATCGGACTTTAATATTGTACAGTAAATGCCGGAGGAAGTTCTTCTTATTTTCATGCAACACCAACACAACAGTCCATAATATTTCTCTAGAGGATATTTTTGAGCATCAACTCAAAAACAGAACCAACCAGTCTGGGTCGTAAATGCGTGTGTTTGCACAGAGGATTGAACTCAGATAGACCTGTGGACAGGAAGCTAAAAGTGGTACAGTGCTAAGGCTTTCACTGAAATGAAATGGGTGTGTAGGCTTTTAGTGGGGGAGTTTGGGGGGGGGGTTGTACCGTTGGATAATGGATGAATGGATAATCACACCCGATCCTCTCTGGTCCTGAAAAAAGCAACAACGTGAGATGCCTCTGACAGCAGGAACTAGATTAAATTCATGATGCACTCCGTACGTTGTGTCCACAATTTATGAGGATCTCACTAGCCCACTGTGAGACGTGTCACATAGGGACAGGTGTGACCTGGTTGCTCAGCTTCTCCGTTTCTCCTGTAGGATTTATTTTGGAGGTTTTGTGTGAGTTGTATTCGGAACAGACAGACACACAGATAGTTAGATTTGATCCTTTTCTTGTAAACCTTTTGAGTTGTATATTCACTGTTCACCTCATCAATACCCACTTTGCAGACAGCAGTTTGAGTGTGAAAGATGTGATTAAGGAGTTTCTGCCTGGAGGTCGTCTGGCTCAGTACAACACTGGAGGGGTAAATTATGTCAATCTTTCAACACAACATAACTGCTCACTTCTTTCGGCATGTTTTTCTACACTAGACTCTTGACAATCATACAATTTCTTTCCATAGAGCATCGATGCAGTGGGCCTCTATCTCTTTCTCAAGGCCTATCTAGAAGTGAATGACTTCCCTCCAGATTTATGCAAACGACTTTTTTACTATTTTCAAGATCAGGATGCGATCGCAAAGAGCAATTTGCCCAAAGACGGTAAATAATATTTAAAAACTCATCCCTTCTTCCTATTTGTAACTGCATCTTTGGTCAATAGGTTTTGGGTTTTTTTCTGTTTCCAGGTGGTGTCTTTCTTCGTGATGTGTCTTGTTACTTTTCGGTGCTGGAGGAAGGACAGCCACGCGAGAAGCTTGAATGTTGGTTTCTTCTTCCAACATTATCTGAAGTATTTATGATTGTATAACTGCACTTAATCTTTACACATCTCTGATGAAGGATTATAATGAAGGGGATGCTCTGAGGAGGAGAAAAACGTTTGTATCATTACCTGATTGAATTTTTTTTGTAGTTACTTTCAAACTTTACGATAAAGATGGCAATGGACTCCTGGACAGCTCAGTAAGTTACTCACAGTCACTGCTGTAGACCTACTTAACCTGTTTGGTTTTGAATGTGCAGCACATGAATCTATCATAGGTTCAAATACTTCAAATGTTGTTTCAGATGGATATAGATATACAGTGGATGGATATAGATGGATATATATATATATATATATCAGATGGATATAGATATACAGTGGATATACAGTGGATATATGCAATTTCCTCCGGGATTAATAAAGTATCTATCTATCTATCTATCTATCAGATGGATATGGTTAAAACCAAATTCACAGGAATGTAAATGTTTCTCCATCAGGAGGTGGATCGCATCATCATCCAGATGATGAGAGCTGCTAATTACCTGGGATGGGACATTACTGAACTCAAACCAGTATGAGTCTCTTTTGATGTCTATTTCATTTTTTAGCATGAACAGCTAGAGAACTTAAACAAGCTTCATGAGACTAAATGAATATAACACGTTATTTTTTTTATAATCGGATAGGTTCTCAAAGACATGATGACAGCAATCGATGTGGATGACAGTGGGACTGTCACTCTGGATGAGTGGGTGAAGGGAGGCATGAACAATGTGCCCTTACTTGTTCTACTTGGACTGAAGGTAATTAAATACTTAACTGCCCATGCAACATTGAACTGTTCTAGTAGTACAACCTCATCATTGTGATCAGCTGCACTTTTTGGCATTCTTTTTAAACTAGGTGACTGAAAGGGATGGGCAGCATATTTGGAGGATGAAGCATTTTAACAAGCCAACCTATTGTGGCGTGTGTGAGAACATGCTGCTTGGCCTGGGGAAGCAGGGACTCTGCTGCACCTGTGAGAGCTTACTGCCGCCACTAGGGGGCAGTTACGCACCTAACAAACCACACTAAAGAACCAGTTCAATTTCTCCCCCTGTAGTTTTCTATCAATATGAATAAATGTATTCTTGATACAAATTCGTGAAGAAAGTTTTGTCTTAAACCTTTTTTTTTTCCCAGGTTGCAAGTATACTGTCCACAATCAGTGTGCCAACAAGAACCCTGAACCCTGTGCTCCTACCTTTGTGAAATCCAAACATGAGATAGGTGTAAGTATCATGACATAACATTCCATTTCAGTTTTTTTTTACAGTTGTGTTATTTTTATTTTTGTCTTATCAAATTTACATTTACATTTTGTGCAAGTATTTGAATGAAAAATTTCTGGGTGCTCTGGACTGAAATGATGTGGGGCACCACAGAATGCTTAATGCAGTAGGTTTCATCGACTTATAATAAACAACACTATTCAGAATTTCAATAAAGATTAGATGACTTGATCTTTTAAGTCAATTTGACATTTTTAGACCAAATCTCTGGACATTAAGGAGTGAACGAATTCAGATTTATTTCTGTTGATGTCAATCCACTGCCCAGGTGGAGAATGAACTGATTAGACATGAATTAATTTGAGTTGTCTTTTTTATCAGCCAAAATCCAAATGGCTGCAAAACTAAGCACATTATCAACAGAGAACATTGCAGTGCATTAGTCAGTAATAAGTAAAATCCATCAGTATTTTTTAAGAGCGGATTACAAGCTGCACAGTTTTCTCTGTACATCTGTTAGATGTCCTGGTTTTGTATGGATGCTGTTATACAACGCACTGATTCACATTATGTTTAATAGACAGCATGAGAGTGGAGAGATTCCCATAGTAACGGTTGGAGTTGCTGGTGCGATCTCTTCTGATACTTGTTCATGTTTATCCAAAAGCTCATAAATCTGAGACTGCCTGTAAAACAGCTCTCTGCAGAAGGTGTGGTCTGTGTCCTTTCTTCTCAAGTCATCTGGAACATGCCCTTTTAATACTATATTCCTTGTAATTCAGGGCTGTCCTGTTGTTTGGCATTGCTGTGGCGAACATCAACATGCTTCCTGTAGCTGAATGCAGGACAATGTTTTTAGGCCTGTCTAGACATGCATGTGGAAATGATTAGAAATGGATGAGGCAGTAAGAATCAGGACACAATAACTTACTTAAGTAAATGGCACGCTTTCCTCAATCTGTTTCTTTCATCTGTGTCTCAGGTAGCTGCTCATGATTGGATCAGAACTGACTGTAACTCCACCAAATGTCAGAGCTGCCACAAGAAGGTCAAACACTTATCTGGGAGGCAATGCGTGTGGTGCCAGGAGATGGTGAGGACTGAGTTTGTTTCTGTGAACATCGATGAATGTGTTAGAGACGATGCTCAGCTGACTCTTATCTCTTTTGAAGCGGCATGATGAGTGTATTTACTCTGGCTTAACAACATGTGATTGTGGGCTTCTGAAAGATCATATACTACCTCCATGGGCTATATATGCCATCTCAAGGGTAAAATAGACAGCTCTGCCAAAAAAATATTAACACCATGAATCGGGTTGAAGCATGTTTGTAAATGCTGTATGTTGTTTCCTGCAGGACGAGGACACCAGCTTGTTAAATGTCACTCCCGATGGTCACATCCTGCAGGTCTGCTGTTGAAAACGACCCCACCCCCCACACACAAAAACACACACAATGACATGCCAAATGTGCTTTCTCTGTCAGGTCTTATTCAACTTGTCTGCTCAAACCACCATCTGAATATCATTCCATTTGGGTAAAGAGCAGAAAGAGAGAAATTTATTATTGTGGCATGCTTTTTTTCTTTAGATTGTTCCAGTGCCAGGCACCCACCCTTTGCTGGTGTTTGTCAACCCAAAAAGTGGAGGAAAGCAGGGTGAAAAGTAAATAGGGTCATATATCTGTATAAATGCCCCCCCCCCCCGTTATAGACAGACAGACAGACAGACAGATTATGTCATTCTTAAATATGATATAGTGTGTTCACTCTCTAAATCATACATGTGTTTTCCACAGAGTACTTAGGAAGTTTCAGTACATGCTTAACCCTCGTCAAGTCTACAACTTGTCCACTGGAGGTCCTGCACCAGGGTACTTACATTTACACCCCTATGAGCAGTAACTACATTTGAACTGTCCACTTCATATTAATGCTGTTTTTGTGCCTTCAGACTGCACTTCTTCCGTAATCTGCAAGAATACAGAATCTTGGCATGTGGAGGAGACGGCACTGTTGGGTGGCTCCTGGATGCTATAGGTACTGTAGGTCCTTTTGTATTTCACAGAGGAAATAAAGAATAACTATCCCTAAAGAGAAATAATTCTTGCGTGATTTCAGACAGAGAAAGCCTGAAGGTGCGTCCTCCGATTGCTATCCTGCCCTTGGGCACTGGGAATGACCTGGCCCGTTGTCTGCGCTGGGGCGGAGGTAATTGTAACTTTCAGCTGAGCAGGCCTTACTGAGGTACTATCACCAGCAGTGGAGCCTGAATTTATTTATCTCTCTTGCTTTTGTTGTCAAACCATGCAAGGCTACGAGGGGGCAGACTTGAAAGACATCCTGAAGGACATTGAAGCAAGTGAGTTGGTTCAAATGGACCGCTGGAGCATCCAGGTGATTCCAAACGACACCCAAGAGGCAGGAGACCCTGTGCCCTATGAGCTCATTAACAACTACTTCTCTGTTGGGGTGGTGAGTTACTCAGCAGTGATAAAGAGTAAAATAACACGTGATTATTGACTGCATTGCTAGTACAACTTAATATGGTTACATTAATGCAGGATGCCTCAATCGCTCATCGTTTCCATTCCATGAGAGAGAAATATCCCCAGAGGTTCAACAGCAGGTGAGGAGGCACACAAATTTAACTTAATAAAAAGCGCTTTCTCAATCATAAAAATTTTGATCAGTGTCGGGTTTTTTTTTCGAAGGATGAAGAACAAACTTTGGTATTTTGAGTTTGCCACTTCTGAGACGCTCTCCTCTTCTTGTAAGAGGCTGGAGGACTGTCTCAAAATCGAAGTTTGTATTTCTGACAGCAAAACTAACCTTTTGTTACTCATATGTTTTAAATCTTGAAGCTGTAAAAAAAAGCCCTTACTATTTGCTTCCACCAGTGTTGTGGGAAACCTCTGGACTTGAGCATGTCTCTGGAGGGCATTGCTGTCCTTAACATACCCAGCATGCATGGAGGTTCAAACCTCTGGGGTGAGTCCAAGAAGCCTGACAGTGTGCCTCAGCTTGATCAAAGTGCCATCATCACGGACCCTGAACTTCTTAAATCAATCTCACAAGGTCAGACTTGGCTTGTTGCAAGACATTTAATTGATGCACCTCGGCTCTATCTGCCAGTAAATCTGCCTTCTTGATGCCAACAACCTGTTTGAACATGATCTGTGCGTGCTGTTGCTCGGCAGACATAAGTGATAAACGTTTGGAGGTGGTGGGGCTGGAGGGAGCCATTGAGATGGGACAGATCTACACTGGATTGAAGAGCGCTGGGCACAGACTGGCGCAGACTCCCCAAATTACCATCAGGTTGAAAACCTTTAATGACAAAAAGAAAAAAAAAGGAAATACAGTACAAAGAAAATCTCAGGACGTTAGGTTTTGAATAATGTGACAGTCTGAAATGGTTTCTAATTACTATAATTAATAAAGTATTCAAGGCTGCGTGTGGTGGTTGTTTTGGATTGCATTTTCACATAGAGCTCACATGCAGTAAAGCACCGCCTCACTTTCTCTTTCCTGTGTGTACAGAACAACAAAAGCCCTGCCCATGCAGATCGATGGGGAGCCCTGGATGCAACCTCCATGCACTGTAAGTATTATCAGCCAAACTCATTCAGTAAAAATGGTCAAGTTCTGTCCCTTAAATCTAAGTGGATACACCTTGGGACTGACAGTGATTCATATATTTATTTTAATTATTGTGGCAGAGACAGAAGAATAAGAAGAAATCACTTTATTAATACCCTGTGGGGGAAATTATTTGTCCACTCTGGTGTTAGTTTGTTGTTGTTAATCACATGCGTATATACTGTATATGTGTACGGACTCGTGACACACACACACACGCACACACACACACACACACACACACACACACACACACACACACACAGATGATGGGAGGTAGAGTGGCGTGCAGCTTGTAAGGGGATGTTGCTTTGCTCAAGGGCACCTCGATAATGCTCAGGAGGCGAACTGGCACCCCTCTACTGCCAGTTCACACTCTGGTCCCCAGCCGAAGACGTAATAGACTGAGCTGCTGCTGCTACCACAGAACAATATTAAACACGTCTTTCATTATTATGCAGTGAAAGTCATCACAAACGTCAGCCCTCAAATGGATCTTACAGTTGAGTCAACATCAGTACAAATCTGTTTCCACAAAGGGGATTTTATTGGATGATTTGTTTTAGATTTATTTTACAAGACTGCGTTATTTTTATGAAGTAGGTGCATCTAATAAGTCTGGCCCAGTGTTTGTTTGGAAGCATTGCCCCTTCACTGTCATAATTTAAAATCAGACAGGATGCAATAATCATGGATGTGGAGAGGTACTAGATATGGGCCAGATAGTGCTGAGGCAGCACAGGTAGTGATGCTCCTTCAAAAAAAAAGCACACATATTAGTTTAAAGACAATGAATTCATTTGATGTAATCGAAATATGAACAGAATACTTGTTTCAGTAGGAATGTTTGAATTTATGTTGTAAGAACATTGATATTGACCTTGGATGTGTATTTTATTCATCATAGATCCACATAACTCACAAGAACCAAGCGAACATGTTGATGGCTCCACAAGCAAAACCAACCGGCTTCTTTCATCTGAAATAGATTGGCTGCTCTGCTTCCTTCCTGCTGTTGTGGGTCC
Source organism: Antennarius striatus (assembly GCF_040054535.1). Taxonomy (NCBI): domain Eukaryota; kingdom Metazoa; phylum Chordata; class Actinopteri; order Lophiiformes; family Antennariidae; genus Antennarius; species Antennarius striatus. The sequence goes on along the minus strand of NC_090780.1, from coordinate 16,768,030 downwards.
TAACACACCATCTGTATTCCCTCAAACTAATGCTGGATGAGTATTAAAAGAGAATATATGCACTGCTATTATTTTATATAAAACCCCCATAAAATATTGAATAAATTATAGACAGACACTAAATGCAAACTAAACACAAAAAAGGACAAATAGTGGCTTCACTGCTTACTCTGATGACTATAATTCTGTGTCAATCTCATTTATCATGCATGCAATTTTTTAATGTGAGAGTAGAGCTTGTACATCTACAATATATCAATGACAATTATGTTCTTTTTATGTTGTGATGGTTTTTCATGGTTAATCATATTTTCAGTGGCGTCATGTTGAGATTTGTGTTGCTTCCTTGTTCTCTAAGCAGGACACGCTTCAATGAAATGGCTTCTTTCAGCCATCATAAACTCACAACAAGTCCCGTGTTCATAACATTCATCCCTGTCTGTTTCATCCTTTTTCACTGATTGTTTGGCTTAAAGCATTAATTTATTCCAGTATTGTTATTGTTGTTGCTGTTGTTGTATTTTTTTTTACTGTTTGAGGAGTAAGTTGAAGAAACAGGTTAAGAAACATTTGATTGAAAGTGTCATTGTTATACATGTAACATCTGATATGTTTATTATCAGTTGGTCTTAATGTCATCACCTATTGCATCATGTAGTTGTGCTTGACTTGTGTTTTGATGCTAATGTACAGTATGTTAAAGAGGCATAATATAAACATTTCTTGAACTGACCTTATTTCTGACCTTTTTATATGGGCCTATCTATGTTCTTCTTCTCAATGCTAAACTATTTCAGTGGTAGTAAACCTCAACCTTATTGTTATCTACTTGTTTGGATCAAAAGAGTTTGTCTTCTGTTATTTACTAAAAGACGGATTCAGACATGTCTGTCACGATACATCTGTGAGCACTTTGAACTGGCCAGAACTGTCAGGTATAAACGTATCAGGATTTTTAATATTAACTTACTGTTTATGCTCCACTTTAAAATCCAGACATATTTGTGTTAGGCCAGTAGGTTAAACAAGACGGAACATGTTGGATTTCTGTTCTCAAAGATAATCACTGTATTCCATTGTATACATGGACAGAACCACAAAACAGTGCTATTGAGTTTTTCACCTTTCATGTTGCTTGTGAACGAGAGCGATCAAGTAAAACGAGTAAAACGTGTAAAAGTCATTTTAATACTGTAGCATTGAATTTGAACGAAGAAAGTAATTATTATCAATATGATACACTTTAAATATTAAAAATAAAATCACCTATTATAACATGTATACAGTATAGTGAAATATAACATACATAGTGGTCCACTTATTAATTATATGCATTACTATACTTCAAATAATAATTAATGAATGTTATAATTCAAATGAAATATTTGATTCATAATCATTCATAATTATTTTACTTGTGTGATGTTAGTTAACATGAAAAACATCATGATAGTATGCGTTTAGTATTCTTGTGTGTAAGTGAAAGAGACGAGAAAGAGCATGTCCCATCTAGTCTGCTATTTCAGACTGTATTCATGCTATACATGACACAGAATCATCCTCTAATCCCTGTAATTAACTTAATTAATTCCTAGTCCGTCAGGGGAGACATATTAGCAACAGTTTCTTCCCTCTTCAGGGAAAATCTCAATTGTTTGTCACCTGAACTGATCCTTCTCACTTTCTTACGCAAAAAGGTAATAGATCACACCCAAAATGTCCCCAGAGAGGGTTCAAGTGTTGGTGTGTCAGGGTTTTTCTGGTTGTTATGGAAAGGTTATGCCATTAGGGGTATTGGATGATGCTTAAATTGTTGCTGACAAATGGACACCTGCAGCTGTGGTTGTGACATTGATAGTTCAAATTGACTGATGATGACATTACAACGTGACATGGTTTGTGATTTCACATCTTTTGAATTCAAAGTGTGAACAGTTGTCATAGTTATGTGGGTAAGAGGGATAGCATATACAGGGCACTCATGTGAGGAAGGCCCACAACGTTACTGGAATGGATATCCCTGGGTGTCGACAAGGGTTTGTCTGGGGTTTGGGTACATTTTGGGTTAAGCCCATACTTCTGCAGGCAGGAAGTGCTTTCAACTGTGCTTTCAGTGCAATCACACAGAAAGCAGGCTAGGAAACAGCCTACATTGTGGGCTATGTGATATGTATCTTCCATAGGCCTAATTTACACTTTTCTCACACCATCACATAAACTGGAACCCACAAACATCTGTTTACATACCTTGTTTTACTGGTTCAGCATGATTTGATGTTTGATCCACGACTTCCCTCCTATCATTACTGTTAAAAGAATCTTTGTCCGTCCTTTTTTGACTTGATATACAGTATGATGTAGGTTGGTTAGCAGTCGGCCTAGGAATCTTACCGACTGAAGTGACAGATAACTGTCAGCCTCTATAAAAAAATATTAGCACAACGTTTTGTTGACAGAACATAATACAACGTCCCAATCTTTCGGAAGCCTATAAGTGCAGTAGAAGATAGAAGATGTCGCTTTTTGTTATTGTGTCCAGAGTTACTTGTTACTTAAACCTCTTTGAATTTTTTGAAGTGTAATTGAAAAAAATTGAAAAACAAATCCTGGGTCTGCCTATTAATCTAGATCCACCACATGATGACCAATCAAGTTTTAGTTTCTTTCTGCCGGACAAACAAACAAAACCAATGTTGGTGACAACAGATTTTTTATTGACACAACAATCTGTAGGTATTTATTTGTCATCATGTAATATGATGGTTCTGTATTTTCACCTGATATGAGAAAAAAAACTCCACCGGAGTAGCAAAAGAGTTGGGAAAACAGTAAAAGCTCTTAATGTAGGGGAAAAGACCCTCGTTGTTATTTGACATTTATGATAGTAAAAGAGAAGTCTTTACATTTCTGACAGTCGATTTGAAGTGGAGATATTATCTTTGACTTTTGGAAATTGTGATGAGCATTTTTCACAATCTTCTAGTAGATATAAAGTTTAACAATTGGTAAAAAAAAGATATGTTTGCAGCACCTCTACTGGACACCAGCTCAGTAGACAGGCTGGATGTGTGGTGATGGTGGTCACATCCTGCAGCTGAATGACCTGCTGACCGATTTATTTTGTTTGCTGTTCAAACTGCTCTTCCAATTTTTATTTCAAAATCTACTTTTAAATAACAACCTTTACTTTGACAGATTTGAACTACGTTTAAGAAAAGCGCACTGAACGCCAGCTTGCAGTAAGTATGACCAACTATAACCTCATTTAAAAACATCAGTGTTTATTGATAAAAGAAACACCAAGTGTTTCCTGGAATGGCGTTCCTGTTGTAAACTTGTGTAATATTTTTATTTCCAGAAGTAACGTGTCTATTCTTCCAAACTGGAGCTATTTTTAGCATTTTTTCATCTGGTAATAGCTCCGTGTGAGCGCCGCTGTTTCTGGGTTATATTTAGAACGCACGCTTCACCAACTCTTGCGTCAATGGAATCCCTTGCGTGCGTCACACGGTAGAACGTCCGCGACGATCCCCGCGCTGATTGGCTGCTGACACGGAACCTTCAACCGCCCTGTTCACCTTTTTTGGGCAAAGACCCGCCTTTTTGTCGATGAAGCCAAAATAAAACAAGAGTGTGTGGAGCAGCCTGCTTATGTCTGACTCAGTGTGTGTGTGTGCGTGTGTGTGTGTGTGTGTTGCTGGGTTTGAATGAGTGTGTATTCTGACAGCAGGTTATATTCTTGAGATTCACTCATTTTGGAATAAATGAAAATCCTCCAAATCTGGATATTTACATGAACCAGGTGAGTGGAAGTTGGACTTTCTGTGAATGGGGGAAAGCATTGATACATTTTTTTACAATTGATTTTATTTTTATTATTCAAATGGTGGATGATGCTACAGTGCCTATTGTTATATATATATATATATATATATATATATATATATATATATATATATATATATATATATATATATATATATATATATATATATATATATATATATATATATATATATATATATATATATATATATATATATATATATATAAAATCTGAGATACAGCCTCATTCTGATGTTCAGTTGATGCTTGATGTCTTATGTGCTGCATCTCCTGTCTGACGGACAGAAAGAGCTGCACTCTCAGTTGCAAATCAGGTATACTTTGCAAAAGTTAATGCAATCTAATACAAAACAGACCTGCAATAACACGTGTGTTAATGCCCGGTCAAGTTAGGGCTGTTTTATAGAGCATTAATAAAATGTAATTACTCTGATTTAAATGGGGTTGACACATTTTCTAAATAATACCAGGCCGTCATTAGTAGAACTGATATTACTAGTACAATTGTAACATTAGCTTGCCATAACAAAATCTTTTTCATGATTTAATGTGATGTGTATTTTATTACTGTTGCTATACAGCACAAGAAAAAAGACTGTAGAGAGTATTTTTAGGACACAAGACACATGTTGGACACTTGAGCAGTGCTGAGTGCCATAAGTCAAGCTTAATTTTAAGTTTGATTTAAGTCCGGACATTTCATGGAGAATTATCAGGTGTAGCGTAAGGAAGTTCACACTTGTGGATACACGCCCATTCACCCAACTATGCGGACACACAAACTCACACCCCTACTTACACGCACTATTTCAATTTCAGCTGGCACTCATCCCATCCTGAAATGTAATCCGCAACACTCCCCACAGTCCCCATAGAAGAGGTTTGTCCTCTACTGAAAGAGGTTTTTGGGGTATTAACATTCAGAAACACAGGATCTGACAATATGTCATCATTGCACTCGAACAGCCTCGGCATTCTATTCCACAGGACTCAAGCCTTCAAGGTGCTCGTAGGCTCCTGTGTAGATGGTTAAACAAGGATGGCCAATGTATGCTTTTTCAAGTGGTTTAAGCATTACTCAATTTACTTGAATTACTGTATGTCATTGCATGAATTGCATGAATTACTACAGGCATAGGCACAGAAGCTTTTAAAGTAGAAGGAGGCATGACAGTATGACAATTACTTACATTATATTTGCATATACAGACCTTTTTTTAAAATTGTTAGACCTCTCTTTAGATTAAAATGTGTAGTTTTACCATAATTTTTTACCAATTTTGTCTTATATAAACAAATAATGTGATTTCCATCAGTAGCAATTGTTGCTGTCTTCTCTTCTAGAGATGCCCTGTGTACAAACCCAGTATGCATCCCTGCCCCATGATACCAACTTCAACTCTGAGTTCTTGAATTCTGACTTCAGTGCCAAACTGATGATGGACATCAGTGGCCAAACGGACCAGCTGTCTACATCTTCGCTGCCCAGCATCAATACCTTGGTGGGAAATGGCTACATGGGGGAGTTTGATGCTTATTCCTGTAAGATTACCACCTCTCCTCCCGCCTCTACAGTTTCATTCAGCCATGCCACAGTAGCTGAGAACTCTTGCCCTCAGATTCAGAGCCAAACCTTCAAACTGGATGATCTCCAGGTATATGGCTGTTACCCAGGATCCTTTGCATTCAGCTGCCTTGATGAAACACTGTCATCATGTGATTCTGACTACTATAGCAGCCCAGTTTACACTACTGCCTCTCCTCCAACGCCAGGCTTGCAGACTCCATCTGCATCTGTTTGGGATTCCCCATTCAGCCCATATGCCTCTACCACCCCATCGTCTGTGGCCGATAAGGCCTGTATGGCCCAGCAGCTCCCCTTTTTCACCTTCAGCCCCATACCGGAGCAACACTCTCCCCTGGGACAACATCAGGATGTCCATCCGGGCCATGAGGATCCATTTTTCCTTTCTGCTCAGCAGCACGTCTCCCCACTTCATTGTTCCCCCATTTCCTTGGAGCAGGGACCTTTAGGAAGCCAAAGGATAGTGGAAGGGGCCGTAACATCCCCTAAAATCCACAACCCAGGATCCAGTGAGAGTCGCTGTGGAGTTTGTGGCGACAATGCATCCTGCCAGCACTATGGAGTTCGCACCTGTGAGGGATGTAAAGGCTTTTTCAAGGTAAATAGCAGAACAGCTTTTATTCCTACTAGATATAGCGAACTAAAGAATTGACTTGGATGTCATAGCGGGTCATTGGAATCTAATGTACAGAAATTGCAAATTGCATGTTGAGGTAGCTAGAAATACACAAATCCAACAGAAAATGGTAACAGCTTTATTCTATCCAGATATTCTAAAAACACTAAGAACACAGCTTCGTCACTGCAGAAATTCGGCAGATGTTAATTTATTGCATGCACTTCATTAATGCACTTTGTGTTTACTCGTTCTATATATAGTTCCTTTACTATTGTGATCAGAAGCGTTGAATCTCAATTCTGAGGCTCTTCGATAAATATTCATTCATAGACTTAAGAATATTCATGTTCTGACTCAGTTCCATAAAAAACTTGTTATGTAAATAGTTCTCTTACTTTTGTGATCAAAAACATTGATTTGAATATCAATTTCGAGGCTGTTCAGTAAAGTTTTAAAATAAACAATGAATATAGCAACTTGTGATCAATCCATATCAATTTTAGACTTAACGTAGCGATTTAAACCCCATTAATTTCCGGTCAAACCACAAACGCTTCTGGTTTAAGCCACGCCCGTTCCGAGTACATATAAGGATACAGATAATCTAGTTGGTTGAACAGATACAGATACACATACAGATAGTGGAGTACTCGTTCATCCCAAACCAATAGCATATAATGTTTGCTGATACTGATAGCATTATGTGCTTTTTAGAGGTGCATTACACAGATTTATTTTAGGTGATACCAATAACCAACAACTAGCTTTTTTTTAAGGCCAGTACCCATAATAACAATAGTTCACTCTTGCTCTATCTTCTCTTCCTCAGGGCTTCATTGACTTCATTATTGGCAAATGATGTGCAGTTAGTAGAACAAATACATCTGCCAAGCCTTTGATTAAATAAAACTCTACTTCCAGTTCATGTTAATCCTGGATCTGCCACACCCTTACACTCAGTTCCAATTTAGTATGTCAGGTAGTTAATGTTTAATTTACAAAAACTAACCCTGATAGCTCCCTTTAATCACCAAGTTACTCAAAAAATAGCAAAACATATCTGGGCGCTCCACTCCAAAACTGCCACATGTTCAGCTCTCCCAGCAAATGTCAGGAAAATCTGAAAAAAATAAGCTGATATTGGACAAAAAAAACCTACCTTGCAGAAGTAACAGTCGTATAGTCTACACCAACCATTGATTTAGTGACTCTGCATTTTGCATACGTAATATTTTGCTCTGGACATCTCCAATACAGATACAAAAACACAGGAAAACACACAAAAATCATGATACTATTGCATTGCGTACCATGTCGTAAACATTTCTTCCCTTTCCAACAGCGAACTGTACAAAAAAATGCAAAGTATGTCTGCCTTGCCAATAAAGACTGCCCGGTGGATAAAAGGAGGAGAAACCGCTGCCAGTTCTGCCGTTTCCAGAAATGTCTTGCAGTGGGAATGGTCAAAGAAGGTAATACAATGTTGCTGCCTCTTAAAGCTTTCACTGACTGATGTATGGTGGTGTGAATCTTGGGGTTTGAAATGACAGTCTTGTGAAACCAAAGAGGAATGACCGACATATGTAACTATTGATTTACAGTGCCAGCTGCAAAAATGGTCAACAAACTAATGCAGCTGCTGATTTTTAAAGTGTGTGTGAAGAGGCAGCCATATGACAGTCATAAATGTGTTCTTCTCATGTTTTCTGTATCTTTCTTAGTTGTTCGTACTGACAGCCTCAAAGGTCGACGGGGTCGTCTGCCCTCCAAACCCAAGACTCAGACAGAGGCTTCATCCACGACCCCCAGTGTCAACATTGTCGCTTCTCTAGTTAGGGCTCACTTAGACTCAAATCCAACCCTTGCAAAGCTGGACTACTCCAAGGTAAACCTCAGGTTTTGCAGTATGTCCTGAACTCTAGAATGAATCAGAGATAGCAAACAACTCATTTATGGTGTTTACCTTTCTTTTAATTCTCTTCCACTTCTGACTTCTTCCACCTCAGTATCAGGAGACGGGCAGCCTGAAAGAAAAGGAGGATGCTGCTGACATCCAGCAGTTTTATGACCTTCTAACTGATTCTTTGGATGTAATCAGAAAGTGGGCTGAGACCATCCCAGGATTCATGGATTTCTGCACAGAGGACCAAGAGCTCCTCCTTGAGTCTTCCTTTGTCGAGCTCTTCATTCTGAGACTAGCTTACAGGTTGGCTTCTTTGAAAACTTTATGTTTACTACCATTTCACTACAGTTGTGTTCACTTTATAATGTGCTAATTGAACTCTTTAAAATTCTTTAGATCAAATCCTGGGAAGAACAAGCTGATCTTCTGTAATGGCATTGTTCTCCACCGGCTGCAGTGCGTTAACAGTTTTGGTGACTGGATTGACTCCATCATGGACTTCTCACAGAGCCTGCACCGCATGAACTTAGATATCTCCTTGTTTGCTTGTCTCTCGGCTTTAGTTATTGTCACTGGTAAGATCTTCTGTTTGTTTTCCGTTGCAGCAAATGTGACTCATATGGATGTTATGTATTTTCAGAACTGTCTCTCATTAGGATGTGTTTTGTTTCTAGATCGCCATGGCCTTAAAGAGCCCAAACGGGTCGAGGACTTTCAGAATCATCTCATCACTTGTTTGAGAGAACATGTGAATGGAAATGGATCAGAAGCATGCCGGACTCAGCCCAACTATCTTTCTCGTCTTCTAGGCAAACTCCCTGAGCTGAGGACTCTATGCACACAGGGCTTACAGCGCATCTTCTACCTGAAGCTAGAGGACCTGGTCCCCCCTCCACCAATAGTGGAAAAAATCTTTATGGATACTCTGCCTTTCTAAAAAACCAAAACAAGAACTAAACCAAAACAAAAGCAGACAAAAACATGACTGATCCCCATATTTCTCTTCAAGTGAAGTTTTACTAATACTTTCTACCGGTGATCCCCTTCTATCACACTGACCGGTTTGCTGACGATGTCTGACACTGTTAGAGAGATCATTGTTATTTTTCTAACATAAAATTGAACATGGTACCTGTGAGACAACTACATATACATTTCTTTCATTTCAATGAAAGTAACTGACTTGAAATGGTTTTAATACTTATATTTTTGTGTGTTATGAAAAGTGACTTTACTGCTGTGCTGGATGTGTTAATGTTGTCCTACTATGTAGTTAGGATAGATGCAGTGCATTGTTACAGACCCAGCTTTACTTAAGACTCTGTCAAAGTTTTAAAGCAATTTTTGGATGCCACTAAGAAGCTGATATTAGAGATAATCGAGCAGACAGAAACATGGATCCTGTCTCTTTAAAGAATTTTGAAGTCCTGTTTTTAAAAAGGTAAATATTTCATACATATTTTTTTGTCACACAAAATAGTTTTAGTCCTAATCATGCTACTGTGGAAGGACCAAAGTTTTCTCTTATTTTGATACTACCAGTTACAAACCTTATTGCCTTAAACTAAACAACATATTCTACTGTAACTCTGACATTTAGTAACACCAAGTGAAGACTGATACCTGCAGAGTTCTAGTTGAACTGTAACAACATATTTTTGGGACTTACCTAAAATGGGTTTGCTGAATAAACTTGCAAAGTGCCTTAATAAAGCCTCAGTCCTCAAACCTTAATAAATGAATTTTCATTCCAAATATCAAAAGCAATGAGTCCCATGTATTACACAAATAAAGTGATCTATTCCGGTGCCAACATTAACATGTAGTTGATACTTGTGAATAATGGATGTGATTTAATGTCTGTGACAGTTTGATGATGAGTGTCTGAAGGATATGGCTGTCAGTACACTGCGACAAAGAGTATACAATACTTCACACTACTGAACTGGAAGGGCATCAAGTGATGACAGGTGGTTCAGGATAAACAAGAAGTCAACCCTGTTCATATATTGCTGAGGCAGTGAAATTCATAACTACAGAGGGGCCGTCCAGTTTGAAATCAAAATAAGTCAAAGATCCTTTCAGAGTTTCCAATATCCACATTTAGAAAAACTTAAGATAAACTTCAGATAAACTTTCGAGATATTTTTTTCCTCCGAATAATGCCGAAAAATTCACCTGCATAAGTTCATGTTTTCTATTTAACATCAACTCTTTTCTTGTCTTTGGCAGCAAATACGTCAACCTACATTTACTTTGACCTCTGTAAAATTATCCCACTGTCTTCCAGATTCTATTGCATTGTGTTGTTTTATATATTTACTTTGTTTTAGTCTGGATTTATTTTTTATTTTGTCTGAAAAATATCTTAAAGAATCACAGAAAAAAAGGAATCAGGAGATGAGCAGCTAAGAGCACTTCAAAATGCATTCAAAGAGTACGTATGACAAATATTTGTTTTTCCTCCTGCGTGTTTTTCAGACGTGTGTCCATAATACTACTAGGTCTGAAACTAAAAACTATTTGATATTAAATGTTTTTGAAAATGCACAAGTCTTTGCCTTTGTTTCAATTCCAGTAACACTAGAATTGATCAGGTGATCATATTCTGGGTTTAATTTAAGGAAATCTGCATCTCAATAATACTGTATATGTTCTCATCTTGATTAACGTTCTTGATCTATCCGAGCATAGTGACACACATTTATTATTAGCCTATCATTTATGCAATCTTTTTAAAGTTGATGGTCTCTGGGTTTTTAATTTACTAACATTGTTACTTGTAAAGACATAGCTAACCATTACTGCCCAGTCTAGGCAGATTCACAAGTATTCGCATTTAATCTGCCTCATCAGCTTTAGCAGAGTCATCGGCCACTACCACCACCACCACAAGAGTCGACACCAAAGAGGATTTACAGTATTTTACCGCTTCTCAAGGCTTCTTACAATTAGCTGGAAAAAATCTGAATAATTAACCATAATTGGTTAAACAATTTTGACTCAATCGTATAATTTGAGACAAATTCATTTATTATCACCCCATAGAGTCTGAAGTTGAGTCCCTATCAGGCTTTGGCCCTGAACAAACTTGTTGGATTAATTGATTAGATAGACCTCTTAGGCAGTTTTTGTCTTTTTGTGGGATCTTTGACTGACAACTGTAAAGCATCACTAGTTCTTTTGTTTTAAGAAGTTTATGGAAAACATTTCCCCATTCAATAACGTATCACAGCAAAAAGGAAATATTTTGCTTTATTTCAAACATGTCCTGCCCTTGCACTACAATGTAGTGTAGAGATAGTCCTGGCTATATGAGACACCATGTTGCAGTATGTTACATACTAATGATGTGATGAAAAGTGACCAAAAGTAGTCCTTCATCTCCTTTTCACCGAGCCTGTGTGGCGTTGTCACAAATGGTGCTAATGTTGGCAACTTCCCTGCCTAAATGGAAGACGACACCATGCTGCTCTCAACCACAGCAGACTGCGGGGCTGACTGCATTCAGTTGCCCGACACCCAATCCTACTGTACCCTACGCACTGGTCATTTGGATTTTGGCAGACAGAATGGAAAAAGCTGAACACTGGGAGAAAAGAGAAGGAGGCAATACGAAAGCTAGCTTGCTCAAAGTTGTATGGTCAAAAATTGCAAGACTGTTGCCACAGTCAGATGTAATATGAACTGCAGTTGAGCACAGCTGCATGAAAAGCATTCTAATGAACACAGCAGCTCAGAAACTCCCAATAGTGTTAACTAATATTATTAAAGTTATCAGACTTTCATTTTTTCTATTATCTAATGGCTAAAACCAAACTCAAAGTACATTCTGCTATCAATATTTGTAATAACTTGTGGTGTTTCTTGACACTGTCTTTCCAAATGTGCGTATGGCCATCTGGAGCAGCCATTGGCCTGTAAACCTTGAACCAGTTCACTGACACGCGAGGCTGTATTCAGGAGCAGACTGTAGCCTTACACCCTGCACACAGGACATGTTTTGAACAGCTATGTGTCATGATTTGTTGCACAAACATGCTGAGTATTAGCCTTTGCTGTCCGTCTTCTCTGGCTACCCAAAAAAGCTTTGAGAACATGCTTGGGACATCTGAAATGAGAGCAGTATCACAGAACAATATCAAAGTCTGCAGGATTTTCTTGTATGCTTTATTTTCATGACATTTGTTGTTTTTTTTGCTCAATGCTGGAACATTAGTACATTTCATCACTTCATATTTCTACTTTTTTCATTTCACACCAAGTCCGATTTGAATGGCAATTCATCTGCAAAGAAAACACAATGAGCTCATAAGGGTTTGTGGATCACTGAATAGAAGACTGATATAAATTCCAATGGCATTTGAAGATCTACGTATTTTCTTAGCAGATGAGGACACACACACATTTTTGTTGTAGAATCTGCTTGATTGGTTAACAATAGTGTAAATATCATTTGAAAAACTCCTTTCTTTATCATAAACTATGGAATATTGCAGTTAAAAACATATTTATTCATCTGCATGTGATAGCAGATATTGTTCTGTTTGCTTTTCATTCAGTACCATATCTACACTGGGTTTTCTTTTCTGGCAGTACCTGCATGTAGATTTCAGCTGGAAGCATTCTCACAATAGTGATTGCACCATAAATATTACAACACTTTTTTTTTGTTTGGTGTGACTATCACTAAAATAAACGCAGAGCACCAGAGAAAGTGTGTTGATACGAAAAGCAACCAAAAGGCCCCTGCCCTGCAGGCAATCATGGCAATACCTACCAAGAACAGTGAAACTCAGATGTAGTATGCAGTGAGATGTGATGATGTCACCAAAAAATTAGTCAGATGTTTGCCATCCATACTTCCCTGGCAAGAAATCCAAGTCAGCACCAATGTCAATACCTCAAAGTCATTGAACATCAACTGTTTCTCTTGAATTCTGCTAAAATTTTACATGCATCAGCAGAAATTCCAAGTGCCCCGTTATACACCTAGCTCAAACTTTCATTTTGTCTTTTAGGTAGCAAATGTACTTGCTCCTGCTCTCAGGGCATGGTCTTACAATCCAATGTGGTCAAGTACATTGTTGTTGCATTGCTGAGCCAGTGAAAAAGTGATCTGAAATTTTTCCTCCTATTTATAAGATGCTTTATTCTGATGATTCAGATATGTGGGTTCACAAGGCATGTAGTCTTTTTTTTTGTGCCTACTGTAATGTCACTGCATCCAAAATTGTTTGTTCAGTTTTGTGTGAAAGTGTGTGGAGAGCTGCCAACTCCAAATATTTTCACAAGATGTGCGAGCAGAAACAGTGTGTGTGACCTTTAAGATGTGCCGCAGAAGACACTAATGTTAATAAAGATTGAATCTTGATTGATTCCAACACATTGTTGATATAAATAACCGATAAAGTTTTGTACCTTGTGCAAATGTGCAGCATTTCTCTTTATTCAAGAAATGTTATCATGACATTTTTGTTGTAGAGGGGACACCTGCATCCCAACTGAATCCTGATTCACTATGCAAATGTGAATGTAGATTAACTAGTAACGGGCTCACACTTCCAGTGTATTTTTCGGTAAATGCTTCCTTGCTTTGAGTGTCTAAACACTGCTTCCATTTCCCAGTGTCTGTTTGTGCCACCAGCATAAACAGTAATTAAATAATTGGAGCTCGTTTGGGGGATGAAAATGCTGCTGACAGCCATTCTTTTATCTTTGACTGGTCTAAAGAATTAGTTATTATATTTTGTTTGTCATGAATACTTGTACGGGCCTGTCACAAAGAGGTTGTTTGTGTGACAGAGCGAGAGAGACAGAGAGAGAGAGAGAGAGAGAGAGAGAGAGAGAGAGAGAGAGAGAGAGAGAGAGAGAGAGAGAGAGAGAGAGAGAGAGAGAGAGAGAGAGAGAGAGAGAGAGAGAGAAGCTGATTACTGAAGAGGGAAGTTAATGGGTTTGTTTGTGAGGATGCTGCACCTGTCATTTATTAATGGGTAGAGCTGTAAATAACTACGTAAATCTGTTTAGTACCCATTGGGGAGTTACTGTGTTACTTTCTCCAGTCTTCCTTTTTTACTGAAATCCTTCTTTGCGCAGACTCCAACACACAGATATCAATGCAGAGATGTTTACTTGTGTTACTTATGGTCCAGAGAATCTCTGTACCTTGCAAAATCTTTCTCTGTATTTCAGAGAAAAGACAAAACTTTAAAATGTGATGTTAGTACAAATAAAACTCAGATGATGACCATTCAGTTTCCTATATTCATCAGAACACATATTCTTTCTCCACTGCATATTTGTCCAACAGTGTTATTATGTGTGTGGGTGTGTTGTTGAGTGGAAAACCCTCTGTAAGTGTATTTATAGCGGGCCATTGTTGAGCCCAAAGAAACCTCTGTAATTGGATCTGGTCTCCCTCACAAGAGATTCCAGTGTTAAATGAGTTGGCAGACGTCATTGTTCATGCCATCCTTGAGATGACTGTACACCGCACATCACCATCTTAAGATCTTATTCCCCATGGGATTAAATTCACGAGTCAATGTTAAAACGACTGAATTAACGTTCTGCACTGTTTGAAAGGCAGGAATGGTGAAAAACCTGGTTGCTCCGTTGTGACCTTGGATATTACAGAGTTTACAATGTGGTCCAACAGTTACGAACAGTAAAACCAGATGTCACGGTTCAAAGCAAATATCCCACTGGTTTAAATTATGCGGTTTTTATTTTAACAGAGGAAAAAAAATTAACTACCAAACTAGTTTAAATTCTCACTTTAATACTTTGTTTGGTGACTCCAAGGTTACTTTTATATTGTTTACAGCCTCTAAGTCATTTAGAAATAACAGGTGCAGCATTCTTGTGCTTACATGTGTGCTTGACAGCAATTAAAATTAAAATACTTTGATCAGATTGATGAATTCACATTGTAACTGCTTATTGCCAACACGAATGTCATCTCTGGAAACAATGTTAGGGAAAACATGTCTGAAGTGACACAAGTAACAGGAAAAGCCTGACAATGCAGATTGATCCCTGATAGTTTTATGTTAAACGCTCTAAACTGTACGGCATCAAAAACTGGATCATAAAATGTGAAGATGCGGCTGGAGGAGCACGGTGCATGTGTGTGGAAAGTTCTCTCCGCTTAGCCAGAGAATATGAGATGTTACAATTATAAAACAAGACTGACAGGATGGATAGTGTTGCACAGCAGATGACAGTTCCTGACTACATGCCCAGAAGTTATTCACAGCAAAACCCCGCCACACACACACACACACACACACACACACACACACACACACACACACACACACACACACACACACACACACACACACACACACACACACACACACACACACACACACACACACACACACACATTTCAGAGCCCCAAGACAGGGATCAAGTGCAAAGGATGGATGGCGGAGGGGGCCGGTGGACAGGGTGTTGTATGTGCTTGTGAGGAGAAAAGGGTTCAAGGTCAGAGCAAACACATGGTGCAAACCAGCAAACATATATTGTAGCTGGGTGGTACAGTATAAGGGACAACAGCTGTAATTCACAGCCAGTAGAGGATGTAGATGAAGCCTCTTTAACTCCGATGTGCTTTAGCACAAACATACATGGGTATCTGAGTAAAAGTAGGAGTTAATATACAAGTTTTCACTCAGTGTAAATATGTTCTATCTCAAAAGCTTTGTACATGAATTGATCAGTGTCTAATACTGTACTTGGAAAAAAAAACAAGAATTGGTTTTTCACTGATATTGCTTTAATCTTCACATCTTTTTTTTTTATAGTTCGGCTGTTTTCGGATTAAATCGTGACAATAATTGTTTTCTTACTTTTCGAGACCTTACTGGTATTTTAAATAAGTGATGTTACAAACCGTAATATGGCCCTAAATAGTCAATTAATTTAGCATATTTTTTTCAAGTTCCTCAATCACCAAAGGTTTTCTTCGACTGGAGGCTTGACTCAAAGTTTGTGTCCCTGAAGTATGCCCAGAAGCTTTTTTTTCTAACTTGAACCTTTATAATTTCCAGAACACCTGGAAACCAGGAATTGACGCAACTACGCCACCAGTTGAGGTTGTAAATTTGTCAATTAGTTGACATAAACTGACATTTGCGTAACACATAGGATGTAATGGGTTAGCACTTTAGTATATTTTGGGTCTCTCCTGAAAGTGAGATCCTGATCCCAATGACAAACCCATTTTGACAAAAGACCAGAAGAAAGTGAGATGAAAGTTTCCTCACTGTTAGGGTAGGTCATTTAGCAAAATGTTGTGTTCCCAATGAATGCAAAGTACTTGAGTGGATGTCACAGCAGGATCATATGAGATTAATAAAATCACTAATGGGAGTGGTACAAGTTCACAATAGCACATAAAACTCTATGATTTCCATCATCAACTTTAAACAAGACAGACATCACTGCTTCCTTTGCTGTGGATGTCACAGGTATGTAAACCCCCCCCCCCCAAACAACAGCGTTACTATGCATCCCAGACAACTGAGAGAATTGCGTCACACGAAACATGTACGAATTTCTCATCTTTGCACCCTTCCAGTTGTTTGTGTCACCCTTTGCAAATTCACATTTACAGACAGTTTAGTAATGACTTTCCGCAGCTGTGAAAAGAGTTAGAGATAGAGTTTAGTGTCTTTACAATGAACCAGCTAATCTCTTCTAAAATGAATAAAGTACATTAAAAATGTATTTTTTTAAAATGGCAGCCATAAAGTAAGGTTTCCCCAACAGAAAATCTGGTGTCCATCTGACCACGATATACTGTAGTTGTGTGAGAGCACTGTGATGATCTTCTAAAGTTAAGAAAAAGTAACTATATGATATTGACATTGACAATTTCCACTCATGATGGCCCAGTTCAAACTGGAACGTTTTAGATAAAATAAAGGAGAAAAGTCAGCTCTAACAAGCTTACACTGCAAGTCATTCAGATTTCACTGTGCTGCAATAGAAAGTTTTGCCTTTATTGCAAATCTTAAATGATTGCAGCTCTGACTTGGGATTGTGAAGTCACATCAGATCAGAAGCCCACCTTAATGGTTTACGCTCAACCAGTTGACCTACAATGAATATTAACTAAACCATAGCAACAACACAAACGTCTCTTCTTAGATCGACATGATAAAGACATGATCAGACATCTCAAAGTATCAGGTTGCCCATCCCTCACACTTGGTTACCTAACCAGTTGGAAGTAGAAAGAGCTGGCACCCATCAGAGGTCACAGAGAGCTGGTTGTTGTTGCAGTAAAGTCAGCTGTCAGGGATGACATTGAGGACAAAAACTACTGCTCCTCCTTTATAAATGGATGTACAGAAGGTGGTCTGCCACCCACACAATGATCCTTGAAGTTGGTCTATTTTAAAATCCATGTCAACCACAGATAATACATGACTGGCACACTCACACACACACTCACACACACACACACACACACACACACACACACACACACACACACACACACACACACACACACACACACACACACACACACACACACACACACACACACACACACACACTCACACACACACACACACACGGAAACAGGACTGAATAAAAACTTGAATACACACTTTCATGAATGGGTCTCTTTGTGTATTCAGTCCCCCTACTGCTACTGGTTACAAATGTCATAAAATTCTCACAGTTTCACCTATTTTACCAAAGCACCTCTGTGGAAGACCATAGAGCACTGCTTTAAGACTCTGCTCCACAATGCATGTTTGCATCTATTGTGTGAAATTTTATGCACCCTGTCACACATTTTAACTACACAACAACATGTCAACAACAATAATTTATTTGCCCTATTCAGCTTCTCCTCAGTTCATTGGGTGATGAGCTGTCAGATTTTTTTAATATTGTTATATTTTTTTTATATCTTGGCGGCAAACTGCCCATGGGTGCTTTTGACTTCTTTTAATTGTGGGCAACACTGATAATTTGCTATTAAAATTTTATGCCCAGAATCCTGTTGTACTTGCTCCCCGACTTTCTCCTTTTATAGAGGATAAAATGGTGCAGCCATAACTCTAACTCCAACAACAATAACCCCCACCCATTACGAATGAAGATACAATTTGCCATCTGTTGATTCACCACTTTGGTCCAGTATAAACTCACTATTGAGAGATTGCCATGAATTAGGATGAATTATCATTAATTATTTATAATAGAATAATGCCTTAATGTCATTCAATGAAGCCACAAGTTCAGAATTTTGATTTGGTTCGATTCCTTTTTGTTCAGAGTTAACTTGTTCTCCCCGTGTTTGTGTGTGTTCTCTGGGTTCTTCTTCCGTCCACATCTAAAAACACGTAACTGAGGTGAACTGGACACGCCGAATTCTCTGTAGGTGTGACTCCGAAAGTGAATGTTTGTCTATCTGTGATAAGCCGCCTACTTATCCAGGATGTTCTATATACTTGTTTTTCGACAAGGAAAGGAACAGTAGGTTCTCTTGTGGCCTCTCACATTACAAACATTTTCTTGTATAATTGGTGTTACGCCTGTCTCCGCTCCTGTGCCTGCAGCGCCGCTGGCTCGGCTCCTGGCTGCAGAGGACGGATTGTCTGTTTGATGCCAACTCTATGAAAGTTGGATGATAGGTAGCCCAGAGGTTAGAGAATGGGCTAGTAGCCAATACTGTCAAAAATAAAATCTTCAGTCATTATAAAATACTTGTCGGGTACGGAGATGATGTAGGTGGGCTGATTGCGGGAACTTTGACGAACACTATGGCCGTGCGGTCAGGCAAATGGAAACACTCAAGATTTCTTCTGTTGTAAGTTATTACGGCTTTTGGGGCAGCCGATGAATCAATAGGGATGACATAAATGAAGGCTGATTTTTATATGATAACGCAGACAAACATTTCTGTCAGGTGTGGTATGGCAATCTGCTTGGTAAATGGAAAGGACACACACCTGGTCTCTAACCAATTTATAAATTGTCCAGCCTCTAGCTCCTCCCACTTCCTGATCCTTCAGCTCCTTCTCCAAACCTGCTCTTCACAACAGTCATAATTTAATATTCAATGCCATAAAATTTATTTTGATTTGGATGAGCTTTAGCATTTGTTGGGTGTCACTTTTCACCACGGCCAGTATACAGAAAAAGAAAGTAGTTACTTTTCACTCTTCCAACTCAACTGAAGCGGACAAAGAATATCGATTACAATTAAGATTGTAGTCAAAAATCAGTGGAACTGAACATTTTTTGGTTTGCCCTGAGGTGTCTAGCATGCCCTGAAGTATTGTGTTTAAGGCCATGACTCTTGTGTTCAGATATGTTCTGAATGTTCACCAGTGTTGCCTGTTGTGCAGTGGGTGGTTGCAGATGTTTAGGTGTCACTGTTATGTTATTGCCCAATCAAAAGCCAGGAATAGCACTCGAACTTCTACATTATTTCTCCATTAGGTGAACAAATAAAATAAAGTTGTCTTCACTTTTGACTGCATGGGCAAATATGGACAGGCTGAGTCCACCCTTGCACTAAGCTACATCCAACCTCACTTGAGCCTCTGGGGCAGCTCCTTCCTTTAAAGTAAGCTGACTCTGACCAACATTACACAACCATGACCATGTGTTTTCTGTGCATTGCATATTTTGTTGGCAAAATGTGCAATGCACTGAAAAATTACTGTATATGCTGTGTTGTATCTCCATGAAACTAGAGGCAAGTGTTTGTTTAGGCTAAAATAAAACTATGGCCGTTTGGCCTGATATTCTGTGTGTAGAAGAAGGGGCAGAGCAGGATGTACTTCCTGAGGAGGCTGGCCTCCTTCAACATCTGTCCTAAGCTCCTTCTCATGTTCTATCAGTCCGTAGTCTCCACTGTGCTGTCATACGCCATTGTGTGTTGGGGTGGGGGGCCAGGAAAAGAGATATGGACCGTCTGAACAGACTCATCCGCAGAGCGGGCTCAGTGGTCGGGCTGAGCCTGGACTCTGTGGATACGCTTCTGGAGATCAGGACCATGTCTAAAATTAAGGCTATCATGAACAACACCAGGCACCCCATACACACCACCTTCTCCCAGCAGAGGAGCACCTTCAGCGGCAGACTGCTGTCACACAGCGCCTCCACAGAGAGGCTGAGGTCCTCCTTCATGCCCCGTGCCATCAGGGGGTACAATGACTCTCTCAGGAGGAGCGGGGGGGAGGTGGCGTGGTCAGCACGCGGTTGAATGGATTTAATTTAATTTTATACCGTTTATATTTTTATTTAATTTTATACTGTTTATATTTTAATTTAATACTGTTTATATTTTAATTTAATTTTATACTGTTTATATTTTAATTTAATACTGTTTATATTTTAGTTATAGTTTAGTATATAAGTCCTGTTAGTGCTACATGTGTCTGTTAGTGTAGTGTATGTCTTGCGTTATGTCCTGTGATGTCAGTGTTTCTTTTTCTCCTAGTGTTTATCCAGTATTTATTCGGTATGTAATGCCTGAGCAGTGGATATGTACAATTTTCTCCGGGATTAATAAAGTATCTATCTATCTATCTATCTATCTATCTATCTATCTATCTATCTATCTATCTATCTATCTATCTATCTATCTATCTATCTATCTATCTATCTATCTATCTATCTATCTATCTATCTTTCTATCTATCTATCTATCTATCTATCTATCTATCTATCTATCTATCTATCTATCTATCTATCTATCTATCTATCTATCTATCTATCTATCTATCTATCTATCTATCCATCCATCCATCCATCCATCCATCCATCCATCCATCCATCCATCCATCCATCCATCATCCATCCATCCATCATCCATCCATCCATCCATCCATCCATCCATCTAATCATTGAAGACACCGAGCCCTTCTCCTTTCAATGAATTCGAGGGGGATTTTTTAACTTTTGGATCTGAGGGGAGTTCATATTCTACATTTCAAATTACCACATAGATTTTAAATTAGATTACAATGATATGAAATAAATTAAAGAGAAAATAGAAGTGAAATTCCAGTCTTACAGCTTGTTTAAAAACAACCCCCAGTTTTACATCCTGTTATTAGTGGATTATTTTGGTGATTAATTTAATTGTCCATACGATGCTGATTAACTCGATACTAAAATCATTTTGAGCTTAAACCAGTTTCAGTTTGAAAATCTCCTTTAAAAATTCCTATTCACCTCTCAAAATACAGGCGTCTTATTTTTGAAGGGATCCTTGTTCGACAGGAAGTTTTATTTTGCAGGTGTGTCGTGTTCAGGTGGGTGTTGTGACGTCATCAAAGTAAAACGCGGATCTCGACTCGTTCGTCCACGGAAAGGATTGATATTCGTATCACGAGTCGCTGCGATCACTTGAAATGTAAGACTTTTTTATTTAACGTGAGTCAAAGACATGTTCAACAGACATAAGTCTGATTTCTTTTAAATATTTTTTAAAAAATGAAAACGTCCTCAGGGGAGAGTTCAGCGTTTCTCAGTGACACAGAGCTCAAGTTAAGAAACTCAGGCGTGACTCTAAGTTTCCACTAACTGAGAAAATTACACAATCGTGATTCATGTAAAGTCGGAAATGAAAAAAAGTTTGGAAGCTGAGGTTAAACACGGGCATTTAAAACCACGAGGTTCCCTCACACCTGACGTGTAAAATGATCAGAGTGAAAGTACAACACACTTCACAATGTGTGCTAAATGTGAGATGAACTGTTAAATGATTTGGTTTATGCATTTATCTAACCTAACAGTATGGATAATGAGTCGAATAAGCTCCATTTATGTTGTTATAACATTTATAATAACAGTAATGCTGATAAGGACAGGGCAGCAGTGATGCACAAGGTTTTGGGTTCAAATCCTTTCTGCGTGGGGTTTTGATATCATGATCGGTTTTTATCCCAATTGAAAAAATAATTTAGTCATTCAGAAGTACAGTAGTAGGGTATTCTAATTTTTTCACAACATATCTGAGATCAGTGGAATCTGATCAAGAAAATCACAATATCAACACAAGCCAGGTCAGAACAAAGATGTAGAGGCTGACACTTTCAGTGCAAAATCAGTTAGGTAATTTTAAAATCTTTCAGCATGATGGAAAGCTGTGAAGCATTACATACAAAGTATAAACCCAAAATTAAATGTGCTGTCTACTTTAAAAAAATGCTGTGTTTGACTCATGAAACAGTTTCAGGTGACCACAAAGTTCCTTTTAATACTACAAAAGTTTCACTTCCCTATTTTCAAGAGCTGGTTCTTCATTTTGAACACTTTCCAAAGAAGCATCTGTGTCGTTACATGAATAGAGCTGCAGTCCTATTAGCTCAGCTGGGAGGACGCAGACTCTTATTACAAGCCATCGTGTTTGGAAAAGAGTCATCTGAAGAATCGATTTCTCCATCACAAACTCGTTAAGGTGTGTCGTGGAAAGATTGTGAGTCTGGATTAATTTATTCTGAGGCAATGTCTGACGCTTCTCCATTAAGCTTCTTTATTTGTGAGGTTCGATAGATAGAAGCCCTGAGCACAGCAAGGAAATACAAGGTATCCCAAACTGCCAGAGCAGCTGTTTGCTATCTCCCTGTGTGTAAGTTGGATATACTACATAACATAATATATTGTATGATAATGGAAAAGAAATTAAATTTATAACCTGAGTGAGTGGAGAAAAATGCTAAATACAGTTGTTGAACACCAGAAAAAAATATGTAAATCCTATTTCAGGAGCAAATCTCATCCAAATAAATGCATCTGTTTTTGCTGTGGATTTTGATAATTACTGTGTAGTGGTGTTTCTGGTGGATTTTGGACCAAGGAAGTTGTTTTCTTATGGCAGTTCCTGGTACAGATGTTTATTCTAAATCACTTTTCCCAATGTCTTCAGATTGTGAGATAAAATGAAGTACCTTGACATGGATAATGCCACATGTTCTTTTGCTACTCACAATTGGATCAAGATCCAGATCATAATATAAATCTAGGAGGTTCAAATGTGTATTAAGAGGGAGAAATGCTTTCCTACTTGGAGAAAGTTACACTCTGTTGGGGCTGATAGCACGACTATAGACTCTAGCCATATTCTTCATATGTCACCCACCTGTCATCCATACATTTATTTGTCTCTGTTTACCAGCTCTAGTCCTTTGAACCACTGCAATGGAGGACGCTTACAATAAACTGTATGAACAGTTTCTTCATCTGAAGTCACTTTGCCTGAAGCAAGCAGCTTTGTTGCATGAACTCTCAACAGCTCTGCAGAAACATCAAGGTCCGTATGAAAGATGCTGGAAATCTAGTGCACATCAACATGTTTGGATTGCTTTTCTCAACACATGTTAAACCCTACCTGCAGGATCCACTGTTCCTAATGGCGAGCTCAGCGATATGATGTCCACCCATGTGAAATGTGT
Source organism: Antennarius striatus (assembly GCF_040054535.1). Taxonomy (NCBI): domain Eukaryota; kingdom Metazoa; phylum Chordata; class Actinopteri; order Lophiiformes; family Antennariidae; genus Antennarius; species Antennarius striatus. Next base: position 16,744,640 of record NC_090780.1, on the reverse strand, counting down.
TCAAGACATCCCTGCATACCTCAAAGAACAGCCTTGTCTACAAACAGCCACTGTACAGAACCCTGCAGAACCTTCGGGCGTTGATCATCTCTCCAGAAACATGTGGACTTTTTCAGATATCCTTGCTGAAGATATATCCCAGCTTAGTGTGGACGGGCCTTTTCAGAAAAAAGAGAATCAGGGGGGAGCTCAAAATGCGGTGCCATCACTACATTGTGACCCTTGTGTGTCACAAGGATTCTCTTCCAAAGTTTCAAAAAACCTGTGGCAAACAGATCATCTTAGTGAAGATATGACGATGCAAGTAATGAGGGTAGGTTCTTGACTTGACAGATACATCCACCTGTGGACAGGTGTTTACCAATCCGTGTTGGATTTAACCTGAAATGCTCCATGTATTGTTGTCTCTGGTTGTCAGATGCCTACAGAAGGCAACACATCACTCACTGGCCATTTTCCAAGCCAGTCTGATGGATTGCTGCTGTCGGACGTGGCGCTGCAGTCACATGTTTGTGAGTTCTGCCAGGCAACTTTCCCTGGAGACACAACCACCAGAGGGGAGTTCCTACGACACCTTTACACCCACGTCACCTAGACTGAATCCCGCATTAGAATGATGCATTAGAATGATATCCTGTAATGGTATTTTCTTCTTCTCCTTTCAGTTTTTCCCTTCAGGGGTCACCACAGCGAATCAGTTGCCTCCATCTAACCCTGTCTTCTGCATCCTCTTCTCTCACAACAACTATCTCCATATCTTTCACTACATCCATAAACCTGCTCTTTGGTCTTCCTCTAGGTCTCCTGCCTGGCAGTTCAAAACTCAGCATCCTTCTACCGATATATATATATATATATATATATATATATATATATATATATATATATATATATATATGAATTTTATATGCTCGATTAATTCCCAAAGGGACATTAGTGGCACACTCTAGTTCAAATCAAATCACACACACGTTAGTTTGTACAAACCATGAACACACAAACACACACAGGAGGCCTTTACCCATGCAGTGGGAATTAGAATGGTGGGCAGCTCCTTCTTGGTGCACCCCAAATGAGTAACTTGCAAGGGGGACGGCGCCTTCAAGGGCGTCTCGGCAGTGGTCCCACTACCAGTGCTCCGGAGGTGAGCTGACATCTCCCACTGTCAGCTCACCTCCGGGTGTTTTTTTCGGGTGGGAGCGGGAATCGAACCGCCAATCTCAGATCATTGATCGACCTGCTCTACCGCCCGTTCTACCACTGAGCCACTGCCGCCCATATATTTACTATCTCTCCTCTGGACATGTCCAAACTATCTCAGTCTGGCCTGTGACTTTATCTCCAAAACCTCTATCATGTGCTGTCCCTCTGATGTACTCATTCCTGATCCTATCTATCCTGGTCACTCCCAAAGAAAACCTCCTGTAATGGTATAAACCAGTTAATGGTTTACTTCGGTTTTTTTTTTACAGCGTATCAACTGTGCTAAAGCTGGCAGCGTTTTGCTGAAGTTTAAAAAATTGAAGATACACTTTAAATTTTATGCAGTAGTAGTAGAAGTAGTGATTGTAGTATTTTCTGAAAGCTCAATTCATACAAATTATAAAATTTTTGACATGCATTTATAGTATTGGTTTATAGAGACATTTGTTTATTCATGCTTGGAGATTCAGATTTGTGAGCGTTACGTCACAGCCCTAGGATGTGATTTAAGTTGCATAGTGGTGTCCACAGCTTTGGTAGGATACTTTGAGAATCCTACCTAAACTAGGTAGTAGATTTGTTTTCCTCCGGAGAATCCACACCACCTTCCCAGAATGTAAAATCAGCATAATTATAGATTATAAATCTAGATCTATGCAAATTACAAACAACAAAAAGCTCGAGGAGTTGGGTTTTTCTTAAAATTGTTTCCCAACTATTTTAAAGCACATGCATCACTGAGAGAACCTTGGTAACATTTATTACTGTCCACATCACAAGTCTAGTCTTTGTTCAAACTAGCAACAGCTATATATTCTTAGATAACTAATACTCTGCTCATCATACTTTACATACACTGAACATGAAGTGAAATATTATTTTGATAACTATAATTTTCACAACACCATTTTGTGCTTTTTATGCTGTGTTTAAGATGTCAACGAACTATTTGTTACACCCTCAAGCTGTAATGAAACTAGAACAGCATATGGCGTTGGATAATCAAGTTGTTATAGTTGAGTTGGGTTTAGTAGTACTGACTAATAGATGTTTTATTTTTGGCATTCTTTTTAACTGTGACAATGCTTGTATTGGGTTTCATGTGATTTTAGAATTTGTATGTTATAATGAAATTAATGGGTGTATAAAGAATGATGACGCTCCTGCTGAACCCAGGAACGTCACATCTGCTTTTCCACCTGTAAAATCTTCTGGGTCCAGCCTCAGAGACAGCAGTTGTTTTGCATAGTAAAGAATCTCAGCACAAACTGTCAGAAATCATTTCAGGAAGCTTCAGACGAAGAATAAAGGTGCAATTTGAATAGAACAGAGGTAACACTATGAGCTCCTGAGTTCTATTATTATTCCATTCATCTCTCACAATCGTTTCATATTGCAAATGTCTGTTGGAACACTATTGAACACACCATGGTTAACATGGTTAACACACCATGCAATAAAATAACATTTATTGAGATAACAAAATAAATAATCTGTTTGGCAACATAATAGTCACAAATGATCCAGACAGGCAGGTGTAACTGATGCACGGCAAGCTACCTTCCTGACATATTCTGTAAATTATGTGGACAAAAAAAACAAACCCTATTAAATCTTTCAACATGAGCATCCTCTTTATATGAGGTCCACATTTTAATCACTTGAACTGGGCCAAACAGGCCGACATAACATGTAGGAGCTGCTGTATGAAGTCAAGCACCATAGGATTTCAAAGGGAACAACAAGCCTGGCGTATTATCTCTCCTGAACCAAATACCATGACAGACACATGAGGCAGTGGATGATGAAGACCAATCTCTTTTTATCTCATAAAAATCAACACATGGCCTCTGAACATAATAACAGACTTGCTTTGAGAAATCCAGATAAACGTCTGTAAACAGTTTTTAGAATCTGGAAACATCATTTCTTGCCTGGCCTGCATTCTCATCACCCAGCACATCACCCATGTGATTGGGGATGGACTAACAGTCCAAAGACAGCGATCATCAGCCCAGCGGGAAGTGTTGCTTACATTTCAAAACCCGTTAGGAAAGCCCTAAAAACATTCCAGTGTTAGGAAACAGCAAATCTCAGATTCCACTTCCTGAACAATGGAGTACACAGCTGATTGATGGTCAATTACCTCCATCTGCTGTGTCCATAACCACAGCAAAGTAGGAGAACTTGAATATTAATATTTCCCTGTATTCAATGTAAGCAAGCATATTTGGTGTATATTAGAATTACATGACACAATGTGTTTTAAAAAAGATCCAAAACCCCCCCAAAAAAACTAATGATTGTTGAGATCAGTCCAGTTTCCAGTCTTCCATCTGAAAATTAATGGCTGGAGACTAGAGCCTGTCCCCATGAGATTTGGTCACCAGTTCATCAAAGGTCTCACACAGACCAATAATGACTTCCACTTATATCCTCAGCTTCAAGCTTGGGTCAACTATATGCTTTTCATAGGCTTGTGAGAGGAAGGCCACATGTGGATTTGAACCCAGGAATTTCTTGCTGTGAGGTAACAGTGCCACCCACTGTGCCACTATCATTGTGTCAGTTGTTAGTCATTGAAATTTTCATCTCAGGCCAAAGTTGTGGATTGCTCAACTGAACAACACAAGTTGTTTAATTTTAAAGGTTCTATGTTATTCACATACCTGTCACCCCTGTCCCTGGTTTGTCTCCAGATGCTCCAGACCCTTTCTTTTCCTTGCTTCACCCATTAGAAACTCTTTTCTGTTAAGCAGCATTCAGATTTGAAACCAACTATGATGTCAGAGACTTTGCATCTACTGTGGGGACATTTCCAGCCTCAAACTATCTGCGTTTTAAACTACAGACAGGCACAGACTGTATATGACCAGAAGGGTACACAGACATCCTATAATACATGATCAGAGTGGCGTTTAAACAAAAAACTTGGAAGACACATTCTGGGGACTTCAGGGTCATATACAACATTTTTAATTGTGAGTATAATGTAGTATGTATGATGTTAGACCGACTATCTTGAAAAACAATGGGTGCAAAACTTAATTCTGTGCTAAAATGAAACAAATAAAATTAAATAAAATTAATTTGAATTGTTGAATCCTACAACTGAATTGTTTTAGTTCCTCTGAGGTTAAGATTGTGTGTCTTTCCCTTTTCTGCTATCTATTGTTTGACAATCTGGCGAGGGAAGGTTGTGTGTGGATGAGCGCTGATGACATTGCTGGCACAGGTGAGTCATGCTTGGTAAAGAGCATCAGCGCAACAACAAGATGACAGCTGACCAGGGGTGTTGCTGGTTGTGTGACACAACTCTGGTAGCCCTTTTCCTAGATAAGAAATGCTGAGAAAAAATTTAAAAAAAGATTGTTGGAACACTATTAAACACTCCACTGCTTTAAGCAATAAAATAACATTTATTGAGATAACAAAATAAATAATCTGTTTGGCAACATAATAGTCACAAATGATCCAGACAGGCAGGTGTAACTGATGCACGGCAAGCTACCTTCCTGACATATTCTGTAAATTATGTGGACAAAAAAAAAAAAACCCTTTTAAATCTTTCAACATGAGCATCATCTTTATATGAGGTCCACATTTTAATCACTCGAACTGGGCTGAACAGGCCGACATAACATGTAGGAGCTGCTGTATGAAGTCAAGCACCATGGGATTTATCTCTGTAAACCTCTGTTTTTCTTCTAAAAGAAGGGCAGCTGATGACTAAGAGTTCCTGCAAGAAGACAATAAACCAGATTTTACTGTAAAGACACTGAAATTTCATCTGGAATAGAGTTAAGATTCTTGTTTGATTAAATGCCGCTGAGTCTAGAAATATTATTTGGAGTTCATTTTCACACAATCAAAGGGAACAACAAGCCTGGCGTATTATCTCTCCTGAACCAAATACCATGACAGACACATGAGACAGTGGATGATGAAGACCAATCTCTTTTTATCTCATAAACATCAGCACATGGCCTCTGAACATAATAACAGACTTGCTTTGAGAAATCCAGATAAACACGTCACAAATGCTCCTCCTAGTCTTAGCTCATATTTGAATCCTTAGAATATGAATAACTGACTTCTAAATCCTTTAGTTCTCTGAGGGTGAAGAGCTGCTGAGAACGTTTTATAGACTGTTTCTTAGTTTGTTTTAGTTTTATAACTTTCTGGGAATGTAGATCAAATTCTGTAAGTGACACATTTCCTTTCCACGAGTGCTGCGTGTTGCTGGCAGGAGTTAGGAGAGACAAGCTCCAAAGTTGCAGTGCCCCCTGCTGTGTTGAGCTCGACTGTGAAACAGTTGACACTCTTAAAAAATTGGCTAATTTGTAAAATAATGTTTTTTTTTCTTCTGTATGTCCTGCAGGTGTAACTAACAATATTTTCCTTATTGTTAGTTACACCTGCAGGACATACAGTCGGTTAAATAAAAAAACAACAAAAAAAGTGCCTCCCCTTCATATTTTCTGAATATACAGTACAGTCAAAATCATTCAGTCCTTCTGGATTTCAGTGTTTAGAAGTACTGCAGGTTGATGGATGTCGCTGGTAAATTCTTCACATTGATTTTGATGGTGATTAGAGACTCTTCCTCATCAAATGTCAGGGATGGGGTACGAGACGAGAAACCTGCTCAGCCACAGCCTGTACGGTAGACTCTGAGTCGAGTCTGGCGGCAGGCTTCAGAAAAAGCTCCCTGACGACAGGCGGGCGGTTTCATTTTCTGCAGTGATTTGAGTCGTCTTTGTTAATGCAGGGGCTACTGCTCCTACATGCCGTTATCAAACTCCGTCTCTCCATTTTACTGTCAAAGTCTGTGAAGAAAGGTACAGTTCAAAATGAGTACTCATAGCAAAATGAACTTCAGAGTCAGGAAAAGAACACATGTCAGTTAGAAGAGCAATGAAACATGCTTTTTGGATAATCTCTCCTGTTAGCTGTGTTATAAATTTCAAGTCAACATTTGTAAAACAGATTTCAATTTATACATTTCTTGCTATTACTTGATCTGAGATGAGCTTTACATCATTTTATAGTACAGACACAAAAGATAAATATTTGATTCAAAGTCATCAAAATGCAACCGATATTTTAAGACCTTTGAATAATAGTTTGGGGAATTCAGTAAGAACCTCTCCCACATGGAATGAAGTCATCGCAGTTTCTATGTCCAATCCAAGCTGTTGTGAAACAAAATGCATTTAACAAGTGTAATTTGTTCATGGGATGGTGATACTGGAAAGATGCAGTCAACAAAACAAGTGTTTTGTATGTGTTTGTAAAATTAATTTAGAAGGGAGAAGCTATGAAAAAATTAAAAATGTGTCCTGAAACTATGATGTTAGGTGTGATAGGAGGCTGCAAGTGGAAATATCACAAAGTTTTTCCCTGTTGAAGAGTCCATGTGTGTTTGATTATGCTTTTTCCAGTGGGGCTTAACAACATGTATTAAAGTAAATACGTAATCAATACGTATCAATGTATCATTTGATAGTAAAGTGACTTAAAGTGGTAAGATTTATAAGATGGAGATTCCTTAGTGTTGCAGAAGCAATGTCCTGTCTACATGAACCATCAGTGAACCTTAACATATGACAGAAAAAATGAACAATGAAGAAAATGAGAAAAATGTCTGACTGATAACAGACAAAGGAAAATTGGATGGGTGAGAAAGAAAAAACGAGAGGAAGATCTACGTCAGAGATGAAACATATGTCATGTCTTGTTGTTGTTGTCTCCGCAGTCCTCTTGGTAGATGGAGAAGATGTATAAAAAAGACTGTGCCATTTCCCTGCCCACAGGTTTTATTTTTGTGTACTGTCGCTTGGTGAGTCAATGCAACGCCCCTCCAATTACCTCCCACTCCATCGCCCCCACGCCCCATCCATCCCGCCCTTCAGCCCATGCACCTAACACACTCTGACGTCAGTCGCTGCTGAGAAGGGGGGTTCGATTCTTCCACCCACAGAGTACTTCCTACCCCCCCCCCCCCCTTCTCTCTCGCGCTCTCTGCCCACCCCCTCATATTCTTTGCTGGCTTCCTTCTCCTTGCTTCATCTCTTTGACTGGCTATCACAGCCCAGAATGTCTAACTTGCTCAGATCTTTTTTTTCTTTCTTGCGAAAAGCTGCAAAGCATCGGAAAAATGCTATATTAACAGGGTATTAAGGAAGTGCTGTAACAGTGCAACACCCCCATCTCTCACTCTCTATATATCTCTCTGCCTCCTGTTTCCATCTCTAACTTCCATCCTCTCTAATTTACAGTCTGGTGGAGTTCAGCTGTGCATGGTGGGAGGCGTCGCCTAGTGTGACTCACTAGAGTTCAAGCTCTAGAGCTATAAAATATTCATTGTTAGGAGAAGCAAGTCAATCTCGGTCTGTCATTTTTGATCCAACCCCAATCCCAACTCGCTCGCTTTCAATTCTGCCACCACTTCTGACTTTAAGAATAATTTTGATACTTTCAGAAATGTGCTCACCTGCTTTAAAGTAAGGCTGAAATGAGTATTAATTACCTTAGCTCAGTGAGAAAATTGGAAACCAGGAAAACATTTAACCTAACTCTGTTTGAAGGCTTAAGAGCTGGGATTTTGTGCTATGCCAAGGTAACTGGCTTCCAACTGTGCCTTGCATTTATCATACAGCTGTGTTTTCATATAAGTCTGACAAAAAGTAAATAGGCACTTTCCCAAAAATTAAAACACAACAAATTCATAAAACACACTAACAAAAAAAAAGAAAAAAAGAATTATACTCCGTGTCCTTTATGAAAAGTCACCTGAAGACTGAGTTCCTTCTGGACCAAGGCTAATTTTGCCAGCACGATCATGTGACACCATTCGAGCCAATCGCAATCCTTCGTCCATTAGCGTTTGCTGTATGAGATGGCGGCTCCAGCTGGCAGAGTTGGAGGTGTCGATGTGGGGACGGGGGGAGGGAGACTGGTTGCACTGTGAGCCAATGTCTAAATGGACAAACAGATTTGGGTGTTAATACTGATGAGCTCAGAGATAACCAGAGCACATTGGTTTTATTACATGGGCATGAGGTCTTCACCATGTGATGCGCTATCCAAGCTTTCTGTAGATGCGTTGTCATCATCTGCCCTCTGGGTCAAACCCTCTGATGCCTCCACTCCAAGAAGTGATGACACGCTATCAGGCACGATCACCTGTAACGCATCACCGTCAGTTTAAAGCTAAAGAAACACTTCAAATTACGGGAAGAGGCTTTAAATTGGGCTACGTGCACACACAGCATTTTGTCTTGGAATCCCACATTCATCTGTATGAGATCACACTGCATCTTGTTAAGTGTTTGCAGCACTGCTCTGAAAACTTACCTCGTGCCTTACTCTCTTCTGGGACAGAATACTGTTCTCGTCTGTATTTGCCCTGTGAGTGAAAAAGAGTCAAGTCAAAGTTCTTTCTTTCTCTTGGAAAAAAGTAATCTGGTAATGGAAATTTCTGACTCCATGTTTTTGCAAAGCTTTCAATTGCAAGTCAGTCGATAAAGGTTGATCTCCACCTAGAAATGGATCCTGAGTTGGGATCTTCCTTTGTCAAACAGAGTCAGTGTTTTTGCCCAAAATATTTAAAAACTGTTTCTAAATATTTAACACTAATTTTCCTACAATATATTTATTACAATTATTGGTTTACAAATGTAAATTTTGGAAAAAGGTCTGTGTTGTAAATATTTTGAATGCCATTTGGTGACGAGCAACAGGGGAAATGTTTGTTGTTTGAATTAACCGACGTCAACTTTAAGAGCTCTACCTTTAAAATATTAATATTTGAAATGAAGGCCCTGTCTTACATACGAAACTTTAACACTACTAAATTTACTGTAATATATTTAGATAGTTTCTGGTTATCTCGCTGTGTATGGTCAGCTACTCAGTAACTTCTTCAGGTTTTTTCTTTAAGTAATGTGATACTGTATATACTTTCAGTAGAATGTGTTGCTGTGTTAACACACAGAGTTGTTGTGTATTCCTGTGTGGCTCCGTTTAACTCATTATACTAATACTGCAGAGGTGGGAGTTCAATTCCCACAGTGATTTGATCCCGGTTCATTTGAAAATGATGGAATTGTAAGGAGGATGACTCACATGAACCATGTGGTTTATGTAGAATGCACAGTATACAATATTTATTCCTGCTATGAAATGATTTAATCAATTTTTATTTCACATGTGGTTTGTCATAACAAGCTACATTTTGCTGTGCAGGGTTCAGGAATAAATTTTTATATTTAAAATTTTATCTCCAATCCAGCAGTCAAGAGTTAGTGTTGTTGCCGTGGCGTTGATGTGTGCTGGTCAGTGGTTGATATTCTTCCCTATGGGCAGCGACCTTACCTTGCATGCTTCAGTGTGGAGGTGTAGGCACATTTTCTCGCAACCTGCCGTGCCAAAGAGAAGAGTTCCACCCGTCTCAGCAGAAGTGCATTGTCACGTATGCAGAACTGGGCTGCAGCTTCATTGATAATCAGCTGAAAAGGAAAAGCACCGAATGAAGGAGGGATGTAAATATGGACATTGCAGACATCAAGTAATCTCATCTCATAGTTTTGAGATTCATATTTGTGCCAGATTAAATCAGACATAACTCCATTGTTCTTTGTGCTTTTACCTCATGATGTGTCAGCTGCTTCCCTTCTCTCCTTTTAGAGTCAAAGCGCCCATATATGAGGCTATACTTCCTGATCTCTTCTTCTTTGTTCTCATCCTGGGGCCCCATTTTGAAGATGTGTCCCACAGTCTTTGCCATCTTCTTGTTCATCCTAAGGAGTGTCTTCACCTCTGCGGGATCTGACAGGGGAAGGGTCCGCAGGAGTCTCTCTACGCTCTCCACCACCGCCCGCGCTGTCTCCCCGTCTAGCTGTCCTCCAGGCCAGGCAGACAGGGCTGTAGGGCCGAAAGAAGCAGAGGGGCTTGGAGATGTGGAAGGACCTGGGGGGCATGTGGACAGCAGCGGTGGGCTGGGTGGGTCCTCCTCTATTCCAGATGCAGACACTAAAGGACAGTTTCTATCAGGCTCTGGGCTGAGCCAATGTGGCTCCATGGGTGACAGCTTTTCTCTGTAGTGTGGGTCTGGTGGCTGTGGGGAGGCCTGGGAGCAAGGGCTTCTGGGACTCCCACTGTGCATTGGAGTAAGACACGCCCGATCTTCCCTTTCACAAGGTGAACCTGGCTGCCCATTACTCACGGACTTCTTCGCACCGCCTGTCGTTCCACCAGCGCCCGTTCCGTCTACTTTAAAGAGTGGGATACCTCCAAGAGGGACGGGCTGGCTGAAAAGGGCAGGGTTTGCCACCCAGTCTCGGAGGGCCTTTTGCAGCCTACGCACATGCAGTGGCTTGGTGGCCATTCCAACTAGTGCCATGATCTCCAGAAACTCCTCCTCAGCTGCCTCACATAGCTGCTGCACATCATCACCACCTTGCTGGATGAAGGTTTCATAATAGGCCAGCAGGTTGGCCCTCTGAAGGACCCGATAGAGCTGCAACTCCCCGAGTGTGCGTGGCAGAGACATGGCACACTGTACTGGAAAATCTAAAAAGGAGAAAGGAAAGACATAAACTTCCTGTGAACTAATTTAGGTAGATAGTTTGAGACATGGACTTTACTTGGCATATTAGCAGTAAATTAATTCTTTCTAAATTGAGGAGCGATTGGTAACAAATCGATAGTGGAAGTTTGTGTGTGTTTTTGGTGCTTTTTCCTACAATAAACGAACTTATTTCACACGTTTTTCATTTAAATTATCTTTGCTGAGTGACAGTCAACCTCTCTCACCTTCTTCAGGACAGATGGTCTGTTGCGCACGGAGGGGAATCTCGGTGAAGTGTCTCTCCAGTCACCTGACGTCACAGGTCGGTCCTCCTCACACTGAAAAATATGTTCTCTACCAATTACAGTGGATCGTGGAGACAAAAGCGCGTTAGGCTACAATAAATTAGGGATGCTGCGTTTCCAGGTCAGATAGAACCATCGACTGGAGGCAAACGCTCCTTGGTCAGAGGAGAACCCGGTCAAAATACAAAACACAGTTGTAGACTGTTCGTTCCTTACCCTGCTGCCTATCGCCGAAAGCGTCCCCGGCTCAGATTGGCGTAGTAAATCCCCTTTGCGTATTTTACCTCGTCTGAGATCACTAGCAGAAATCCTCCTCCTCCGGCGCACCGTATTGGCTGCTGGCTGCCCTGTCTGTGTGGGCTGGAGAATGACGGGGGTGGACTGCAGCACGCCATCTGACCGAAAATGAGCCTTCCTCTCCCGGTAGAGAGGCGGCATTCAAACTGGAGATGTGGGTGGTCGTGGGGAGGGAGGGAGGGGGGGGGTTAACCCTCTGCGTCTTCGAGAGCAATCTTTTATGCAAAAGCTGCTGGGGGTTCCCACAATGTTTGTCTTGTTGGCTCAAGTGATGAAAGACCGTTGTGTTCACAGACTGGTTAATTATCTTAAATTTAGAATTTCCCAGGCTGTTGTTTTAATGCTAATATTTACATGCAAATTTAAAGGGACAATCGACAAAATAGGTTAATTAAATCTTCCCAAAATATCACTGTGTTAAATCCTTTAACGCTTATTAAATTCTACCCGTGCACCCAGGGGATCAGCGTTTCCACACATTACTGTGTTTACACATGTAGTTTGTTTCACATTATTTTGCTCTATAAATGCCATACTACATTAGTCACACGTACCTCAACACACAACACATTTATTCACGTTTTCTTCAACAGACGGTCTTGAGCGACGGACCACGACTCATTGCGCGTCTGTTTTATGTTTACTCTTGCTTTTTCATACAGAACGTCTACATTTGACATTTACTGCGCAAGCATATCAAGTCTCAAGTTTGGCAAATTTCCAGTTTCAAAAGTAACACATCAAAATAAAAATCATTATCCTGTGAACACAGCACAACCTTTAACATACTACACACTGTCCACACAATATTTGGGATTAGACACAAGCCATCGTATTTATTTGTCAGGATTTCCGGACAAGCAAGTGGGAAGTGATGAACTGGAGAATAGTAGGTTGTGATATTCTAAATAATAGGCCCCAGCACTAAACCTATGCGTATTTAGTGTGGGTATCAGCAAGAACTCGTTTTTTGTCTGTAAAACTACATTTGATTGTACATAACACTGACAATATGGACGGACACCTTTGTCAATGTTGTTTTTAATATTACTGGTATTACTGACAGAATAAAGCTACCCTTGTCTTAATAGAAAAACAAAGTCACTCTGTATTGGTTCTGTAACATAAATATGAGCTAATTTAAATAAAAAATTGATGCAAAACAAAATATATTTTCAATGATGCAATCAAAATTAGGATATAAACAAAAAGAAGAATCATAGACATACTGGAAATGTTCAATTAAAAATTTATTTAAAAAACATAATATATTGAAAACACGTTCATTTGGTACACTTATACAAATACAATCACAGTAATGGATAGGTTGACAGATGAACTTAGGCCGGAATACCCATGGACCATGATATTCACTTTAGAAATGCTTAAGCCTTCTACCAAGTTCCATAAAAATCTGTCAAGTTTTCTTTTATAATTCCAACAGACAAACGAACAATCGAATAAACAAATAAAACGCAAATAAACAGACGACAACGTGACCTCTTCGGCGAAGGGATCTGTCAAAAGCACCACTCCTGACTGACAGCAGGGGGCGCTACACACAACTGTGTCCTCCAGTGTGTCCCACCAGAGAAGAAGAAAATAGTCGAAGAAGAACTATCTAAAGAAATAACACGGGCACTTGGCTGTCTGTTAACAAACAAGGTTACACAATTGTCTGCGAGGTATATATGACATCTAATTTGTTTGAATGCAAAATGCAAAGTAATTTTCCTATTTCCTGGACACGTCTGGTGACTAAAACATAACTGAGCGTGCTCGTTCACCCCAGGAAGGAGAAACAGTCGTTAATATTAGCTTGTGCTAGTTGCTACTGTCATAAGCTAGCACTTAGCCTGTTTGTGTGGTAGTTTTTTGTGCTTGCTTAAGACGCTCAGCTGTTGACGGTCCTGCTGTTGTTTAAACCTCGTTTGAAACCTTATTAAATCAGATTATTGTCAAGTTAGCCAGACAGACGTAAACTAATTTTAGCTCCCGTGATTTCTGTCTCTTGCAGTTGCCTATAAGCTTTCTCATGCTAACCCTGGCTGTGAACTAATATTAGCCGTCTTTAAACGTGATGTTGCCAGACTAAAATTAATCAGTGACTTTAAGGCTCGTCGCTTAGTAATGATCACTTTTGTCGGTCTTTCTTGTGTGTTAACCTTTGTTCACCCACACCGTTTTCAGATAGATAGGCAGGAGGCCTAGAGGAAGACCAAAGAGGAGATTTATGGATGTGGTGAAAGAGGACATGAAGGTAGCTGGTGTGAGAGAAGAGGATGCAGAAGACAGGGTTAGATGGAGGCAATTATTTCACTGTGGCGACCCCTGAAGGGAAAAGCCCAAAGGAGAAGAAGACTCACAGTTGCTGACAGTATTGTCCAAAGAGGATGTTTATAATTGATTTTTTTTGTTACCCAGTCTGCAAAGAAAGCAGCGTCAGATGGCCAACACATCGTTTTAAAGCTCCAGATCTCCACATCTCTGCTTGTCTCATGTTGTTTGACTGTCAATAAGCTCAAATATACAAGTACAGGATATTTTTACGTATTAGCTTTATATGTTTATAATTTTATACCACTACATTAGTACTGAGTACAGTGTAGCTTTTATATGAAATACTGTCTGCGGTAAATCTCCAGATGTCAGATTTATTTTCTTAAATTATCATGATGATGCAGAAAGTACCACCCAGAGATATTACAAGAATTGTGCCTATGGTGTTAATTTTAAAGTTAGTAAAGATGTATATTATGATAAAGCTCTTACCTTCCACTTTGTTTCTTACTCTTTAGAATGAAAACTTTCCTTGTCCTTGATTGAAGCATATTGCTGGCTAAATTTTTACTGAGTAACGATGCTTTTTAAACACTGCTTCTTTTCAGATAACAAATTGGAACATGATGTGAGATGATGTGAAACCTGGAAGAGTCGCAGATATGGTGGACCTGAGACCGACCTTCAGGATTCCCCAGTCTCGCTTTAAAAAGAGAGTCTGGGGAAAACATTGCCACATCGTATGGATCTAGGATATCATCTTGCAGGAAATTCCAATTTCACAGTTCTTCATTCGAACACTTGTAAAGAACATGGAGCAAGAAACTGCTGAGAAGGAGACAGATGGGTTTACAGAGACTGATGAGGAGGTGACTGAGGGCGAGTCTAACTCAGTCACCTGTTCTAGTCAGTGGGGGGGTGGATACAAGCACGGCGACTGTGAGCAAGAGAACAAAAGAGCCAATCTCAAATCTCAGGACACCCTAAATCCAGAAACTCCTGAAGACTCTGAAATTGGTGATACAAAGTATGGTACATCTCCAGAGGCTAAAGAAGATTGTGAGGAGGCTTCTGATGGGTCTGAGAATGGCATCGCTGTAGATCTTGACAATTTACATGTTATTAACCAAGAAGAGGATGATGCTGCAAAGGAGCACCACATGAACGACGAGTCTGACTGGAAGAATGAGGGAACTGGAAGGCGATTCAGACTCAGAAGCAGTGGGTTATTTTCAGAGCAGAACAGTCAAGGTGCTTTTCCCGCAATGCAGAAAGGCAATGTCATGTCAAGTGGCAGTCGACACAAACAGGCCCGCAGGCGTAACCACCATCACCATTATCAGCAGAACAGAGGTCGCAGGCGGGCAGGCAATCAGCTTCTGTTGGCTTTCAAGGAGATGCTGTCAGAGTCACTGAGCTTCTGGTGCATCTCCTGCATCCACATGATGATTGAGATTATTGTCACCTTAACTCACAATTGTGGCGTATGTGTTGAGACTGGAGTTGTGAAACTCTACAACGTAGGGCAGCATCTCCTTTTGAAGATCACAGACATAGCAGGGATGAAGGCCGATGCTAGCCGGATTCTAAGATGGACAAAATGCACTGGAACGGTCTTAAGGTCTAAAATTGTTCGGACAGTGAAGTGGGTTAAGACAGCTGCCTTATCTTGTTTTAGACTTCTCTGTGCATTGGTTGTTCTCAGTACCCATTGGGCAAAGGGTTTCTTGGGTCGCCTTGGTGGGGAGAGGGGACAACGCTATTGGACAAGTTTTCAGGAGTCAAAGTTTTGGAAAAGAGTGGTGTCTCTTGTTGAAAGAGTCCAAAATAGGTTCAGAAGAGATGGCCATTTACCCCGGTTTGGCTCTGAGTCACCTGGACGTACAGGTCGAGCCCAACCAGTTCAAGAGCTTGAGAGACTGTTGGCTTTGGCTGAAGTACCAGAAGATGAACTTGACCCCTTCACAGTGCTTGGTGTGGAGCTGCAGGCCACTGATACTGAGCTGAAAAAGGCCTACAGACAGCTGGCTGTCCAGGTTTGTATGAAATACATTTGTGGAAAACCTAAAATGATAAGAATTAGAATTACTCCTTTACAAATAGAAGCTTTCCTTCTAATCTCATTTTTTAGGTTCATCCAGATAAGAATAAACACCCACGAGCTGGAGAGGCATTCAAAGTACTGCGGGCTGCATGGGATATTGTCAGTAACCCAGAGACACGGCGAGAATATGAGTTGTGAGTACTCAGAAAACGTGGTTATTACAGAGCATATTGATTATAAAATGAAAACTAAAGAAATCTAGTGTCTTGAAAATTTTTTATTGACTATCATTGTGTCGTTTTAAACATTTTACTCATCCTCTTTTTCTTTAGTGCTGAATAAGCCCCTCAGTGGACATTGTTCTTCCATTATTTTCATAAAGTGTAATCTATTTCATTATGTGCAAATAGTATTGATAAATATAACATACATTTTCTGAAACTATTCAATGTCTGTATTTCAATATTGACAGTTGTTTGTTTTTGTTTATCACATTGTTAAATAGGAAGCGTATGGCAGCAACAGAGCTCTCAAAATCTATGAATGAGTTTCTCACCAAACTGCAGGATGACCTGAAGGAAGCCATGAACACTATGATGTGCACCAAGTGCGAAGGCAAACACAAGTATGTTAGCACACACCTTAGATGTTCACACACAGCTGAATCATTGCTTGTGTAGTAGATTTTCACAGCAGCTGTTTCCTTTGTGACTCGTGGATGTGCAGGCGGTTCGAGATGGATCGTGAACCTGCTGAAGCCCGGTTCTGTGCAGAATGTAATAGTTGCCATAGTGCTGAGGAGGGGGACCTGTGGGCTGAATCCAGCATGTTGGGCCTACGAATCACATACTTTGCCTGTATGGATGGAAAAGTTTTTGATATTACAGGTGAACATGGTCTCTTTCTAAGATTAATTTCATTCACAAGTAGCTTTAGTTTGACCGAGTTAATGAAACTACCCATCGCACATGACATCTGTTTTTCCAGGTCAGAGAAACATGTGCATGCATTAGAAGTACTTTCTACAGCAGTGTTGTTCTTAGTCATGCAACTGGTGGGGCGGCAGTGGCTCAGTGGTAAAGCGGGCAGTAGAGCAGGTCGTCCTATGATTTCAAGATCGGTGGTTCGATTCCCGCTCCCACCCAAAAAAATACCCGTAGCTGACAGTGGGAGGTGTCAGCTCACCTCTGGAGCACTGCCGAGGTGCCCTTGAGCAAGGTGCCGTCCCCTTTACAAATTGCTCATTTGAGGCGCACCAAGAAGGAGCTGCCTGCCACTCTACCTCCCGTGCATACCTATAGTCCCCCTTGTGTATGTTTGTGATACAGGGGCCTGTACTCTCTAATATATATATGTATGCATGCATTTGAATCATTAGCTAGAGAGTACTTTCTTAATTTCCCTTCGGGGATCAAAAACAGTATTTTAAATTAAAATAAAAAATTAAAACTCATGTTTCAGAGTGGGCAGGGTGCCAGAGAATAAGAATTTCTCCCGACACCCATCGTGTACCCTATCACATCTCTTTTGGCTCAAAGAACAACAGCAACCCCACACGACACAGGTAAGTTCGTATTATTCATATTCGGTTTGGTGTGTTGCCTTCATGAGCCTGACAACTAGTTTTGGTGAACATTACATTCACACTGTATTTGGAACAGCTAATGCTGATTTTAAAATGTTATGTCTGGCCTTCCAGACATAACATGAAAACGATTGTATAAATTTAAATAATGCTCTCTCAATTACTTAAAGAGATGAGGACATGCTTTAAAAATATTATTTGAATAGAATGTTTATTTAAAGGTCTACAATTTTAATACCTGTAAACCTAGACCTGTAAAAATAACATCAATTTTGAATGTTTTTTTGTTTTCTGCTGACAAAACAACTCATTCTAGTGTTACTGATCGTTTTCCAAGTAGTCTTTTGTTAATGATAGCTTGTGTAATTATAATGTTAACAGAACATTCATGGCTCAAATTGCAACCAACTGACCAATTTAATTCCCTAAATTCCCATTCAGGACCCCCTCAGAACACACAGGTCCAACCAACCCTGCAGACCTGCAGGACTTCTTCAATCGCATCTTCAAGGGGGGACCTCCAAACGACATGGCTGCCAATGGGGGCTTTTTCCCTTCTGGTCCGCCTCATCACCAGCCACCTGGTTCAGGGGTGCCCCCATTTTCCCCTCCTCCTGACCAGACAGGTTTCTATATGCCTGGGGGTCACCGGCCAGAGTCCAGTGATACGTGGGCTGAAAGTGGCAGACCTCCCAGAAGAAGAAAGAAAGTCCGTAAACCCTTCCAGAGGTAAAATCTACAGACAGACCTCTCAGTGAATCAACAAGAAGACATTAGAAAACGGCCATATTTGTTTCTTGCTCTGAAGTGGATACGATTCATGTGGTTAAGACTACAGTGAGATCAGCTGGTGGAGAGACTGAATCATGAAACGGATCCTGTTGACGGAATAAAAGTATTGAAGGAGGACCTGCTAGTGATGGTGCTTTACCTCTCATTTCTCCTTAGTTTTTTGATGGTCTTAAGATAACTGTAGCCTTGGTATTGAAATTCTCATTGGGATGCTATGAATAACCAGCTTTTCACAATTTTCTGCCATATCTTAAATGCATGGTTTATTCACCTGCATTTCAACAGCTGCATTCTCTCACTTTGCTGTTTAAGTTCTGCTTAGGGTTCTGAGAACATTGGTTTCAGACTGAATGACACTTGAAGAGAGATGAAGAGGTCATTGTGGATCACATCCAGCCAGTAACCGGCATTAGGATCCACTGAGCCATCTAGACTCAGTTTAAACAGTTGTGATTTACAGAAACTCGAATGACAACACTGTCAATACTGAATAATCTTAAGATCACTCACTAAAGCTGCCCTCTCTCTTCAAGAGCCACTGAGCTAGACAGCAGACAGTGAACCCGCAGCACAACCAAGATCAAAGTCTGGACCGGAATTAGTGAAAATAATTACATCTGTCTTTTTGATGTCAGATATACAGATTCAAATATGCTTAAATCTGCCTGTTTGTTGTTTAAACTCCAGATTAGTATTGTGACTACATGACAGAGTCAGGTGTATTCTTGCAAATGAGCGAGGTTGAGAAGGTCTCATGAAAAAGACTTAAGAAGTGACACCCTGACATTTTGAAATTATTTTTTTTCTGCTGGGGAGCTGCAGTTTGATGGCTGATATAAATGAGTGGATCCACACTGCCCCCTGTTGATTCATTGTAACTGTCTTGTAAACACATGAAACAAGAGCTCAGTTTGACAGAGCTGCATAAGGATAGTCTCGAATTTAAGAAATCACAAAATGAGCCTGAACAGTATGTTTACTTAAAATGCTGTCAAATTTGTTTTTCTCACAGTAAGCCTTAAATAAGAACATAAAAGCATGATAAGTCTGCAACATGTGTTTTTACAGTTTATGTACATATCCAGACTGATACTGAAAAAAAATGTTATCATCTACATGATAACATTTTCTTTTCTTTTTTTTTGCCCGTTTGCTGCTTATGTAAATCATCAATCATCTGCATTAGTGAGCTGTAATAACTCATTCATAACATCAGTCCATTTGTATGGAGTCTGTCATAGATTTGACTTTCTGGTTATTATTTCAAACAACTACAACTTCATGTTAAGATCTGCTTTGTCATCTCAGTGTTTTATGATAGCGTATAATTACCATATTCTGGCTCAAGTTTAACAGTCGCATATTAACTCATGTTGCGTTCCACCTGAATGTGGTTCAGCTTTCCAAATACCAAGGTCACATTAAGACAAAATCTAATCTACATATACTCTCTGCAGTATTGCTGTGTCAACATGAAGAGATTGGTTGCACTATGAGTGTAGTCTTTGAATACAAATTTAATTTTTATGTTTTAATGCAAAAGAAGAAAGCAGATTTGTTTACACTTTAAATGGAATTTGAAGTGGCTCTATATATACATATACACACACACACACACACACACACACACACACACACACACACACAAAATTGATGGTGAAAAGGGCTTTTTTTTCGCGTTAATTTGTACATCTGCCATGGTAAAGCTAGCAGGAGGATCTTGAACGGTGATGTAGCAGAAAAGGACTCCTCCATTCACACACCAGAGGATGTAAATGTGTTAACAGCTAATCTGTAGTTTTGTTATTTTGAGGGGGTATAAATGTCAAATTAGTGAAATTTTTTAAAAGCAACATTTGATTCACACAGCCATAAAAAACACATTCTGCACATTGCAGGTTTCTTCGGTTTGTTTGAAATGATGAAATGTTCTAGATATTGTCTGCGATCAAAAATGACAGGTTTGCCATGTTTCTTTCCATGTGTCAGACTTTTTCTCACCTGTGGAGTTGTTTCCTCTCAAACCGATTTGAAACTTAAAAATGGGATTGACAATAAAATCTACACAATTTAACGATATAATGACCTGAAGGGTCACAGGTGAGCTGTAATGAGGTGTCAAGTTTTTTTCTTAGGTTTACATTGTGATAGCTCTACAAAAATGTCACCCATTTCTTCAGGATTTGTTTTTTAGAACACATTTTCATTTCGCTCAAAGGGTTTGGCCATCAAAGTATCCATGTTTTCATGATTATATCATTGAATTCTGTGTCCAAGATCCTCGATCCACCGCTGTTACCATGTATAGTATAGTACAGCACATTATTTTCCACACATCTACCGTGACTTGAGAATGTACAGTGTTCTGTGTTAAGGGTAGCAGTTTGAAATCTAAGTGATCAAAGAAAAGAGCAGACACATTTTTGTTTCTTTTCAAACTTTTAACAGAATACTGTATGCAGAAACATTGCAAAAAAAACAACAAAAAAATCTGACAATCATCAGGGTTTTTGTAGGGAATTATGATGCGAGCGCCCTGACTGGCATTTTAAAATCTCACTGTTGGGTTTCTTTCCCCTGCTTTTCTCTGGTTTTCAAATAAAGATGATTTCCTACATGCACATTGTTGTTCTGCTTCGTGCTTGGTACACACAGCAAACAATATCTCATCTTGCAGATGATGCATATCACAATCATTTAAACAATGAAAAATAGTTGATGTGCCATTACTTCAAACATTTTGAGAATCTTTCCATCTTTCAGGAGACCATTGGATCACATGGGATCCTTGAGACTGCATTAATATTTTAATTCTGTCAAGTCACACTGAACGTGGTGCTTACGGTTCTACCTCATGTGGCTTCTCCATTCTGATCTCCAACAGCACGTCAGCCGTGGAAGGAGGGATGGACATGTCTTCCCCCCTGCTCCTTAAAAGGACTTGCTTCAGAGTTGCAGATTCCTGTTCTGTTTGGAGTCTTTTTCCCCTTACTCGCCTTGAAGCATTTGTCAGGTCAGATAAGGTGGAGGATTTGAAATATTACTTAACACAAATACAATTTAGACTCCAGGAAAAATCCAGTTGTAAATAGTTCTTAAGCCACTGAAGTGCTTGTCAGTGAAGCACTCCTCAGCTGTCCAACAATGTACTGCAGTTTTCCTTTTGCGATACGTAGACAAACGATTACAAAGCTTCCAACGTTAAATAAATGATTATCTACTGTGAGTGATGCAAAATAAATCTGGTACTTAATTTGTTGCATCTGTAAAGGGGTGGGGGTGAGGGTCACATTTTACCACAGGTTTTCCCTCAGCCATCATTGGTATGAGTAAAGAAGATACAATCTGACCGTTAAAGGACCCATGTGGTGACCCCCCCCCACCCGGTGGTAAGATAAAGAATAGTATTTTATGAACTTTCTGTCAATCCTTCACTCAACTCCCCAATGTAATTTTTAAAAACTGTTTCCTGTACTTTCTAACCTTTCATTTAGACATCATGAGGATCATGGTACTCTTGCTTGTTTAACTCCATGTTTTACAAATGCAGTAAAGAACCACTAAATAGTACTGTATTTAAATATATGACACCAGATGTTCTTCATGTACAACATAAACTTGCATATTGAATTGAAAAAATGACTGCATTATTAATCCTGCTCTCGCATCCCTCTATACTAACACAGAAAAACTCAAATGATCATATGTGCAAGAATAAAGGTTGCAGCTTCGACTGATCGCCGTTCTGTCGATCACACCTTTCCTTTCAAAGTTCCTACGACCCTTCGGAGCTGAGAAGGGTCTCTGTAAGCCACCAGACCACCATAGTTAGCCCAGCAGTCCGCTCTCTTACTCTCAGGGCGAGGCTGGTGGTAGGTCAGTTCTGCCTGGTTATCCTGTACTGCAGAGCTGGACTGCAGACAGTTAGCTAGGTCCACCACCCCCCCTCCGAGGGCTCGAAGCAAGGCGTGAGGAGCACAGGAGTCCCACTTGAAGGTGCTTCCCTCTGAGACGACATAAACATCAGCCAGGCCCTGAATGACACACAAGATCTTGAAGCCAGCTCCAGAAGCGTACATCAGCTTGCCAGGGCCACACAGCGCGGTCAAGGCTTCCTTCACCACCTGCTTCTCGCTGGAGCTCAGAACCACAGACAGCCCCGCCCCAGGGCCCTCTTTGGGACAGGTCTCCGAGCAGACATTGACACCACCGCAAGACACACCCCAGAAATGTTTACCCCTCCAGCTGTGAAAGCACACAATTGGTTGGGAATTGAGTTTTTCATTTTTCAGGTATCAGTGGAAGAGATAAAGCCTGTAAGCATTTTAGGTTGGACAGCTTAAAATAGAAGTCTAGCATGAGATGTATGATTATTATGATTAGTTTGATAGATGCACATTTTTTTAATCATTGATGTCATAGATTGTGGAGTACACAAGACTATGTTCGGAGGTATTAAATACATTTCTCAATCTAGTTCAGTTATCTTGGTAACAAACATACAGTATTAAAGAATCAACTCATTTCCACCATAAACAAAATATTATGGCAGAGCTGTTGTAGTTGATGCTGCTTCAAAATATAACTACATTTATGATGATTGACCATCATATTCAAAATTTACTGTGATAAAAATTACAGTAAAACATTTTTACTGCAATGATTTTTGTTTATGCTCAAGAAAAAATGTAGATCATTAAATATAATTAATCTCACTTCATAAGTTTCATATAAGTTTAATTTTTTTTAAATACATATAAAATTATAAATCTGTGAAGTTTGACACGCAGTGGCTGTTGTTTGAAGGGAAACCCTGTCAGAAACAATAGAAAAAGAAATGTTCCCTCTTTTTAACTCACCCGCCACCAGCAGGATCTTTGTAGTTGAATGGCTGGTTGATGACGCCCATGACGGGTTCCCCTGTTTTCAGGAGATAAACCCCGATCAGGACCAAAGCACAGTGAAGACCTGAAGGGAACAGATGGCCTTCCTCGAGCACCTCCTCCCGGCCCTCTATATACTGACTGGTGGCATCTTGACATAAAACAAAGACAAAAATCAGCTGAGGCTTTACAGACAGCTCTATGATTCAACAAATTGTTGGGTCAATGCGGGATTCTTGAAAACACTCAGCCCTTCACCTATGGGGTCAATCCAGATGCCGAGCTCAGAGGGGCTGAGGGGCACTGCCACGTCGTCCATGTGTGCGTCTATGGTTGCTGGGTCCTGGTGGATTGCTTGAGCTAGCAGAGACGCTGCCGTGTGGTTATCATCCAGCACAGAAGCCAGGAGTTTTGCCGTCTCCTCCTCTGTGCTGCACACCGTGACGATCACGCTCTCTCCTGGGCACAGAGCGAGTGAAGCATTAGAACTTTAGATATTATGCATTCTGAGGTTTGTGAAGAACAGTGGACTCAAAGCCAGTAAAAAAAACCCAACAACCTGAAAAATGAAGTCAAAGACGATTGGCTTTGTGTAGCGGATTACTTTAGAGCCCTCAGAGTTGGTTACTGAGGGAAGAATGTTGCATAAACTGCTCAACACTTCACATTCCCTGCATGACCTACTGGAGGGACCGCAGTGTTTACTAAAGGAGGCTCCTTCACCTCTGCTGTAATAAAGATATCCACTTTGTAATGATAATGCACAGGCAGGAAACAGATCCTCTGTGCAAAATTACATACAGGACACTTCTAGTTTGAAGACTTGCATCAAAGTATGTTTAAAATTCTGTATAACAGTAATAACTATTCTCCACATGTAGGACATGCACTTGCTTTGGTAATTTACCCTTTAAGGACCAATAAGACTATCTATGATAACGTAAGTGGACAAAAGCTGTATTAAAAAAACACGTCATTCCAAATGCGGCAGAGACCCACAGATCAAACTGTGATCATAGTGGACAGCAACCTAGGTAAGAACACAAGTATTTAAATGTAAAGAAGACTTAGGCATAGAAAAGTGCTCCCTGTGATCGGCAGGTGTTTAAATAAAGGAAAAATGTATCTTCAAATATTTGATACACAAAGTACGTAACAAAAGAATTACTCACACTTTCCTAAAACCTGATGTGATGAGGTCAGGTAAGAATTCAGGAAATGATTAATTGTAGGGTTTCAGTTTTTCCTGTTTTTATAAAACCAACAAATTTATACCAAGCTTTGACAAATACAAGATACTCAGAATCCTTGACCACTGGCCATGAAAACAACCATTGGCATCGGTCCAAATTGTAACTATGGAACTGGAAAACTTTTCAACGACCATTATCACTAAACAGCAAAATGGAACAATTCAGTACTTCACTGTTGTTGTTGTTGTTGTTTTTTAAAAAAAAAGGTTAGCCAGAAAATACTTTTAAAGAAAGTTATGGTTCAAAAACTATTTGTAACAGATGGAGAGGAACCCACTCATTTATACTCCCCTCATTTCACTTGCGGCAAGTAGGAGGAAGAATATTGATAACAGTGCAAAAATGACGTGTTTTTAGATAGGGCCCACCATATATAGCTGACAACTAGCTAGTCAACAATGTTTGCCTTGTTTTTGGTCATAGAGTTCTTTCGTACTAATATACAATGAACCTGGAACTTTAGAATCGTAGTGTAAAATGTTACCTAGCCCATTTTCAAATTTATTGGACTCCTCTCCATGAATGAAGCCACACATCTCAGGGAACTGACCAAAGGAAAAGACAGAACCAGATTAGGATCAAAAACACAGACCTTCCAGTTCATTCTGACAGTCCAAATTTCAGCAACACATCCTACCTGAGCACCAACATCATGCTGGATCATCTCCTGAATCACCACATCGGCAAGTGTTTTGAAGTCTTGGACAAACTTCTTGTTCTTGTCATCTCCAGTTTTCTCTTGCACAAGGAGCTGAAAGAGGGGAGCCTCCTGCCTGCAGACCCGGGCCACGTTAGCAGCCTTCTCTGCTACCCTGAGCAGCAGTCTCAGCAGATCAGCCATGCCTGAACAAAAGGAAACAAGGGGATTTTGTCAACATAGAGATGGAAACTTCAAGTGAATGTGAGAGAGTGGGTGAGAAAGAAGAGGCGAGGCAGGTAAGGCTTTGACATACTGGGCTAATTATAGCCTCAAAAAGAAAACAGGGCATTTGTGAAAAAAGACATGTGAGGGTGGAACACGGCCTCATGAACCAGTTCAGGGGTTCTTACATTAAACAGACAGAAGCCTCGCCATCATCACTGACTCGTCGTTTTGATTACGATTCAAGTATGCAAAACTGGATAACTAAACCGCTCTGTGCTTCAGTGAGATCAAATGGGAGAGAACACAAAACAGAAAAAAAAATAACACACATTGATGTGTAGGTACGTATGACGTTATGTAATGCTCAGCATTCCGAGGAACGGGTTTTTAAGGGCTTACCTTTAGCAGGAATTTACACCTCAGAAGAGGCAAAACAGACTGAGAAATGACTCAAAAGCCAAGTTTCCTGTGACACGCTGCGTGTTCTCCTCTCGCTCCTGCTAGTTTTGTTATCGCGACAACCTGCGGTAACCGAGCGCAGACAATTCGGTGTAAAAGGATGTAAAGTTTGGGTAACACAGCAGTAAACAGAGTTCTATCTCCTCTGGCGTTTTCACGGCAGTTTCCTACCGCAGGGAAGGCTATAGGAAACGCAACACACACCCCACGCCACACCTGATTGGCTAACTGAGGGTGCCTTCGCTGGCTAGGTTGATGTAGGAGGCGTGATGATTGGTCAATGTTAGAGCTCGAGTATCGTGTAAACCAATCAGAGTAGAAGTTTAGACCGCCGCTCAAAGGTTCGGACTGTTACGCAACTGATAGACCGAGAAGACTGTAGGAAAAGGTGTAGACAACCGGAAATGAGAAAAAACCCGCTGCAGGAAGTTATGCAGGCGTCTTCTGTAGCCTCATTTTAAACACATCAATAATAAAATATTAACAATGTATTTAAAATGCCCATAATTACGGCGGATAACATATTAAGTATAAAATCAGCTTCCATTGCATGCTTACAGGCCCCTGGTATGAGTTTGTGATGGTTTCAGGGGACAGTTCACACACATATATGCATGTTAAAAATGTATGAGAAACATGAGTGGAAAAAATTATTTTCCCAAACATTAATTAAGTACATTTCTTGTTCTTGTTCTTGTTATTTTTCTTCAACGCGGCCACATGCCGCTCACCACTGCCCATCTGTTCATATCTTGTTTTTTAAAAAAAAGTTTATTAACAAATACAAAAAAATCAAGCCAGTCAGGTTCAGGTTCGTCATCAAATTGGACTCTAATTTGGTCTAATACAAACAAAAACCAGTTTTTAAATCAGATAAACCGTAGTCATTAATACACACAGAAATAGAAATACACACATGCATTTCAAGTACTACGGCAGCTTAATTCCCTCTCTCCCTCTAGATATAGATACAAGTATGCCTGACAAACCAATTAGTTGGCTTTTTCCTTCTTTCACATGTAGCCTGTAAAAGGAGAAACTTGATCACTCTCAAATGACAAGTTTTGTACGCAAATGGTTTTTGGTAAAGGCTCTGACCACTAATATCCATTAGTTGCCCATTACGTTGTACTTCATAGATGAGAAGCCTTCCTCTGGTTGATCAATACAGCTTAGTGTCCACTGTAAACTGGGCGAGGCAACTGTCACACAGCTAAATAAGCCCTACTTTGCATTGGACGTCCTTAGAAGACAGAGGAATTTAGATGAAGGTAAGATATACTAAAGGATTGACATAACTGATGCATTTCTATGCATTTAAAATATATTCTTGAATGATAATGAATTAGGGGATACATCAATTTTAAATATAATGCATAAATGTAAACACTCATTGCAGGCTTCGATGGACAGTATGTCAGACTTGGAACAGGGCATGCTCACCGTTATTCGAGTTTTTCATAAATATTCAGGTCAGAAGTGCAAGCTGAAGAAGGCAGAGCTTAAAGCACTTATCAACAATGAGATGAATAACTTCATAAAGGTAAGATATTCTTTGAATATTGGGATGTTTATGTTTGAAATGCCGACAGAAACCATGCAAGTATTCAATAGATACAGATGTTGGTGGATCCATTCATCAGTCTTTAATTCAACATTGAACTACACAGAAATAGTCTGTCATCCATTTTTTGGATTGTCAGACTATTTTACATGTGATGATGATGAGTGCATGTACATCAACATGATTGCAGTTGCTTCAACCTCAGATACTTACTAAAGCATCACATTAACCGTGTTCTTTTATTGTGTTATGCTGCAGAGCTCAGACATTTGAGAAAAGCTTAGGGCAGAGAACTAACAACAGTGTCCTCTATCATCACCCTCAAACAAGTTTTGTTCTATCCATCAACGCAGTTCTTTTTTCATCCTTACAGTGTAAGAAGGAGTGCTGTAGCATTCAGTGTTGGAAATGTTTCACTTACATTCACTTTTTTTGTTGTGCAGAAAATCCATGAAAATGAAACTCTGGATGAGCTCTTCGCCGATCTTGACCAAAATGGAGACTTGGAGATTGACTTCAAAGAGTTTATAGCACTGATTGCCATGGTGACATCAGCATGCGAAGAACTCTTCACTCCAGATTACCATAATGATTAGTTAACATGTACATACATGATATGTCATTAAAAATTTGAGCATGACAGAAATGAGTGAGTGTTTGATTGGAATTTTGATTGGAATCTTTGTTACATCTTGTATTTGGTATTAAACATTTGTTGCCTAAAATAATGTTTAAATCATAACACGAAGAACATATTTCTAAAACCATTCCAGCCTAAAATGACATTTTAGAAAGACTTTGAATTTTTTTTGTCACTATACCATTTAAAATAAATCTAGAAGCAGTCTGCAGTCTGCCAAATGTGAATGAGTTCATCATCAGTTTTTTCATTGGTTTTATAACTTTTGGTGACACACATGTAAATTTTTGATTAATGCAGCATCTCAGTCAAATCTGTGATCTGTCTGTTCAATCTCAGGATCGTCAGACGTTTCATTGTCGCAAATTTATCTCCATAAATTCAAGAATCTTTTTCCATGCATCTTCCTGGGCAACTGCATGAGGTGCAAAATAACCTCCATAGAGAGCAACAACTGTAGAAGAAACAATAACAATCCAAAAATATGAAAATGAAAAGTCTCAGAATAAGAAAATGATGACCACATATACTGTATGAAAAATGGAACATCTGAACAAAAAACAGGATGGGGCTCACTTTTGACTGGGTTCCGGCTCCACAAGGACACTCTTGAATGTGGTGTGTAAGGCGGTTCAATGACGTGACCAGCACCCGGGTATGACCAGTGGGTGAATAAATGGGATTTGCCTGCAGCCTTCAGGGTCTCCTTGAACTGATGAATGTTAACAGAGTGCACAGTATTATGACTAGTTTGGTGAGCCATTATGAAAGCCATACAAGAGCATTAAATTGCCAAATCATTTAGAATTATTTAATGTACAACTCATTTTGCAAATTGTAATTTGCAGTACAAATCCCTTTATGTATTTCTGAAACTCTTGATGCCTGAGGGCAAGGATTTTTAGAAGTGGACAAACTACCAGGTTTGCACCCTCTTTGCTTGCTATGATCTGGTCATCTTCGCCAGTTATGTACAGCAATGGACAGGCAAGGTGCTCTATCTGAAATAGAAAGAATAATGATGGAGCAAACACGAAATATGTGGTACAAACAAAGACTAAACAAGGCAGTCAGAGACTGTAGAAACCCATGACATCATCACATTTTTGTGCCTCTGGCTTCCTGAAAATGTTGCTTTTTGTTTTGTGCTTATATCTCATCAGGTTTCAGAGATGTGCACCTAAAAAGTATATATGTGAAAATTTGACATTGACCTAGTTCTTCAAGGTCACGGTTGTGATCTATTTTTCATCCCCTTGGCTCCCTGAATATAATGCCTTTTGTTTTGTCTTTCTATCTTATCCGGTTCCTGAGATATGTGCAAAAAATGTACAAAAGTTTAAATTTGACCTTAACCTAGTTTTCTCAAGGTCAAGGTCATCGTCTCATTTTCATCCCCTTTGCCGCCCGAGTAATGCACTTTTTATTTCATCTTTCTGTCTTCAACGGTTGTGAAGATACTGGGTGGACGGACTGACTGAAGGATCAACAGACAAACACTGACAATTACTTTACAATACATCACCGCTTCGCGGGATATAACAAAGCACAGATTTGCCTGAAGATGGCAGTAAAGGCTACACTATTTAGTGTTGTAGTGCTGTCAGAGAAGTACAGCTGTAACTAACATTTTACCAATATTTCCTATGTTGATACTTGAAGTTTGGTTTATCCGCATCCTTTGTAGTACATGCATATTTGTGAACAAACATGGTCATTTCCTTTCACATTCTTTCAAGAAGATGGATCAAGATCACAGTAATAGAAATGGAAGGAAATGACGCCCCCACACCCCCAATCACATACTGTATAATGTTCTGTCTCATGAAGCATTTATGATATCAAAGCACCAGGGAATATTTAATTAATCAATGAAATTATGTTGCTGCTTTTCATGTATTAAAGCCCAAAATATCATTTCTGCTGGTGGGTGAGATGATACATCACCTTACAAACGGAAATCCATACAAAATTACTTGCATTGCGATCTGGCCGACATGATCTGTACAAATAGACTATCTGTAGTGCCAAAAGATATAACTGATTGATGCATCAACCACTGGACATGTATGCAAAATAAGCTTATACATGTATTCATGACTGAAGTTACTGCAGAATATATTTTCTCTGTACATTGTTGTTCTCTTTGGTAAAAATTGATTTTGCTCTTGAAGTGGCAATTGTTTCAGTTCGCAGTAATGGTGCCACAGCTTTTTTTATTCATGTTATTCATTTGCGATTATGTGAGCTTTTTCTCTTCATTTTCATTTAAGGTCAAAGCTAACAGTTGAATCAGGTTTAGGATTCTCTTGTAGATGACATGTTGCTATTTGTCCTTCTAGATTTCTTTGCAAAAATGGCTTTGTCTTTGGCCCAGTGATGAGCTGGCATCTTGTCTGGGGCATATCCTGCCTCTTGCCTGTAGCCAGTTGAGATAGGCCCCAGCAGACACGAAGCAGCTGTAGCCTAGGTGATTGCAATCATCTCTTCTATAAGAAAATGGATGGATGGATGCATTTTTTTGTGTCTGGGTCAGAACTTTAGCATCATCAGTCCTGTGCAGGAATCCACAGGACTGATTTAATTGATATGAGCAGAGCAGGACTAGCAATTGCACTCAAAAAAACTCAAAAGAGTTCACTGTTTTCTTTCTGCCTTCGTGAAGTTGAGTGGTTTCCTGTTGTACAAGTCAAAATAAACAAAAATTGCATTCTCGTATTGTCCTGAAGAAATTATTTAACAATTAAATTACTAAATGGATGCACTATTCAAATATTTAAGAATACTGTATCTTCATATTAGATCAATATCTTAATGGTTAAGATAAATATATAATGAAATGCTTAATAAACACACAAAACAACCAAGTAGCTAAATCAACTGTCTGATTTCAAGGAGGGCTCTCTATCAGCTGGTCATGTGACCTGCAGCAATCTCTTCCAACAACCTATTTACAGGATTATAGCCATGTGCAGCAAAGACTTTCAGGCACAGCTACTCTTTGCATATTAGCTCCAAACCAGTTGATTTAAAGGTCACCTGGCAACGTCTGCTTTTAATGAAGCATTTCAGACACACAGTAAAAAAACACTCGTAGTATATGGCCACAGAGATAATCATTAAAATACCATAATGTATACTCTTTAAGTATGTGTGAGTACAGGTTGTGTATTGTCGTCAGCAGAGCAGATTGCATGGTACATATTTCACATTACCTTCACTCTGCCCTCAGGGCAAAGGTTTACAGGCAATGTGGATTCTCTAAACCTGACACAGCCTTGATCATCATATGACCAATGCCTCTGGTCACTAAAAGGACAAGTTTACAGAGAAAACACACAAGTCAGATTATCATTATCAAGTCAGAGTGAAATAATTGAAAACAGTCAATGCTGTATCAACAATTCTTCTAAAATGAGTTCGGCTAAAGAAGAAAAGATCGAAAAAAATAATATAATACCAACATACCGAGTGTAAAGTAAAAGCCCATTCTGTAGATTCTGCAGATTAATTCTGTAAAACTAAAAATCCTGACCACTTTCTTCGTATTTTTGTTAAGAAAATGTTTGTTTTTGGTAAAACTGTTTTACCTACAAATAGTTCATTCATATTTGGAATAAATTCCTATCATTATTTATTTAAACTGCTATATTGTTTTTATTTTTATCATTGCTAACATGTTGTTAACAGTGTGTAGTGTCCTGCCTCTGTATAATTTCTGAGTTGGTTGTATCTTGAGGCCTGCTCAGGCCTGTTTAGGTGAAAAGTCTGTGCACCTTTCAAGAGGGAGGAGGTTTGAGGGAGCAAGGCTAAAACAGAATACTTTAGACAAAAGACACAGTAACAAGAATTAGTGTGGAGAAAATAATGTGATTTAAGTTTTACGCGTGTAAATCTATAGAGTGAAAGCCTAAAATCAATATACTAAGCCAATAATGAGCATTTAAAGCCCATTTAAATATGCCATTTGAAATCAGGCAAGATCATATCAGACATAACCTGTTAGTAAAAATGTCTTGTTTTATCTTCAATTACCATTTACCTCTCAAACAGCTCAGTCCTCCCATCTGCATCTATGACTTTCATCATACATCCTGTAGGACCACTTACACAAATCAAACAGGATGGCTAGAGAGGAGAACATAATTACTGAAAGACAATGTTGACATCTCATTCTTAGAAGATAGTGAGTTTTTGGATGTGAATGGAGCTAGCTATTGTATTGACCAAACAATAGATTTTGATTGAAAGACAGAGATAAATCTACTTTGACAGCAGTCTGAATGGCAGTTCGAAGACTCAGGTAGCCTCCAAAGGACAGGCCAATGATCCCGACTCTGTCTGCACAGACCTGATGATGATTCTGAAGTAGCTGGAAGGCCGACTGTTGCAAAAAAATGTAATTTTGATTGCAATGATAACATGGTGACACAGAAACAACATGTGGGAAGAAATGAATGTGGTCTCGGATGAAATAGAACTCGCGTCACACCTTACCTGGAAATATGAATGATCAACACACATTCTGTTTTCGAGTCCATGGGAGTTATTGCGCCCTAAATAGGCGAGAGACAGGCTCGCATAGCCTCGGGATGCTAACAGGGCAGAGCGGGTCTCTACCAGCTGTCTGCCTAATCCCCACAGGTCCAACATGGCTGGAAATGGGCCTGGGCCTGCAGGATATCAACAAAATACACGTGGTTCAGTGCATTAGGTTCCCACATCAGTCCAATTCCTTCTGAACTAAACTACTGTTTTACATCTGCTCACCCGGTGGCAAAAACAAGGTTGCTTTAATCCCATTTTGGCAAACTTTGATTCGCCGGACACCTGGTGCCATGTACCAGCGTTCAATAGTTATGGCAGTCAGTTCATTCCCATGACCCTCACTGGGTGTAACGTGACCTTCTAGTACAGACACGAGTGTGACTGATGGAGTCTCTACATTTTTTTTCCTCATACTGTAGAGAAGAGCACAAATCACTTAAGGAACTCATCAATTATTTGTAATGGCCATTTACTGCAACAATAAGTACCATTATAATTTAACAACGTGGTTCTGCTGCTATATGCAGAGGGAAAAAAAGTGAAACCCAGATTAAATCATTACTTAATTGGTAACACCACTTGCTCCTATAAATTATTCACAAATGTGTTTGGAGAGTTGTGTGTGTGACCCTCTCTCTCTCTCTCTCTCTCTCTCTGTCTCTCTCTGTGTGTGTGTGTGTGTGTGTGTGTGTGTGTGTGTGTGTGTGTGTGTGTGTGTGTGTGTGTGTGTGTGTGTGTGTGTGTGTGTGTGCGCCTCTGTGTTTGATATATTGAGTGAAAAAAAGAATTTCCCTGCGAGGGAGTCATAAAGTAACATCAAAGCCTAAATAGATCTGTAAAATTGAAGTCAAATCTACAAAGATTTAGGATTAGGAGTTATAGCTGTCAGATTTTAATACCACAAATTGTACTTCCTTCAGCCCTCAGGAAACCAACATTGTCACCTACCTCAATATATCTAGTGCAGCAGGAACGGGCTGCAGTCCCCAGAATAAACCCATCGGCTCACATCCTAAATACGACCCACCAACCGAACAATCCCTGGCCACTATTCAGAGATCAGAGGAAGTTACTCAATGCCCAATACAAGTATAACATTTTAAAAAATAAAAAATAAAATATACCAATTTCTATAAGTTGAATACAAGATAGATATTTAAAACTTTACTTATTTCCATTTTTAAAACCACAATTTAAGCACATCTTTAAAAACATCTTAAGAAACAGTTTAATGTTTTAAACGTTCAGTATGTGGGATTTAGTAACAACTGTAAGGACCCACTATCGGCCACTGTAATCAAGGAAAAACAAGACATATAAGAAGACAAAATTAAAATTCACTTCAAATGTTAATCCAAAATATGGCAGACAAATTATTTGTATAGCAATGCAAAATGCTGGCCTTTTTATGTACTTGTGTCAATTAGACTGTTTTCTCTGTCTGCTTTACAGTGATTTTTGCAACACTTTTTTTCTCTGCTTGACTGTTGATTGTATTTTTCGCACTTCTTGTGTGAACAATTCTTTGTCAGGTTTTCACTCTTGATTTTCTGAATAACTATGAAGTGTTTTGTTTTAGGCTGTTTGGTCTTTAGTTGGCTTTACTTTAGTTTCTGATTGACTGTGGATTTAAGAGGATCAAGATTTATTTGCTGAAAGATGTGTGTGGGAACAAATGTATCAATATCAAGTGACTGTAGTAGTCGGACTACGAGTACCAGAATGCACTGTCCTGAGAGTGGGAAAAGAAGTGTACTGTACTACTTCTGTTTTGTTGGAGTAGAGGAGAGGTTCATTAACATGAGTCCATGGTGTCCCCTTGTGCAAGTCCAGAATAGCGTTCTTGCATTGTCCCTGTTAATAAACTTGCAGGACAGGATTATGACAATAGCATGGAGAACAGAATTAAAGGAATGAAAAAGGAATGAGGTTAACAAAGATAAGCCAGCAAGACAAGAGAAATGTATTACTGAAAAGAAGTTGACACCCTTCATAACAAAAGATGTCTGTATGACATGTGGGTCAAGTCTAGAATTCAAAGTATGCATATTGCTACAACTTGCAGCAACTTCGAAACCATTTGGAAGGAGAGTCTGCAGCTCTCTATCACTGGGATTCAGCTCCAGGCGCTGTCCAGAGTTGGCTTGGGAACCAGAGGGTGACCAGTTCAAGGCAAGGCTGAACCCCAAATCTGCTCCCAGGGTGCAACTATGTAGCTGATTATCTGTCCACCATTTGGTTCACATTTGCATATCTACAGGCCCTTCTTTCTGCTTTGGAAAATAAAAGATATTGGAGTCTTTTCCAAAACACTTTAGATAACAATTTGCCCTCAACTGTAAAATGCATTTATATTTATCCAGTGAAAGGCTTCATCATGCTTTACTGATGAATTTGTCTCATTTCTAGAGCTAGGAGATTTGACATCCCACAATAATGGGTACTGTTGGTTTAAAAATACACCTGCAAGTTGCAAAAATAGAAAATTTTGCAAGATACGGACAGAGAAATTTATGTTTTAGAATGTAGTAGATTTGTAAAAATTTAAAAATATGCAGTGACAAAAACAACTAATGGTATGATAGATATGTCAGGTGAAAGGCAAACTTGTTCATGTCAGTGATGTCACGAAGAACCAGCTGATTACTTTCACCCTTGGGTTCTTTTTTTAATTTAAAAACAGTTCATGTTGAGTCAGACTAGTAATTAGACCATGTCCATTGTCAACCTGAGGAGTCTGTCCTAAAGCATGCAATTCTGTACTGTTCATTTTGTGTTGTGCTTAAAGTTCTTACTTCTAGATGGAAGAGTTGCACTCATCAGCATAACACAACATGTCATGCATTGCATGAAATGGAAATACAGGGAATCATAACTCCTACATTGTGATGTGTATTACAATACAAGCACATTCATTTGAATCCCTGTACGCCCTGACAACTTGGGGATGAGAGAGCAAATGCATTCCCAAAAAGGAATGTATCCCTCAAAATCAGCACTGGGATAACACAATGGAAGAGAGATATTTACTGTGTATTACTGTATATCCACGACAAAGAGAAATAATGAGCAAGCTGAGAAATGAGCAAACAACCTCATCAAGATGTGTTTGACATTTTTTAGGAAAACATTGAATGGTTTTCTTCAGTCAATAATGTCAAACTGAGACAGCTGAGCATATTATTTTATCATTTTATTAGTTTGTTGAATTATGTAAACTCATGCAATAAATGTGTTGTTACCATTAAACGTTATCTGCACTTGACGTTGAAAGTGATTTTTTAAATATTGCATTGACTGAGGTCATGGCGGGACATGGTGGCGACAGGTGAAATGTTTGTGAGCACCTGCAGCACACAAGCCTGTCAGGGCCTTATCTCTGGAGTGTGTCAAGAATGCATCCTGCAAAGAATGTTGGAAAATAACTCTGAACCTGTTTGTTGGGACAATGTGACGTATTGCATGAGCCTGTAATTGTGTCTCCAATGCTCACAAATATCTAAATCTAGATGGTTATTCGATAGGGCCTTTTGTCAATGTTAATCATTCGATTTCACCATAAGCAGTCCAGCAGTAGAACAATATTAGTTAGTCTCCACAACAGTGTTAGTTTTTGAAATGATTGGAGAACCAAACTGATCATCTCTTGTCTCTTCCTCTATGGCCACTAATAACTAAAAGATCCTCATTAGAGGCAGGTTTTTTATTTGTTCTGGTGATGCAACACTGAGTGGTTGTTGGTTTATCGGAAGTTTGATGGATTGATCCCCAGATCCTCCAGGCCTAATCCTTTGATTAATATACTGAACCCCAAGTTGCTCTATGGGAGCTGACAACTGCTCTTTAAGCGTGGTTCAAATGTATAGAACGAAATTTGTGTTTTATGTGGCAAATAAAGTCTCTTATGTTTACGTGGCAAACCCAGTGGAAGAAGATCTCATTTAGAGGTAACAAAAACTTTTAATATGAAATCATAATATTCTGTTTCCACATTTAAATTCTACACACTGGACCCCTAATCTTATATGACTGATCCACAATCCAAACATTATGTTGTCTTTCAGCAGTTGTATTAATATTTTGAATTTTTTGATTATTACTTTATTAGGGAAAATACTGTACAATTTAGTGTTACTTACAGTTTACAGTTCCCTCTGCGTTTGTGTTATAGTGTGCAAATGACTTCCATAGGTGACCATCCTCATTTTGAATTTGTGCACACAAAGTGACAGGACAGTGTGGGGGGAGGAAGCGTCCTTTAATGGTGATCTGCTCATCTATGAGGGGACGGTGAGGAGTGGCTGTCAGTAGGGGGATTGATCTATAGCTGCTCCTCCATCGTAGTCCTCCTGCAAGTCGATGAAGAAATACACTGTACTGTGTGAAGTACTGCAAACAAACCTCCATTCATTGCAGATGATAGCCCATTTCACATGCTATATACTATGCAGTGAATCAGATTTTATCAATCAGTGAGCTGATAAAACTCATCAGATCTTTCCCGATGAAGTCAATATAAAACGACTATCAGTGTGTATGCTGTTCAAATATGAATCAAGATTCCATTTCAGTAAGATGTCTAACATGACATCTTGAATAAGATAACACAATGGAGTCACACTTAAATTCACATCTGTGGAAAATTTTAGTGTGTCCAATTCACATGCTTTGGATATCTGTGGATTGTGAGGGGAAACTGGAGATGTAGAGAGGCAGAACTTGCAAAGACCTCAGATCTTAGCATCACTGGGCCATCACACAGAAATCAAAACAAATAGTTATAATCTCAGATGTTCACATAAAAATGTGTTCGCGTGGTGCACTGGCGTTGCACCCAGAGTTTCCCCCTTCTCACGCCTCAGTCGGCTGGGATAGGCTCCAGCTCCCCGCAACCCGTCACAGAAACGGTTGAAAATGAATTAATGAATGAATGAATGATGAATAATATAATATTTACTATTTAATAATATATTTACTCAGACTCAAAGCTTATTTCATTGTCCAGGTTTCTAAAAACCCATTTTAAAAACGCAATAAGAATAAGAAATATTCTCACCCAAAAAATGCTGCAGAAATGCCAGGTTTCTGTCTGCACCGATGTAGGATATCACCTTCATTTCTACAAGCTGCTTGTTGTCACACTCAAATGTGCTCTCATGAGTAAAAAATGATCAAAGATGAAAGAAACACAAAGGTAAATAACAAAAAATCTAGGAATAATATCCAACTCCTCTTTGATTTGTTTTCTTTCAGTTGAGGCTCTTGCCCATCATAGAACAGAATGTGGACTGTTGCTGACTTCTCAAATGCTTTTTATCTCTGTTCTAAGTATGAACAACCTGCAATGGAATGTACTGCTGTTTTCTATCTCATGCACGGTACAGTCCTTGCTCTTTATTTGCTCTTACCGTAGAACTGAAATATTTTTTCCTAAGCAATTGTTTGTCTCTCTCTCTCTCTCTCTCTCTCTCTCTCTCTCTCTCTCTCTCTCTTATATATATATATATATATATATATATATATATATATATATATATATATATATATATATATATATATATATATATATATATATATATATATATATATATATATATATATATATATATAAAGTCCAGTTGCTCCAGATTCACCTACAGGCTAGGTAAATGAGAGTTTACACCAAGGTATGAACACTATGACAATATGTTCTCAGTTTGAGCATATTCTTTGAAATAGCAGAGGGAAATGTGAAAACAATTTCTGTCACCAGCTAGCCTGAAGATTTTTCTTAGGACGAGCGTCCTTGCTTAGTGATGCAAACACCACACATGTGACATTCCATTCAACTCTTTTCTACATTTGGTAGATATTATTTTCACATATTGCTCATGAAACTTTCTGCAACATCATTATTAGTTTGCAAAGCAACCCTTTCAGTCTTAGTATAATTATGTCTGTTTAACTGATGTATGTGTTTGTTAGACACTGATTCAAATTAAAAAAAAACAAAAAAAACTTTATTAGTCCCAAAGGACCATCATGATGGCTTAAAGACCACAAGTGTCACAAATCAGTAGACAGAAAGCAAAAAAAGAGAATTGAAGAAAAAATAGAACCAGCTTTCAGTGATATGAAATTGTGAGTTGTTTTACAAAAGGTACACACTTACATATTAATCTGTTATAAAAAATGTATGCATAGTAATAAAAAAACTATGACATTATGAAACACATTTTCAAGTGTTGAATCAAAATTTGCCATTCATCGATAAAAACAATTACAGTATGTGAAAATAAGTAAGGTCCAGTGACATAAGTGTGTCTCCGCATTTGACAGATTCACACACCTGACGTTCAATGATAGAGAGCATTAGCCTGAAGCCCAAGATGATGTGACCCCATTTGATCAAATGTGAACGCAGACAGTGCAGATATATTATACTGTATATCAAACAGGTAATAGGGTAAGGTAAGCGCTGTGAGAACACCTTCCTTTCTAAACACACCTAGAGCACAGCAAAAGTCTTTTGTTCATCAGGCATAGATGACTAGATAGTAAGGAAAAAATGCTGACTGACATGCAGGTTAAGATTATATTCAAGCAATTGATATTTTTACATTATATATACTTCAATATAAGTATATATATAACAGGATTTTCACCGTTAATGAGAACCTCATACAAAAGTGGTTGTATCATTCACCTGGAAGACTTCCACAAGAAATCTTCAATGAGATTGACCTCCTCAGATTGTTCTCCTCAGCAAGCTGCCTCAATGGATCTTTCCTGTCAACAAGTCATCCAGATCACTACAGTACCAGCGTCAAGCGGTCAGGGGTAGACATGAACAAGAAATCTTCAGTATTTTCCGCACTATAAGGCACACCTAAAAGCCTATAATTTTCTCATAATCCCATAGTGCATTTAATAATCCGATGCGCCTTGTATATGGATTAATATCAGGGCTTTGAACAGGTTCATGGAACGAAAATGAAAACCGGAAACTTTTGGTATTTTGGCAGGAACGAAAACGAAACCCAAAACTTTATATTTGTTAGTGTTCCAGAACAGAATCGGAACAGAAAATAATTGTAAACTGGTTAATACCGTTTTTTTTTTTTCATTCTTGAAAAAAATATTTGACCTCATGTTTCACTTCCTGTCATTCACTCGATGCAGGATGAGAGCAGAGAGAAGTAGTGGCTATCAGCAGCAGTTAGGAAAAGGGCAGTCTCCCAGTCACTATTTAATCATAACAGGTGTTAAACGCTGCAGTATGTCAATCTTAAAAATGTATGATTTAGACATTAACTCATTGGCTGCAGTCATTTAAACAACCGCTATGACATCTTAGATTTACATGAATTTCCTCCACTGGCTGGAAACCCACGGCCTCCTTCTTCACCTCACATGGATCTCCACCACTCCCGGCCCGCCTGATGAACACGCCTGGAGGAACCAGTCACCCCACGCCTCGCCGTGCACAGCCGAATTTCACCCCGGCTCCGCAGGGCTCTTCTTCAGCTCGTTCACCATCATCTGCTCCTGTACAGAGTGCACAGTCCCATCCTGCACCGCAAGTTTCGTCTCCTACCACCTTGGTCATCGGCGATTCAATTATAAGGCACGTCAGGAGAGGATCACCGGAGACAGTCTTTTTTCCTGGTGCCAAAGTGGCTGACATCCAGGTGAAAATCCTCGGTCTCCTGGCGTAGTATCCCAGCGCTAGGAATGTTGTTATCCACGTAGGATGCAATGACGTCTCCAACTAGACTTCTGAAATTTTAAAGCAGGATTTTAGCAGGCTTCTTCACATGTTGAAAGACTGTGGAAAGCGCGTTTTCATTTCCGGACCTCTACCACAACTGAGACACAGCGTTGGCCGTTTCAGCCGTATCCTCAGCCTCCATTCTTGGCTCCAGTCAGCCAGTGTAGCACACAGACTGGTTTTTATTGACAATTTTAACCTCTTCTGGAAATGTTCTTCCTTTTATCTGAAGGAAGGTATCCATCCTAGCAGACTATCTTAACGGAGAACATATTTTACTCAGTTTTAAGTGCTCCCGCAGCTTGACTATTGTCTACTGCATGCTCAGAGAACCAGGTGTGCTCGTCACAGGTTATTTTGGGTGACATTAACATGGACTGGAACAGCTCATCCAAATCACTGAAAGCTGCTACAACAAAGTTTGGTCTCTATCAATTAATTAAAGACCCCCCTAGATTTGTAAATACATGCAGTTCAGTCCTTGATCTCATTTTTACAAATCAACCATCTAAATATGCATGCACTGTTTGGTGTAATTCATACTGCAATATCAGACCACTCATTAATCTATGCCATTAGAAAAACTGTAAAACCTTCAAGAAGCCATACTTGTCGTTCTTTCTCAAAATCCCAAACTGAAAACTACCTCAGTTTAATGCCGAAATTAATGATATTGATTGGAGCAATGAACTGACTTTAGAAAACCCAGAAAAAATCCTGTCTCAACTCTATGAAAGAGTGTAGTCAATACGTAAAAAATTTACTACTGCATACAGGGTCAGTCTTGGCAGAGTAAATTACCGTGGGTAAATTCCGAAATCTTGCAATTACTTAAACAGAAGGCATTTTCTCTTAAAATGTATAGATCATCTAAAACATTGGAAAATAAAACACATTTTATTGAGATCAGAAATAAATGTATGACTGAACTATATAAGGCTAAAGCTGCTTACTTCCAAAAACAAATTATTCAAGCTGCCTCTAAATCTAAAACATTATGGCAGACACTTAAAGTCATCACTGGGGAAAATGAGGAAAAAAAGAATGACAATATTCAAATCTCTCTACAGGGAACTCTCATCACTGAATCTGAAAAAATTGCAAGCGC
This sequence comes from Antennarius striatus, assembly GCF_040054535.1. Taxonomy (NCBI): domain Eukaryota; kingdom Metazoa; phylum Chordata; class Actinopteri; order Lophiiformes; family Antennariidae; genus Antennarius; species Antennarius striatus. The sequence continues at coordinate 16,703,490 of NC_090780.1, read as the reverse complement.
TTTAAATATTAAGTATTAAGTATTTTGTTTCATCTGTTAGAGAATTACCATCAAATTTTGATGCTCACTCTTGCCCCCCATTGGTTTATTCTCCTACCTTACATCACTTCTCATTTTTTGAGATGACACAAACAGAGCTGTTTGAGACCTTGAATTCTTTGAAAAATTCACATTCCCGTGATATTTATGGTTTATATATATATTTTTTAAAGATTCATGCTGACAGCTTCATACCTCTTTTACTACATCTGATAAATCTCTGTATCAGGCTTTATGTTTTCCCTTGTGGCTGGAAAACAGCTCAAATCACCCCCATTTTCAAATCTGAAGATCCAACATTAGTTTCACACTAATAACCTGCTCAGTGACTCCCAACATGGTTTCCGTTCCACACGATCAACCATGTCTGCATTATTATTTTTCACTGAACAAATACGTACTTCACTCAACAAAGGTCATGTCACTGGAGCCATTTTCATTGATTTCTGTAAAGCCTTTGATAGAGTGAATCATCAGATTTTATTGCACAAACTTAGCTCATTCCAACTTTCTTCTTCTGTGGTAATGATGCTCTCCTCATATTTATCAAACAGGTCTCAGGTGGTTAGAATTGATCACGTAACATTGTCCCCTTTATTGTGTGATATGGGAGTTCCACAGGGTAGCATACTGGGACCCTTACTCTTTCTACTGTACGTTAATGATCTTCCAAATGTGTGCAAATACTCCAATTGTTTGCTATATGCTGATGACACTGTCCTTTTTCTTTCTGACCCAGACCCTAATATTGTAAAGTCTAAACTGCTCTGATCTCAGTATCCTACACGACTGCTTGAATGCTAATCAATCAATCAATCAATCAAGTTTTATTTATATAGTGCCTAATCAGTGCAACAGACATTTCAAAGTGCTTTAACAAACAGAGAAACCCAACTGAACCCTAACCATTTAACTATTAATGTCAAGAAAACCAAATGCATGTACTTCCACTCACCTAAGAAATCCATATTCATCTCAAACCCAATTCACTTTGCTAGCCATAAGCTATCCATTGCAGAAACCTATAAATATCTAAGAGTAGTTCTTGATTCACATCTCACTTACCGAAATCATGTTCATTATTTAACAATGAAGCTCAACCAGAAACTGTACGTATATACTAAGATCAGATCATATCTTACCATTACTGTCTCTAACACATATCTTCATGCAGTAATTCTTTCAACACTATCTTACTGCCTCCCAATCTGGTCCCTCACCACAAAGGAAACTACTGACCCAATAGCAAGACTGTGCAATAGAGTTTATAAGATTCATGGTAAATTTCCACTCTGGACTCACCACTGTACTGGATTATCTCATTCTAATGCCTTGACCTTCCAGAACTATACAAATAATCAGGCTATGAAATTTTACCATTGGATTCAAAACATTAACACATCTTCAACACTCACTGGTTCTAAGACCCAAAATAAGACAGGAACGTCTCACTAGATCAGTCTCCCAAGCACTTATTCCAGTACCAGCTTACAAAAATAGCTATGGTCAGAGATAATTTTTTCACACATATAACCAACTCTGGAATGAGATATATTATATTAGAACAATAACCTCTATTACACGTTTTAAACACTATAAACATTACCTGATGGAAGGATACACTTGCAACCACTAACCTAACCCATAACGTGTGCATACTTCATTCAAGTCCCTGCCTCTTTAAATGTTTTGTGTTGCTGTCTGTCTTTTTGACTGTTTTGTGACGTGTTTCTGTCTTTCATGTGCTATAGAACAGGAACCTGCTGTAAACCAGTTTTAACTGAGTCAGGCCCAATTAATTGTAACTGAAACTCGTTCACCCTTGTCAAGCGGAATTGTACATCCAATGTTTTTGGCTGCAGTATTGCAAAAAGCGCAATCAGCATGTTCAAAAATCCCATTGAATGTGTTGAGCAAAAAACAAAACTCAAAATCCTCCAGACGTGCTTTAAATCCCTCTGCAGAAAGTACAGTGTCCTCATCATGGGTAGTGGCGAATGTCCTGGTTCAGGTTCGCAGAATGACAAATGAAACCTAACCTAGCAGTTAGGTTTGAGGTAGCAAGTAAGGTTTACTCCGCAAACCATCGGAGTTGTGTGTCCGAGCAGCAACGCTGTCTGCCACTGCCCTCCAATAACTCCTTTGCACCAGCAGGTGTCAGCGAAATAGAAAGCTTCTAAAAAGGACCCGCATGAAGGGCCTCAGGTCTGTGCGTCTGCGAGCTGATTGGTCCAAGCGCTGTACACTGAACAGGCTTTGTCCATTCATTACAACAGACAGAACCATCACTTTGGATTCTGAAGGTCTGGGGGATTTCATGGAACCTGATAACGATAGGTAGCTGAAATACAATTAGATAAAAAGTTTTATCCAACTTTTTAAATGGAAAAACCTTTTTAATAAAAATAAATAATATTACAATTTCATTTAAAAACATTTATGAATGAGTGTGTTTTACTGAGTATGTTTTAGGCCAGCAGAGAAGGCTTTGCTGGCCCTGGCCCGCAACTGTTAAAAATAAGATCGCTGAAAAAAAGCCGGCAGTCTGGCCAGCAGTCATGCTGCACCAGGAGGCACCCTCAGAAGGCACTACGCCCCCTAACAACGGTAGTCAAGGGGTGTCGCCGAAGTCCCAGCTCTCACCGACCTGCTGTCTGACGGCAGAGCAGCCTGTGGAGACCACCGGTACCTGGCTACAATAACGTAGAAAACATGGAATTTTCAACAATTCTGTTAATAAAACTTGACTGACTGACTGATCTCAGTATTTCCCAACTACTGCGGCACCGGAAATAACCCACTTTATACTTAATTGGTCTAAAAAATGCCATTGTGCTGTCATCTGGAATCTAGTGACGGTTCATTCTATTAGTCTGTGGAAACACAAGGAGAAACTGGCATAAAGGTGAATGAAAAACCCTCAAAGCTGAACTTCCAGCCTTTTCTGACATTTTAAGAGTTGAGTCACTGCTAGGCAAAGGTGCCTGGTGTGCTGCAATTGATTTGCAAATGTAGTTGATACCTGAAATAACACGTTACGGGTGGGGGCGCATTTCGGCTTGTGTATTCTGTGGCAGCAACATGCTGTGAGATTCACGGCGTTGAGACACTGTAGTTAAAGCCATTTCTATGAGTAAAACAGCGTTGCATTTGCCAGTAAATTAGCAGCCGGACATTAAAAACTGGTTACAAAATTGTTTAGGACACACAGTGCAGCAGCACATAGCTGCACCTCACCTCCGACTAGACTACCAATCGATCGAAACAATATTTAATTAATAAACGAAGACGAACGTCGGAGCTTAAATATCTGCTTCGAACTTCAGATCAGGAAATAATCCGCTCTGTTCGAACTGAGTGGTCCACTTGTAATGAATTTGACCAGTTTTTAATGTCAGGTTTTTTAATATGCGTATTCACTTCTTTCTGGCAAAGTGATCAAGTGATAAAGTTTCCTTGATGAGGCTCTGAATGGCTTCATTGACATAACAATAGCCATTTACTGCTGATTAAAGGTACTCACAGTCATGAATGCTCTAGCTAGTGGACGGATAGCGCCACTACAGCCACTAGTTTTAAAAAAAATCTCATTTAAATTTATTATATGCGCCTTATAATCTGGTGCGCCTTATATATGAAACAAATTATAAAATAAACAATTCATTAAAGGTGCACCTTAAAATCCAGGGCGCCTTATAGTGCAGAAAATACTGCACTCAGTTAAACACTTTATGAAGTACGATGCTCAAACACCCATGCTGTTGTGACTCGTAGTAACTCGTATCATCACAGACTTTGTGTGACTTGACAATTTATGACAAAAACAGGTTACTGTAGGTCTAGGAGTTGCATATTAGTGTTTTCATCTGCTTCATAGATAAATGTACGCGTAGTGCGTGGCAGAATGAGTAAATGAGAACAGTAAACAAATAAAAAAACCTTCAAAACAATAAGGTCAAAGGCTATCTTATGTCGGGTTATTTTGACCTCATCCAACATCTAGTTTGTTGATTTGAGAAAGAGAACACAGTGCCAGATTTGCTCAAACATATTTACTCAAGATTGATACAAAAGGTAATGAAGCTCTACAGAGCTTCTAAAAGTCTTTCTTACCAAGTAGATCCAAGTTCTGAGAACTCAAGAGTATTTCATGTCCACTCGTAATATACTCTTCTAACTGGATGCTGTCTCACGTCACCAGTCAATGCTGAACAAAAACTTCTCTCCTCAAGGAGGTAACATCCTTACCTGAATATCATGTGAGGCCATAATTCTGGGTCTGGGTAGTGTTTAATAAACAGAGCAGCATTGAGAGGTAGACATTAGGGGCCTACTGTGAAATAGTTGAGATGGACATTGTCGGTATGCAAGGTAATCTCTCTATTTTTGTCTGTTAAGTGGTTCATAATATCCTTTGCTTAATCAAGTACAGTATGTTTTAGTCAGTACTGTCTCCAAGTAATGTACGGACTTCATTGTCAGGTGTAACATTGACTGTCTCACATGGAACGTCATTTCAGGTTGCACTGCAGTGAGTGAATGGAAGACGCCCTTTGGCCTACATAACAACAATGAGTGAATCTAAGGTCACAGGTTTCAGGTGTAATTGTTTGTCATTTTCAATGAAATTGTCACGAGGGTAGGGGTTTGGACCCAAATGCAGAACACCAAAGACACCATAGCTTTAATCCAAAACAAACTACATGGGCAAGACGCAAACAAATCCAGGCAGAACAAGGCAGAAAAACAGAACAGACTTACAGGAACTAAACTTCAGAAACAAACCAGCAACTAGCGCTCATTCCACCTGGCTTAAAAAGCCTCATCATGATAGCACCAACGATGATCAGGTGTGAAACTCAGTCACTGGTGTGTGGAATGAGTATCAAGTGTGAAGCCGTGGCTCCACCCACAAGCCTGGCCCACATCCCTGCCACACAATAGCACTGCCACGCCGAACCATGAAAGAAATGTTGATTCAGGCCCAGAGCTCTTTTTGAAGTGACAACCAGACAGCCAGAACAACAGTACACATTATACAGCATTATTGCCGACAATGAAGAATCATTTAAATCCCATTAGATTCCCAGTGGTTAGCATGCCCCGAGTTTGGAGAACTGTTTGGAACAAAAAATCTATATGCCAGTGTTGTATTACATACTTTATTACTGTATGCACTGCTCAATAAATAAGGGAAAACTACATGTTAGTGAACAAATCATCCAAGCTGACAATTTTTACTGATGTACATTGTATAGCTTGTTGATCATAAAGTGATGGAACAATGGTCAATGAAAACACAAAGCATAAACCCACTCAAAATCCCATTCAAAATCATACCAAAACTTTAAATCACAGGCTGATCCATCTTGATTCGGCAATCACTTGATCACAGTATTCCAAGGGCATTTTCTGCATCAGCTTTTGTATAGAACCATCAAAGTTTGAGTATGTAATGTCTAAGTTGTGACAACAATATAGAACCATATATTTGTTATAAAAGCAATCATTTGCACTCAGTCATTTTTATCCAGTTGCACAGTCACAGATGCAGAACTAAATTTCTAAATGCAGGTTATATTCAAGCAATTCACCAACATGTGGCTTGGCAGCAGCAACATATCATCCTTTAGATGTCGCTGTAAAACTTGTCCATATGAGAGCAACATCTGGGAGTAACATTCATGTCTATATCAAGGCCGTATCCACTGCAAATTCAGCATCTCAGATGATTCTCCATGAAATCCAGGATCTTCTTCCAGGCATCTTCCTGGGCAGCAGCATGAGGTGCAGGATGACCTCCGAACAGAGAAATCACTGCCAGAGACAGAAAACAGAGGCATTGTAATGATTATTTTCATCCAAAGCTCATATCCAACATCCAACAGTAAGACTGTAACAGGATTTGGCTGAGTGAGAAATAAAAGTCTGGGATAAATCTCACATTTTTGGGGTTTGGTGCTCCACAGTGACATTCGTGAATTTGGTGTGTAAGGTGGCTCAATCAGGTGACCAGCACCGGGGTAGGACAGATGGGTGAACAGCTGGGATTTACCTACAGCCCTCAGCATCTCTTCAATCTGAAGAGTAATAAAATGATTTACCAACAACAATAACTGAATAACTGAATGTGCTAGTCATGGATTGTTCATAAGTAACACCATGTTTGAACACAAGGATGCTCATAAGTGTTCCGTGGTACCAGAGCGCCCTGGGTTGGAGATTAATGATCGATCTTGTGATCTTATCATCTGACCTTCGACCATGTTTTGGACACTTAGGTGAAGAGAAGGGCAGAGCTGTCAACTGATCACCACCTGGTGGTGAGTTGGGTCCATTGGCGGAGGAAACCTTTGCATAGACCTGGTAAGCCCAAACGAGTAGTGTGGGTGAACTGTGAACATCTGGAGGAGGACTCCGTGAGGCCTTCAATTCACACCTCCAAAGGAGCTTGTTGTGCATCCCTGTGGAGGCTGGGGGCATCAAACCTGAATGGTCGATGTTCAAAGCTTCAATTGCTGAAGCTGCAGCTGAGAACTGTGGTCTCAAAGTCTTGGGTGCCTCAAGGGGCGGTAACCCTCGAACACTGTGGTGAACCCTGGTGGTCAGGGTAGCTGTCCGACTGAAGAAGGAGGCCTTCAGGAGCATGTTGTCCCTGGGGACTCCTGAAGCAGTTGCAGGGTACCTAAAGGCCAAGAGGATTGCAGCCCCGGCTGTGATGGAGGCAAAACAGATGGTGTGGGAAGAGTTCGGAGAGGCCATGGAGAAGGACTATCGGACGGCACCAAAGTTGTTCTTGAGGACTGTCCGACATCTCAGGAGGGGGAAACGGGGAACCATCCAAGCTGTATATGGCAAGGATGGTACACTGTTGACCTTGAATGAGAACGTTGTCGGTCATTGGAAGAAACACTTTGAGGAACTCCTGAATCCAACTACCCCAACTGACCTGTCCTCTGTTGCAGAGGCAGAGCTGGAGGATGATGGGGGATTCGAGTCAATCTCTCTTGGTGAAGTCACCGAGGTGGTTAAACAACTTCACGGTGGCAAAGCCCCAGGTGTTCATGAGATTCGCCCGGAAATGCTGAAGGCTCTGGATGTTGAGGGGCTGTCATGGATGATACGCCTCTTTAACATTGCATGGAAGTCTGGGACAGTGTCGAATGAGTGGCAGACTGAGGTGGTGGTTCCTCTTTTTAAAAAGGGGGACCAGCGGGTGTGTGCCAACTACAGGGGCATCACACTCCTCAGCCTCCCTGGGAAAGTTTACTCCAAGGTGCTGGAAACTGGACAGGAGGGTTTGGCTGATTGTCGAACCTCAGATTGAGGAGGAACAATGTGGGTTCCGTCCTGGTCGTGGAACAATGGACCAGCTTTTTACCTTCACAGGGATCCTAGAGGGGGCTTGGGAGTATGTCCATCCAGTCTACATGTGTTTTGTGGACTTGGATAAGGCATACGATCAGGTACCAGGGATATTCTGTGGGAGGTACTGAGGGAGTATGGGGTGATAAGGCCTCTTCTCAGGGCCATCCAATCCCTGTACACCCAAACTGAGAGCTGTGTTCGGGTTTTCCGCAGTAAGTTGGACTTGTTCCGAGTTGCTGTTGGCCTTCGCCAGGGCTGCGCCTTATCACCAATTCTGTTTGTGATTTTCATGGACAGGATAACGAGGCATAGTCGTGGTGAGGAGGGGTTACAGTATGGTGGGCTGAGGATTGCATCGATGCTTTTTGCAGATGAGCAGCGGCTGCAGGCTCTGACTATTAACTTCCTGAACATGAACGAAGAGCAGGAGCTCACGAACGAGATTCTGTTTGCGTCATCGGCCTATGACCTGCAGTGCTCACTGGGTTTGCAGCCGAGTGTGAAGCGGCGGGGATGTAGATCAGCACCTTAGAATCTGAGGCCATGGTCCCCAGCAGGAAGCCGGTCGACTGCCTTCTCTGAGTGGAGAATGAGGTCCTTCCACAAGTGATGGAGTTTAAGTATCTTGGGGTCCTGTTGACGAGTGAGGGAACAATGGAGCGTGAAATTGGACGGAGAATTGGGGCAGCAAGAGCGCTATTGCAGTTACTTTACCGCACTGTTGTCACAAAGAGGGAGCTAGGCCGAGAGGCAAAGTTCTCTATCTACCGTTCAATCTTCGTTCCTACCCTCACCTATGGTCATGAGCAATGGGTCATGGCCGAAAGAAGGAGATTGTGGATACAAGATAAGGTGAGAAACACTGCTGTTCACAAGGGGCTCAGAGTAGAGCCGCTGCTCCTTCGCGTGGAACGGAGTCAGCTGAGGTGGCATAGGCATCTGGTGCAGATGCTTCCGGGGCGCCTCCCTAGGGATGTGTTTCTGGCACGTCCAGCTGGGAGGAGACCTTGGTGTGTGGATGTGGCCGGGGAAAGGGAAGTTTGGGGCTCCGCGTTGAAGCTGCTGCCCCCAAAATCTGATTCCAGATAAGCAGTGGAAGATGGATAGATGGAATAACTGAATAGCTAGCAAGTATAATGAAAAACACATCTAAAAAACAACTTATCCTGGTATTTCAATTGCCATTGAACATAAAAAATAAATTTAACATAAAAACAACTCTCTGGACAACCTACCAGTTGGGCATTTGCAACGGATAAAGTGCTCAAGTCATCTTGACTCGATATGTACATTAATGGACAGCTCAGATGTTCCACCTACAAAAATAAAAAACTTTCTTTTATCAATATAATTCATCGATATGTGAAGTGAATTGTTTCAAAATAATGAATGGATGAGTGTGTTTGTACAGGTGTGTTTATGGTCTGAGTGTTAGGGTTGCATCAGGTGGTTAGAGAGGCTGAGAAATCTCTATCAACACCTTCACTTTGCTCCCAGGGACAAAGTTAGCAGGCAAGGTAACGTCTCGGAAACTGACCCGACCTTGATCATCATACCACCAATATTTCTTCTCACTAGAATTACAAATGAAGACAAGAAAACACATCTTATATTACATTTTATATGTCTTCGGGTAATATAAAGCTGTTTTATGAATGTATGTCTTGGGTGCTGGCCTTCCCTCCTTCAGATAACCTGGAAAATCACATCTAAATCACATTTTTTGTCATTGACCTCTCAAACTCTTCAGTCCTGCCCTCCACATCTAACAGCTTGACAGAACTTCCTACGGGACCATTGATGCAGATTAAACAGGATGGCTGAAAAGGAGACCACACATAATTAAAATCCAGCGTTGTCCTACTAGCTCAGTCTTTTATTATTATTTTTTGATATTTCTTTGAGATTTGTCAGGTGTGATTGACAGGCATAATAATACACATAATTCAGATTAATGGATGATGGACACAAACATACATTGACACCAGTCTGTGCCGCAGTTCGAAGGGACAGGTAGACTCCAAATGACAGACCAATGATTCCAACTCTGTCTGCACAGACCTGATGATGATTCTGAAGAAACCGGAAGGCTGACTGTCCAGGTGAAGAAAAATTTTGAAGATATGACTTGGAATTAATAATCTTTTCAACATTTTCATTGAAACAGCTAATATATCATGAAAAAGATTGCATTTTACCCTGAAATATGAATCACCAACATTTATGCATTTTTGTGGACCAGGCAATTCTCTGTGCCCTTTGTAAGCGAGGGACAGGCTCAAATAGCCTCTGGAAGCGAACAATGCAGCACGGTACTCCATCAATCCTCCACCAAATCCCCACAAGTCCAGCATGGCTGGAAATGGACCTGGGCCTGCAGGAAATCCACATTATATGTGCTGTTCAGAATCCATAAGGTTTCACTAGTCACTCTTGTGAGTGAATCAGATCTTGTTCTCACCTGGTGGCAAAAACAGCGTAGCTACAAGACCATCCTGGCGAATCTCTGTTCTACGTACACCTGGTGCCATGTACCAACGCTCAATTGTTGTAGCAGCCAGCTCAGTGCTCTGTCCCTCAATGGGAGAAACATGACCCTCCAGTAAGGAAACAAGCGTCACAAACGGAGTCTCTACATTTTGTTTTCTTAGCCTGTAAAAAAGAGCTGAGATCAATCAGGAAACTCTCATCAACCATTTTTTCTGGCCTTTAATTGCAAAGAAAAACATTTATTTAGCATAATGAAATCGTCCCCAAAATGTTCAAGAAAACCCTGTGACACAGACTTAAATATGACATGATAAAATGTGCATGTATTATGTAAATTCATTTCTTTGATCTCGATGACAACTTCTTTTAGCACATGCCTTAAACCTTCTCTTGCTCCATGACTCGGCTGTAGGCTCCAGAACAGTCCCATTGGTTCACAGCCCAAATATGAACCCCCAACTGAATGATCTCTGGTCACTATGGAGAGGTCAGAGGCGATAGCCATTAACTGCCTGCATACAAGTAACTCAGTAAGTGATCTCTAAATGTTTTACCCAGAATGATTGGCGCTACAATCCTGCTCTATCACAATACTACATCTAAGTTTTTTCCAATGCAAACCTCCCACCCCCCCCAAAAAAAGTCACATACATTATTTTATTTTTAAGTGTTTATTGGAACCATCATTTTTGTATGAAGTGTTGTATGAATCTATTCCATTAGCGGTAAATGCAAACTGTACTGTTGTATACTGTCAGTGATACTCACAATTAACAGTTCCATCTGCTTTTGTATTATAATGTGCAAATGCCTCCCACAGGTCACCTTCCTCACTATGCATCTGTGCATGTAACGTGACAGGACTGCGTGGCGGAAGAAAGCGTCCTGTAATGCAGATCTGTTCATCTATAAGGGGCCGGACAGGAACTGCTGACAGTAGGGTGGCTGATCTATAGCTGCTCTTCCACTGAAATCCACCTATAGGGAGATGAAAAACAACATCCTAACAACCGTGATCATCTCGTCTACAGCTACTTCTTGTGCTTTGCGAGTAATTGGTGTGTTGCTGCCTATCCCAGCTAACTACGGGTAGGAGACAGGGTACATCATAAATGAGATGCCAGCGCATTGAGTACATTTGACCTCAAGGAAGTAGTGCATCTTTGGGATGCACTTCAACAAAAATGTATCCATCCCAACATGACATTTATGCATCCCAAAAGTAAAAGGATTGACTTTTGCCAATAGTACAATATAAAAACTAAACAACTGTTGATTTTAATGATTTTATTAGTAACAGCATCATAACTGTTTCAGTAAAAAGGAAAAAAACAGGAAAATTACATATTATTTTTATCAAAATCTTAAAGCCTTGTGGTCATTCTTAAAAAAACAGTTTAAGAAAGATGGAATTCAGTTTTTTTTCCCTTTTGCTTTTCACTTGATAATTTTTTTTGCCTTTAATTTATATATTCTCCCATGGACACTGCACCAAGCTAACATAGGATTCTCCACACATATTTTTTGTAAGCTACATTTTGTCTTGGGTGTTGACATTTAGCCGTGCCTTACCCATGGAAAAAATTGCGTCCATGGCGGTACAAATAATCAGATATTTGCTGGTTTTCACTCGGCTTCTGCTGCATCCTCAAGGACGCACGCAAACGAGAACTGCATTCACACTCACACACTAGGGACAATTTACAACAATTTTTAGAAATTGTTTTGGTGGTGGGACGAAGCCGGAGATCCTGAAGGGAAGCCAAACATACAAACTCTGCACATAATCGAACCTGGGACCCTCTTGCTCTAAGGCAATAGTGCTACCCACCATACCACCATGCCACCCAATTGAAATGCAGTGGTACCTCTACTTACGAATGTCTCGAAATGTTTTACTTACGAACGCCTCAGCAGGAAAATATTACCTCTAGTTACGAAAGAAATTTCGACTTACGAAAGGTAAAAGTACAGTATGGGCAGCTACTTGCAGCTCCCACAGGTTTCAGAACGCAACATTCTTATAGCTGCTCTGCCATTGGCTATTACCTAGTATCTTCCTGGCATCCCATTGGCTAAGAGGGACCTCTGTGTGGAGCTAGATCGGTGTTTATGCAGTGTCCTCGTCATTCGGCCCTCGACCCATGAGGTGTTCTGATAGTTTTACGTACTGTAAGTATATTAACTATTAGAGTATTCGCTATGGACCCCTGGAAAGTGACGGAGAAAAGACGAAGAAAAGAGTTTTTTTGTCCTTACAAACAAAGCAAGAGTTTATAGAAAAACATAAGAAAAGGTTGCGTTTGGTTGATCTCGCCAAAGAATATGGCCGTACTGCCACGTTATTAAAACAAAAAGAAGCTTAAGGAGTTTAAGGCATCGCGCGGGTTGTTCGAGAAGTTCAAAATGAGGACTGGAATTCACTCTGTTGTTCGGCATGGTGAGGCAAGAGCGCATGAACCAAAGAGGGCAAACAACAATGAGGACAGCAGTAAATGACCATCATTTTTATCCTTTACTCTATTCTTTGTTTTTTACATTATGCACAACTCTTATTTATTGTGTAATGATCTAATTGTAACATGTATTTGTTACATGTTTTGATGCATTTTTAAGCTTTTTAAAACATTTACGTCTGAATTTTGGGGGGCTTGGAATGGATTAGGGCAGACATTCCCAAAGTGTGGTGCGCGCACCCCCTCTGGTGCGCGAGCTGCCGCTGGGGGGTGCACGAGTATAATAGCAGCTGAGCACCTTGAAATACATAAATAATTACATAAATAATTTAAACACTTTTTAATGGAGGATTAACAGTTTAAATATTTAAATTCATTCATGGAAATCATTTGTAATTTTCAATTAAAAAACGTTTTGGGAAAATTTTAAATAAAAAAAAATACCCAAAATGCACTTGGCTTTCTCCTAGCTACGTGCTAGCTTGTTGTGATAGCAACAAAAATAATATGCCGAAATGCATAACTAGTTGAAAACGGGCAGTCTGTCCGGTACTAAATCTGGGAGAAATGAAAGAGGACAGGATACTTTGGCCACAACTGAGAGCTGTGCAGTCTACCAGGCTGAAGAAATCGAGCAGGAAACAGAGTGATGATGACGAGACAGGGGAAACTGAAAATGAGGAGCACAGAACACAGAAAACTCACCCGGACACTTCATCGGGAGATGGGGGTAAAGAACACAATGAGACTTGTACTCGAAAGAGAAAATATGATGTTGAACTTGGGCCTATGTTATTTTGATTTTTTGTGGTGGAGTAGCATATTTGTTACCATTTAATAACTGTTACAGTTTGTTAAATAAGCCTATTTGTTATATAGCAGGGCTCGAAATTGCGCCCATTTTGGTCGCATATGCGTCCAAATTTTTATCATTGTGACTATTAAATACATTTGGGAGCACCGGTGCGACTAGGGAAAAAATCTGGTGCGCCTTTTTTTGTGAGACCGCGCTCCTGCGGTCCTGCCAGGAAACAATGACAGTGCAGCTGTGGCTGCTCTCCTGAGGGAGAGAGGAGGAACGGAGATGGACAGAGCTTCTCTATCGCTCCATCACTGCCTTGCTTTTGGGTAGGTGCTCCTGAAGTCTTTGCTGGTGCTACTAACTTCTAAATTTGGGAGCACCAGTGCTACCAAGAAAAAAAGTTAATTTCGAGCCCTGCATAGTAATAACTGCTGTTCATCACTCATCTGTAGTCGGCTCACTCGGCGACCATTTTGACTTAAAATATTATTATTGTCATTTTTATATTGTTACTATTATTCTCCCCACCGATTCTAAAGTGAGAGATCATTAGGCCCATTATTGCACAATCTATTCTGTGTTAACAGGAGCCTATATTATTAAACTTGATACCTATATGGCTATAAAGACTACGCCTTTTCTTTCTTTTTTTTTCATGTTTTGGGCATTGGGGTGCGTCAGCTAAATCAGGAGGTAGAAGTGGGTGCGCAAACTGATAAGTTTGGGAACCGCTGGATTAGGGCATTTGCATGGAAAGCGCATCTCTACTTATGAAATTCTCTACTTATGAAATTTCTTCCAGAACCAATTAATTTCGTAAGTAGAGGTACCACTGTACAGACAAGAATGGGCAAAACTTCCTCTTTGTCACTGACAGCATGTTGCTGAAGCTGGTTATGTATGCTGTGTGTCTTTTGATATTTCATTGTAAGTCGTTTGTCTTTATTGATTACAATTTATTGTGCATTTAAGTTGAAGTTTGACTAATGTTAATTTAATCATGAATTTAACTCATTTCATGTTTGTAATTTAACTATGCATTTGAATAATTTCATGTTTGAACCTATTGTTTCATGGGCATATTACAGTATGTTAATTGTTTGCCTGCTTCACAGAACCACTAGCATACTTCATTGGCACTCATCCAGAGTGTCCCCAATAAAGGACTTGAACACAACCTTTGCTTCCTGTGCGGTCAGTGTGGCTGCCAGCTAGAACTTTAATTCCCAACAGCCATGTACCGCAAAATCTTGGGTGACATCCGCCTTGCTTCCGCCAGGACACTGAATGTGGGTCATGGATGGGTCTTCCAGCATGACAATGACCCAAAATATACAGCCAAGGAAACAAAGGAGTGGCTCCATAAGAAGCACATCAAGGCCATAGTATGGCCTAGCCAGTCTCCTGACCTTACTCCTATTGAAAATCTATGGAGAGAGCTGAAGCTTTGAGTTTCCAAGCGCCAGCCTCAAAACCTTCAGGATTTGGAGATGATGTGCAGAGACGAGTAGACAAAAATTACTCCTGATGTGTGTGCAAACCTAGTAAGCAACTACAAGAAACATCTGTCAGCTGTGGTTGCCAACAAGGATTTTGCCACCAAGTATTAGATCATGTTTTGCAAGGGGATCAAATACTTATTTCCCTCAATGATGTGCAAATTAATTTTTATTTTTTATTTCATTTAATTTTCTCAATATTTTTCTTAATATTCTTTTTACAACTGATAAAGTAAAGCTGCCATAAAAATCCGAGACTATTAATTTATTTCTTAGAATAACAAGTGCCAAAAACGGCGGGAGATCAAATGCTTATTTACTTCACTGTATATGTTGGTGTGAGAGAAGAGGATGCAGAAGACGAAGAGTTAGAAGGAGGCAATTGATTCGCATTGGCAACCCCTGAAGGGAAAAGTCGAAAGGAAAAGAATAATATGTATGCATGTCAGTTATATTAATGGAAATAATTTCCCCACGGGGGATAGAGTTTTTTCTTTCTTTCTTAAATAATTTAATAGCAATATTGGATTTGAAGGTCCTGTAATTCAAAATTAAATGAATTAAATAAACGAATGCACAGTTAAAAGGTTTGCCTCTGAGGGCTTTACAATTTTGTATAGACCACTCTCTACCTTTAGACCCTCAAACAGCTTGAAGAAAAAATCTAACATGCAAGAGATGTTAAAAGTACAGAGCACAGCAAGTGACAGTTAGCACAACGACCAAAGTCCATGGTGATAGGTGACTGAGTGTGGGAGTATGTTAATGAATTAGTCCACATAGGAACCAAATGCTTAAATAGGTTAAACATTAATGGCAAATTGTTCCTCTATCTGTTGCGCTGGCAAACATGGTCACATCTTAACTATTGACATTATTTGTACACAGTGACAAAGTGAAAGGTAATTGTTAAAATCCTTCTCAATACTTAAAAAAGTTATACCAAGCAATTTGTAGGATATGTCTACAAGTCTTGTTTATTTGATCCATAATTTGTTTCCTTCATTCCTATACTGGAGACTTGTGGATCATGAGAGAATATGGACTGGATGAATGAAATGAATTAATTACAGCCTAAGCATTTATCAGACCATATATATGCAAACATGTTCTTTCTGAAGAATACATCTGAATTGTTTATTTTATTGATTTTGAGAAGACATTTGCCTCAAGATTGTTATGCCTTTGATTTCATCTAGCACATGTTTGTTGCTAGACAGAAAATGAAATACTGACAATAACCTTCATATAGATCACAAAAAACAAGACAAAAAGCAGCCTGTGCAAAACTTCAGTATCATAGTCGCACATTTGCTCATGGAATGCCTCAGCTCAACATTGCGCTCAGATACAAGCTCTCATATCAACATTACATGACAAAAAATTGTACACTTACCCATAATATGGTGTAAAAATAGCAATCTCCTGTGCGCATTGACATATGGTATCATTATTCCTGACAATTATGTTTCCATGCGTCTTGGCAAATACCTGAAAGAAGCAAATACAAGATGTGTAAAGACAACCATTATCTTTAAAACTGAAAGGAATCACACACTCTGCAGTCAGATTTCACTGTCAGACTCTACGTCACTGGATATGGACATTTGGACTTTCCAGGCAAGTATTACATCACAATGAAACTGAAAATACCTGAGATAAGTGTGGTTAATGTGTGAAACGTGCATTGATTCAAGTTTACCTTTAGATCTGAAACAGTCCAGAAAATATTAAACGTACCAGGATTCAAGATTGAACACAAGGATAATTAAACTGAAGATATCACTGTCATTCAGTTGTTGTTTTTATCCTTCTCATGTACTGTATATTGGCCCATGGATAAGCTGTTAAAACATAGCTTTCATTCTGAAACACAAAAGGTGCAGCTTTTATCACATACTACAAGTTATAAGTAAAGTTTTGACTTTAAAACAAGTTTAGTTCACAAATATTTTCCTGAATTCTTTGATCAAGAATTCCTATCTCCTTTATTGATGGCATACACCTGGATGCCTGCAAACCACTCTCCAGGCCTTCACCCATGGGGTCTGATCAGGGACATGGGTATATCCTCCCATGGACCCACCAGCCACAGGAGGAGCTGGTGGGTCACAGACAAGGTCCCATTATCTTTTTTCTTGCAAAGGCCATAGTTAGAGAGGAGGAGCAGTGATGGGTGGCCAAACTGGTAAATGAAGGGTACTCCACAGACGGCCAGAGCAAGGAAAAGGACACAACTCTCACAATAGAGACAGTGCTGTCACTAGCTTGTAATAAATTTTGTGTTGAAGGTGGACCTCAGGTGAGAACCTGTTTACCAACTATTATTGGCGCCCCTGCTTAAAGTTTAGTCATTAACCTTTGCAACATCTTCAGGAGGATGTGAGGAAGGTAGAGCTGAGAAAAGGCCACCCTGTTTATGTTCTGAGGTGCTAATACCAGCCTTCATTGTTTATTGTAGACGCCTTTGAACTTGCCCACTAAAGTTAGCTAGATCCAGCAGAGGGACTATATCCCCAGTAGCAAACCTAGAAAATCATTTGCGTCCACCTTGGTGACTTCAATGGAATGACCACAAGCTTTACACAGCACCCATCAGCCCACATGTAATCGGCCCTAACTGGCCAGTTACATTTATAATGACGGTGAAAACTTTGACTGTCGATGGCCGAAGAATTGAAGGAGACGTGGAGCAGATCCGTTGTGTTTTTATTTTTCTCTCTCTCCAGACCTCCAGCACGAGGATGCCTGGGCGTGTGCACCCCCAATAATTGCCCCACCGAAACACAAGAAATCATGGAAATAAAAACAAAGTAAATGTAAAATTTGGGGAAGTGTTGCACACTTGGACGTAAATAAACGGACTTCCAGGGACTTTTTAGGTTCTTTTACTTGAAAAAATGCTGAAACACAGACACATGCACATCAGCCTCTTCTCTGTGCGCTGCAGGCTGTCCATATACACAATATGGAACAGCTAATCACCCCGCAACTACTTGAAACATTCCCCATATTCTGTACATTCATGCCAGTTGTATTTTGGTCAGAAGGCAACACATTCATACGCAAATTATACATCCACATCCTTACTTTAATGTACTTTTGCCTACCTGAAACACACAGACACAATCACATCAGCCTCTTCTCTGTGCGCCGCAGGCTGTCCATATACACAGTATGGAATAGCTGCCCGCGCCTTCCTAAGGACCTCTAAGGCCACCTGGCTGCCCAAAGTACCTGTGTGAACTCTGCTCATTGTACCCATGCATTCGTTACTAAAATACTAAATTTGACATTGTACATGAACAGAATATGAGCCCACAAAATCATAAACTGAAATAATAGAATTACAAAAACAATACAGGGTGATAGGGGGTGCTTAGTGTCTTAACATGTGTCCCACAGAAGTTCATTAAAAAAATTAAAAAAATTAAATTATATATATATGTTTATATATATATATGTTTATATATATATGTTTATATATATATATGTTTATATATATATGTTTATATATATATATGTTTATATGATATGTGTAACAGTGATATATATATATATATATATATATATATATATATATATATATATATATATATATATATATATATATATATATATATATAAACATATATATATATCACTGTTACACATATCATATATCTATTTCAGTCTTGAATTACCTTCAGCCAAATTTTGTATTAAGTGACTGGTAATGATAAATCAAAATTGTACCCATGCATTCGTTACTAAAATACTAAATTTGACATTGCACATGAACAGAATATGAGCCCACAAAATCATAAACTGAAATAATAAAATTACAAAAACAATACAGGGTGATAGGGGGTGCTTAGTGTCTTAACATGTGTCCCACAGAAGTTCATTAAAAAAATTTTAAAAATTAAATTATATATATATATGTTTATATATATATATATATATATATATATATATATATATATATATATATATATATATATATATATATATATATATATATATATATATATATATATATATATATATCACTGTTACACATATCATATATCTATTTCAGTCTTGAATTACCTTCAGCCAAATTTTGTATTAAGTGACTGGTAATGATAAATCAAAATAAAGGAAACTTCACATGAATTTATATGATCAGTGAATTATTTATTTTGCACAGCACAATTTGTGTATTTGCATACTAGTAATTTATTTAATTACATTTAACCTTTATTTTACTAGGTAAGATCAATTGAGAACAATTTACTCATTCATTATGATGACCTGGTGGTTATAAAGCTGTAAGTGACAGTATAATACAAATGGGTTAAACAAGCTACTGTATCTGAGACACACTGACATGCTCAGTTGCTAAACAACTCATTCGCGTCAGGGCTGGGGTGGACCCTGTCTACCAACGACTGTGTCCAGTCACTGCCTGGGTGGTTGAAATTGAGATATTTAGAGAACTTTTAAACAATTAACTGATTCTCCATAAAACTGAGGATTTTTTTCCAGGCATCTTCCTGGGCAGCAGCGTGAGATGCCAGATTTCCTCCCCAAAGACACATCACTAGAAGACAATGAAAACAGGGAAGCAGTCCTTTTATTATTACTTTTCATTACAGTCCAAATCACAATAATCATTCTGTCATTACAATGCAATGACAACAGTAAATAAAGGCTGATTAATATCTTCACCACTGTTTTTATGTTCCATACATCAAAGTTATGACCAGCTTCTTAATACTTCAAAAAAGTTTAAGTAATGTCAATGCTAATAAAAACTCTAAAATAAGATTTGCTTTAACAAACTATGCCACTCTCAGATTGGACTTACTTTTTTTTGGTTTCACGGACCACAGGGATACTTTTGAATTTGGTGAGTAAGGTGGTTCTATGAGGTGACCAGCACCAGGATATGACAAGTAGGTGAACAGTTGGGACTTGCCTGCAGCACTGAGGGTCTCCTCTATCTGATGACCAACAAGCAATAAGTGTCTAGTGAGTGCATTAATGCATAAAAAGCATCAATGTATCAGTTGCAGCAGAGCACAGCATATTACATCACGGTACAGCACATCACAGCATATCAGTGCACTGTATTTGCTTAATGCTTGTCAATATAAATAGCACTGGAAAAAACACATACCAGCTTTGCATTCTCTGTGACAGCAATGGAAAGGTCATCTTCACTTGCTATGTACAATACCGGACATGTGATTTTCTCTATCTATAATGACACAAGAGAAACTTTTGTATCCTGTAATTGATACGAACAATTGATTTGTACAGTGATTCCATGTGTGTGTGTGTGTGTGTGTGTGTGTGTGTGTGTGTGTGTGTGTGTGTGTGTGTTGTGTATATGTATGTTGATTGTTTTTTGGTTCAGGAGGTTGAGGAAAATCTTTCACCTTCACTTTGCTCCCAGGGTCAAGGTTACCAGGGAAGGAGGCATCTCTGAAAGTCACGTGGCCTTGATTATCATACCACCAATATTTCTTCTCACTAAGAAGTATAAGAGGAAATAACTGAGAACATTTTCTGTGATGTACATTTCTAGTGTCTCAGTTTCTTAAAGTCCGAGGGACAACAACCTCAATGCAAAAGTTACAATATGAAATATATTGAAACCTTTAAATGCAACGATTTCTGATTCTGATTTAACATACTGTATATTTAGTTAAATATAGAACAAAGGTAACATTAAACTTGTTTTTTATAAATATATGCTCATTTTAAATTGGTTATGTAGGACATCGCCAGCACGATGGCAAAGAGGGTCGCAGCATTGCCTTCCACTATGGGCCTTTCTGTGCGGAGTTTGTATCTTCTCCCTGTGTTTCAATCGGTTCTCTCTCTATCCCACCACCAAAAACATGCAATTTAGGTGAATTGATCAATTGTCTGTAGGTGAGAGGCTGTTTGTCTTTCTGTGTAGTCCTGCCATGATCTTGTGACTTGTCCAGGCTGTACCCTGCGAAACCCCTGACCCAAAATTGGATCAGCAGTTGAAGATGAGACAATTACTAGAGTCTCGTATTCATGGAGATAAATGAATGAATGAACGAACGAATGAATGAATGAATGAACGTCTACAACTCAAGTAAAAAACTGTGAGAGGAGAATGCTTATTGTTGTCAAATATCATGATCTCTTTTAAGAGATTAGGAAGAGGACACTTGTTGACAAAGTGGAATTCTGTCTCATTCTTGCTGGATATACACATTCATTACTGTACATACATTGTCTGGATGACAACATATGTTGTTCCAATACCTGCATACCTTTCAGCGGTAATAAGCTCTCACAGATACAGGTTATTATACTATTGCCACAACCCCATCTCATCACAGATGCTGGCTTTTCAACTTTATGCTCTCCTTTTAACTGGGGGGAAACAGACAAAACAATCTAAATCAAATATTTCTTTTCCACATCAATTAATCCAAGATGAGATCAGGCCCAGAAAAAATCTGATGATTACTACACATGTAGGGCTTGTGCTTTGTATGGTAGAACCATAACTGGCATTGCTGACTGCAGTGACAAACTGGCAAAGTTTTTCCAAAGTGTTGCCGAGCCCAGCAGTAATATGCTTTATAGTATCACAGTGGTTTTCACTGCAGCATCGACTGTAGTAGGGGTGTAATCCAAAGTGAGATGTCTCTCCTGTTAACAGCATCTGTTCAAGATTCATAACAATAAGCTGAGGACGAAAACATGCATACAAATACATGCAAAGACATTTTAAAAATTTATTGTAGAAATAATGAGCAGAACTCAATCTCAAATTTACTCTTATCCTATAGATCAGTGGTCCCCAACCCCCGGGCCGCGGACCGGTACCGGTCCGTTGGTCATTTGGTACCGGGCCGCTCAGAAAGAAGAATTTATTTACATTACTTCCGTTTTATTTATTTCGGAGTCTGAAAGACGTTACATTTGAAAAGTGACATCTGTGTGGAATGACGTACTGACATCTTCATGCGTCTGTCCCGCTTGACGGGTCTCGGTCACGTGACAGGTTATCAACACACACACAATGAAGCGACCATAAACGCACCAGTGTTCTGGATTAAAGTCAAGGCAGATTATCCTGAGATCACCCAAAAAGTATCGAAAACCCTGCTTCCATTTCCAACCTCCTGTCTTTGTGAAGCGATTTTCTGCTGTGACCGAAAACCAAACCAAACTGCGGAGTAGAGCAGACATATGGAACAGACTTCAGGTGTCATTGTCTCCCGTTACCCTTAGATCAGTGGTCCTCATCCACTAATTCTCATTATTGTAATTATTATTATTTGATTGACTTGTTCACCTTTCTATTGGAAATGATCAATATTTCTCCTGCGTTGAATGCACTGATTGTAAGTCGCCAAATTTCAAAATAAACTTCATCAGTGCAGTCACTTGAATCTAGTTTTTAATGTAATTATTTCTTACAATTATTTCATTTACAGAGACGAAATAGAGATGTTGATTACCAATTTATGAAAAAAAGTTTGTTTATTGTCTGTTGATGTCTACATTTTACATAAAACCACTGCGGACAATTTATTATTAGACTACAGCTGTCCTGGCGTCATTAATGATTATCGAGCAAATGAAGACAAGTCCGTGAAAATATTGTCTTAGATGAAACCAGTCTGTGGTGCAAAAAAGGTTGGGGACTGCTGCCATAGATAGTTCCTTCAGTGGGTATAATATCCCCTCATCTGTGAAGTCTCATTATGAACATTAAATCTGCCTGTTTACCCTGGGGTGTCAAAGTTGTCATCTCCTTGCATTTTTTGTTAATGTGGATGACAAATACCTGCAAAAAGCTTTTCAATCTAACCTAACTGGCATGTCATTAACTAGCTAACATAACCAAAAACATAAAAATTCAATGAACAATGTTTGATTTGAAAGTCTTTTGCTTCTTGCTGATTGGTTTGCCGTATTGTTGTGTCAAAAGAAGAAAGGGTGTTTACAGTTCACTTATTTATTCACTTTAAGATATTGTTAACAGTGGCTAGCAATAATGTATAATAACAGTAATAATAACAACAAAGCAGGATGCTATAAATTAGTCTGCTAAATTTTTGGGGGCTACTTTTTTATTGATGTAAGAACATCACAAAATCTGTGAAGCATCTAATTGTTCTATGGACCAGCTGCTGCAGTTTTATTTAAAACAAGGGAGAACAAAAAAATAAAATACTGCATTATGAAGCAGTGTGAAACTGGGTACGTTTAATAGGCATGAAACACTGCTTAACACTACCACACTTCTACCAGATTTAAAATGCAACTGAGTTTGTGTGATAAGAGTAACTTGCATCGCATCTGCTGTCTACTAGTGTTTTCAGTGCTTTTTGTCAAACATGTTTGACAGCATTTTGAAGACCAAATCCATTATTCATTCACTCCTCATTCATACTTGGTGATGGTAGACTACGTGTAGCCACAGCTGCCATGGGGCATACTGATGGTAACTTGGAAGCCAATCTGCGCCAACAGCCTCTCAGACCACCACTGGGACATTCACTCACACCTGCGAGTTTCTTCCCGGAGACAAGGAGGGTAAGGTATCTTGCCCAAGGACACAACAACAAATGACTAGACGGGAGCAGGAACCGCCAATGCTGTG
This sequence comes from Antennarius striatus, assembly GCF_040054535.1. Taxonomy (NCBI): domain Eukaryota; kingdom Metazoa; phylum Chordata; class Actinopteri; order Lophiiformes; family Antennariidae; genus Antennarius; species Antennarius striatus. Next base: position 16,680,210 of record NC_090780.1, on the reverse strand, counting down.
ATAACTGGACGACCCACTCTACCAACTGAGCCACAGCCACCTCATACTTCTGCTTGTTGGTGAAGCCCACAGCACACACTGTTTGTAATGCTGATGCTAACAGGCACAAAATAAGATTACTTGAAGAGTTTGAAATCGGATAGGACTCGCTCAAGTCATGTCATACATTCTTAGTATTAGATCCTTCAACACGGCCTCAGGAAATGCAAAACCTCTACAGTTTTGGAAAGACAACAGTATTCACAAGAAAATTGAGGCCAACTTGCAACTCGAAAAAGACATCACTAGAACAGAATGCTTGTGCATAAAACTGACAGAAAAATGCCTGGGAGGCACTTCTGTTTATGACTTGGTCCAAATAATAAACACAAGTAAACCAATTGCTTAATACAATGTCAATAAGGTGGTTAAGCTGTCGTTTACATTGTCTTTTAGGAGTGCAGCTTGTAACACGGGATTCTCACATTTCAACATAACAAAAACCAAGCACAGGTCTTTTGTCACATGATAGTTTCTCCTGATACACATTAATCTGTGAAAGCAGACCACAGAGACATTTAAGCAAAAGCAAGCTGTTGACTTGGGGATAGAGACAGCTTATTGGAGGGTCAACTAAGAATGGGGAAGTGCATCTGCAAAATCTTCATCATCTACCATGCAGGAAGCTGAAGTAGAGGACAGTGGATGTGATACTGAGGAGGGCAGTATACTCCTGGTACTTACCTGAGCAGCGCACTGAAAACGTTACATGTACCCCTAGTTATAATACTTTCTGCACCTTTGTTGACATTTACCAGTCAGAGGTTTCCGTCCTACCCTCTGCATCCAAGAGCTTGATATTACTTCCTACAGGACCATTGATGCAGATTAAACAGGCTGGCTGGAAAGAAGAACAGACATTATTTCCAGTCAATGAGAAGTTAGTTCGCCAAACCCATTAAATATAGATGTCATGAAATCATTTTCTTTCTTAATTTCCTTTTTATGGGAGTCCCAAAAGTCTTTTTGGGATGGCATCCATCACAACTTTCCAGGGTCAGAAATGCTGTCATCACAAATTTAATTTTAGCACCTTGCACCACATTAACAATCAGGACATCCAATTCATCATCATCCTCATAATGCCATTGACTACTAAACTACATTCATCACTATGAATGACAACATTGATAGTTCCCTCTGCAGTAAGTATGAACATTGTTGAGCATAAATCGTAAGGACACTAATGACCTGATTTTAGATAACAACGTTGATTCAAGATGGCTGAGTAGTCCAGAGAGAACACACTGTCCATGTCACGACTGGACCGATTTTATTTTTTTACCTACCATTGTAATGTTTTTAAGAACTGTTCCATTTTGCCAGCTGGTCCTATAGATGGTGCTTTAGTACAGTGTTGTATTTTATTAACAAAATAAAAGCTGGAAGTGCTTTCTGGATTTTTAATATAACACTTTTTAATCTGACAAATATTTCAGTACTGCTTTCATAGTATTTTGGAATGGTATATGAAAGAAAAAACATTATTTTAGCTCTCTGCAGCAATGGTGGGATGTAGGAAAAAGCCAGATTAAAAATCTGTGCCTAAAGTACACTCACAATATCGCCAGTGACTTGGTCAGATCTATCAGAGATCTGGAGAGATGTGGCAGAACTGCAGACTTTAGCAGAGTCCACAGGAGAAAGAGCACATATTATGTCCCTCTAAGACCAAAAGTGTGCTTTAGCTGAGGTGCTGGGTATGTGCGAAAGAAGCACTATGGTACGCAGTAAGTCTAGCAATATTACTCTGATGCCATTTAAGTGAGGTCCCTCTGCCAAAGTCTACTGGGAGAAAAGTGAGTCTCTTGTGGTGTGAGACGGGGTGGAGGAGATCCGACTCCTCCCCGATAAACTGAAATGGAACAAAAATGGGTTTAAATACCTTTGAATTTATCTGGGAGACCAGAATGTTGTTGAAAAAGAACTGGAAAAAAAGATGAACTGGTGGCTAAAAGCTGGAAATGAATTTGATCAAAACTGGCTTTTAGAGGTGAAGTTTTAATTGTTCACAACTTGTTTGCATCAATGTTGTGGCATCAACTGTCCTGCGTTGACCTCCCACTATCGTTGCTGGCAAAAATCTAGGCAGTGATGATGAACGTTTTCTGCGACTGCTGTCACTGGGTTCCTCAGAGAGTCCTCTGTTTGCCGATAGAGGAACAAGGTCAGGGGCTCATACATCTGGCCAGCAGGGGAGCTGCTTTCCGACTGCAATTCATCCAGTGCTTCCTGACTGGCCGTGAGTACTTGGTTTGGTGGCCCACATGCAGGCAAACATGGCCCAGTAATGGGGACTAATGCATGATCGATTGTTGTTTTAAAACTTTTTTAAAAAATCTTTCTTTCTCAGTTTGAATTAAGTTGAATTAATTCAAATTAATGAACTGTTCACTAACAGTGTTGCAGAGTTCACTAAAACAAGTAATTGTTACTTAACAAGTAACATATACTACATGATCAAACTTTATTTAGATATATTTGTATGATTGATTGATTGATAAAATATTTGATTGACTGATTCTATTGTTAAATATGTTCCTCCAAAATGAACAGATGTGATTTTCTTGCATTCATCAAACTGTAGATTTACTGGATGATAAATTCAGACGTACGTTGATACCAGTCTGTGTTGCAGTTCGAAGAGTCAGGTAGGCTCCGAAGGACAGACCAATGATTCCAACTCTGTCTGCACAGACCTGATGATGATTCTGAAGTAGCTGGAAGGCTGACTGTCCAGTTGAAACAATATGTTGAGGAAATGACTTGAAATTAATAATATTTTTAATATGATATTTTTGGAAACAGCTAAGATATCATGAAAAAGGATATGGTATCCTACCCTGAAGTATGAATCACCAACATTAATGGTTTTTCTTGGGCCAGGTAAATCTTTGTGATCTTTGTAAGCAAGGGACATGCTTGCATAGCCTCTGGAAGCGAACAGTGCAGCGCGGTATTCCATCAGTCCTCCACTAAATCCCCACAGGTCCAACATGGCTGGAAATGGACCTGGGCCTGCAGGAAGTCCACAGTGTGGTGTTCAAAACCCATGAAGTTTCAGTGCTAGTTGCAAGCACCTCAAATCTTGTTCTCACCTGGTGGAAAAAACAGCGTAGCTACAAGACCATCCTGGCGAATCTCTATTCTATGTACACCTGATGCCATGTACCAACGCTCAATAGTTGTAGCAGCAAGCTCAGTACTATGTCCCTCACTGGGTGAAACATGACCCTCCAGTAAGGACACAAGCGTGACAAATGGAGTCTCTACATTTTGTTTTTTTAGCCTGTAAAAAAGAGCAAAAATCTCACCAGCCTTTTCTTGTGGCCTTTAACTGCATATATAACAAGCATTTAACAAAATGAAAATATCCCCACAATGCTCAAGAAAACCTGTGAGACAGACGTAAATATGACATTATATAATGTATATGGTATTATGTTAATTCACATTTCTTTTATCTCAATGAAAACTTTGTTTATTACATGCCTTACACCTTCTCTTGATCCAGGAGCTTGGTGCTGGCTCCAGAACAGTCCCATTGGTTCACAGCCCAAATATGAACCCCCAACTGAATGATCCCTTGTCACTATGAAAAGGTAAAAGGAGATCATCAACTGCCTGCATACAAGAAACTCAGTAAATGTGTCTAAAAGTTGTACCCAGAATGATTGGTGCTACATTCCTGCTCTGCCACAGTACGACATCATAGTAAGAAATATAAGATTAAATTATGCAAAAAAACCAAAACCAAAATCAAATCAAGTGCAATACAATTCATTGGTATAATTACATACATTATTTTATTTTGCGATGTTTATTGGAAAAATAATTTTTTCTTGTTTTTCAAGTGTTGTTCATATGAATCTATTACATTCGTGGTAAATGCAAACTGTACTCTTGTCTAAAGTCAGTGATCCTCACAGTTAACGGTTCCATCTGCTTTTGTATTATAATGTGCAAATGCCTCCCACAGGTCACCCTCCTCACTATGCATCTGTGCATGTAGTGTCACAGGATAGTGTGGGGGCAGGAAGCATCCTGTAATGCAGATCTGTTCATCTATGAGGGGGTGAACAGGAACTGCTGACAGCAGGGGGGCTGATCGAAAGCTGCTCTTCCACCGAAGTCCACCTATAGGGATAAGAAAAAAAATTCTTTCTTGTAATGTTTTTGAAGATAAAACTACGTTCAGGACTCATAGGGCTAAGAAGATCTCTGAGCAGGTATTTTTTGTTGTTGTTGTTGAGGTTGGATATGGTGCATTGTGTGGTTGTGTGTAATAGAATAGGCTTTGAAATTCAGTAGCATGACCTACAGAATTTATTGGACAATATAACTGCAAATAAGAAAAACTTTTTTGATGAAGGATTTGAAAAAAGAATTGTAAAAAAAATCTGGTCAAATCTTACTAGAAGCTGAACTTTGTAATAAAATGCATTTTTGCCAAGTATTGATTAATTACATTACTTGGTCTCCCACACGTAAAATTTAATTGAATAAATTAAGTCAAAGAGTATCAAAGTAATGTAGCCGCAAGAGGACACAGGCCAGTGTCTTATTGTGCTGGTCCCAAGCCCAGATAAATACAGAAGGTTGCGTCAGGAAGGGCATCCGGCATAAAACTTTTGCCAAATCAAACATGTGAATCAAACCTATGACTTCCATACCGGATCGGTGGAGGCCCGGGTTAAAAACGACCACCATCAGTGCTGTTCACCTACAGGGTGCCGGTGAAAATTGGACTACTGTTAGTCAAAGAAGGAGAAGAGGAAAATGTGTTCGTAGGAAGACAGAGATGAAGAACGCCAAGAGTATAGGATTGAGGGTCAGGACGTTGAATGTTGGGACTATAACAGCAAAAGGTAGAGAGTTGGTTTACATGATGCAGAGGAGGAAGGTAGACATACTGTGTGTCCAGGAGACCAGGTGGAAAGGTAGCAAGGCTACAAGTTTAGGAGCAGGGTTCAAGTTGTTCTATCATTGTGTAGGAGTTATCTTGAAGGAGGGGTTTGTTAAGAATGTCCTAGAGGTAAAAAGAGTGTCAGATAGAGTTATGAGTATGAAGCTAGAAATAGAAGGCATGATGTTAGTGGGTATGCTCCACAGGTAGGATGTGAGCTGGAGGAGAAGGAGAAATTCTGGTTGGACTTTGATGAGGTGATGCAAAGCATACCTAGAAGTGAGAGAGTTGTCATTGGTGCAGACTTCAATGGACATGTTGGTGCAGGAAACAGAGGTGATAAGGAGGTGAGGGGCAGGACAGTAACGCAGAAGGACAGATGGTAGTTGACTTTGCAAAAAGGATGGAAATGGCTATAGTGAATACTTTCTTCCAGGAGAGGCAGGAACATAGGGTCACCTATAAGAGTGGAGGTAGGAGCACACAGGTAGACTACATCTTGTGTAGACGGGGAAATCTGAAGGAGCTCAGTGACTGCAAAGTAGTGGTAGGCGAGAGTGTAGCCAAACAGCATAGGATGGTGGTGTGTAGGATGACTCTTGTTGTGAGGAAGATGAAGAGGACAAAGACAGAGCAGAGGACGAAATGGTGGAAGCTGAAAAAGGAAGAGTATTGCATGACCTTTAGGAAGGAGTTAAGACAGGCTCTGGGTGGTAAGGAGGGGTTTCCAGATGATTGGACAACTACAGCTAATGGGAACAGGGACACAGGTAGGAGAGTACTTGGTGTGTCATCTGGAAGGAAAGTAGATAAGGAGACTTGGTGGTGGAATGAGGACGTACAGGAGTGTATACAGAAGAAAGAGGTTAGGTAAGAAGAAGTGGGACACTGAGAGGACTGAGGAGAGTAGACAGGAGTACAGGGACATGCAGCGTAAGGTGAAGGTAGCGGTAGCAAAGGCCAAACAAGGGGCTTAAGATGACTTGTATGCTAGGTTGGACAGTAAGGAGGGAGAGACTGATCTATACAGGTTGGCAAGACAGAGAGACAGAGATGGGAAGGATGTGCAGCAGGTTAGGGTGATTAAGGATAGGGATGGAAGTCTATTGACAGGTGCCAGTAGTGTAATGGGAAGATGGAAAGAGTACTTTGAAGAGTTTATGAATGTGGAAAATGAGAGAGAACAAAGACTAGAAGAGGTGACTGTTGAGGACCAGGAAGTAGCAAAGATTAGTCAGGATGAAGTGAGGAGGGCATTGAAGAGGATGCATAGTGGAAAGGCAGTCGGTCCTGATGATATACTGTACCTGTAGGGTTTGGAAGTGTCGAGGAGAGGTGGCAGTAGAGTTCCTGACTGGGTTGTTTAACAGGATCTTAGATAGTGAGAAGATGCCTGAGGAATGGAGGAGAAGTGTGCTGCTGCCCATTTTTAAGAACAAGGGAGATGTGCAGAGTTGTGGCAACAACAAAGCAATACAATGAGCAATACAATGATGATGAGCAATACAATGAAGTTATGGGAAAGAGTAGTGCTAGCTAGACTAAGGGCAAAAGTGAGCATTTGTGAGCAGCAGTATGGTTTCATGCCAAAAAAGAGTACTACAGATGCAGTATTTGCTTTGAGGATGTTGATAGAGAAGTACAGAGAAGGGAGAAGGCCAGAGGGAGCGGCATTGTGTTTTTGTAGATCTCGAGAAAGCTTATGACAGGGTGCCCAGAGAGGAACTGTGGTATTGTATGAGGAAGTCTGGAGTGGAAGAGAAGTATGTGAGAGCGGTGCAGGACATGTATGAGGACTGTAAGACAGTGGTGAGGTGTGCTGTAGGTGTGACAGAGGAGTTCAAGGACTGCATCAGGGATCAGCTCCGAGTCCTTCTTGTTCGCTATGGTGATGGACAGGCTGACAGACAAGGTTAGACAGGAATTTCCATGGACCATGATGTTTGCAGATGGCATTGTGACCTGCAGTGAGAGCAGGGAACAAGTGGAGGAGAAGCTAGAGAGGTGGAGGTTTGTACATGTGTGTGAATGAAAGGGACCCAAGTGGAAGAGTGAGGTTACAGGGAGAAGAAATCAAGAAGGTGGAGGATTTTAAGTACTCAGGGTCAACAGTCCAGAGCAGAGAGTGTGGAAAAGAGTTGAATAAGCAACTCTTTTCCACTCTTTTCCACTCGTTCCATCCTACAGGTATGATGGAACGAGTGGGGGAAAGTGTCAGGTGTGATGTGTGAAAGAGTTTCAGCTAAAATGAAAGGAAAGGTGTACAAAACTGTGGTGAGACCAACAATGTTGTTTGGTCTAGAGACAGTGTCACTGAGGAAAAGACAGGAGGCAGAGCTGGAGGTAGCAGAGAGGAAGATGCCGAGGTTCTCTCTGGGAGTGACCATGATAGATAGGATCAGGAATGAGTACATCAGAGGGACAGCACATGTTAGAGGTTTTGGAGATAAAGTCAGGGAGGCCAGACTGAGATGGTTTGGACATATCCAGAGGAGAGATAGTGAATATATTGGTAGAAGGATGCTGAGTTTTGAACTGCCAGGCAAGAGGCCTAGAGGAAGACCAAAGAGGAGGTTTATGGATATAGTGAAAGAGGACATGAAGGTAGTTGGTGTGAGAGAAGAGGATGCAAAAGACAGGGTTAGATGGGGGCAACTGATTCGCTGTGGCGACCCCTGAAGGGAAGAGCCGAAAGGAAAAGAAGAAGAAAGAGTATCAAAGGAAATATATTCATTAATTTTCTTAGAGATGAGACAATCTTCTTCAGCCACATATCCAAGGTATGAGTGACGAGAAGCAGGGTACACAGACCACCATACATGCTCACACATTGCGGACAGTTGACAGGAATTTTTGGCAATCTTCTGGTGGTGGGAGTAAGCCAGAGATCCTGGAGGAACCCACACATATAAACTGCACAGAAAAGCCCCAGTCAAATCTGGGTCCTTCTTTCTATGAGGTAAAAGTGCTACCCACTGTACCACCATGCTGCCCAAAGGAAATACATATAAAGGTTAAACAACTTGGCTCTCTTTTAGCTATTATTTAAAGTGTCTATGTACTGTAGGTTCTCAGTTATCCAGGTCATGGTTATCCAAAGCTGTTTAAGTCAATCCACTGGCCGTTAAGAAAAGATTTTGAAGACGTTCCATCTTTCATCCAAGAGACTTCTTCAGTTCAGAACTGAAAGTCAAAACAACGACCAAAGTCCATGGTAGGTGAACTGATTGTGGGAACATATTAATGAATTATTCCACACAGGAACCAAATGCTTAAACAGGTTAGAATTTTTGGCTACGTGTTCCTCTACCCTCAAACATGGTCACATCTTCACTATTGACAATATTTGTACACAGCGATGAAGAGAAGGATAATTGTTAAAATTCTTCTCATTTCCCCATAAAAATATCCCAAGCCATTGCTCCATTATAGGATATGTCTACAAGTATTATTTCTTCAATCCATAAATTGTTTTCTTCATTTTTAAACTGGAGACTTGTGTACCACCACAAGAAAGATGGATTTGAATGGAATTGACTTTATTATAGCCAGAGCATGTAGCCAGATCATGTATATGCAGTCACATTCATTGCAAGAATACATCTCCATTTGTTTATTGTATTGATTTTGAGAAGACATTTGACTTCAGTAGCAAGAACTTCTTGTGGAACTTTGATGTCGTATAGCATGTGTTTGTGGCTAGACAGAAAATGAAAGAGAGAAAATGAAATACTGACAATCACCTTCATACACATCACAAATCCAAAACAGAACAAAAAGCAGATTTTTATAAGCGTACGGTATCATAGTAGCATATTTACTCAGGGAATGTTTCAGCTCAACATTGTGCGCAGACACAAGCTCTCAAACAAATATTTTATATAAAGCTATGATCTTACCCACAATACGGTGTAAAAATACCAGACTCCTGTGTGCGTTGACATATGCTATCATTATTCCTGACAAGTATGTTTCCGTGTATCTTGAAAAATACCTGAAAAAAAGCACATACGAGATGTGTAAAGAAAACATTTACCTTAAAAATTGATCCAAGGATAAAATGTACACTCTGTTGCGAAATTACACAAACATACCTCACTGGTAGTGGACATTTGGACTTTCCAGCCCAGTATTGCATCACAATGTAAATATAAATAATTGAGATAGGTGTGGTTAAAGTGTGAAACATGTAGGAATTCACGTTTACCTTTATATCTGAAGTGGTCGAGAAAATCTCAAATACCCACAAGATTGTACACAGGCAAACAAATCTAACTATATTATTTTAATTCAGTTTGTCTATCTATCCTTATGATGTATATTGGCCCAGGGAAAAGACAGCTTCTAAAACATTCTGAAATACACAATGTGCAGACTTTAAAGGGGCCCTATTATGAAAATCACACTTTTTCAGGTCTCTACATATACAGTACATAGTGGTCCTCTCTAACCCGACCAACTCCTAGAATCTGGTAAACAAACGCTCCCTGCATCAATAGATATATGGAGTTTTAGGAAGTCATGGCTCTGAACGACTCAAATCGATCATATTGTGCTACAATAGCCATTCTTGACGTCAGACTATACACTCTGTGCTATTGGACAGAATATTGGACAATATGGATTGGTTGACATGCCCAAGGGCGTGGCCATCCCCAAGATGGGGTTCTTTGCGTCGGACGTGAGGCAGCAGTCTGTTGAAATGGCGTCCGTGAGAGGGAGACAAGAAAGGTGCTCAGTTGTTTATTGTACAAATCAAAACCAGTGTTTATTTTTCATCCCATCCAAAGAAGAACAGAAGAAAGCATGGTTGCATTTCATTTTTAATGGCAATGTGCCGGCTACATCACCTGCATGTTCGTTTGTGTGTGGAACCACTTCACTCCAGCCTGCTTTAGCAATGAGGGTCAGTACAGAAGTGGCTTTGCCTGAGACTGATCCTCATTCAAGGATCACTCCCAACCATACCGGACCAAGGAACTGCACCCTGGTTACAGGCAAGTCTCACCACATTAATCTTTTTTGTAGTTCTCTGTTAGCATGAGTGATCAAGTGCTATTTGGCTAATTATTTGGCTTTGTTTCGTGTTTGCATGCACGCTCCAACACGTGTGTGTTTGATGGACCTACAGTATCTAGGTACAACGCACATAAGTTGGGTCACATTTGATCTTTTTTCATGTTGTCAGTTAGCATGAATGAAGTCATGTTATGCTAGGCTATGTAGGGAGGTCTCCTTTGTTTAGAGTTTGTATTGCGTGTGTGTGCGTGCTGGACCTACACTAGGTACAACACACATAAGTTGGTCTCATATTTTCTTATTGTTTGTTAGCATGAAGTCATGTTATGCTAGATTATGTAGGCCAATCTGCTTTTTTCGCGTTTACGTATTGCGTGTGTGCGCGCACGCTCCAACACGTGTGTGCATGCTGGCCTACAGTATAAAGCTAAAATGCACGCAAGTTGGTCTCATATTTTCTTTCCTATTATCTGTCAGCATAAAGTCAATTTATGCTAGGCTAAGTAGGAAGTTGTGCTTTGTTTCATATTGTGTGTTCGCGCACACGTGTTAGAGTCGATTGTTTGTTCGGCGTCATAGCAACAACGCACATAGGTCTGTCCTCCTTATCCAAAATCAGAACATTGGTGTCCTGAAATTAGTGTTCCTCTTCCTTGTGCATCCATTCAGCCTACAGCTTCAAAGGACGTGGTATGCCAAACTGACCCAGTGGACACTCATACTGTTGGTACACAGCTGTCCTTCAGGACTCTTCATTCCCACAATAGAAGTACAGGTATGTACAAGTCATATTCCATACAATATGTTTGAATAAAATTGGTTAAATAGACTAAATATTATTGTCTATAGGCGTTAGTGAGTGCACATGTGTTGATAGTAGTTCAGTAAAAAATAATAGTGTTGTGTATCAGAATATTCGAGCAAGACAGTAAGTGAAGAGTTTAGTATAAAAAAATTTGAGACGGATTCATGTATGTCATATGATATTGTAATATGTGTGTAGTATACCTAGGCAGCAAATGCCAGGAAAGTCAGAACCCTCGAACAGACACACAGCAGGGAGGTTGACATATAAAAGGACAAGACTTTATTAACACAGGTCATTCCTAAAACAGGCGTGGAAGGGCATAGTCAGGTCAGGAAGATAGTTGGGGGGGAAACACCTAAGCCCCCTAAATTGAATAAACCCCAGCGCATTGACTAAAAAAACTACTACGCCCAAAACTGGTCACTCATTTAAAACACACTTAGGAACACTAAAATGAAGACTAGTCTACTCACGGCTAACTTTTAGCATACGGCACAAGGCGTGCTACACCCCTTTTAAGGCGCTGTGGTAGATTCCACCCAAGGGAACCATGGAATGTCCCACCCTTGGCCAACCACTCCCACCCCAAGTAGCTACTTCTTCACGCACTGTTTAAAACACAAAAGATAAAACAATATAAAATAGGTAGGACTAAAGTGCAGTGTTTACTCAACTCGCCTACTCAGCGAGACCCCCCCCCCCCGGGTCTGAGCTTGTGTCGCCATCCAACTCCCCGGGGTAACGGCTTCGCTGGACAGCGAAGAAGGTCCACACAGTCCATGTAGCAGCGGACAGTGTAGCAGCAGGACCAGTGTAGCAGTGGCAGCAGGACCAGTGTAGCAGTGGCAGCAGGACCAGTGTAGCAGTGGCAGCAGGACCAGTGTAGCAGTGGCAGCAGGACCAGTGTAGCAGTAGCAGCAAAGTCCACACAAGGAACAAGGAGGACAGCCCAGCACTCCCTAAAATGGGCCCTAATCTGACTACAGGAGGCACTAGGCCTCCCCTCCTAATCTGGACACGGGGGCTAACTCCCCTGGCTACCGGTCTTCGTCGCCGGCAGCGCTAACTCACCACGGGCAACCCCTCCCTCAGGCTACCAGAGTGCCGTTCTGCCATGCGTGTTGCTCCAAGAATCTCCTTCTGCTGCATCTGTCAATCTTTTTCACTGCTCCTGTCTCTGCCCCCTTCCGCCACACCTGAACAAGATCAGTAATTATGGTCCTTGCGCCTGCCACCTCCCGCCACACCTGCACAAGGTCAGTGATTATGGTCCTTCTCCTCCTACCAAGTCTCACCACAATATTGTTTGGGCTCCTTATTTCATTACGTTTGGTGTACCCCTCTACAAGATCCACTTTCCGAAGGCTTTTGAAGGGACAATGCAGAGTCAAACCTCACAACACAGAGCCAATATTCTGTTCGTGTTGCAATATTTTAATATTTCAAACAAACATGTTTTGAGATTCTGTTGGTAATTGCTCACAACAAAACACAGTAAAAAGTAACCATACAAATAAATAAATTAGTAGCAAGTACCAGGATGTATTTTGAACACAATTTTTCTAAACAAAGAAATGAATCAAACAATATCAATAACAGTAAAGATATATCTTTGTGTTTTATTGAACAGGTTTTGTAGCTGACATGTTGGACCTCATATGTGACAAAGTCTTGGTGGACCCCATGCCATACACAAATGAGATTTTGGCCATTCCTTTCCCCGAGAATCTGGCTGCCCAGTATGAGTGTCCGGACAAGGAGGAGGTCATTGCCAGCTACATGACCAGGTTTAACCGAGACTCAGTCTAAATCCAGCTTAGTGGCCTTCGTTTTCAGGAAACTCTCGGCGTATGTGAAGGACCACACAGGCTGGAATGACAACCCGGATTCTGCGTCCTAAGTAGCCCCAGCACCAGCCAACAAAGGTGCGATAGGCCAGATGTTTTCTGCTTCTGTTGGCATCCGTTCAGTGTCCACAGGAACACCTGTACAATAAACAGAAGGTGAAGATGAACCCTGTGGGGTGTGGTCAGTGCCATTCACTTTCCAACGACCGTCTTTGACACCCGTCTGGCTCCTCAACGATTGTTGGTGGGGGTGCCAAAGGGGGTCGCTGAGATGTGAGTTTCACCTTTGTATGCTAATGAGGGTCATTAGCATGAGACACATCACCTGGGAAGCCACTGGTTCCGGTATGCGGACGACACATGGTTTAAGATAAAAATCCACGAGGTGCAACCTTTCACTCAACACATCAACTCGGTAGACAGTTGATGTGGACAGCGTGTAACATAAAGAGTTACACGCTGCAGTGAACTTTGATAGACAGACAGACAGACAGACAGACATGGAGGAGCTGCCTGCCGCTCTACCTCCCCCTCTCCTTCATGCCCACAGGCCCCCTGTGTTTGTTTGTGCTGCGTGCTTGTACACACTGTATATATTCGTGCAACTACTAACCAGTGTGGTAGAGTGAATCATTACAGTAAATTAAAATTAACAATTAAAAGAATTAGATAAATACTTTACTATTGGTAGAAGGATGCTGAGTTGAGATAGTGAATATATTGGTAGAAGGATGCTGATTTTTGAATTGCCAGGCAGGAGGCCTAGAGGAAGACCAAAGAGGTTTATGGATGTAATGAGGGAAGACATAAAGGTAGTTGGTGTGAGAGAAGAGGATTCAAAGGACAGGGCTAGATGGAGGCAATTGATTCGCTGTGGCGACCCCTGAAGGGAAAAGCCGAAAGGAAAAGAAGAAGATAAATACTTTACTAAAACCCAAGGGAAATTGCATAAATTGAGTGAATTATTTATTTTCAACCAATTAATGCAGAATCAGTTTTGTTTATTATTTTGTTTGTTTACATTTATTGTTTATTTATGACATTTAGCATTTCGGTGTATTTGCATACTAATAAACTACTTATTTGGTTTTATTAAACATTGATTTTTTTCCGGGTAAGATAAATAGAGAACAACTTCTAATTTACAATGATGAACTGGTAATTGTAAAGTTGTAAAAAGCTTTTTGACATGTACTGTACAGTTGCCACACAAATCACTGACATCAGGGGTGGGTGGTCCCTGTCTACCAATGATTACGTTCAGTCCCTGCCTGGGTGGCAGATATTTAGAGAAATTCTAAGCAATTAACTGATTCTCCATAAAACTGAGGATTTTTCTCCAGGCATCTTCCTGGGCAGCAGCGTGAGATGCCAGATTTCCTCCCCAAAGACAGGTCACTACAAGACAATGAAAACAGGGAAGCAGTCCTTTTATTATTACTTTTCATTACAGTCCAAATCATAATAATCATTCTGCCATTAAAAGGCAATGACATCAATCAAAAGGGACTGATTAATATCTTCACCACTGTTTTTATGTTCCCTACATCCAATCTATGACAAGCTTATGAATACTTCAAAAAAAGTTTGAGTAAAGTCAATGCTGGTAAAAACTCTAAAATAAGATTTGTCTTAGCAAAATATGACAGTGTTAGATTTGACTTACTTTTTTCTGGTTTCACGGACCACAGGGATACTCTTGAATTTGGTGAGTAAGGTGGTTCTATGAGGTGACCAGCACCAGGATATGACAAGTAGGTGAAAAGCTGGGACTTGCCTGCAGCACTGAGGGTCTCCTCTATCTGATGACCATCAAGCATGAATGTCTTAGCTGTATCACAGTATAGTACAGCACATCACAGCTTATCAGTGCACTGTCTATTTATTGAATGTTTCTCAACATAAATAGCACTGTAAAAAAACATACCAGTTTTGCATTCTCTATGGAAGCAATAGAAAGGTCATCTTCGCCCGATATGTACATTACCGGACATGTGATTTGGTCTATCTAAAATAACACAAGAGAAACTTTTGTATGACTGATATAAACGTTTGATATCTACAGTGATTTCATGTGTGTGTTGTGCATATGTGTGTACAGTATGTTGATTGTTTTTGGTTCAGGGGGTAAAGGAAAACCTTTCACCTTCACTTTGCTCCCAGGTTGAAGGTTACCAGGAAAGGAGGCATCTCTGAAAGTCACATGGCCTTGATTATCATACCACCAATATTTCTTCTCACTAAAAGTATAAGAGGAAATAACTGAAAACATCATCTGTGATATACATTTCTAGCTTTACAGATTCATAAAGTCTCAGATAAGACAACCTCAATGCATTAGTTAAAACATGCAATATATTAAAACCATTAAATGCATTGCATTATTGCATAAATGTAAATTCTGATTCTGGTGAATTGATCTGTTTTAAATTTTCTGTAGGTCTAGGTGTAGGCTTCAGCAACCACCGTGAGCACAAGAAGCGGATAAAAGATGAATAAACTTGATTTTTTTTTAAATAAAAATGTGGTCATTTTGAAATGGTTGTGTACAACACGGTCACAATGGTGGTGAAGACTAGCAGCATTGCCTCTCAGTAAGAAGGTTCTTGGTTCGATTCCACCTGGGATCTATCTGTGTGGAGTTTGTGTGTTCTCCATATGTCAGCATGGATATCCTCTGGGTTCCTTCCACCACTAAAAAAACGCAACATACTATAGTCTCGTCTTCAAGAGGATGAAGGAATAATGAATGAATGTCTGCAAGACAAATAGAAAATTCTGACAGGGCAATTCTTGCTGTTGTTATACATCATTATCTCTTTTAAGAGTTTGGGAAAAGAGGATACTTATTGACAAAGTGGAATTCTGTCTCATCCTTGCTTGATATACAAATTCAGTAACTCAATAATCCAAGACCGTATTGTGCCACACACATATCTGTTCTGAGGCTAGGCCAGTATAGTACCTGGACTCTAGTACCTAGAGTCTTCTACTCATAAGAGTACTCGTAAGTCATAATGTCAAAAGGTCCACAGAATGTGGCTTTCCATTGTCTTGTTGCAATGAGCAGGGATATCAAAAACATTGTCTGGATGAAAACATGCCAAAAAAAAAATCTAAAAATCAATTCATCCAAGATGAAATCAATCCCAGAAAATATATGATGATATATTAATATGAATATATGGCTTGTGCTTTGTATGGTAGTCTTAACTTGCATTTCTGACTGCAGTGACAAACTGTTTACTGGCAATTCTTTCCAAAGTGTTGTCAAGCCCAGTAGTGATATGCTTCATAGAATGTTGTTTTTCACAGCAGTATTGCCTGAAGCAGGGGTGTAGCCCGAAGTTCAGAGGTGAGATATCTCTCTTGTTAACAACAGCTGGTTGAGATTAATAAGAATAAGATGATTATAAGCAGCCCTACCATCGCAAAGTGTTCTGAAATTTTGGTACTGACTTCTTCTTATCATCCAGAATGTTGAAAAATTCTGTTTATGGGCTACAGCCTCACCATCTTGGCATTTTGTCAAGTTTCAGACATCAGGTAAAAAAATATGTGCAATGAAATTTAACATTAATTGTAGGAATAAAGACCCTGTGATAGCAGAAGTTAATCTGAAATTCACTCTTATCATATAGCTCCTTCGATAGTTATAATCTTCCGTCATCTGTGAAGCCTCATTATGAGCAAACTGTCTTCTTTCTGTCCTTAGCGGTGAAGTTTGTCAGCTACCTGCATTTTTTGTTTATATGAATGAAAAATACATGCAAACGAGCTTTTCAACTGAACCTAAAACACAGTAAAGAAATTAACAAATCTGAAAGTTTTTCTGCTGACAACCTCATAAGGTGACAGTTGAAACATGTACAGTAATATCATACTTTTGGGCTCAGTTTTTTCATGCTAGAGACTCAACATTCTTAATCGAATCAAAATGGAATTCGCTGTGTGAGTAATGCACTGACACCATCCTCTTTGGACCAGTGCAGACGGGCTGGGGTTGATGGTGTGTCAGAGTGTGACAGTCACTTTTCATGTTATATATCTACTTAGAAAATATAAGGTGTCACAAAATTTTGAAATCTACTGGGTACGTTTATCAAAATCAAATGGTCTGTATGGTAAAAATATCAAAACTACTGCCACACATTAAAAAGTGACTGGTTACCAGTGATATGAGTGACTTGCAAAGTGTCTGCAGCGTGTTCTCAGTAGAGGTAAGATCGGGCCTAAAAACCTGACCCGACCCGAACGTATTTACTGACTTTTTGAGCCCGACCCAGCGCGAATTTTGGGTCGGGTAGGGCTTGGCTCCGGGCTCGGGCTTAAGATCTTACCTCTAGTTCTCAGTGCTTTCCGTCAAACATGCTTGACATTGGCAGCGTTATGAAGACCACATCCATTATGTTTCAGAGAGAAAAGCTGCCCACTGGAAAATGTAAGCTGTTCATACAGTTCATACTTCTGCTTGGTCCAAATAGTAAATACAAGTAACCCAGATGCTTAATCCATTGTCAGCAAGGTGGTTATGCTGTCTTTTACATCGTCTTTTAGGAGTGCAGCTTCTGAGATGGGATTCTCACATCTCAACATTATAAAAACCAAGCACAGGTCTTTTGCCACATGATCATCTCTCCTGAGTAACTCAATGAAAAAATTATGCGCACTATTAGTTATACGTAACTAATGGTGCGCATAATTTTTACATACTTTTTGCACCTTTGTTGACATTTACCAGTCAGATGTTTCAGTCCTACCCTCTTCATCCAAGAGCTTGACGTTACTTCCTACAGGACCATTGATGGAAATTAAACAGGCTGGCTGGAAAGAAGAACATACATTGATACCAGTCAATTAGAAATTAGTCCACCAAACTCAATGCACTTGTCATGAATTCATTTTCTTTCTTAATTTCCTGTTTATGGGAGTCCTAAGAGTCCTCTAGGTAAGATGGCATCCATCTCAACTTTCCAGGGTCAAGACTGCTCTCATCAAACATTAAATATAGCACTTTGCACCAAAGGAACAGCTGCAGTCATCATCCACTTCATCATGCATTTGATTACTGCACTACGTTCATCACTACAAATCACAACATTGATAGTTCCCCCTGCACTATATTTGAGCATAGTTCCTCTGTCACCACTCAGTCAATAATTCCTGTCATCATCACTTCCAGACTCAACAACAAGGAGTCATAGCATTCATATGAGACGTCTGATGTGTTTGCACAGAGAAATCACCATCTGCCAGTCCACACCTTATGTCTCTTACTATGGACATTCTCATTGTTACATTTTAAAACAAGACAATAATGACCTGATTTTAGGTAATTACGTTGATTTATCAACCATGGCTGAATAGTTAATGACCTCTGGTCAAATACAGATGAAATTACTGTGTGTATTAGTATTACTTGACCTGAGTGGAGCATTTCACAGATTATGTGAATGTTGAATCAAAAAGCTACTTGGAAATGTCATCAGGACGTGTACTATAGAGGTAAGATCGAGCCTAAAAAATCCAGCCCGACCCGAACCGAGCCCGACGGTATTAAAGCCCGACCCGAAGCGAACGTAATTATTGACATTTTGAGCCCGACCTGGCCCGAATTTCGGGCTTGGATTCAGGCTTAAGATCCTACCTCTACTTTCAGTGCGTACGATCAGAAAGGTAAAGTGACAGGAGAAAATACAACTGACGCACGGAGCAGGTACTGTAGATGGATGTTTCTCATTCAGCGCCTTCTATGTTTTACCTAAATTATTTAATTTATAAGGGTATTCCTTAGTTTAATACCCATAGATCGTTTGAGATACATAATATATGAATATATATTTATTTTAAAAGTTCGGGCTGGGTTGGGCTTGGATCTTAAGATCTTAAGCCCGACCCGACTCCAAAAAAATCCAGCCCGACCCGACGGTATTGAAGCCAGACCCGACCCGAAAGCAATTGTTGACTTTCTGAGCCTGACCCGACTCGAATTTCATGTCGGGTCGGGCCCGAACTCGGGTTCAGGCGTAAGATCTTACCTCTAGTATGCTATGTTTCCACAGGTATGGTGTTGACACACAGCTTCTCATTGCTGTGTCTCCTGATGCCCACAGGACAATAGATGCCATTTTAAGTATACAGTATTTTAGACATCAAGTCATAGATGGCAGATGGCCTTCTGGAGCTCAAGTAGGATAAAACTGATTTTTGATTCATGTTTGATCCATAGTGTAATTTAGAGTTACACATTACAAAAATCACTAAAGTGCTTTTAATCATGTGGACATTGCCAGAGTGCAACCACTGCCTGTGTCTTTCCTCAGTTTGATTTAAGACGGTGTTTCCTCAAGTTTTGTTGTAAGTGCTCACTAACAAAAGAGCTTATTTAGTTATTCATTACTTGTCATTTAACTAATTCTGAATATCTAAATAAACAAACTTCATCTAATTATATAAATTTTAACATATCAGTTTATTGATTTGACAATGTGTATTGGTCAAACTGTAGATTTACTGGATGATAGAATCAGACGTACATTGATACCAGGCTGCGTTGCAATTCGAAGACTCAGGTAGACTCCAAAGGACAGACCAATGATCCCAACTCTGTCTGCACAGACCTGATGATGATTCTGAAGTAGCTGGAAGGCCGACTGTCCAGACAAAAACATGTAAACTTTGAGGGAACGAATGAATTTTGTGACACATGTACATGATTCTGAAAGAAATTATCGTAAGATGAGGTAAAGATCTTATCTTACTCTGAAATATGAATCACCAACATTCATGGTTTTTCTTGGGCCAGGTAAATCTTTGTGACCTTTGAAAGCAAGGGACATGCTTGCATAGCCTCTGGAAGCGAACAGTGCAGCGCGGTATTCCATCAGTCCTCCACCAAATCCCCACAGGTCCAACATGGCTGGAAATGGACCTGGGCCTGCAGGAAGTCCACATTGTATATGCTGTTCAGAATCCATAAAGTTTCAATGCTAGTCGCTGTTGTGAGTGAATGGTTCAAATTTTTTTTCTTACCTGGTGGCAAGAACAGCGTTGCTACAAGACCATGCTGGCGGATCTCTATTCTACGTACACCTGGTGCCATGTACCAACGCTCAATAGTTGTAACAGCAAGCTCAGTGATTTGTCCCTCAATGGGTGAAACATGACCCTCTAGTAAGGAAACGAGTGTCACAAATGGAGTCTCTACATTGTTTTTTCTTAACCTGTAAAATAGAGCTGAGTTCAGTCAGGAAACGCTCATCAACCATTTCTTCTTTAACTGCAAAGCTAACAAGCACTTAGCAAAATGAAAATGTCCCCACAATGCTCAACAAAACCCTGTGACACAGACTTAAATATGACATGATAAAATGTACATGGTATTATTATATGAACTGATATTTTCTTGATCTCTCTGAAAACTTCTTGTATCACATGCCTTAAACCTTCTCTTGACCCCGGAGCTGGCTGCTGGCTCCAAAACAGTCCCATTGGTTCACAGCCCAAATATGAACCCCCGACTGAATGATCTCTGGTCACTATGGAGAGGTCAGAGGAGAAAGCCATCAACTAACTGCATCTCAGTTAAATAGTTAAAATGATACTGTTTAAAGGAAAATTATAGAAGTAGCATCCATTACAATCAGACAAATTCCAAAATCAGTTTTCAACAATTCAGTTGCAACTTTCCACTAAAATCCTGCTCAGCCAGTGCATAAAAATGAAGATTTAACATGAGATTTGTTACAAATGTTGATTTTATTGCTAGAACCATTTTATTTATAGATTCGTCTTGTTAAAATAACAATTATAGTAAGTTATCCACTAAACTTTATTGGAATACATCATGTTTGCATAAACTTTGTTGAAGTTCTGTTTGCAGTTATTGTAAATAAACACCTGAAATACTGTTATTTTTTCTGTTTTGTTTTCAATGTTAAAAAAGAGAAAAAGAGCAATATCATAATAAATGCCAAGATGAGATAATATTTATTCTGTCACGCTGTATGTGGATAACGACAGACTGGAAGACACTTGATAAATTGTATACTAACAAGTAAATCTGCCTACTCAGTGAAATACATTGAAAACATTTAGAGTCATTTTGCTTGAATAAAGGAGACAAATGGAAAAAAATAATTAATCAATCACATGACTCACTAATTAAATAACTACATAATTAATTAATGTAGGCCTAAATTGTCTTGGCATATATAAATACCGGTAAAGACTTTGCTCTGTTCATTTGATTTAGACTTGAAATATTTTGTCTGAAAAAAAAATTCAAATAATATTTTGTTATACTGAGTATTGGGCTACCACACACACACACACACACACACACACACACACACACACACACACACACACACACACACACACACACACACACGCACGCACACACACGCACACACACACACACACTTTAATAGACTGAACTAAAAAACTTTACTCACAGTTGACAGTTCCGTCAGCTTTTGTATTATAATGTGCAAATGCTTCCCACAGGTCGCCCTCCTCACTGCACATTTGTGCAAGTAATGTGACAGGACAATGTGGGGGCAGGAATCGTCCTGTTATGTTGACCTGTTCATCCACGAGGGGGCGAGCAGGAGCAGCTGTCAGGAGGGGGCCTTGTCTATAGTTTGTTTTCCATCGCAGTCCTACAAAAGAAAAAACAATATTTGTCTCCTTTAAAGAGTTATACACAAAGGGGGCTCTCATGAAATCAATGAAAGCCAATAAACTCTAACCAAATAGAGACAGATTAAGGATGAATGATCTCCATAGGGTCCTTTCTCATTCCCTCACAGTGCAACAATGAACACCGGACTATTTGCTGAGAATCCAGTGGACTTTGGGCAAACATAAGAAGTCGTTTTTAAATGTTGTTTTGGTTCCAGATCTATATCTCCCTTTAAGCGACAGAGGGGACGTTTTAGCATATAGTACAATCAGAGCTCAACAGTTCTGTTGAACAATATATATCATGCAGACGTACAAGTATAGTTTTAATATTAGTGATGATGTCCAACAGAAAAGCTGAGAGCTAATACGTAAGTAAATTTAATGAGAATATATCATCTTTCAGTATTTTTCATGTAACAACCTGTTGAATGGTGAAATGGATCAATATGCAATAAATGTGTATCACACAGTGATAAGTAAGCTAATTTCATCAGATATATTAACATAAGCTAGGTAATGTAGCCGCAAGAGGACACAAGCCAGTGTCTTATTGTGCCGGTCCCAAGCCTGGATAAATACAGAGGGTTGCGTCAGGAAGGGCGTAAAACTTTTGCCAAATCAAACATGTGAATCAAACCTATGACTTCCATACCGGATCGGTCGAGGCCCGGGTTAACAACGACCGCCATCGGTGCTGTTCACCTACAAGATGCCGGTGGAAATTGGACTACTGTTGGTCAAAGAAGGAGAGAAGGACAATGTGTTCGTAGGAAGAGAGAGAAGAGGAACGCCAAGAGTATAGGACTGAGAGTAGGACGTTGAATGTTGGGACTATGACAGGAAAAGGTAGAGAGTTGGTTGACATTATGCAGAGAAGGAAGGTAGACATACTGTGTGTCCAGGAGACCAGGTGGAAAGGTAGCAAGGCTACAAGTTTAGGAGCAGTGTTCAAGTTGTTCTATCATGGTGTAGATAGGAAAAGAAATGGAGTAGGAGTTATCTTGAAGGAGGAGTTTGTTAAGAATGTCCTGGAGGTAAAAAGAGTGTCAGATAGAGTGATGAGTATAAAGCTAGAAAGTGAAGGCGTGATGTTCATGTTGTTGTATGCTCCACAGGTAGGATGTGAGCTGGAGGAGAAGGAGAAATTCTGGTTGGACTTTGATGAAGTGATGCAGAGCATACCTAGAAGTGAGAGAGTTGTCATTGGAGCAGACTTCAATGGACATGTTGGTGCAGGAAACAGAGGGGATGAGGAGGTGATGGGCAGGACAGTAATGCAAAAGGACAGATGGTAGTTGACTTTGAAAAAAGGATGGAAATGGCTGTAGTGAATACTTTCTTCCAGGAGAGGCAGGAACATAGGGTGCCCTATAAGAGTGGAGGTAGGAGCACACAGGTAGACTACAACTTGTGTAGATGGGGTAATCTGAAAGAGATCAGTGACTGCAAAGTAGTGGTAGGCGAGAGTGTAGCCAAACAGCATAGGATGGTGGTGTGTAGGATGACTCTTGTTGTGAGGAAGATGAAGAGGACAAAGACAGAGCAGAGGACGAAATGGTGGAAGCTGAAAAAGGAAGAGTGTTGCATGACTTTTAGGAATGAGTTAAGACAGGCTCTGGGTGGTCAGGAGGTGCTTCCAGATGACTGGACAACTACAGCTAATGGGATCAGGGAGACAGGTAAGAGAGTACTTGGTGTGTCATCTGGACGGAAAGTAGATAAGGAGACTTGGTGGTGGAATGAGGAGGTACAGGAGTGTATACAGATAAAGATTTTAGCTAAGAAGAAGTGGGACACTGAGAGGACTGAGGAGAGTAGACAGGAGTACAGGGACATGCAGCGTAAGGTGAAGGTAGAGGTAGCAAAGGCCAAACAAGGAGCTTATGATGACTTGCATGCTGGGTCGGACAGTAAGGAGGGAGAGACTGATCTATACAGGTTGGCAAGACAGAGAGACAGAGATGGGAAGGACGTGCAGCAGGTCAGGGTGATTAAGGATAGGGATGGAAGTCTATTGACAGGTGCCAGTAGTGTGATGGGAAGATGGAAAGAGTACTTTGAAGAGTTTATGAATGTGGAAAATGAGAGAGAACAAAGACTAGAAGAGGTGACTGTTGTGGACCAGGAAGTAGCAAAGATTAGTCAGGATGAAGTGAGGAGGGCATTGAAGAGGATGAAGAGCAGAAAGGCAGTCGGTCTTGATGATATACCTGTAGAGGTTTGGAAGTGTCTAGGAGAGATGGCAGTAGATTTTCTGACTGGTTTGTTCAACTGGATTTTAGATAGTGAGAAGATGTCTGAGGAATTGAGGAGAAGTGTGCTGGTGCCCATCTTTAAGAACAAGGGAGATGTGCAGAGTTGTAGCAACTACAGAGGAATAAAGCTGATGAGCAATACAATGAAGTTATGGGAAAGAGTAGTGGAAGCTACACTAAGGGCAGAAGTGAGCATTTGTGAGCAGCAGTATGGTTTTATGCCAAAAAAGAGTACTACAGACGCAGTATTTGCTTTGAGGATGTTGATAGAGAAGTACAGAGAAGGCCAGAGGGAGCGGCATTGTGTTTTTGTAGATCTGGAGAAAGCTTATGACAGGGTGCCCAGAGAGGAACTGTGGTATTGTATGAGGAAGTCTGGAGTGGAAGAGAAGTATGTGAGAGCGGGGCAGGACATGAACGAGGACTGTAAGACAGTGGTGAGGTGTGCTGTAGGAATGACAGAAGAGTTTAAGGTGGAGGTGGGACTGCATCAGGGATCAGCTCTGAGTCCTTCTTGTTCGCTATGGTGATGGACAGGCTGACAGACTAGGTTAGACAGGAATCTCCATGGACTATGATGTTTGCAGATGACATTGTGACCTGCAGTGAGAGCAGGGAACAGGTGGAGGAGAAGCTAGAGAGGTGGAGGTTCGTCCTGGAAAGGAGAGGAATGAAGGTTAGCCGCAGTAAGACAGAGTACATGTGTGTGAATGAGAAGAACCCAAGTGGAAGAATGAGGTTAAAGGGAGAAGAGATCAAGAAGGTGGAGGATTTTAAGTACTTAGGGTCAACAGTCCAGACTAATGGAGAGTGTGGAAAAGAGTTAAAGAAGCGTGTACAGGTAGGATGGAACGAGTGGGGAAAAGTGTTGGGTGTGATGTGTGATAGAAGAGTTTCAGCTAAAATGAAAGGAAAGGTGTACAAAACTGTGGTGAGACCAGCGATGTTGTTTGGTCTAGAGACAGTGTCACTGAGGAAAAGACAGGAGACAGAGCTGGAGGTAGCAGAGATGAAGACGCTGAGGTTCTCTTTGGGAGTGACCAGGAAGGATAGGATCAGGAATGAGTACATCAGAGGGACAGCACATGTTAGAGGTTTTGGAGATAAAGTCAGAGAGGCCAGACTGAGATGGTTTGGACATGTCCAGAGGAGAGATAGTGAATATATTGGTAGAAGAATGCAGATTTTTGAACTGCCAGGTAGGAGGCCTAGAGGAAGACCAAAGAGGAGGTTTATGAATGTAGTGAAAGAGGACATGAAGGTAGTTGGTGTGAGAGAAGAGGATGCAGATGACAGGGTTAGATGGAGGCAACTGATTTGCTGTGGCGACCCTTGAAGGGAAAAGCCGAAAGGAAAAGAAGAAGAAGATATTAACATAAGCTAGGTCACATAACACAGAAATCTCTCTTTGCTAGAGCAATGGTATTCAAATAAAATTCAAGAAGGTCCAGGGAGAGAAATGTCCCAAAGCTAACATCCACAACATCATAATGTCTAACTTGCCATTTGCAACTAACTTATAAATCAGTGCCGTAAACTTCTATAATTATTAAACAGCATGCTGCCAAACCAGTAAAGAAACATAATTCAATATTTTCATTCAGAACTGAACAACCCTCTTTGTTTGGAGCCGAAACTCCTCTAAACTTTTCGTAAACATCCAGTTGACTTTATTGAGCACAGAGACCTACCATGACCTGATGACTGACAGATAACTAGATGTGAATTACTAGACCATTCATTACTGATGTCAAAGATCCCCTGGCCTGATATGGCCAAATTATGTTTTAATAATTTTGGCACTCCAGCAAAACAAAATGACACACACTGTGTGTGAAATTGAGCAAAGTATTCTCTTTTCATACAACAGAATAAAGTTTTTAAAAAATTGTCTTACCCACAATGCGATGTAAAAAACTCCATTTTACTCTGACAAACGGAATCATGACTCCTGACAGTCGGGATGTTTCAGCTATTCTTACAAAAATTTCAAGAAAACTCTAAACCTTACTATTGACCCAAGGATAAAAGACAAGCTGTTATCAGATTTCTCAGTCCCACTTGTCCGGTGATGAAACTTTGTCCTGAGTAACTTTCAAGCGCAGTGTTGCATCACAAAAAAATGACAAAGCTGAGAAAATTGACCTGAGGGTTATATATGAAGTCTTTCAGGTTTAACTTTAGCTCTGATCCTGTTAGCTGTTGATCATGGTTAAAATGTAACTTCTTGCACTGAGTCAGCATCCAAATCTAGGCATATTAGATTTTATCACGTTTGACTGTTAAATCTTCAGTGGTATCCATGATGACAAACTCAAGTGATTATACATTAGCCCAGCTGTATCTGACTTAGGAAAGTGAGTTCGTTTTTCAGTTACTCAGATTTAGGAATGTAAATTATTTGACCTATTTTGAAGTTGCATGTCCACTTGCATTGAAGAGTGTTTCTAAATCATCTACAGAATATTTCTCATGGAGAAAGAAAGGAAAACCGGTCTTGCTTGGAATGTTCTCATATGATAGAAATGCGTCTACAAATTATGTAACATGTCTGAAAAGTTACATTTTGTTATGTTGACTTTTTGTCTTTTATCTCTGTTTTGTTACCCATCCCCTATTTTATTTTGACACTCATCCCTTCCCTCTCATTTCAGCCCTTGACTTCCTCCCATTGTGTGATTGTCCTGCCAGTGTGATTGTCAACGCCGCCCCTGATTAGTTCAACCTGTGTTCCCCTACCTCAGGGGTGTCAAAGTCAAAGGGCCAAAAAACCAATTTGAAACAAGCCGAAGGCCGGACTGGTTAAATTTTTATTAAAAGATATTGAAATGAACATAGCCTATTAAACCAAGCGCTAACACAGTGTATGTTATTTAATGATTAAATAAATAAAGCAAAATTTTGCTATGGCTCTGTCCGTAACTTTAATGGGAAACCTTTTCAACAAGCAAAAAGCAAAAAACAAATGTCCTTCAAAAACAAAATGCTGTATATTCCTTAATATCAAGATAAATGAAAATACATTATTGTGCATGCCTTATTGCATACACAATAATAATGCATTATTGTGCAAAAAATTTAAAACATTTTAAAAAATTGCTGCTGCTCTACGATCCTACCAATCTGTGCTTTCAAATTATAAAATAAAATTTTAAAAAAGCAAATCAGTTGTAACCTTTCTCGTGGTTATCTGCAATTTTCCCTGAGTCCATTCAACTGAAATAAATATGAGTAAATGAAATAAAATACAAAAATTTATGGCACTAAACAATACTTCCTTCAAAGAGACACCATGTCTTGTAGAAACAAATATAAAAGTTTAATTGAATTGAAAATTGAAAATACGTTCCGTTCTGCTCTGTGATGCTTATTTGTCTGAGGCTGAGGCTGATATTTGATCGCCAGTTGCCAGTTCCGCTTTTGTATTATAATGTGCAAATGCCTCCCCCAGGTCACCCTCCTCACTGCACATTTGATCAAGTAATGTGACAGGACGGGGTGGGGGCAGGAAGCATCCTGCACGTTTGGCATGTATTTGATTTTTTTTTATTTCTTCTTGTCTGCTGTTTGGAAAATGTAAAATTTTAACTTGTGTTCTGACATTTATTTCAAACAATGGGTTTTGAATTTATCTTGAGTTCTTGAGTTCACGCATTTAGCTTCACCTCTCTGTGGTTCAGTATCAACATTCATATGCATGCACTTGAATTAATTTTTCATCATTGTTTTGACATCAGAACTTACTCTACAGTGCCCACCTGAATTTTTGAAAAAACTGCATCTGGAAGATGTTCTACCCAGACTTATGAAGGTGGCAGACATATTAAACAAATTGATATCAATCAGAAAGTTTCCCTGTGTCATATTGAGCAGGAAGTTTCCTGCTTTCAATCAAATTTAGCATTTTTGAAATTTAACAGTTTTCGTTTTTTTATGTGCTTCTACTCTTCACTGAACGTATTGGACCTCAATTTGGTCACCATCATTGTGTTTCACTGTGAATATCATGAACTGCATTGAACTGTGACAATGTGTTGAGCAGGGATCAATCACTTGCAGTTACGAATGAAATAAGGCTGTTGTGAGACCTTTTTGAATCTTGGTAGAAAATGCGATAGTAATAGAAAGTACAATCTAACATTAATGTGAGCAATGACTATGGCGACAAAATGCTTCAAATATTCAGTGACTGTTGTGAAGTTAAACCGGAAGTATTAAATTAGGTACACATGTGTATCATATTGAGATCTATTTAAAAAGCCTCTTGGTGCCATGCTTTAAAGCAAACAGCAACTCATTCTGATTTAAATATCGCGTCCCCCCCCCACTTATATTCCTCCAAGGCATTTTGCTTGATGGTCTTTGAATTTGGTTTCTAAAATATCAAAATGTCAAAGATTTTAAAAATTGTGTAACTCAAAAGATGTGACCATGGCAACTTTACAATTTTCTATGGTCCACCATGAAACAAAAAGTTGCTATACACCGTTGCCATTGAATCTGTGTTATACTACACAGCCTGACTGATGACTACACCCTGAAAAATCTACATGCCTAAATTCAGAGTTTGTCACACTTGTGCATATGTGTGACAGTTTATTTACCATAATGATCTCAAATTGAGTCCAAGAAGCTCTAAGATGACACTAGATGATATTTCAATGATCAGCTGCTAATAAATAATGACGGTATGACCAAATAATACAGAAAGGAATTGTCTCACTCTCAATGCTCCACTCTGGTCCAAACATTGCATTTTGAACAAGATGCCTGCCAGACACCTAGACAACAATAGTCATCCATAGTAATAGCAGCACTTGCTGGCAAATGTAAAAATGTCTTGTGTGTGTGAGGCCCATTAGTTGTTGCTTGCAGGTTGACCTGTTCTTATTTTTGTGTTAGTTGTTCTGAACACTTTTTTCAAGTGTGAAATAGCGTGATGGATGGGCGTGTTTAAATGTTGCCACATGAGGTGTTCAGACTGAATTACTTTCATCAAACAGTGCAGTTTATTTTATTTTGTGTTCCTGAAGACAACACAATTATCATCTCAATGCCTTCTAGAGAATCGCGACAGAGAGGGAACTTGCTGCGTCTTCTTGCAGGGTTTGGGATCTGCAAATCATACTTTTCAGTTTTATTTCATTTTGTCCTGTCTGAGGGTGTTTTTGCTGTGTTGACTCATCCCTTTGTTTTTATTGTACCCTGTCTATAGAAAAATTAGTGCTTGCTTATGCATGATAATAAATTTGTCAATATAACAATATCTCTGCAGCATGTCGTATAATTGTATAGGGCGAGGGATAGGTGTCTACACAAGCACTCAAATTAAAATACGTATACTAGATTAAATTTTGCTTTTCAATTATTTTCTGGACAATATTTTATCATCCAATGATCACAGGAATGGCAGTTCGATTCACATTCCTGCCCAGTCACCATACGAGCAACGGCGGGGCATGTCCTCCTTATAAGTTGCTCATTAGGGCAACTTATACCCACAACCCCCACTGCATGCCCACAGGCCCCTTGTGTGTGTGTGTGTGTGTGTGTGTGTGTGTGTGTGTGTGTGTGTGTGTGTGTGTGTGTGTGTGTGTGTGCGTGTGCGTGTGCGTGTGCGTGTGCGTGTGTGTGTGTGTGTTCGGGCCTGTATACACTTTATACATAAGACTAAAACTAACAGTGTGATCTAGAGTATACTAATAATTTCCCTATGGGGATTAAGTACTGTATATACATTTCGTTTTCACATTCATTTATCATTTTGTGCCAGTTAATTTGGTGAAATTTAAAAAAAAAGAAAAGAAATAAATCTACAACCATTTTGCATTTTTGTTGAATCCCTTTCTGCTTTTTCTTATGCTTTTATGCTTTTTTTATCTATCTATCTATCTATCTATCTATCTATCTATCTATCTATCTATCTATCTATCTATCTATCTATCTATCTATCTATCTATCTATCTATCTATCTATCTATCTATCTATCTATCTATCTATCTATCTATCTATCTATCTATCTATCTATCTATCTATCTATCTATCAATCTATCCAGCTATCTAGCTATCTATCTAAGGAGTTTGAATCGTATTCTATGATTAATTGGGAACCAATGAAGTGACGGTAAGACGGGAGAGATGTGTTCTTTCCTCCCAGTTCGAGTCAGTAAGCGGGCAGCTCCATTCTGAATAAACTGTAGAGTCTTAATAGAGTAGTTAGAACAGCCTGATAATAAGGAATTGCAGTAATCCAATCTAAAAGTAACAAAGGCATGAATGATTTTTTTCTGCGTCTTTAAAAGATAAGAAATTTCTAACTTTAGCAATATTTCGCAAGTGAAAGAAGGATGTCCGGGATACCGACTTGATATGAGAATCAAAGGGCAGATCTTGATCAAAAATCACTCCTAAGTTCCTGACTTCATTGGTGGAGGATAGAGCAATGCCATCTAAGTGAATTGCCATGTTAGAGAGATCATCTCTAAGATGCTTCGGCCCAATAATAATGACTTCAGTTTTGTTACTGTTCAGCATTAAGAAACTGTGAAGCATCCAGGATTTAATATCCCTGAGGCAGGATTCCAATTTAATTAGCTGATCAGATTCATTTGTTTTAATTGATAAATATAATTGAGTATCGTCAGCATAACAATGAAATTTAATGTTATGTTTCCTTATAATATTTCCCAATGGTAACATATACAGATTAAACAGCATTGGTCCCAGAACAGATCCTTGAGGTACTCCATAGGTGAGAGTCCCTCGATCTGAAGATTTATTATTGACATAGACAATCTGAAATCGGTCGGATAGACATGACCTAAACCAATCTAGAGTTTTTGATCCCAACTTCCTCTTCCAATCTCCTTAAAAGAATATTATGGTCAACAGTATCGAATGCTACACTCAGGTCTAATAAGACTAGAACAGACAGAAGACCTTTATCTGACGCTGTTAAAAGGTCATTTGTGACTTTTAGCAGTACAGTCTCTGTACTGTACTTTGTTCTAAAACCTGACTGAAAATCCTCCAATAGATTGTTCTCTAACACGTAGTCATTTAGCTGTTTGGCCACTACGTTCTCTAGAATCTTAGATAAGAATGGCAGGTTAGAGATCGGCCTGTAATTTGAGAGGATGCCAGCCTCTAGGTTTGGTTTCTTAACCTTTCCTCTCTGCTTGACAGTTGTAGGGTCAAATGTCAAACAGAGAGCCTTTAATGGATAACATAAGGGCGCACCACGAAGGAGCTGCCCGCCACTCTACCTCCCCCTCACTGCATGCCTACAGGCCCATTGTCTATGTGTGTGTTACAGGGCCTGTTCACACTATATATGCATATGTGTGATTACTAACCATGTGATAGAGTGATCTTCCAATTTCCCTTCGGGGATTATTCTTCTTTTCTTTCTGCTTTTCCCTTCAGGGGTCGCCACAGCGAATCAGTTGCCTCCATCTAACCCTGTCTTCTGCATCCTCTTCTCTCACACCAACTACCTTCATGTCCTCTTTCACTACATCCATAAACCTCCTCTTTGGTCTTCCTCTAGGCCTCCTGCCTGGCAGTTCAAAACTCAGCATCCTTCTACCAATATATTCACTATCTCTCCTCTGGACATGTCCAAACCATCTCAGTCTGGCCTCTCTGACTTTATCTCCAAAACCTCTAACATGTGCTGTCCCTCTGATGTACTCATTCCTGATCCTATCCATCCTGGTCACTCCCAGAGAGAACCTCAGCATATTCATCTCTGCTACTTCCAGCTCTGTCTCCTGTCTTTTCCTCAGTGACACTGTCTCTAGACCAAACAACATCACTGGTCTCACCGAAGTTTTGTACACCTTTCCTTTAAAGTATACTAAATTAAGTAAAATAAGATAAGTAAAATGGGCAACAAATATGTGAAAACTGTTTGACTGTCTTCTCATGATGATGTCATGGGTACATAAACATTTGTTTGTCTATTCTACCAACCACCCAATGAAAGTTTTAGGAGAGAATTTGAAATGTTAACAACAGCTTGTTTGAGAATCAAAATGATTAGAATGCCTGGCATTTTATTCCCCTTATCAAACCACAATCTTAAGTGTAGGATGATAGAGACAGCTGCTGGAGCTATAAATAGCATGCTCACAGATGAAACACACAGGCCCATGACACACACTGAGTCCATGAAAGCAGATGATTCTCACTGCACACAACATGTATCACAAAGCAGAGATGTAAAAAATGGTTAAGAAAGGTGAAGAAACAGAATTAAGAGTTTATCACTGTGCTGGACATAAGATGAAGCTGCAGAAGTTGTTGAGAATCAAGTGAGTTATACAGAGATTGATTAATATAATGCTGACCCTTGTATTTCTGTTGCAGCGGCTCAGCGGTAGAGCAGATGTCTCGTAGACAGATCGCCCCAGCCATCGGTGGATGGAATCCCGCTCCTGCCATGTCACCAGGAGTGTGAGCTGACGGTGGGAGGTGTCAGCTCATCTCCCAGCCACTGCCGAGGTGCCCTTGAGCAAGCTGTCCCCCCCTGTCCCCAAGCTGCTCAATTGGGGCGCGTTCCAGAAGCCGCTGCCCGTCACTCTGACTCCCAATGTGTGTAGTTTGATGTGTATGTATTAACTGCATGCTTACAGGCCCCCTTGTGTGCTGTGTTCAGGGGGCCTGTATACTGTTAAAAATACTAACCTGAGTGACTATGTAATTTCTCTTTGCGGGATCAATAAAGTATACTTCTTTAAAACCATCCATTTTCTTGTAGATGATACGCAACTGTCTTGTCTACAGCTTATCCACTGTGGGTCATGGGTCTCTCCAGCTTTCCTCAGCTGGCCATAGCTGAGAGGCAGGGTACATCCCTTATGAAAAGCCAGCTCATCACAAGGCAACATGAAAGACAAATTAACCATAGACGCTCACAGTCACAGATATGGACAACATGGTGCAATTAATTCATCCAAAGTGCAGGTTTTAGGAGAAAGCCGGAGGACCCAGAAAGAACCCACACAGACACATGGAGAACATACAAACTCTGCACAAAAAGGAATCGAACCAGGAACCTTTTTGCTGTGAGGCACAGTACTATCTACTGTGCCCCTGTGCTGCCCCTTACCAAACTGAGAGACTAATATGGGACAAACCATCAATAATCGAGGATAAATGTTCAGAAATGAGCTAAACAGATTTGGTCAACTTACATCCAAAACAAGGCTGACAAATTGAGACAAATGGAAAATCTCAGACAAACGGGCAAAATTTCATAGAGGCATACAGTAGTTGGAGGCTGAAATGACTCCAGGAAACAGTCTTGAATCGGTAACACAGCATCAACAACAGATGCTTGCTAGAATTAGTCCGTTTCACGAAGCAGGGTTAACAAACCCTGAGTCAAAGCTGTGATTCTGGCTTGACCTAACCTGAGCTAGGAAACCCAGGGTTTCCAGTTTTACAAAGGCTGCTCAGGGTTAGTTTTAGCAACTCAGAGTAAGTTCACCCACAGTTTAGCGGGCCCGACACAACTAGAGTAAAAGTCGTTTCAAGGCAAGGCAAACTGGGCATCTCCCATATAGAAAAAAAAAAGAAAGAACGTAAATTAAAAAAATAAATAAAAGAAGCACTACTCACAATACTTGGTCGGAGGTGAGAGCATGACTGATTTGTTATGCTGCAGATGTGAGGATTAATGAAACGGTATGGCTAATAAAGATAAGTGACTGGTTACGATGCGACATTTAAACGCGATACAAAATTTAATTCAACTTTTCTGCTGTGGAGGGGCGGAAGGAGGCCATGGGACAGGGGTGAGGCTGGTGAGCTGCTGCTGAGGTGGTGAGGGTGGTGGGTGATAGGGGGTGCTGCGGGAGGGGGGGCGTCGTTCAGGTCGTTGGCGCTCTGCACCCCTCCCACCTCTGTTCTGGTCCCGGCTTTGTGCCCAGTGATATTTCTCACACCTTCCCAGACGTCCCTCATGCTGTTGGTGCTCAGCTGCTGCTCCACCTTCCTCCTGTAAGAGTCTTTGGCCTCCTTTATGCAGTGTCTGACCTCCCTCTGTGATTCTCTCATCTCCTCCTCATCCTTCATCCTGAAAGCCTTCTTTTTCCTGTTGAGGACATCCTTGACGTCTTGTGTTATCCATGGCTTGTTATTTGGATAGCACCGAACTGTCTTGGTGGGGGCGACCACATCTACACAGAAGCTGATATAGTCTGTGAGACAGTGGGTCATCCCATCGATGTCCTCGCCATGTCCACCCAGCAGTACGTCCCAGTCCGTGGTGTTGTAGCAGTCTCTGAGAGCCTCATCTGCTTCAGGAGTCCATCTCCTGATGGTGCGTGTATAGAGACTGCCTATCTTTGGACCAGGGGAGTGTACTGGGTCTGGACGTACACCAGGTTGTGGTCTGACTTGCCCAGTGGAGGCAGGGAGGTGACTCTGTATGCCTCCCTAACATTGGTGTACAGTAGGTCGCTCGTTCTGTTCTTCCTTGTGTGGCAGTTAACAACCTGGTGGAAAGCAGCCAAGTCAGGCCATTTCTCATTCTCGTTTGCAGAGGAGACGTAGATCATTTGTGCTTATGACTATTGCATTTCTTTTCATACCTTATCATTGTTTAATAACTTCCAAATAATTATATGCATGTCTGTTGGTTGATAGAAATATGTATTTTTCATAGTTTAGAGGGTTTTTTTTTTTTTTTACAAGGCTAGAACAGATTAAAATTATTTCAGTTATGGGTTCTCCCACCTCCAAAAACATGTGCTTCAGGTG
Organism: Antennarius striatus; assembly: GCF_040054535.1. Lineage (NCBI taxonomy): Eukaryota > Metazoa > Chordata > Actinopteri > Lophiiformes > Antennariidae > Antennarius > Antennarius striatus. The sequence continues at coordinate 16,645,881 of NC_090780.1, read as the reverse complement.
AATTTGCGACTATGAAATTGACTTTAGGTGTGAGTGTGTGCCTGAGTGTTTGTCTTTGTCTATGGCATCGGCCCGAAGTGTCCCCTGTCCCCGCCCCCAGTCGGCCGGGATAGGCTCCAGCACCCCACGACCCACGACAGCGAACAGAAGCGGATACAGAAAATAGATGGATGGATTGATGGATGGATAGATAAACTGGGAAATTTTGTTTGAGATACGAGTAGTTTTACTTACAATTAAACCCGTACCTCATGGCACTAATGCAGACCTGGGCAAATTGTGGCCTGCGGGCCACATACAGGCCCGCATTGGCCTCATGTGGGCCAGTCAGGGCCCACATGAGGCCAATCATAAATTACGTAAACATGCAAAGTATGCAAATTACATAAATTAAACACTACAATTTCAAATAGCCTAATATAAATATTTACAATGTGTTTTTTCATTACCAAATATTAAAAATAGTTAATTTCGTGCATTTTACAATGGAAGAAAGAATAGAAGTACGTTCAAATTATTGTTGGTGTGGCCCTATGACACATGTAAGGTTTCTCAGATGGCCCCTTGGAAAAATGAATTGTCCACACCTGCGCTAATGTACTGTATTCTGATGTGAATATGTAATTCTTTTAACCACCAGGGGGCGCAGCCTAAGCGCATCGTGCCTAAACAAAATCACATGGTTGATGACGTACTTCCGATATGGGATACCGTTACGTCTCGCTTCCGGGTCATTTGTTGTGATTCTTCCTTAGCGAATATAGACAACAAACTGATTGAAGCCTGTCGGCTGTAACGCTTGCAAATGAAGTAAAGGATTACATAGTCGTGGAAGGGGTTAACAAGAGACTTCAAAATATATCATACTCAGTGTAAGGTTTGTATCTGTCGTCTTTTTAATTATTGAAACTCTTGACATGCTGTTCCCAAAAACACACAACAGACACTAAAACATTAGCTTCTCTTCCTTTTTTTTTAAACATTACCGTTTAACGAGATAGTGAGTTCAATGTCGTGTTTTCATACACCCGAATGTCTGTTAATTTTAAATAAACTCCTGTTTAGTAGCGTGGGACCTAGCCAAACAAGTGCTGACGGGCTTTTACTAGATAGCGTTTACGTTAGGTTAGGCTAACAAACTGAACAGCTGGTTGCGGGCTCGTTAGCCTCGTCATGGTTAAAGTGTAAGGAAGGATGTCTGAAAACAGCTGACAGGGGGCATCATAAATACATAACGTGTCAGTGCGTGACTTAAGGTATTGTCTCTTGGCTATGTCTGTAACTACAGACACAAACCACATGACTCATTGTTATAAAAGGGTTTTATGTCTGTATTTATATGTATATATATATATTATAAGTATTCACCATTTAGAAAAGACAAGCAACTGCATCTGTTAACAATCATGGGCATTTTAAAGTAATTTAATAGGCTCAATAAATAAATAAATGCCACCTATGTTTCAGATTTTGAGGTCACCCACAGGCCACGCTGGATGGACCACCTGGCAATAGTTGGGGACTGCTGTTAACATTCTTTTATCCTTTATGTGTAAGATTGGCCCAAAATGGCTAGTCACTTCCGTAGCTACATCTGGGACCCAGTCCTCATCTTGAGTCAGATTGTGTTGATGCAGTGCATCTACTACAGTTTCCTGGGCCTGTGGCTGGCTGGAGTGGACAGTCTTGTTCAAAGTAATCGTTCACTAGACCAGATCTTCAGCTACGAAGTAAGTGATGAGCTGTGTTACCTGTGTTTGTGGCACATTTGTACAAATTTTGAATGGTATTTCAATTTTTAATCTACTTGGGCAGATACTTGGTTTTGCAACAATGCAGGGCAGACTCTCAATGATGGCATTCATCTTGAACTCTCTTACCTGGTAAGTAATTTGTCATATTTGTATGTGTACATGCAAAGAAAACAGAGTGGTGACATCTCTTCCTGATTTTTTTTTTTTAAAGAAACTGATAGAAGGCTGGGATTGAAAGAGGCCTGTTTATGGAGAGGAATGCCACAATTTCTAACTTGCATCATGTTTAATTGCAATAAAAAGTTTTCTTTTCTACCCTTAGTTTATATTTCAGGCTTTGGGCCTTTACTGTGATTTGCTTCATGGTGATTTCTACTTTTAAGAAATGCCACAGTCTCTAATATTATATCTGCTGGTTTTGAATTTGCTGTGGAATGATTGAATTTTAATGAGTCTGTAATAAAATAAAAATGTGATATTCCATTATAATTTTTCTTTTTTACCCGAAACCATGAATTGAAAAGGGAATATTTTCATTGCTATGTCTGCCTATTGCTCACAGTATTTTTTTATACCACATATCTCACAGATTACTGACTTGTGTCGCCAACACTAGCAGACAAATCACCATATATAAAAGTTGGGCCTTTTTGGTGCTTGAAATTTTTACCTTTTCTGAGTTTTTGTTTGTTCCATTAAAAAATGGTATTTTGTCTAATAGATGCCCGTTGGTCTGTGGGTTTTCTGAGCTGTTAGTGCTAACATGTCATCATAAAAATAAACCCATTAGTAGGAATAAACACTGATAATGGTGATATTTCTTTGCTGAAAATGCAATTTTTTAAAATTTATTTTGCAGATGAAACATAAGTACAGCTGTCACATCTTTGCATGGGTGCTTTTGTATATGCATACATAATAAGACATAAATGAGCAGGTGTGATAACAAATCTATTGTCTCTTTGTTCTTGCAGTGCACTTGGTCTGTGGCTCTTCATCCGTCGTGGGAAACAGTGCCTGGACTTCACAGTCACAGTGCACTTCTTCCACATGATCGGCTGCTGGATCTATAATGCTCATCTGCCAGCTGCCCTGTCCTGGTGGCTTGTCAATGTAGCATGCATGGCACTGATGGCTGTAATTGGAGAATACTTGTGCATGCAGACTGAACTCAGGGCTATTCCAGTCAGTAGTGGACCCAAATCTAACCTGTGAACTTCAGTCAACAGCCTGCTAAAAATCTGTGGATGGTTAACTCCGGAGGAATGTACTAAGAGAAGGTTTTTCATTGCAACGGAAAAAAGAGGATGAACCTCCATTTGTGAAAATGGTGGATTATAATCCACTCTTTTCTCAAACGATTAACAAGATGAATTGATCTACCTGTATTTATTCATGTTTTGATGCTTATTAATATTAACATAATCAACAGTTTACACTTTTTGTTTTAAAATTCACAGAAACTTTTTTGAATGTTCAGATTTATCTCACTTGTTTTTTTACATTTCCACCTTAAAACTACAAATTTTCACGCAGGAATACTGTAGATTAATTATGTACTATAGTCGATTTTGTAAATCAACTTCTCTGAGAGTGTTTTATAGTTTATATTCTAAATATATTGGTCAGATTATAAAGTATAAAATCAAGACTTATTTTTATCTGTGTGGATTTCATTTGTGCATACTGTCTCACACTGCTCGATAAGTAGTGTTTTGTACAATTAGTATTATTGTCTTTTTATTGTGATACATGGATCAAGCAGTGTTGCCACTGTGGAAGAATGTTTCTGACTACAGGCCGTGTCTGCATTTCTCAAAGCGTAATTGACAAAACTGAAAGGTTTTTTTTTTAGCTTATTTATCTTAAAATTTTAAATCCTTGTCAAAATTAAAGAATTTACTTCATTTCAGTTTTACAGGTCATGTTAACATAATGAATACATCTTCATCCTCTGCAGGATGATGTAGACTATGAAGTGTATCATTTTGAAATCAGTCTTCATACATAATTACTGTATGTCACAGGACCTTTAATCTAAATGTTTGACAGGAAGTAAACTGTTAGATGAGAAGATCAATACGTAAAATAGGAACCTATACTAGGAGGAGGTCGTTTGCCTAGACTGGAACCTTTGAACTAAATTGGAGAGCAGTCTTCTTTTCCTGGGATTGACCACTAGGAGAAACATCTAGTCACCTGTCTTTCTTTTTCTTTCTTTTTCTTTTTTTTGCACTGATTGGACATGGTGGACTTCATATTTTGGTAAAATTAGCTTTAGAGGTGTTGGTGGGTGTAATTTGTTACCGTTGGACTGAGCTAAGCTACACACTTCCAGTGTTTCCACCCTCTATGCTAAGAAAAACTAAATGAATTGTCTCCTGGTAGTAGCACAGACTTTAGGGAGAAAGCAAATTCTAATGTGTCCCAATAATAAAGTTGGCCTCCTGTAATTATGTTCAGACTCTTCAGCCAGAGTCATATTCTGTAATATAGCAATGCCATGTTTCATCAGTGTAATGCTCTATGCTCATGTTTTCCACATGTTTAGCAGCCAACTTAGATTATTGAGAAAGTAAGGATAACAAGCTAATTGCAATCCTTAAACTGCTGACTGCACTTTTCAAATATGGAAGCAGTGAACACATTTTTTCTTCTGAAGATTGAAATGTAGGTTCTTGGGACCATCATCCACCTACTATTGTGCAATGTAAGTACCTTTGTAAGTGTGCTGCTTATTAAAACACTACCTGCACATGTGGAAATAATGTGAAACTATCAGGAAATGGAGAAAAAATTAGCAGTCATGCATTGGACATTAAATGTAGGTCTTCCAATGAATTCACCTGGAATTCTCTGGGTGGAGAGAAGCAGATGGACTTACTAATGAGTTGAGGGGTGCTGGTTGTGAAAGTCATTAACATTTTGCTCTAGGGGCACCTAGAAACTCCTGTAGTAAATGAGGATATCATTGTTGCAAAGAAGAAATACTCCATGTGGACCAGGATGACTGTATGTGTCTTGGAAGCATTTTCTTCCTAATGAAACCCACATTTAAGTTTAAAACTTTTGAGAGCAAATTACTTTCATATACTAGAACAATACATGAATGGAAATGATCAGATGTTCATGGCAGGAATTGGTGTCTCAAAGACTGAAAAACTATGTAACCCACATTTTTTTGGTCGATTCATACCAAACATTCACAGCATCTTCAGACATTTTTGAACAATCTAATAATAGATAAAGTGCTAATATGTTAGTGAGTCAAGGAAATTCCTGCCAGCTGAGACTACAGTGGGATGGCAGCCACTGATTGAAATAGTTATGACTTCAAGACCCAGATAATACTAAGTGGATGGCTTACTTGTACTCAGATATTATACTTCATCATTTTCTTTGTTATTTTATCTTCTTTACCTTTTTTCATCTTCTTCTTGAGCAATCCCCATCTCTGTAGCAGCAGCATTGCCACCAGACCTTTCTGCTGATGCACACATACAGGCAGATGCTATGCTTTAAGCATGGTGCTTTATTATTACAAACACAATACCATATACTGGTTTGTCAATACTGTAGTGTACTTTTCAATCAAATACACACATACTCAACCTGTTTTTACATTCAGATGTTATGTCAATGTTTAAACTGTCATCATAATTTAACAATATTACAATAATTTTCATGCTTTCTTCAGCAGCATAGGAACTGATAAGAGTCCTCTCTCTTGAGAAGTGATAGTACATCTTGTTCATGCTTTGCAGACATTGCAACTGTTTTTGTATTCTTACTACCATAGACTCAAAGAATGGCATGATGCTGCAACTTGTGAAACATTAAATAATATAAACAACTGGAACAAACATGCTAAGGGTCATGGGGGTGACTATTTGATGAATTTTGAGTAAAATGATACTGATACATTGTGGAATTATGACTTAACTTCATGCACAGATCAAAATCACTGTCCACTTTATCCAATGTATAATCAACACTGTTGAAACACTGTCACTAAAGTTATCATGCATTTGTGAGTAAAGAGGTGAGACTATTCAGCACAACAAAAATCATTCAGATTTTTTAAATGCTTATTTTTACCATGAGTGCTAGAAAAAATATGCAAATGAAAATAAAACAAACTGATGCTATTGCTTGTTTTTTCAGTTACTCTGAGCAGGTGACTATTGCAAGTAACATTTTAATGAAGGAAAACTGAACATAAATTGACTCACATCAGGGAGATTATAATGTCATCCCACACAGTTTGTAATGTTTTATTTATCAGAAGAGTGAATAATACAGACTATAACTCCTGTGAGCTTATCTCTGCTGATGATATTCATGAATGGCTGCTTTTGAAGCCTTGGATAACATTTACAGAAAAAATGACCTCATTTTAGGGGAATTCCACCTATAAACATCTGAACATTGTTAAGTCACAACCTTGGTGTAATTACATTTATCAGATTAATGTCAGGATTGTCTTTTTATAAGCCATGTGTCCACAAAATGTATTGACCTATACATAGACACATTACATAAAGTGAGTTTTAAATTGATGAGATATTGCTGCTTTTTGGTGAATTGCTCCTTTGAATGGTTTCTTGTGCTATGATAGTACTTTGTGTCACAAAGTCAAAAATATTTTAATGTTTAAGATAAAGTAAAGCACTGGTTTGCTGTCATGCAGAGAAGTATTTATGACAACTGCTCACCAATCAACGTTCTATATTTCATTTCTTTAATCAGGATAACATAATCATGAAAATTTATAGTGTTATGTGGAATAGTGTGCAAAAGCATTTCTAAACCATACTGGATACATGCTAAGTAGAAGCTAACTGGCTGCTGAAAGTATCATATCGATACTCGGCAAACCCAACAATATAATGCATGCTAAAAGGAGTGCACACAATGTATCAACTCCTCTCTGTCTTATATTCAAACTGCAGTTCAGCTGCTTTTATGGATCTACTCACAAAAACTGTAGCAAAATTTATAGCTTCAATTGCAGACATCTTCGATTAAGTCATATTGGATGTAATTGGCATTTTGTTGCAAACCTTCCTAACAAGGTGCATGACATCTGTTGAATACTTGGGAGTCCTTGCTTTTTTAGCCTGGACTGATTAGTTGGCAGGAATGTCTACTCTTGACATAAGAGAGGATCAAACAGAAACATTTCTCATCACAGCAAACATCGATGGGCTCGTCACAGACCTCCATGTCAAAATAATCTTTATTGAAATATTCGCTGTTCTAAAATCCTTGGCTATAAATTTTGGCTTTAAATTTGTCCCCAGGTGGCCTGACCCCTCCCAATTTTCTCAACCTCATCTATACAGGGGACCAGTCATGTCCAGTCATGATCAGCATGCCCACCACCGGCAGGACGAGGGCAGCAAGAGGTGCTTTTGTGTTTGGAGAGGAGCTGGGGCTGCATAGGTCAAACAGACTTCCCTGAAAACGCATTTTCCTGGAATCCTGTCTGAGGGTCTCCCAGATAGAGCTGACTTCCTCCTGACAGTGGGACAGGGCTGTGAGGGCACATGTGTGGAAAGTTTCCCAGTGGCTGTAGCAAATAAAGATTGACAAATCAGCACTACTTCTGCCATTTAACACTGAGATCATCTTAGTTACAGCATGCAGAGGGGCACAGGCTGACACAGATTGATTCATTTGCCAACAATCTATCACTCAGATGGCTAAACTGGCTTGAAGTCAGTCAAAGCATGCTTTAATTACCATGGCAACTGCATCATAGAATGAAACAGTAGCACAGATGATACTGCAACTGTGCGATACTAAACAAGAGGCAAATGTGTACATTTCTGTCTTCAATACAGAGTGGGTTGTATTGTGCATGCAGAAACAATGACAAAATACATCCCTTGGATTTTATTACTGCTGCAGCAAAGTCATAAATTATTTAGAACAATGGCTCAGTGTCTCAGCGCTATTAATTTGTCTTTTCTTCTTTTGTGATTATATGGCATCAGGTCTTTTTCTCTGGAGCAACTTTTACCATCGGATATATTGTTCTTACTCCACAGTTCTGTAATATGTCATTCATTCACTCATTCATCCTCTCATTCATTCATTGACTCACTCATTCATTCATTCAGTGCTTCATACACGCTGAAAAGTTCTTTTGTACAGTGCTGCAGATTATGAACATAAGCTAAAAGTTTTAATTCAAGTTATTCCTTTCTCTTTAAAATCTGTTTGAGTAAAATGAAAACATGACCCATGCACCGAGCTGACACCTTCTTTCACTGATAAAGTTATTGTCACCTGCATACAGCCATCACTCCCCTCTCGCTGGTCACATTCTCCTGGTAGTTGTCCATGCTCTCTCCAAGCTTCAGCACACAATCAGAGAAGTCCTTATAAACGTTCTCACACCTCACATCTACAGCGTCTTCGGACAAGGTTGGGGAGAGGAATACTGCAAGACAGACAGTAATTTATTTGACTAGACCTTATCAACCTTGTGAAACTATTATCCTCAAAAGGTCAAGAGATGAGAAATGAATCAGTAGGAATTATCTGATCCCTCATGTTGGTTTGTTTGTCCACAAAACATCTCAAAGAGATCACATTTTGTCTCCACTCTCTCACTTTTTTCATTGCCAGAGTTCAACATTTTGTTAATGCCATTAATGATAGTAAAAGGCAAATTAAATTAAAAAGGCCATTGTTTCACCACTATGCAGAAGTGTAACTAGCTTCAATCTGAATATGGATCTCTGAGATTACAGCATATCTTTGAAGGAGTGCAACATTTTTACATAGTACGGTAATCCTTAGACTTTATTGGAGTTTATAATGTGTTATATTATTGAGAATGCATCACAGTGGTTCCTCTTTTTCCACCATATTTCCACTTTCTTTAACTTCATTTGTTCACAAATACGCAACTCGTTCACAAAGAAATACGCTTCATTCATCATTATGTTTGATTACGTTGTTTTCTAAATCCGTATCTCTATAAAGTACTGTATCATTAAAATTCCGGTGAATACAAACATTTTGTTATCCTGTCATCTGCACCGCTGCAGTCGTGCATTCCTTCCACATGGGGTGCAGTAGTCTTTTAAGCGTTATTTTCAAATTACTATTTATATCTTATATCGTTAAGCATGCATAAAAGATCACGCAAAATACGCATTAACAACAAATATTAGTAAAAGTGACATTCAAAACGTATACTATGATTCTGGAGTTGTATCTAAGGATTGTGCGTTCACAATGTCTCGCACAGATCACCGAAAGATGGGTGGACTGCCAACTGTCGGCCAGGTCTCATCAGCAGCGAGGATGAGGATGAGGATAGATGATACGAGATGACATTATAAAGGATCCAGTACAGCATCCTGATTGATTTATAGCTCAGATAAACCAACGGGGGGGGGGGGGGGGACACATATCTTACCCAGAGCAAATGCAAGAATCCATCCGATCTTGATCGACGTGGAAAATCCCATGTCATCCCATTTCAAGTCAGGAGCAGGAGGTTTGAAGCCTTCATGGATGGGAATGAAGGAGAGGAGCGGAGTCACGTGGAGTTTATTAGCTGCCCATTATTCACGCGAGTCGGTGACGAACCGGCGACAAACACTCGGTGTGTGTGTGTGTGTGTGTGTGTGTGTGTGTCTGTGTGTGTGCGTGCGCGTCTTCAGCTGCTTCGACAGATCGCTCACGTTACTGCCCCCTGGCGCGCACTGAGCTCATCCTATCGCCCCCTCCGCTGCACCGGACAGCCCCCACCTCCCACGGGAGGAACCGCCGTGGAACCTCTCCGTACTTATTTCATTGTTTGGGTGTTCCTTCCTGTTATTAGTGGATCCCACTGCCTCACTTTTCTTCAGTTCACTGCACCTGCTATTCACTGTACAAATAAATGAATGATATGTCAATTTTAATAGAAACAGAAATGAGTACAGTGCTACAGTAGATAGCATCGCACCAAGAAGGTCCTGGGTTCGAATCCCCCTGAGGATTCGTGGATCAATTAAAGAATATTCATGCTGCATATACAATATACAGTAGAATCAATGACTTAAGTGTAATATGGAAATTGCTACATAGAAAATAGAACAAATACAACAAATAGACTTTGTTCACCCTTTTATTATTTTTGTAAATCCTCTATGAAAAAATAAAGAGGTGAATTAACCTGCCGGACTCCAGAGAACACTGTTTAAACACTGCTTAAAATTGCAGCTGCCAAGAAAGTTTTGTCCCAAGTTTAATCTTTGGACAAACTCAGGCCACATGTGATTGGACGTTAAAAGCAGAGGGATTTAAACTGTTAACATTACACTGCATAGCACTGAATCTTGTCATGGTGTGGCAAATACAGTACAGATAAGGCACGGTGGTCTTTACATGACAGAGGAAGGGGAGGCATTCCATTAAACAGATCAATAGGCAGGCAGCAAATCTCCCAATAAATTGTCGTTTAACTCTGTCATCACCTCCTGACATAAATATCGGCAGAGATACGATGTGTTTGACTTTCATTTTTCTCTGTTTCCATAAAAAACTGAATGACTTACTGGTAGACCTTTTATCAATTGCCACACACACACACACACACACACACACACACACACACACACACACACACACACACACACACACACACACACACACACACACACACACACACACACACACACACACAGATCCTTTAAAATGAAATCCTGCTCAGTCCTGTTGGTATTAAATGGTGAAGCTCTGGTCAGGGCAGTGGAGTCCAAGAGGCTCTCTAGTCGTTACACCAGCAGGCTGAGATTCACACTAACATCTTACACACACTGCTCAGAATGGAATCCACGGTCCAGAAAGAAACATTGATCAATTAAGTATAATGATGGATGAAATCAGATTTATTGGTCTGCTCCAGCTGCTCTATTGGTTCGTTTTCTTGGAGAGGCTTTAGGGGAAGCTTTGTCTGTAAAACAGGATTAAGATCAAACATTTATGTGAGTTAATTTTCATTGCAATAAAAAGTAATATAAAAATTTATCACATCTCATAGAGCTTATTCCTTATCGCCATAAAAGTGATCGTACTCATGACATTGAGGGTCTCCTGAGGAATCCAGCTGATATCCACGTCACTCATCCCCCCTGTGCCCTTCTCTATTTTCACTGGAAGTCTCTTTTTCTGCAAAACACAAATTGAGAGACAATATGTCCAACTTTTAAAACTTGCTATTGACTTTTCACATGAAAGTACATTGATATTGATTAAATGGATGGCTGGAGGCCTATACAGCCCAACTCAATATTAAAAATGCATATCCAAACACTGAAATAGAATAGCTGACAAAATACAAGCACATACCGTCCTAGTCTCCAAGACCTGGTACATGCCAAAGAGCATGAGGGCAACCAGTCCAACCAGGAAGACGTACATGAACATTCTATAGAAAAAAAGATTTTTGATCAGAACAAGAACAAACCAGAAACCAGTAAAATAAAAATAGTACTGGTGCACATTCACTATAAAATGACAGGAATACAGCTGTCACAGCCATCTGTGCTCCAAGTGTGTTTTTTGTGATGCATTTCATTTATAACTAAAGTGCTTACCAATTAAATGTAAAAGAACAGATGTTCCAGTTAAAATGCACATTCCTTGGCAAACAAGTTTGCACAATGCAGATTGGACCTTTCCACCATCTGATTAATTTGTATTTCTTTTATTTTGCAGACTAGCAGTCTGTAGTGACTTTCCCATGCTACCACACTGGCCATTCTTTTGTCACCTACTACTACTTTCTCAGAGCTCAAGGGGAGGCAACTGTGGGGACATGAGAATGGAAACTGCGTACATATGTAGTTCCTCTCACCTCCAGTGGAGGGAGACAGACGCATGTTTGACGAGATGAAGTTCTAAACTTACATGGTTTGAAAGCAAATCTCTGGACACTACTGAATATCCTGCGGTTTCTTTGCTAAATATTTTAACAGAGTACAGAATAGTTCAACAGAATTGGCCATTTATGTCCTGAAATTAGTTTCTTCTAATTTGTAATATCAATATTTTCTTAACCTTTTTCTGGATGTAAAATAACATTTCTCTCACTCATCTAATTTGCTCATGACACTTTCAGTATCTCATACCAGGAGCACTCCTCAAGTAACTGATGACAACGAAAATCACCCCTCCTTTTACAGGTTCATACACTTCCTGCATATGTATGAACCTGCAAATATGGTGCCGTGAACCTTCAGACATTAGGTGTATTCTTCAAGGAAATCAAAAATGCATAATGTATGGGCAAAATAATTAGATTCACAGATGTGTTGCATAGAGTACAGGTTTTGGATTCATGTTCTCAATAATATCTAGAAACCTCATTTTGCAAAAGACCAGTGGCTTACTGTCCATTTTCATTTACAAGTTTGTCCATGATGCAATGTAACTGAAACCCAGTGGGAGAAAGCCTTACGTTTCTCCATCCAGTCCCTCTTCTTGCTCAGTAATGGTCACCGTCTGGTTGTAAATGGCAGTCTGGAACATGCCGCCCTGAAGGACAGTTGGAAAATAAATAGTAAGCATGGAGCATGAACTCTCAAGAACAGTCATGTGCATTTTTAGACCTGCGCTTTATAAACATGAGAATATGTTATAGCAGTCAAAACTCAGCATATTCAAAAAGTTTTTATATCAACATCAAGACAAACTGGTGCCGAGAATGACATTACCCAGTATTAATTTTCATGAATCAACATGTGAGGTGTGACAGAAGCTTCATGTGAAGCTTGACAGTCAAACGTCATCAAAATTATTATTTCATCTAAAGTGTCAACATGAATGGATCTCAAATCCAACCACAAACACATCCATAAATGATGAGTAACCCTCTTACCTCAGCATCAAGATAGTTGAGGAGGATGACGAGACCGAATGGACGGCCTGCCATGGGCTGAGCTGGAATGAAGGAGTACTCGAAGGAGGCCTGAGCCTTGGGCTGTACCACAGTGTTCAGAGTCAAAGCTGTAAACTACACAAAACACACGCATCATTAAAATACAGAGATGTTACACTAAGAAACAGTGAAAACACATGAATACGATGAACACGAACCAATCGTAATTTCTCGTTTGTTTTTAAACAAATGAGAAATTAAATAAGATTGGTTGACTTTGTGAATTATTTTGCCCCTCTGTTATCAGTCATTAGGGCCTGTCCTGATATAAATGAGTGTGAAATTAGGATTGAGTGGAAACACAATTTCCCCAATGGGATTAAAAAAGTATGTTTATTCTTCTTATATTTTAAGACTCTTGTAATGGAAATTTGCATTGTGTGTGTCCTGATTTGACTCTCATTTTGTTTTCAGTTAATTGCTTTCATGAAAGTTGCTTTGGTCCATTCCAGTGTGCAAGGTCGCCTGATAAAGATGTTTTTCTCGGGGTATGTGAACACCTCCTACACTGCATTCCCAGGTGTAGTGAGGGCTTCCCCACACTGCCTGAGAAACCTGTTTTTTCCAGCAGTTTGGTGCCACCGAAAGGAGGGGTGCCTGCGGGATGGGGCTGGCCACCCTGGCTCGCAGGCAGGCCTTGTTTGTTTAAACGTATAAAGGCAGAGAGTTTCCGGTTCCAGGTTAGAATCAGCTGTGGACTACGTACGGACACCCAGCATTGGTTGATGCTATTCTGCCTGGGTCGTGGGCTCTCCGATCCGTGTGTCAAGGTAAGATACAAAGCTCGTTTGGAATGACACCATATGATTGCTTTAGCTCAACCAAAAAATTGCCTGTTCAGTGCTATGCTCTGCGGGGAATAAACGACACGTTTAGTCTAGCATCATAGAAGTGATTTTGGGTTCTGTGCTCTGAGGAGGACGAAATACACTTTTATTCTAACAACACAGACATGTTTGTTTGATTGTTTGCTTGTTTGTTTGTCTGCTCCATGCATTTATTGTTTGTGTTGCTATGCTCTGCGGTGAATAAACCCACTCATTTATTCTAGCATCATAGGAGTCTTGTTGCTTTATTGTGTGAGTTTTCTGTGTACCTACCTCCGCGGACCTGTTTAAAAGTTTTTCACAAAACAACTCTTTTAATGGTTACATCGTAAAATGCTGAGGCAGGCAAATCATTATGATTATCTCAAAGTCACAATAAATCAAGAAATGATCTAATTTGTAAATTGTGTGTGATGGCTCCCACTCCACAAAAAATGGACTACTGGTGGTTTATATGGGATATGGGGTCAAACATACGTTCTGAATGTAGAACTGGAAGTCTTGGGGATAACGGAAGGAAGCCTCCAAAGACTGGACAGTGAAATCCTGACTTCCCTTGTTGGTAAAACCCACCAGGAACCTCACAATTTCATTTGCAGGAAATTCTACACGGATACAAGTAGATAAAAAAAAAGAATAAGAGAATATGAGCTCACATAAAGGAAAACATATGAGACGTGCTATTAAATTAATAGAACAGAAAAATGACATTGTAAAAAACAAAATCAATTTGTCTTCAATCGGGGGATCAGTTCTGTACAGAAACCAACCTTCTCCAGTAATGAAGAGGATGGTTGTGTCGGCATCGGGGTGAGACGTTAACATTTTATCAGCTTCTTCATCAGTATCATCTTCATCTCCTTCCTGAGGTGCAACACAGCGTGACATTGTTACTATATCATCTACATATAAACCTACTGCTTACCAGTTTGTGATTAATCCACACATACCGTTGGTTGTATCTGATCTTCCTCAACAAGCACTTCATCTTCATCGTCTTCCTCCTCATCTACTGCAGCGTCTGCATCCTCAACGATGTCCTCAGCAGAGTCAGGGTCTGCAGACACGTGGCCTGCATGGTTTGGAGGACAAAGCAGTTCAGTTATTGGAGTGTACATCAATAGGCATGGCTGCACACTGAACAACAAATTATTGGTATTGTTGTTGTGAATCTTCAACAAATACCAACATTCATCCTACACTTTATCTGTATTAAAGAATTTGGAAAACATTCCAGCTCCTTTTTTATGACAAAGGAAGCCCACTGTGGCAGGAAAAGTAAAAGCGCAAACATGTTTTCACTCCTGAAAGATGAAATTCAGTCGACAATACATGCAAAAATACAAACCAGTCACTGAATAAAGGCATTTCAATGCAGCACAATACCTTTATTCTTAAATACGTCATTTATTGATGATATTATGTTGTGCACTTTAGTTGAAACTCTTTATTTTCTCTCTAAACACGTTACCTCTACTACTACTACTACTACTAGTAGTAGTAGTAGTAGTAGTACTACTACTACTACTACTACTAGTAGTAGTAGTAGTAGTAGTTTTGTGTGGATTTCAGTCACCTCTCTCCATGTCATTTTATTCTGCTGAATTTATTCCTTAGTAGTACAGTAGCTCCTCCACGTGTCTACACAGATCACCAAGAGCAGCCCTAAAACCCTTTGTTTTGTCTCCCAGGCCTCATCCTAAAAACTGACAGCTCCATAATTATCATATTTTAAAAATACAAAAATAAATAAATCAATTAAATAAATAAATAAAAGCGATGCCTGCATTCCTATTTCTTTATTATTATTTTTTCCATAATCAACTTGGCTCCCCAGAGACATTTTCTGTTGTTCAGTCGCACGCCTGTTGTAAATGTTGGCCAGTGGTTCTTACAGTTCACTCTGATATCAGACATGTGTCCCGTTCACAGACACATGAGAGGGGTCAAGACCACCGTCTCTTCCCACCGCAGTGTGGATGCACATCAGGAGTCTCCGTTCAAACGCGCGTCAGCGGACAGAAGTGCGCGCACGCACACACGCACGCACACGCACGCACAACGAAAAAAAGGATCTTATCTATGGTGACGTGTCCTAGCAGACACCGACTGTTGCTGTATCCACGCTGACTTGTGTTTGACCAACACTCACCTGTAACAACCTCACACACAGACATCGGAGCCCACAGTTACAAGTTTAAGCGGATGTTTTATAAATCAGCTCCAGCAGCTGGCAGGACGAGATGATTCCATTCATTCGTGATTTGAGCTACAGCCCTGTTGTGACAGAGCCTTGAACAGTGAATAAAACCTCCCCATGTTCACGATAACCACGCGATGTTCGAGGCTACAAGCGGCTCTGGTGAACCAGTGATTCTGCCACGTCAATGGACGTGAGGCGGATTAACTGGGATCTGTGGTTCCTACTGGTTCGGCTGACGTGAGCCTCCGAACGGGGACGCGGAAGGACACTTACCGATCGATATCAAGCCACACGGGAAGGCCAGGAGGAAAAGCAGCAGCAGTTTTGACCCGTAGCTAAACATTTTACCCGAGCTGAGGGCTAAAGTTTGTAACACATCAGCGTTCAGGACGGGAGAGGGACGAGGGCGCGCAGGAGGCGGGATAAGAGGAGTGTGTGACCCGCCCGTCTGGAGGAGGTCCGGGAAGCTCGACCGTTTTTTTGTTGTTGTTGTTGGGTTTTTTTTAAAGCTCCAGCTGCTTTTGTATATTGCTCAGAAAGCGACACACACACACACACACACTCGCTCTTTCGAGATCAAAGTATGAAAGTTTGAATAAGTTCATACATTCTGCTTCTTCTGCGCTGCTCGTGCGTCATGCGTTAAAATTGTCCTGGGTCGGAGGACAATGTTGGCGATTTTACCTGGAACATGTGCTCTTTTTAATTTTCTGTTATGCTTGTGACTAACTAACCATCATGTACCTTAACCGTGTAGGTCATCAAAATTCTTATTGTGCTTGTATTCTTGACTTTGATCGACACAGCCATGTTACCAGTACCCAGGGTACTTAGCATACAGTAGCTTACAGTATAGTTGATGCTGATTTAAAAATCCTTAAACATTAATATAAGGCACTATTAGGGTACCGGTGGAAATTGGAATTGGAAATTCCTTCTTCAAAATTCTGTGCATATATTCACAGACTTCAAAAAACCTTGTGCCCTTAAAAAATTCTAAGATTATTTCTTTTAAGAAGTCGTGATGACAGTGTTGAATGGATTTGTCTCTACTTATTGCAGTTCTGGCATCTATGTGACTTGTGAATACAGAAATGGTTTTACTAATATTTTATTGATCCTTTTTGGTGAATTAAGGACCAACAGAATGAGTGCGAATGACTCAAAGGAGGAAACAATGTGAATGTGTATTCAAAGCATGGAAAAACATGCAAAAATTACCTCACATTACCAAATGCCACCAATCTGACACGCAAGGAGAGTTAACTGATCAACATGTTATGTTTTAATGTTTGACAGTGACAATTATCTTAATGATCCTGTGTAGCATACTAGGTTGGATGAACTGGACTTTATCTTTATGGCGCCGCAAATGTCTGACTGAATTGTCAGGTTCATTCAAATCAAATGTTAGACTTTAAACCTTTATTTTTATAACTGCCCCCCAGCATTTTCTTCTGGAGATTTTATCTCAAGGCAACTATACCTGACATGTTGCTGGTAGAAATATCCTACAGTGACAATCTGAAGGTCTTTTTTGTACATCCACATCCTTAATTATTTTATGCTGTCTGAAACCAAATATGAAGTTCATCAAGAGAAAATTTGGAGGAAATCAGACTGTGAATCTTTGAAGAATTCCATTAATTCCTAAGAAGATAGTACAGTTTGCAATTTTTTAGTAGTAGACGCCAGCAGAGCTGATTTGGAACTCATTTTCTTACTGTCGTGTAGTTGGTTTATGCGTCATGGTTATAATACTTTGCAAAAATGTATAGCTGATTCTTTTAATGTAATTTGCCTCACAATTTAAAATGCAACATTTAAGGATATCTAGTTATACTGTATACACAGACACAAGAAACACAGTATGGAAAAATTTACACAAAAAACACAACTTTTTCATTCAGAGAAAACATTAAACAGTAGTAATAACTGTAAATTAATAATGTGAATAATTTATGACATTTTATTTACTGTTAAAAAAATTTTTTAAAATTTTTTAAAAATTTTTTTTATTTATTTACTGTTAAATAAAAATGTAAATTATTATGCTGCAGGAAGCCCACTGCACACAGTATGGAAATATTGTACTATGGTAGCCTGACAGTTAGAGGTGCTTGTACTATGATGATTTCCAGTCTCCAGTTTCACATAGTTCCGGTGTGAATTTTTATAGTTCACCTTATGTGCACCTTTGAGAAATGTTATAGCTCCTTTTCACATCACTATGATTGTTTCACAGCTCATATCCCATTTACTTTTCAGGGTCAGACTTCTTCACGTTCTTCTTGTGCAGAGAAAATCATTTACGTACCTCCAAGTTTAGCAATTCTGTTACTTTTGGTGATTAGAAATGTTCATTTACTGGTTAAGAATATTTTCCCACTTACTGTAAGGGCTTGAAAGGGTTTTCTGCTCATTAACCTTCAACTTTTTGTGACACATTAACACCAAAACAAACATAAGTAGACGTGAGCAAATATGGTAAATTTGATGTAATATTCTCAAAGATGCTTAAGTGAATTGTCAATATGATGACACTGTTTTAGTTGATGTTTTTGTGTGTGCCAATATTCCTGATTATTTTCAATCAACTTTACATTCTCACTTGCTCCCTTGATGATATCCTCAGTCTATAAAAGTTTGTGGTTTTCTGCAAAAGCACACATCCTGTAACAAGTTAACAGTCAGTTGAAAAACTTTCTACCGATGAATTACATTGCATTTTCTTAGTAGATGCTGTAGCGTTGTACATCTCAGTTGAAATAACATAACAGAGACAAACAGAGAAAATTCTCCTTTGTTGAAGCTTCTTTTAAATGATGACCACCACAGTGACAGCAAGTTGTAAGTACTGATTGAATATAAATATACATAGAAGTTAAAACATAATCCAAATGTGAGTCTTATTGTGATCGTTCTAGATGTAAGGATAGATGTCAGACTGCACAATTGTGTCTTGAAAGTCAGACAAGTTCAAATTTTGTGTTTGACAATCGTAGAACAACACAGATATTTTCACTTTGTTTAATATGACAAGTGTTCTGAGTACAGTTATTTAAATAGTGTCATTTTTTGGCAGAATGTGGAGAAGCTACAATATGTACTCTGAGTGCTACGATGGTTTTAACATGTTTAGACCTTTGATATTTATTTCAAAAGTCCCTGTAAACTGGCGCAAGCTGACCATTTAAATAATTTTTGTGTCAATTTCATAAAATCACTTAAGTATATTGTTTTAGTAGCTGACACTGTTGGAGAGCAAACAAACTATTGTAGTGTAAATAGTGTTTGATTCATGGGAAAATATTAAAAGGGTGTTTTAGAAAGTCCTTCAGTTCAAGTGCATAAGATGCACTCAAAAACTGCATTGCTTTAAAAAATACTGACACTGCTGTTTTACTAATTTACTTATTTTTCTTTTATTAGGGAACAATACATGTGATCCATTGCCAATGCGTATGCTAATTGGGGTTATTGGCACGCTGCTGGTCATTTCAATATCTTGGAATATTGTTTGGTGTGTGTCAAGATGCTTAGGTAATTAAATGATTTAAAAGTCTTGTATCAAAATATGCACTTCCTCTACTGATTTTTTTCATATTTAACAGGAAAAGGGATATGTCAATCAAAAAAAAGACAAAGGCACGTAATCTACATATTTACTGCTCACATTACAGGGAAAATTATTTTTGTTTAAATCACACCAAACTGATAATTAATATATTTCTTCAATATATTTCATAACTGTCCAATTAAAGACAGAGCCTGCGACAAATGGAAGAAAATCCTATTTATGGAAACCTAAGCTATGTGCAAACAAGTAAGTGATTTCTGCATATGTTTTGGTCCATGATTTTATCTGTGTCTCCTTTCAGTTGTGTTCTTTTCCACAGGTATGCCGTCGTTTCCCAGCACTGATTCTACACCACAAACAACGGATCAACAGAGAGTCCACTCTGACTCACAGGTAGCACTCTTACGACTCTACAGGTCCTGCTTCATGACAGATTAAATGAAAAACCAGAAATGCAATCATATTTGCATCACTGTTTCTGCAACAATGTTTATCAGATATGTCACCAATGAATGCAAATGAATAAGACTTTTAAGGTGATCATGGCAAAATTTTACTAATCATACAACCTCCAATAAAGCAGAAAAAGAAATTGACTTACAGTATTTATCTTTAAAGTTCACTTGACTGCTGTTGTGTTTATGTGATGTTCGATGATGCTGCGACATTATTTTGTCGTGTCTCTTTGTAGTCCAAAATTCAGGACTGTTATGCTAACCTGACCCTGAAGGCCCCCAGGCTGCAGTCTGACCACAGCTCTCCAAAGATAGAGTACTCGGATGTGGTTCAGTTAGAGAAGCTGCCAGAGTCCTCAAAGGAAGACGAGGATGGCACAGACGCCATCGCCACGGTATCTGATCTGTACGCTTCTGTGCAAAGTCAGCGCTGCAAAACCATTGCTCCTTCAGTTGGCAAGGAGGAATATGCTAACCATCTGTGAGAAAATGCCCCAAAAGGCCATTGTGTCCCTTTACCTGCCACAACCGGATGTCACTCTTTGTTGTTTGTCATGATGTTTATGTTTATTGTAATTACTAATGAAAACAAATGAAGCAAAACTTGCGTACTAGTTAAAGCAGTCAACTCAAACTGGGTTGAAGAGGTTTTCTCATCACTCCCTAATAATATTAGGGAGTGATTATATCCATATAAACTTATCTGCAGGGATTAGTGGGGGTGCATCTAACCAAAAATGTCCTGCTGTTATAATAATAAAAATTTCAAGTCTGTCTGAGTTGTCTGACTGAACTGAACTAGAAATTTTTCAGTATATTTCTACAAATTGTCTTGTTTCGGTTAGAGTGAAGCATTTTATTTGAGAATGCCTGCAATGTTTAAAGTGTCAGTTCTGTCTTCATTAATAATCAAAGAATGTCTAAAATCATACCAAAGATTTTTAAAGACACCCTATTTTATGATTATTAAGTTTTCAATGACAACCCTCTCTGAATTTTTCTGATTTAATGATTTGTAATTTTCATCCGTAATTTACCCTCCGAAGCATTCGGGGGCGCAAACATACAAAAATTAGAAGAAAAAGAAGAAAAAAGAAAAAGAAGAAAAAAAGGAAGAAGATGATGATGAAGACGAAGAGGAAAAAGAAGAAAAAGAGGAAGTAGAAGAAGAAGAAGGAAAAAAAATAGTGTTTCCCATAATGCATTGCACTGCCAACGTATGCAAACAGGAACATGATTGCCGGTGTCACGTCTTCGTTGTTTTAATACATTGCTGTCAGCCTTCCACACCTGGTGACGTTGCCGTGTTTGTCGTGCCAGCCCCACAGACGAAAGGTTTTCGTGGACTTGATCGGCGGGGTCAGCAGACCGTCTGAAAACAGCCTATTCGTTTCCCTTGAGTCACAGACAGGTAACGGATTATTAGCCTATTCGACAGCTAACGTTAGCATTGTCACGTCAATTCTCAACGATTTACTGAGATGACCAGATTGGAATAAGCGTTAAATTTTGGTATCAACATAAATACGACTCCTCCTAAATGATGGCGACATATATTTTAAATTGTTCATGAATTCATATGTATAAAGTCTAGTATATGTCAGCGGTGACACGACAGCAGTCCTGAGAGGACAGCCTCAAGTAGTGAACATACATGATTGAATGTTGTTTAACTAGTAATTGCATTCGTTAATGCTAGAAGCTGGAAGGCCATCTTACGAATTCAGCTTGACAAAATAAATTGACATTACGTTAAATATCAGAAATTACTGCTAATGTCGACCGAGAATCAATAACAACCGACATTGGTTTCGGTGTCCACGGATCCTTAAAATCAACCACTTTCGAAATACATTACGAGTGTTGAAATGCACCAAAGTGTTTCTGAGACACCTCCCTGAGAAATCACCACAAACAGAAGTTATATTGTTTCGGTAATTTTGTAATCAATAGATTGAAACTAGCATAGACTTAAACCCAACGCTGAAATTATCATTCACACTTTCGAAATGAACATTGCAATCTCCTATTACTATAACTTTATCTCTGGTAACAGCCAGATTAGATAAAAATGAAGAAAATTCTGTCGAAAAAGATTTTTTGATTTTTGCAAAAACACTTTAATCACATTCAAACATTTTACAGTTAATGAATTTGTTTGTTTTTCAGCAGCCAAAACCTGAAATCAATTTTAAATCTGTTGAATAATTTCATTAGAAATTTGTCAAGGATTTATTGATTTCAGCTCCTGCTTCTGAACTGTTGTTGGAACAAAACATGGAATTGGAAAACAGCTACCGACTTATTTTTCACCTTATTGTGGAAAATTCTATGATGCAAACAGTGTGATTAGATGTTTATTCGATGGACTATTTTATCTATATGATAACAGAAATAATACACATCACTCAATAAATATGTGGTCTCCAGGTTTCACACACTGGATCTAATTCACAGATCAAAACTGAATTAAATTAATTATAGTCACTTATTTAAGGTTCTTCTGATTATATAGCCATATAGAAATAGAAAAATAAAAGTCAAATAAAAATATGACATCACTGTTGTCAAAATACTGTATAAAATATTCAAGTTTGGATTATTCTGTCAAGGTACACCGATTACA
This sequence comes from Antennarius striatus, assembly GCF_040054535.1. Classification (NCBI taxonomy): domain Eukaryota; kingdom Metazoa; phylum Chordata; class Actinopteri; order Lophiiformes; family Antennariidae; genus Antennarius; species Antennarius striatus. Next base: position 16,623,491 of record NC_090780.1, on the reverse strand, counting down.
CAAAATTACTTCATTATTAATTTTCAAAATGATTCCTCATTGTTAAATTTCTAATTCTATAACAACTATACACTAGTCTATACTATAGTAATAAAAAAAACTCTTGTGTTCTTGTTTTTAGAGTAGGCCAAGATGGCGAGTCCAAGGACCAAAAGAGTTCTGAAGGAAGTGAGGACCCAGGATGAAAATAATGTAAGTCTTCATAGCAATCTATTTATGTGGTATACTTTCACTGATTAACATTGTGAGATAAGGCATGTTTTTGTTAGTACTGTATGTGTAGCATGTCAATTTATCAGTGGATACATGTGAATTGGTGCAAGGTTGGATAAAGATTTGGGCTTGATGGATTTGAATTTTTCCCAATACATAAGTTAACAATAAAAACAGTAAGTGTTGGCATATGCATGTTCTCCCTCAGTGCCATCTAGTTTTCCTCCTTCTAAAAAATAAATTTAAAGTCTATAGTTTTGCAAATGCAGGGATCAGGTTTGTGATTGTCAACTCCCAAACTGATTGATTGTCTAATGACTCCTGTTCTTTTCTCAGCTGTGTTTTGAGTGTGGGGCTTTTAATCCTCAATGGGTTAGTGTGACCTATGGAATCTGGATTTGTCTTGAGTGTTCGGGCAAGCACAGAGGCCTGGGAGTTCATCTCAGGTAAGAACAATGTAGGAGCCATATTTGAGTTTTGCGTTTTGTTAAACTTGACATAAGATTTACGTTATTGAGTTATAGAAATGCGGTTGTAAGTTAGAAATTATACAGTTAAAATTTTTAAATTTCATATTTGCTTTAATTACCCTGAGTAGTATCTCAACTGTAAGTTTTTACCTGATTATCTGTCATCGTAGTAGACACACACCCCATGGATGTGTGTCTATGGTGACTTTAACTAGTGTGTTTAGTTAGTGCTATATTAGTTAGATGGAAATACGCAATAGTTTTCACACTGCAAATAGCCGTATCGCAGATACTATTTTGCAAATATTCGTTATTGCAATAACAGTTTTAGTTTTCCTTTTACTTTCATCTATCCAAGAAAGAGAAATTGACTGTTTGAATGAATGGAGTTTTCTAATAAATATTCATCTAATTCTCTTCAACTCTCTGGATTGTGTGTCGGGAACTCAACCTCATGTGGGAGATTTTGTGAGACAGATAGTAGTATGGGAGGTAGTAGTAGATAGGAGGTAGTATGACTAAGCCACTGTGGCTCAGTGTAAAAAAAATTGAGTAAGCCACAAAAAGCCACATTCTGTGTCCAAGACAGCGGCTTGCTATAATAGCAAGTAAAACTTACGAGTAAACATTGAATGATACCAAGAATCAAATTTATTAAAATCAAAGTGTAAGTCAAAGTTAAAATGTCTTGTAGTCTAAGTAAACATTGAGTAATATTTTGAATGACTGTAATTTCACATAGCGAATGTGAGTTTTCAGTTGTTGGGGGGCGTAAAACCACACTCGTCGTAGGGGTGTGTGTGGGGGGGTACTGTTTTCCTGCATTCTGAGGGCAAAATCTTCTGTTCAGTTTACCTACAAAAATACACTAAAGTCAATAGTTCAAGCTTAACTATCTTTTTTTCTATCCTACTGTATGCAGGTATAAATGTGAGATTCAACAATTGAAAACTTGCATTCACTATGTGAAGATACAGTCATACAAAATATTACTCAATGTTTACTTCTAAGTTTTACTTGGACTACTGGACTGGCTTGATGATCTTGTGTCCTGTCTACAGTTTTGTGCGTTCAGTCACCATGGACAAGTGGAAAGACATTGAGCTTGAAAAGATGAAAGCTGGAGGAAATGGAAAATTCCGTCTGTTTCTTGAACTCCAAGATGATTATGATCCCACATGGACTTTACAGCAGAAATACAACAGCAAAGCTGCTGCCCTCTTTAGAGACAAGGTGAGATGGTCTATTAAGACATGTCTAGTTCTCCTGCAAGAAGTGAAGATTACTTTTATATTCATTCGTCACACAGTCTACCATTATCTAAATCATAAGTTAAAAAGTGAATATAGTTATAGTAATTCTTAGTTTTCTTACTGTTTGGGTACTGTATAAATACAGTAGATAGCTTACATTTGAAACAGAGATGCTTTCTGGTTGCGATCTGTTCACCAGATTAATTTGCCCTCTTTTGACTCTGTATATGGCAGGTTGCAACTTTAGCAGAAGGTAAGGAGTGGTCCATTGAAACATCCTCTGCCAGAAACTGGACATCTCCTCAACCAAAGAGCAGCCTTTCATCCTCTCATCGGTAAAAGTGAAGGAAATGTTTCACCTATCCACTCCCAGTGTAATGTCAGACACAGGGAGGTGTTAAAGCAGTAACTTCATCTTTGTTTTTCATAGCCCTGGAGGACCTGGACAAAATTCAGGCAAATCTACTGACAAAGCTTTTGAAGACTGGCTGAGTGATGATGTTAACTCATATCAGAGGTGAGGACATAATTATTTATTTTACTAAGCATCCCTCTGTGGTGTCATTTAAAAAATTTGGGCTTTTCTTTCTGCAGTGGTGGGGGTTACAGTGGTAATCAAGAGAATCGGTATGTCGGCTTTGGCAACACAGTGACTCCAGAGAAGAAAGAGGATGACTTCGTGAACAATGCAATGTCTTCTATTTATTCGGTATGCTACAATATAGATATATACTTCATATATTTATTTTTGATTTTGTTGTGATTTTATTGCCTTTATTGCCCTACAACTTCTTTTTTTCTTTTGACAGGGCTGGAACAGTTTTACAGTTGGAGCTAGCAAGTTTGCATCTATTGCTAAAGATAATGTAAGTGTGTTTATACAAATAATACTGCTCCATATATATGTTAATAAAATGTTTTTATTAAAATTAGATGCAAGTAATGTTTTACTCCTTTTTTCCCCACTCATCCAGACAACTAAACTTGCAAACCAAGCAACTTTAAAGGTAAGACAAATGTCATTGCTCAGCTATTACCAGTACTACTAATGAAGGTTTTTGTCTATCATGGTTGCATTGACTTTTTTCTTGGTAAATGTGTTAACATGTAATGTGAATTGTCAACTTAATATTCCTTTGCCTTCGCTGGATGTAGTTAAAGGGCTATAAAGCGCCCCCAGAACCGGTAAAGCAGATCATAGGTGCATGGCATTTTTCCATTGCATTTAAAAAAAAAAATTTTCTGTAATTTTAAGATACACACAACTTGATTATGTCAGTTTGTGACTTACTTTTCCAGAATTTTAAAAAGCAAATTGTGAATGTTGTCTAATGTGCTTGGATATACATGGATGCATGGTGCATGTCTTTGTGTCAGTATTTAGCTGTGGGATGGGGATTGGCTTTGATACTGTTTATGCATGACAGATTTTGTTTTGACTGTTAACAGCATTGTAAAGGTGTAATGGTCTCAGCAATGCTCCTTAAGTTTAGCGCTTAATTTATTTGAAAGGTGAAAGATGATTCCTTTTATTTAACGATGATGAAGTCTGTCTGAACTATTACACCCCCTAGTGCTTGTTCAGTGTCATTGTGAATGGGAATGATGCCTGCAGAGACAGCTCAGTGTCTTAATCTACTGTGGATATTAAAATGTTTTTCAGTCAAGTGAATTCTCCCTTCTGACTTCCAACTAGGCCACAGAGTTAGGACAGACAATTAATGAGAATGTTATCAAACCTACCCAAGAAAAGGTAACATTGATGCTTGAAGTTGTTGGTGTGGTGGTGGGATAGAGTGCTTGAAAAAAAAAAACAGCTTCAGATGTGAATGTGCTATTTTCTACTCTGCCTGTCTGTTCCAGTTTCTGCTTTATGCCAACATATATTAAATGACAAAAGCAGTGGTCTCAGTGATGCAACAAAAAAAACTTTCCTTCTCCCAGTTCATGACTCAGCCCTGGGATATGCAGTAGCAAAGAGCTGTGAATGCTTTATTTTGGAATGGCTGTGAATCAGTTTTAAACTCTCAACTCAGTCACAGTTGTAGACTAAAAAGTATATTTCTATGTTTTTAGGAGTCAAAGTCTCTGTTTTGTTTATTCATTGTATCAAATTTCCTAGATTTCCTTAGTATTGCATTAGTAAGTCAATGAATGTGTTGTTAAGGTGGAATGAATCTCACAGTGAAAGTTGTGTGATTACCACCCACTTTTATTTACACTTAATACATTATAAATTGGCATAAATGTAAAGTGCAATTATCGATGCACACAGATATTGAAACGTTATAAAATATAATTCAGTGCAGCCTTGATCCTTAGGTTTTTAAGTTTTAGGTTCCTTCAACATTAAATGGCGCAACATGGAGCTCTTTTACTGAATTGTTTTATCACTGCTTTTGCTTTGACGTGAGTTTTTGCATGAAAATAAGCATTGTTTTTGGAGAATTCTGGTGCTCTAAACTGTGTGTCACCATCTCTGTGCTTCCACATAGCTGCTCTCAGTACGTTGCTCCTGCGATGTGTCTTTTAATGTGATCGATTGCTGGTTTATTCTCCATGTTTTATTACTGAAAAGCCATTGACAGAGACTGAGTTTAAACACGTTTTTGTCTTTTAATGTACAGTTGCTTTGCTGATTTAGAGTAGCTGGTATATGCTTGTGTAACAGTCTTTATATCCTCCTGCAAAGTGTCTGCTTTACCTTTGGGTTCTTTTCATGCTTTTATGTCCAAAACAAAACACCAATCACTTTTCTTACAGTTTGAGACACATGTTTGGTTTAACAAATGTATGTGAGTGAAGATTGTTACTATTATTTAATGACAATTTGGCTCATTCAGGTGAAAGAAGGAAAATTACTAGATGAAATGGCTGTCAGCATGACTGAGCTGGCAAATAAGGTAAGATGGGCAGACATCTGCCCTGCTGTAAAGATGCAAACTCAGTCTCCTCAATGAGGAACAGCAGCTCTGATCCATCTCGTATCCGAGTCTGAGCTGGGCTTGTTAGTGCTAATTTAAAAAAAAACTGGAAATGAAGTTGTTCCCAACTTTAAAATCCTTAAAGGAGACTGGTTTTGCTGTGAAAATGAATGTGTGAATAGTACTAATTTAATGTAATCTCTCACTTTTCTTGCTGCCGTTTTTAATCTGGTGGTGAGTACTCAGTAGTCAAGCACTCAGATGGAAAGTGGGTGGAAATTTTTTTTTCCAGTTTCATTGTGACATCTGTGACTGCTGCTAAACTCAGTTTTATTATGTAACAAAACATTTTCATAAATTTTTCTTTTTTTTCTTTGAATGTAATATTTGTGTTTCTGTTTAAGTAAAACCTTAGATTGTGGTGATTTGTTACCTATAATAGATTGATATTGTACAATTGAGGTAATAACTACATAAAGAGTGAAGCTGATGTTCTTTATTCTTTAGGTCCAGGGAGCTGGAGCAAAATTAACTAATCTCTTCACTGGACAGCCAGAAGATGGGTAATAGTAAAATGTTCACACAATTTTAAAACTCAATTTACAAAATATTGCACTGTGTGCTTTGATGTTCTGTCACATGAATGATTTAAGCATTTCTTATTGTTTTGACTTCATGCAGATCTGTTGGAGAGAGCTACCAGAACATGGATGCCAGTGAGGGATATCAGGGAAGTTCTGGCCACCCTGTAACAAAAGACTTCTGGGAAACCTTTGGCAGCAACAGCTCCTTAAAGGCTAAGAAATCACCCAGCAGTGACAGCTGGACCATGGCTGATAATTCTGCAAAGAAGAGCTCTGACAGTTGGGACAATTGGGGCTCCGAAGTAGCATCTAACAACAAACACAGCACGGAGGAGAGCTGGGAAGCCTGGGATAACAACTGGGAGAATGCAGATGGCAAGACGAAAAAGAGTCCCACAAAAACTGCAGAGGAAGCCTGGGATAATGCAGACTGGTAGCAACCTCACAACCATACACCTCCCCACCTGTTCCCCGCTTTGACCCGTTCCCTTCTGCTTCTCTCTTTGTTCATCTCACTGGCACTTTCATGGACAGAGCTGCATCAGCTGTCAATCCATTGAATATATATTCAGTACGAACCCGAAGAAACAAAAAGCCCAGGGTTTAGTTGATTGCAGTATTAAATGAATATTCCTAAAATATACAACTATATATTTTATTAATTAAATTCATCACAAGGGATTAAGATAAATCAGTGTAGATGTGGTCTCCACGACACTCCCAAATGTTTGAAAACCAGAGCTCATACTGTGTCATGGGTTTAATGATTTTGTTTTTACAATCAAAATTAAAATTCACTCGATTCGATTTGACTGTTTATATTTTTCTTTTTGTACAACTAATTTTAAGAATAGGTGTAATCACAGTTATATAACCACACAAATAATTTGAATCACAATATGTGAAATCTGTAAATTTAATTGAAGATAATCTTTTATTTGGATAAATAACCTGTATAATATTATTTTAATATATGTTTTGATAAAATGTACAAAAACTCGAGAGCTTCAAAAGCAGAGAGCTGCAGTTATAACTTGTTATCAATAACTGCTACTGAAGTGCTTAAAGTTCTTTATGAATAATACATGCATTCTATCAAATTTATGCTATAAAGACAGGCAGAAGTCAAGTGTAAAGCAGTTTCATAATTGGATATATTAATTTGTAATTGATGAGCTGTCATGTTGCAATGTTGTGGGTTTACTTCCTCCTATCATCATTGTCTATTGTTGGATGCAGCTCAATGACTGACTCACATTCAGTTGTTCATTTCAAAAAAAGTGAAATCCCCAACATTGTTAGGATATTTGTCATGCAACGCCTGAAGTATTGCTACGCCTTCACGTCCCTGGGTGCATTCGCAGTATGTCTAAACAGCGAGTCCTGTAGATTGTAATCCCAGCCCACATGCTGCTGCACAATTCTGAGGCAGATCAACATTTTACTGTCTAAAATATATCAATAATCTGTTTGGTGGAGGCTGCAACAAGCTGCACAGATCAGTGCAGTCTCTAATCCTGCCTGTATATAACGTCAATGCGGTCATGTGGAAAATAAACAAAAAATGTAACCTAAAATGACCAAATCAATGCAATATGAGCAGGTCCACAGAAACTGGGTTGGAGCAGGGCTCTGGTGGGATATGAAGTGCTGCAGAGCTAACATGATAATACTGGACCCAGTGGAATTGAACCTTTGCTTTATACTTGTAATATATTCTACTTGTAATAGTTCTTTGCTTTTTCTTTGATCACTTATGAAAAAAAGGTTAAATGAATCAGTTAGGCCTTAAACTCTTTGAGATAAACTTTGCCAAAAAATTCTTGCAAAGCAAAATTCAGAATGAGTAATTATAATAAATTCCTAGACTGCACGGTTACTGCTTTATTGGGGTAGACAGGAAAAGTTAACTAACAGTACACACAGACGTGCTGTATTTACACAATGTCCATCAAAGTAGGCTTCAGTTGGGGTTTTCACTTTATACAGTATATAGTTCAGTCCTTGCATGGCGATATGCTGTATCTACGCTGTATGAGCATGGAGGTTGTGTTTCAGTTATTGGGTATGGGATTGTAGACTTGGTTGGTAACTGCATGGTGATGCCTGTAACTTTTGACTTTAGCTGAACCATAAAGTTGTGTTTAGCAATAGCGCTAAACACATATTATTGCACCTTAGTCATTACATACATGTATAATCTAATTGCAGATATCTTCACCTATATCTGTTGTTAACATCTGGATGGTGGAGTATACTCATTATATTGATAAATTAGTGTAGATGGAATGGTAGTTGCGCGAATGTTGATCATTGATAATGTTGTATAATAAAAAGCTCATCGTTCTAATAAGTAAAAATATAGAGACAAATGTATTGCACCAATCTAATTCGCTGGCCACCTTAAAATTCTAAAATGCGGTCAAAGTGTCGAACTGCACAGCTCCAGTTTCCCTTTGTGGCCTTCAGTTCCCCTACAACCTACAGTTGTTGAACTTAGTCATCCTTTTAGTGACTGAAATGATTTATTTACACATGTAATAACCCTCACAAGCTTGTTCTTCGTAAATCATGTAAACCATTCAACAGTTAAACCTCACTTGGACTAATTCCAGCAACAGATGTGTTCTAATTTAAACAGAAAGTAACCAGTATCTGATCACATCCAAGCATATTTGGTTTGCTTCTTTTCAGCTTGGTGTCTGCATTGAAATGACCAGTAGTCCATTCTTTACTGCCCACAGAGCAGTGTACCAGTGCAATATGTCTGCTGGTGTAAAGTTTGTTATCAGGGCGTTCTAACATATTTTCGGGTAGGCACTCATCACTGGGCCTCAATGTTTTTATTCTTAATGTAGATGTTGTTTCAATGGACTCTGTTTTCTGTGCCTCATGTTGTCTTTTCTGGAAGAAATGTGTTAGAGCAAGGTGGTCTGCAGTGAAGGCACAATCTCAGTGGCGATACAGTAGTCTTGGAAAAAAAAATAAACTCCTGGAACATCTCCGTCTCCTATCCTCTGCAGCTAAGTGCTCATGTGCCGTCAGTCATTTTACCTATGTCTTTCTAATGCTGTGAGATGTTCATGTCAGTCAGTTGTCTAAGATCATGTGAAATGATATTCTCTCATATTTGCCTATTTTTGATATGAATAAAAAAATTGCAGTGATGTCTGACAGTCTATATAGAAGAAATAAGTAAACACACACTTTTCTGATTCAAGCCTTACAGTTAAGGGTTTTTTTTTTCTTTCAAATGTTATATTTGAGTTGCTGGTAAATACAAATCAAGATTAAACTGTACAATGCATCATTGACTGAAACCCATCTGATAGGTCTTGATATCATGTGATGTTTTTAAAACAAACACAATGTGATCTATTTAATATGAGTGCCCAGAGAACATGTTGAGCTCAGCATCTGTTGAACATTTGAGATTGGTTGTGTTCTTGTGTGACGATGAAAACTTTGTCAGAAATACTATTTTTGATGTTGTGCATGAACTAAATACATTTAGCTGTTAAATCTTCAAAGTTGTTGTCTCATTGACTTTAAACGTAAATTTGACCCTTCGAGTTTCACCAGCGGCCATTCCAGGTGAGCCAGTGTTATTTATTTGAGGCTGTGGATATTTTTCCTGTACACGTGGTTTCTGTACTCAATAAAGATGTATTGTGCTGTGAATGCGATGGAATTTTGATTAGTCAAGTCACTATTTCTTTAAAGTCTGTTTCATTTTTATATTATAAAAACATTTAGATTTTATTTTAATGATTGGTACTTTGAATACTTAATATACTTCCTCGATCATAAAATCCTTTACATAATTAACATCCTTAATTTACATGCACTGAGATATGGATTCTGTCACAAAAACAGGATTTATTTCCGCCACATCCGACGTTAATATTTCTATAAGTATCAGCCAAAACAAGCATGTACTGTATTTGTTACAGTCTTTGATCTCAATATTTAACCCCTAAGACACCTCCAGGTTTTATAGAGCAAAATGACATGTAATTAATTTTTTCATTGATAATGTCGCAATGAAAAAATGGACACAAACTGACCATAGAGAAAACTGTTGAGACTTTTGGACAGTAAAATATTGAGTAAAAATCAGCCAGACCAAGACATGAAAGATGCATGATCTTCATAGTATCTTATTTAATTACATATATGCCACTTTGGGTTTTCTTTGTTTGGTCTTAAGATTGCAAATAACATGTTAAAAACATATTTTTTCTACAGCTTGCATTTCAGAAGTTGCATCCCATGTTTACTGTTGCAGGAAATGAGAGTGTTTCGTACACTAATCAAATGGAAAAACATGCTTTTAAAGCTCTTGTATAGTGTGTAAGTTACACTTATGATCAAATATTTAATGAGAACATTTTTGTCATACGTTGATGATGAGATGTTGCATAACATGTTGACTGCAAAGAGAATTATGTATCTGTCAAATCACATCTGATGTTCAATGGGTTATTCACAGGATAACCCCAGCTATGTGATGTTAATATGATGCTACAAAACCAAGTCTGACCGACTTGGTTTAGACTGTTAGTCTAACAAGTACTTGGAATTATATAAAAGAACTTTCCATACAATATGCCTCACATTAATACTAAATATTGCTGATGAAGGAGCCTTCTTATATCTCAAGGTGGTATGAAACACTCATGCCTCTTCAGCTTTGTTCTAATAATCACAGATGTTTCAAAGGAATGTTTCCCTACAGAATAACATCTGACTGAACACTGGTCCAGATGAGGGGCATCAAGCACAACAAACCAGTGTGAATCCAATGTGTTCAGTTCAAATCAACTTGTTGCAGCAACAGTTCTGTTCCTACCACTCCTGATTCCGCTGGTTCGGCTGTGTTGGAATTCTTATCTGACATGTTTGCAGCATTTTTATTAATTACACTTAAAACTACTTCATGGATTTGCATGAAACTTGTTGGACAAGTGGGATATGCGTCAAAAACAAACCCTTGATTTCTGGATCCAAGATTGTGTTTCCATTTCCAGGGTATCCTGAGGGAAGCCATTTTGATAGTTGACGTGTTGTTGGCCTTAGGATGAAGGGTTAATTCAATTAAAAGAGACTGTTGGGCTTTTGGCAAGTGTGTGCGCCTCATTGAGCGCCCTTCCATCCAGATCCACGCGTATGCGTCATTTTTTATTAGTTCTACTTTCTGAGTCAGAAAAGTATTGATCACAAGTTAATTTTCGCATCATAACGCCTATGAAAGTATTATTATTTAATACTTCTGAGTGTGTTCTGCATCCTCTTTAATAAAAACTCAGCAGCTCCATGGAGATGGATTAGATGTCAGCTGGACTGTAGACATCAGATCGGTGGCATTTCCACCGCGTCCCGCCTACGAGGCGTGGGATTGTCTCGGTGCGTGTGGAGCGGGGAGAGGCGGACACGGAGCTGATCATCCATGGCCCAGTCACAGGGTAAGTAGCGCTGACTGCCGACATTAGCAGCTAGCCTTCTGTTAAAATCATGCAAAGTAACAGCAGCACCAGAAAGCGTGAGGACGTCCTCTGAGCGGCCCCCGGGAGAAAGGCTGCATCCTGCCCGCCTGCAATGGAGGACCAGACCGCTGCTGATGGATAACTGGGTAACATTAGTCGCCTTTTTGAGGAATCACGCTGCTGCCGTGGGTTCCAGCGGGTGAGTTTGATGTTTGCTGACAGTTTCACACGGATGATAGACGGACAGAGTTGTCGCTGCCGTCGGAAGTCGCTGTTTATGAATAAACCGGTAAAACGAACGTCGTGTTCGCGTTCTCCGTTCAGCCGCCGCTTCCACAGTCTGCCTCCCCCTCCTCTGATCGGCGGGTTCTCCAATCAGGGTCATTGATTACCTGTTAACGTGAATCGGGCCTCAGATCGTTCCACACATCAGGTCTGACCGTGTTGCTTCAGATAAAAGAAGCCTGACTTATTATTGAGAGTGACTGCAGGCATGTGGTGTGAGCTCATAAATACAACAAACAACAACAAACAATCCGTCTCCATCGTAGCACACTAGTGCAGCAGCAGACGCTAAATTTGGATTAATTAGTCAAAAGAATGCCCAAAAGATGTCTCCCCCCCCCCCCCAGTCACCGCTTGATAAGCATCTGGAAACCGGAGGGGGCGCCACTCCAGACAGCCACCAGCTAGCTAGTTAGCTTTTAGGGAAAGTTGGGCTCTTCTGGGTTCACATGTGTGAATGTTTAATTGACGCCAGGAGCAGACAAACCACACTGTAAGAAAAATAAGATGGCGTCAGAGACATTTGTGGTGTGTGTGTGTGTGTGTGTGTGTGTGTGTGTGTGTGTGTGTGTGTGTGTGTGTGTGTGTGTGTGTGTGTGTGTGTGTGTGTGTGTGTGTGTGTTCGCGCACTGACATGAAGCCCGCAGCCCTCTGTATGAACTGCTATCAGGGCAGATCTCCTCTGAGCTGCTGCTGTTGCTAAGATACAAGCAGCAGACAGCGCGTCTCTCCACAGCAAAGACTAACAAACAACTTTAAAAGATGTAAAAGACTCACCAGCACTTCACTTTAAAGTGAACATGGGGGAACTTTTCCTTTTTGCACTTTGTGAGGTAAATAAGATTTTATGTATAAAGGCCAAAATCCCAGATTTGCAGAAAATATATGACAATAAACCTGTACCTCTACGTAAACATTACTACGACTGGCAGGGTAAAGAAATTCTAAAGCTGCTTAATCAAGGAAATCAGCTAGTGCTACTATAACTAAAGCCTAAACCTGAATATAGTCAAGCGTCAAAATAAAATCATGTGAACCCATTATACCTGTATATATGGATAGATATTTTATCAGTCCTGATGTTGTTGATGATGTACATGTTTCGAAAGGTTTTCAGGATCATGAAATGAATTGACATTGTATACTTGGACAGCGATTACACTGCATTGGATTTATTTACTCAGTGCAGAAAAATTATAAGACATTCATAATGTGTAATTAATGACCTTCTAAGGGTCATACTTAAAGTAATACACATTGAGCTCACTCATGAGTGGGCCAGTTTCTTTTAGAAGCCTGCTGATTAAAAAAAATTGCTACAGGATTTTGTTTCGACACATCCTTTCAAGGTTGAGCTATTTTATATAGAAAAGGAAGTCTTGGTGATTAATATGATGATAAAAAGAGAGGGAAGGATCAAATGCTGCAAGATTGTCGGTAATCAGAGTTTGAGCAATCCCGTCAACAGGATTATTGTTCAGGCTGTTAGTGGCGTCTGAGTTCTGTCAGAGTCAGTCACTAGTCAGGTGGGGCAGAGTCATTTCTTGTTAAGAATTAGTGAACACATGAACCCACCACATCCAGTTTGTATTGAATAAATAATTTACCAGTGAAGCTTTGTAGTCAATGATTTGATATGTGTATCAAATCAGACTTCTTGTGTGACTGGAACAAGATGCCTTCTCTCATTAGAGTTGGTACTGTTCGTACTGGTAACGTACTCATGTGGCAGTTTAGAGATGTAATTGTGATTAACTGGGATATTTTGTTTGGTTAATGTTGCAGATACATAATAAATTGTTACTTGTACCTCATTCGCCGTCCATTTGTACACTGAGGTCATACTAGTTGCAGACTTTTCCGTATTTTAATACCAGCCATAATGAATGTTTTTAAGATATGAATTTTGTCAAGGTGTATTTAATTACCTGTATCCAAACTTTATTATAATCACACATTTTTACTCAGGATTTGTGTGCAGATTCACTGATTTTAAATCCTTCTGCATGTGCACGGCACTTATCTTGTCTTGTGCTCCATGACTAAGATATAGCCAGAACTTTCCTACATCTTCATTCCCTGTTTATTGGTGGGTACAGATTATTGGATTATTGTTGCCAGTGTAATTGGCATCAATCTCATTCTTGTTTCAAAGTGATGTAAACATGCATGTTAGTTTTGGTAGACATCCTGTTTCACTTGCAGATTTGGCATTGCTACACAATGCATAATTATGCTGCATAAACAACGGTAGCTACAACAGCTGTGGAGTCAGTGCGGAAATCATTATTGGAATGCCAATGCTGGAAAATGCAAATTAGTATTAACAACAAAGTTTTTCAGCACGTCTGAAAGCACACGTTAAGTGATGTGGTTGATAGAGATGTGGAGGTGGTGCGGTATCTGAGGCAGATGGCCAAATGAAATCTGAGTTTTCAATTCTGTATCCTTTGTAAAATAAAGCTAAATTTGTTACAGCTGATGTTTATCACTAAAGTGTACAGTATCAACCATATGGTGCATTCAGAGATGCTAGTTATTCAAGTTACCACAGCTTACTTTTGTATTATTAGTATGCCATCTAATCTATTAAGAGAATAAACTTGTGGAAAAAGGTTGTTTTTCCACAAGTTTAATCTGTTTATTGAGAATGCAGTTTGTGTGTGCAGTTTATTTATTGTTTTAGTGCAATTGGTGCAAATAGTTTAATAAGGGTTTAATTAAAGTCCGTGTACAATAATACTTTCATTCATCTTCCGAACCACTTCATCCGCCGTAGTGGGTCACGGGTAGCTGGAGCCTATCTCAGCTGTCTAAGAGCGTGAGGCGGGGCAAACTCCGGGTGTGACGCCAGTGCACCGTGGAGCCATACAAAGACAGACAACCATGCATGCTCACACACACACAATGGGCAATTTGGAACGGCCAAGTTGGGCTAATTTAAGGAACAGGAACTATTACTGGGTAAATATGTCTGCAATGTTGAAATGGCGTGGATTAAATGATTGTGAATAGATGGCCAGGGCATTGTTTTAGAGTCTGCCATGACCTAACAAGAGCAGCCCATTAGGGTTTGGTGGGAATCTGTTGTAAGTGGCAGATTCACCAATAATTTGACACTTTGTCAAACATTGTAACATAAAACACTTTTCAAAATTCAGCAAAGCCGCTGAACCCATTTCTGTGAAACTGTGATGCGCGGCGGTGCATGGGTCAGGCAAGAATGAACTAATGGCAAGATATTTGGCATGTTGCTTCACTGCAATATAATTATGACAGTAGACATGAAGCCCAGTTTCAGGAACCTTGAACCGCTCAAGATTCATGTGTTCGTTTGCATGATGGCTATGTGGGTTTCTGTGTTCACAGGGGAGCAGAACTTCAAGAGTGATTGACCCCCTCTACACTTCTTCATACAGTAGGTGCTGTGTTTTGCCGATTACTTTGAAGTTAATCATCAAACCGATTGTTAACTCACACATGTTTTAAACATTTTCACATAACAGAAAGCAAACTGGTAAAGCACAAGATAAGATAATCCGTTTATTCTTTCAGCAGCAAAGAACCACAGTTAATGATAAGTAGAACATTAAAAAGCAATATGTAATATGAGTGATGGATAAACAGTAAAATGTTTTGTACCGAGGAGTATAAAATAATAACACATTTAAAGTGTTGATATTGCACAGTTTTATGGGAATAGGCGACTGAGAGCTAATTGATGGTTAAATTGCATTCAGATTAGAAGAGTTAATAATCAGCTGTAATTCTTCCCTTAGTATTTCCAGAATCACATTTAACAGAGATTCAGTCTTAATGTGCAATAAAAAGTGTTTTAACTGTTCTTAATGGTTCTGATTCCGTTCGTTTAGTTGCACTGATTATGGAAGTTATGACTTTTTTTTCTCCAGCTGAGTGCTTCGATAAAACAGCCATGCCACCCCCAGCTGACATTGTGAAGGTGGCCATTGAATGGCCTGGTGCCAACGCTCAGCTCTTAGAGATGGACCAGGTCTGTGTTTGCATTAAACCTGTCATCAAATGGACCTCAAGCTGTCTAAGCTATTCATGGACAATTCTTTACAGACTCATTTGATGTTTGAATTATGTTTTAGATGTGAAAGATTAGTATGTTAGATATTCAGAAGACCTTAGTGTGAAGGGTAAATCACCAGCAAGCACCACAATAGTAAAGGGATCCTGACCCTATTAGATGGAAGTAAATCTGTACATATGTAATTATTGTTTAAATATGTAGTTTCCACAAGCTACCATTGATGAAACGCAATCTGCCTCAGTGTGATTTATGATTGTCTCAGTTCTGTTTCATGTTGATGTAGCAGTTCCATACTCTTAATATTTGTTGTTGTTTTTGTTGGTTTTTGCAGAAAAGACCTTTGTCCTCAATCATACGAGAGGTTTGTGATGGGTAAGCATTCCTATTCCTTTATTTTATTTTGTGGGTTGGCGTTAGACTTATTATTCCCACCTCGGCGATCGCCATAGCCACAGGCATTATGCTGTATTATGTATGAATCATCCATGTTTTAGAATTTGTAGTGCCTTTTGCAGCAACATCCATATTTAAAGAATAATTTCAGGGGAAGAGGGCGTGACAGGAAAAAGTCCCGTGACCTGCCGACTCCTTGGAACTTTAAGAGGACAGACAGAAGCCCTAATACAAACACTGGTGTAACTTGATAAGATTTTTTTTTCTATTTGTGTTGCTGGTTCCAGTTAAAATTCTGTAACCGTTTAAGAGAGTTGCAGTGTTAGTACATAGTAGACCTGACTGTAATAACATTACATGCACGTTGGTGTGGAATCAGACATGATATAAGATCTGTGCTTCAACAGTAGACAAGAAAGATCTTATTTTTGCGCTGCAGCTCTGCTGTAAGACTGATGGCCAGTTCTTTAACAGTTGGCAGACAGCAGTTTTTATCAAAGCACTCCAGTGGATTCATGTTCACACTCACACACACATGCACATGCATGCCACCCACACACACAGATAACTGTTGGCACTTCACTAAATCCCCTTACCGACAAACATTATTTGTTGCCTCAATCTGTTACCATTTCTTTCCGTCCATGTGTCAACCTGTGATTTTGGGAATTTAATCCGTAATCTGTTCTTTTTCTTGCACCTCATGTTTCAATATTACAATTTGCACCTTGCTCATCAACCCTGTGGCACTCTCTGCCCACTGTTTCCACTTTATCTTTTGAAATTGAAAATTCTGTGCTGGTAATTATTGACACTCACAGAAAAATTCTCCTCCACATGTTTCTCCTCCAGTAAATTTTTGAGAGAGCCACCTGAGTTCTAACAACCTTTCTCTTCTTGCATATTCAGAACACTGCAGTAAAACATGGTACACTATATCTTTCACGCCTCTTTGCTTTCCTATGTATGTATCTAAACCTTGATGTGTTTATTCTTATGTATTTAAATTTTGCATTTATTTCTCTTTGTTCTCAGCTGGTCTTTGTCAGGCTCAGAACAGTTTGCTCTGCGTTATGCTGACGGCCCTCAGCTTTATATCACAGAGCAGGTACGTGTTGCTGCTTTCTCTGGCTGTTGACGACATTGCAAATTAGTGTCGAGTGCTGGGAAATATTTCTCCATACTTATGTTGTAGAGTCGCAGTGAAATCAAGAATGGGACCATCCTTCGTTTAGCCATCTCACCTGTGAGTCACAAGTGTTAATTTCTATTATGTGGGTTTTTTTCTTTTAACAACTTTTATTTTGTAGTGAAACTTAAAAGTTTTAACACATGAGCATCTTTTCTCTATTCCTTTCTCTACTTGCATTCATTCCTGTGTCACTGTCTGGAGAGTGCTGCTTTAAGAAGGTTGAAAGGATTTGATTTTCCACGGTCGACACCACCGTCTAATGCAGTGAATTATAATTTATGATAATATATTCTTGCTAATCCGACTCGGCCTCCAAGTGCCCCATGTTGCTTCTATCATCCCCAACAAAAAATTCTTCAAGTGCCCCTCACTGCACTGTTGTAAAAAAAACTATCAAAATTTAAAAAGTGACTTCCTACTTTAACTACAGATGATCATTTTTAAAGCACATGAGCATGTCTTAATTCCTTAATATAGAGGCTTTTTTTTTTTCCGTTATTTTTCTTATTAGCATTTTTAGTTCAGTTAATTTGTTGAATTTGTTTACTGTATCCCAGGGACTATCCACAACTGTGTTGGTCTCAGGATGAGAGAAGATGCTTTGAACCGCAATAACACAGAACCATGTCATCATCTCTCGTACAAATGAAACAATATCTGAATGCCTTACTGCCCATTTCCTTGAAATAAACAAAAATGAACACAATTAAATTTCACTTATCTAAAACTGTAAAAAAAAAAAAAAAAGAGGCAGATAAAAAACATTATACTAACACACTCGATAAAAGATGGAAATCTGTGCAGTTTTTCCCAATTGACTGGAAGCTTAGTCTATTCTCAGATGAGTTGCAAGAAACAGCAGATTGTAGAATGGTGGATCAACAGGTAATGGCTCGAAGCGGACCGTAACGCTCGGCTCATTTACTCAGCACAGCCTAATAAAGCTTTTCAAAAGAGCAGGAGATACATTATGCACCAAACACAAATTTGATTATGAATTGAAAACATCAAACCATAACATGTTATAAAACAATCACAGTAATGAGGATTTCCTGTACTCCAAGGTCATCCTGTCACTATAGGTTGACCTGGGAGTCATCCTATAGTGATGACTCCAAGGTCATCACTATAGGATGAATAATTAAGAAATTATTAAATTCATTTAATAATTAAATTAATAAATTTAATATTAATTAATCTAATAATTTAATAATGATTTATTTCTTTTGTTTTACAGTAGTAGTCAAAAATGTATTGGTGAGGTAGATGGTTCTGAACTGTGAACAGAATTTTTTGTTACTGACAGGCTCGTGCTGCTCGTCAGCTCCTAGAGAGGATCCAGTCTCATGGTATTGATGCCCGCCTGGAGGCTTTAAAAGAACTTGCCAAGCTGTCTGCAGACCCAACGTTTGCAGCAGAATTCATCAATATGGAAGGCATTGGGACACTGGCACGTCTGGTTGAGAGTGGCACCCAGTGAGTTCAGGTTTAGTGCCTCTATAATGGAATGTCTTTGCAAACCTCGAGCTATATCCTCTGGTTGATGTGCGTTAAGATACAGTATGTCACTGAGGCTGAATCTGAATCCAATCCAATTAGACAGCTGTAGTGAAAGGACCTGCATTAACTACTGTCTTTGTTTCCCCTAAGCTTTGGTGAAATGCTAGCCTTCACTCTCACTGCTTTCCTGGAGCTGATGGATCATGGCATTGTGTCCTGGGACCTTATCTCCCTCTCCTTCATCAAACAGGTACCTCCTCCAAAAAGAGGTGAATTCATCCAACACCCTTTAGTTTCACAGCCAGGTCATGTGACAATTCTTCCTTTTTAGATTTCAAGGTCTGTTCGTATTTTTATTCGTCTTCATTTGTTTACTTTTTTATTTTACTTTACCTCTCTTTCGTCCTACATACCGAAAACAAGTGGGTGCTGTTGCCTAGCTACGCATTATGCAGAGCTCGCTCAGTGTGTGCATGACTAGTTTTCTTCTGAAAACTTTTGTGTGGCCTTGACTGTCACTCAGGGAGAAACTCTGTGGACTTTTTCTTTTTCTGGTAGATTTGGTCTTTCACAAGATAAAACATTCAAGCCCAGTGGAATTAAAATGTTTGGTTTACACATTTCATAGTTATATCTGCGTGGTCTGTTCTTCTGTCTTGCCGTCAGATTGCAGGCTATGTGAACCAGCCGATGGTGGATGTGTCCATCCTGCAGCGGTCTCTCGCCATCCTGGAGAGCATGGTCCTCAACAGCCACAGCCTCTACCATCGAGTGGCACAGGAGATCACTGTGGGCCAGCTCATCGGACACCTGCAAGTGTGAGCACACACACACGCACAGGGGCTTCACGCACTCTGATTCGAGAAGCATAGTCCCGTGAATGGAGATGTGTTTGGTTATTGAAATATATATGAGTAGTCTGCCACAGTGTTTGGCTTGTGGCAATATTTGAAGGGTGATTTCAGGAGGCTTAGATGACCCCAAACGAACATCAAGGCTGGTGTCTTTTTCTTATTCATTATGTCTTGAAAAGAAACCAACAATGTATTGGTATGTCTCTCAGTACTTTTCTTACTCTGTCCTATTATGACAGCAAACAGGGTGGAACCTTTTTATACTGAAGACATACATTAAATCATAGTTAAGTCAAGTATGTCCTTTGATTTCTTCCTCTCACAAACACCATGTCCTAAAACAGCTTGTTACTGCAAGGTATTAGAAAAGGTTACTCAGGTAGAAGTAACTACAATAATGAACATATGTGGCACTTATTTCATTATTGGTTGTTTACTGAGTTTTTTTTACAGCAGTGGGATGATGTATTTGCAACTTCTAATAAATTAAATCATGGTAATTGTAATAAGTGAATATGTTTTTATGTGATGGCATGTTTTTCATTCCTGGAAACCAGTGGCTGCTGTGTGGCACAGAAATAAACAACAGTATATTAGCCTTGGCTACTTAAGCCACAGTCTTCAGAAGGACAATTCATTGTTGGTTTTGATAACTTCATGGCAAAAAAGGATATTATCAATGTGTATAATCTTAAAAAAGGGATTGTAATATGTTAGTTTGAATTTTGGGACAAATGTGTTTTCTGATGTGGACAAAATGGCATCTAAAAATCCTGCACCCTGTGTATTAGTAGTAGTAAAATATGATGAATGATTATGTTGTGTTCATTGTTAGCCTGTAGTGTGGAGACGATTGGAGCACAATACTTCTAACTGGTTGTTACGTTGCTTGATATTCCTTTAGGTCAAACCAGGAGATCCAAACCTATGCCATCGCCCTCATCAATGCTCTTTTCCTGAAAGCACCAGAGGACAGACGTCAGGTCAGTGCCCAGCGCCCACAGGACGGTGTGTCGTATCACAGGAAAGGGCTGCATACCAGTTAGATAAAACTACTGAAGAAAGCTTCCCATACATAAAAGATCAACTCTTACTCATAATAGCAGCATACTTTTGTTGCAGACAGATGCAGGTTTTTTGCCTCACCCTTGCTGCTAATGCTGGCAGCATCAGTTTTCATACTGACGGTAATCTCACGAATAGACGTCTGTCTGCCGGCTGTCATGTTGTTGAGCCTGTCTGACACGTAATGTTGTAACAACACACCCACTCCATTTAGTGCTCACTTTCCTTTAAAGTTTGTGCTTTTGTTATGCTGCAGTTATAGTTATTTTAGAATAGCTCAAAAATGAAGAGGAGCCGTCAAGCTGTGACTGAGGGATTATTTGATATAGGAATTATTCATGGACTGAGACATAAGAGTTTATTTCTGTTCATTTCAAGGTTAGGGCTCTTCATCATGCCTTGGCACAATACATCATGTGTCATCATAGTATGCTCAAGGAGTGTGAAAATATCCGCTGAGGTGATACACCGCAGCAGAAACACCAAAATATATTGAAATATGACATAATATTGGCTTTCATTTTGCTGACAGACAAAAGCATCTTCAACTGTTGTACAGTATTATATCTTTGAAGCCAAATGCACAAAAAGTAAAGGAGTGAGTGCTTCTTTGGATGTCTGTTCAGAATCTGACCCATCACTGTAAAAAGTTCTCATTGTGCTCCAAACTATCCATAGTGAACTAGTACACTGCAGTGTTGTCTCCTATTCCTGCCTATGTGTTTGCGTCTTGTTTAGAAGAATGATCCTGTCTAAGTTCAATTTATGTCTCATGAAAAAACAGGAGGAAAATCCACAAAATTCAGTAGGACAACATCATCAATGGCATCCTCTGTCTAGCACAATCAAATCTAATTGAGTAAAACCATTAAAATGACATCTGTAGCGCTATGTACGTGTAATTAATTACTAGAATATTGTTTGAGGCAATAACATGTTGGGATGTCAATAATTACAAAATTTTTGACAAACAGTGAACAGATGAGTTTCATCCAGCCATATAATAGTAAATTATGTGTTTACGGTAATTTACAATACTATCCTGGATAAATAAAGGTTAAATAAAAATATAAAAATTTTACTTTACACATATTACACAAAAATTGAGACAAAATAGGAACATTTTGAATTACACATATTTGTTTTTAGCCTTTATTTATCCAAGAGGGTCCAATTGTGATCAAAGCTCTCATTTAGGAGGAAGAAGGGAGATTTGGCCAAGAAAGCAGCAGAGTATAGCGCCATTAATAAAACACAATAAACATCAGATAAAATTAACATTAATACTGCTCACATGAAATGCATGCACCCAGAGCAGGTAAAGACACCCAGTTGGTTTTAGAATAGAGCACACAATGGTGAGTAAAGGGACCACAGTTGGTAATGAATTTCAATGTCTCATGGTACACACTATCCAGCACGGGAAGACAATGAGTAAAACCATTCATATGCAACACATCTTTGTAGCCGATTAGAGGCAAAAATCTTTATTCTACCAATTTCTGTTTCACACTAAAAGAAAAGCCAAGCCTTGTGTCTGTTGTAAAATCCTCATTAGTGATTCAGTTTGTTTTAACGTACTGAATGTGCTTCTTCAGAGCCAAGTGGTCACATTTAAAAGTAGATACCAACTCAATTTCTTGTCAAGATTTTCTCATACAGTATCGGTCTTACAGTTTTTTAAGTAGAAAAGAACACACATTTTATTTTGTCTAGATGTAGAACTTTTTGTTTTAAACACTACCAAATGCAAGTTGTAAATACTCATAGGTATCGGGAGATCTGGGTCCTTTCCTCTACATGGCAGTGTCATCAGTGTGGGTTAATTAAACAATTAACTAACTTACAAGATTAGTTCTTGTAGGTTAGTTAATTGTTTAAAATGTAAAGATTCACACTGATTTCAGTGGATCAAACTATACTAGATTAGTTGTGACAAAAACTTCATAAGATAGTGGGTTGCTAGGGGCAGATGGAGGCCTGTAACACCCCACTAACATAATGTGGTAATTTCTGGACAATTCTATTTGAAGTTCAAGTTCTTCGTACTGACACAGGGAGCTCTAATTTAATAACAAGGTTCTGTTTAATGTATGTGGCCACTCCACCTCCTTTTCTTTGTCTATCAGTACGATAGACATCCTAGCCATTAAAGTAAATATCATCCACAGGTTATTTAAGTAAAATACAAATAAAATACAATATCAGTATCTGTTGAGTCTGTTGTATTCAGAAAAAATATTTGAATAATCTCAAACCCACATCAAGTAGAAAATCTGCCGGTGTTAAACACTGCAAGTTTGTCAGGGACAAGATCAGTCTCAGATCAGTCTCATTTCTTGACAGCGATAACAGTGCTGTGATTTCTAAATGCATAGATTCAAACATCCTCAATCAGTCCCCAGGTTCTTAAGGTAGTAGGCATGAAGGCAGTCGATTAGATGATGTTGTTAGAATAGTCCTTGAAAATGCATTAATCTCCAGCTACTACTGTTGACCACTAGAGGGCGAATGGAATCAGTTATTTTAAGATTTATACTGCAGAGGGTCACACAGTACATAATGTACTGTTAAAATGATTTCTGACAATACTGAATTCCAATCCACATTCTGCTTAGAGTACAACTACATCATTTAAGTTACACTTTTATATGTAGATTCAAAGGTATTTTTTTTACAGTTCAAACATAAATTATGATTTAAAGATCAATCTTTTCTTTGATGGCTAATAAATTTTTGAACTTGTATAGTTTTCCCAAATCATTTCCCAACCCCAGCCACTCAAACTAGTGCGTGGATGTATGATATTGCATGAAAGGCATATGACAAAATATGCAAAATATTTATGTGTCTTACTTTGAGCCCTAATTTGACATCATGTTGTTACATGTTTTTAATTCCATTGCATGTTGATGTATCCCTGTATCTTATTGTCTGTATGTGCACTTTTTGTTTCCATTGCTGTTGCACCCTCGTCCCTCCTTCCTCCCATCATTCTGTAGGAGGACTATACTAACCCGATGGAGCAGCACCTCACAGTGAGTACTCATTTCTCAGCATCTTGTACCATCCCTTCACCCCAGAGGTCTTCTTCTATTTATCACTCTTCCTCCATGTCATAGAAAGTCACTGTGTAATCCATGCAAATTGAGATAGAAACATGGCTTGCTGCAGCAGCAGACAGACTGTGGTTACAGATTTGAGTTATAGATTGTGGACATGTTTTATAGAGGGTGTGATAGCCATAAACACAGTAATTTAAACCAGTGCTTGGAGTGTAGCTTCCATTGTAGTTCCGTTGCAGAAGAAGATTAAGAGTTACATTATTTACATTAGCCAGAGTCAAGTCATGTGTTTTTTGTGTTCTGAGGCATCTTCCTTTTATCTGACTTGAGTGTTGAGTTATGTTTTCTTACTTCTCCTTAGGAAATGGCAAGCACTTTGGCTCAGAAACACTTGAGGTCCATCATCCTCAATGTGAGTATCCTCTCACCATTGGTACCGCTGTGGCTTTTAATCTACCGTTTTCTATGTATTCCAGGTTTTCCATCTTTTCCTGGCACTTTCTATGTTTCTTTTTACACTTTTTAGTGTTACTGTGATCTGTGATTACCACATCTGTCACAACTGTCCTCATCTGCTTTTTGTCAAAAGCCACAATGTCCGTTTGGTTAGCCAGCAGCTGCCTGTCAGTCTCTGTTGATCTCAGTCACGTTTGGTGGTTCCTCCCACCTGGACTTAGAGACTCCTAATCCATGCTTGGCACAGATGTTCCTGTACACTCTCCCAGCAGCTTGGTTATGCTTCTCAGTGTCTGCTGTCCCAGGTTGCATCTTCCCCCCATCAGTTTCTGTTGTGTTGGAACTTTTCCAGGGACTTCTTTTCACAGCCTCCATAGTGGGTCCTGTCTGGTGTTTAAGACCCCATTTCTATAGTTCAGGTGCTGAATGCTTGTTCTGGTGCCGCCATCATCAGAGCCTTTGTACCGTCCATCAGACCAGCCTTCTCCAGCCTCTGTTATTGTATCTTTATGTCAGACATGTCTTCCGTCTTCTAATGCATCCTATGGAAGTGCTTCTTCTCCTCCGTCCTTATCATGATCTGTCCATTTAATTTCATGGGGTCAGTTAATCGATTATTATTATTATTATTATTATTATTATTATTATTATTATTATAAAAATTCCAAGCACTGGTTTAATCCCCTTCAGGGATTTTTGCAAACAATGTTTTGTCCTCTTCAAAGGAGCAAAACAAAGTTTAAACTTAAATTTGTGTTTGTTTTTCTCTCCCACAGGTAAGTTGCTTTATATTGTATAATTTGATGTAGCCCAAATGAAGACTTCAGTCTTGACTTCACGCCCTTCTTTTCCAGCATGTTATTAGAGGAAATCGACCAATCAAAGCAGAAATGGCGCATCAGCTTTATGTGCTGCAAGTGCTGACCTTCAACCTTTTGGAGGAACGAATGATGACAAAAATGGATCCTAATGACCAGGTAAAAATTCACATTCATGAATGATCTGCTTGGCAGGTCATTATTTTTCCATTATAACATGTTCAGATTACTAAGTGAAACACACCAGATACCTTTTAAGTTTAAAATAAAATGAATTATATGTAAGCACAATAAATGCCATTTAAAGTAGTAATAAGTAACCGTCATTTAGCTTGGTTGACATTCTGCTAAATCAGGTTTAATTGTTAGTTTGTTCAGAATGTGTAAAAAGCCTTTACACCAGCATCAGAATGAACTGTATCTCATTCATTATAAAAGCCTTGCAGACAGGAACATGTGGTAATAGGTTTTTTGTTTGCTGATGTGTGACATTTCATTCCAAAAATGTAAAGTTCAGTTCTACCTGCTGCTGGCCGCTCTGAATCGCTGTCATGAATGTATCACTAAAAGTGACATTAATAATTCTACTTTTGTTTTGATGTATTTCAGGCTCAAAGAGACATCATTTTCGAGCTGCGTCGGATCGCATTTGATGGAGAGAACGATCCCACTGGTACAGAAAAGCGAAAGGCCATGTACTCCAAGGATTATAAAATGCTTGGTTTCACAGTGAGTTTCTACAACAGAACTCATTTACTAAATGTTGAAGATGGCTTTTTTTTTCTTATCTTGAATAATGCTTTTTCTGCTTTAAATGCAGAATCATGTCAACCCGGCCATGGACTTCACTCAGACTCCTCCTGGGATGCTGGCTTTGGACAACATGCTGTACTTGGCCAAAGTTCACCAGGACACATATATCAGGGTTAGTATTCCCTTCAGGCTTGACTTGGCTCATCTCACAAAGTCACACCTAACTTGTCCTCTCAAACCTCACACAACACAGATTGTCCTAGAGAACAGCAGCCGTGAGGACAAACACGAATGCCCCTTTGGCCGCTGTGCCATTGAACTCACTCGAATGTTGTGTGAAATACTCCAAGTCGGAGAATTACGTAAGTGGCCTTTTAGAAAATCAGCAGAAATTTTGTATAGAACTAATTTCTCCAGTTCAGGATTGTCTATGTTTGTCTATCATGCTTTTTCTTTTCTTTTTATATTCATCAACATATTTCTTTTTTTCCTTTGTGTAGCAAATGAAGGCTGCAACGACTACCACCCCATGTTCTTCACTCATGACCGGGCTTGGGAGGAATTCTTCTGTGTCTGTATCCAGTTGCTTAATAAAACATGGAAGGAGATGAGGGCCACAGCTGAGGACTTCAATAAGGTGGGCCATTAAATCATGTACCTAGTCATATACTGTATATACGATTGAGTTCTGCATTTGACCACATTTACGAGATAGAACTTACTGTGGTCTACTAGATTTAATACTGATAGTGTCCCAAAGTACTTACAGAATGATTATTACGAAGACTTTCAAAAGCCAGACAACCAAGTACATAAACTACCTTTTGTGGATTTAGAGTCACCTGAAAAATGTTATGAAAATATGAGTGTACAAGACCAGTTCTAAAACAAGAACTGGGTTGAAAAGAGTAAAACAACTGTTGTGTGTCAAACGGCCATCAGAGAGGAAAATTGGAAATTTGTGTGCTTTTAAATACAGTGTTTTGGATAATTCACAAGCTAAAGAATCATTTACACCACACAGAAAAATGGTATTGCTTGAAATAGAAGTGGGTTTTATTTTTGTACAGATATTCTTAGTCCCAGAACAATGAATCAAAGAGATTCTCAGACTTTTATTCTTGTCCTAATTTATGGTACATATGAAATGTTTCGTAATTGCTGGGCTGACTCCCCTGGTACCTTGAATTAACATCTGTGTCTCTTACATAATGTGAATGAACAAACGTGACTGTAGTCTTCTATACTAAGGTCACAAAACACAGAAAACTAGACACACGAAAATGAAATGAAGAAGCTTCTTGGATGAGACGTGAAACGCCTTCAAGAAACTGCTGCCATGGTGACTGTTGCAATCATGAAAGTTGCAGTGATCATAGAAACTGCTGCAATTGTGGCAGCTGCTGTTGTCATGGTAACTGTTGCCAACATTGCAGCTGCTGCTAGCATGATTATTGCTGCTATCACGGCAGTTACTGCCACCATGGTAAATGTTGCTGGTATTGTGGCTGCTGCTAGAATTCGTAGCTACTGCTAGCACGGTAGCGGTTATTGGAGTTTTTTTTTTTTCTTGAATAGTAAATGCCAGAAATGACAATAAACAAGAAAATAATGTAATTTTCTAATTTGCTGAAAAGAAAAACAACATCAGTGGGTTGTTAAGAATGGATGACTCATTACTAAACACCCACCAGCCCTCCAGATGAGGTTTCCTCCAAATGAATATTAGTCTTCAAATTTAAGCACTTAAAAATATGACTGCAGCTGCTGTATGTTTCTGTTTTTGGGCTATTAGATAATATATGATGATTATATTCACAATTCTATTGTTTATGCTGCTCATTGTAGTTCAAAGTATTGAAGTCCCTGCTGGGCAACATTTGAATACATTTTTGTTTACAGAGACATGAACCACTACAGAATTCCAGTGTGTATTTAAAATATTTATGCCTTTAAATGAAAGAAAATAAAATTCTTGGTTCATTTAAAACCACTACCAGGAGAAATGAAAATGTAGATGGTGACGTACAACGTTTGCTCTGGACGTCTGCTTTGTTTTAATGTTTGTGTGTACTTTGGTGTTGATCAGGTGATGCAGGTGGTCCGTGAGCAGATCACCAGGGCTCTGGCAATGAAGCCACCATCTTTAGACCAGTTGAAGAATAAACTGCGAGGCCTCAACTATTCAGAGATTCTGCGTCTGCGGCAGTCGGAGCGGATGAGCCAGGATGACTTTCAGTCTCCACCAATCATGTCAGTCTGTGACTACAATACTTCTGGTTGTTCCAGTTAAACTAAGCTGTGGACTTCAGTACTGTCTTGTTATTTACACCGTATACTTGCAATACAGTACTTTGGTTTTTTTTGCTACTTCATATATCCCATCGTCAGCCCCAGCTCAATCTGTATATAGTAAACCTAATAGGTGGGTATGCTTTTGTTTCTGTTGCTCATGCTGTGTTTAAACTGTAGTGAGCTACGGGAGAGAATTCAGCCTGAAATCCTGGAGCTCATCAAGCAGCAACGTCTGAACCGGCTGTGTGAGGGAAGCTGCTTCCGTAAACTAGGGAACCGCCGAAGGCAAGGTACAGACAGTTTCAATACAGTCACTGTACTTTCTTTCTTTAGAAGGACAAATGCTGTTGATTTTGAGCTAATGGGGTTCCCTCTTTCTTTCATAGAGAAGTTTTGGTTCTGCAGACTCTCACTGAATCACAAAGTGCTGCATTATGGGGACCTTGATGAGTCACCTCAGGGTGAAGTGCCTTTTGAGCTGCTCAGTGACAAGAGTAAGTTACAGTGAAAACTGTTTCTTTTCAAGGGGCTGTTTCTCTCCTGGTAGACCATGCTGTACATAAATAAATATGTCACTTTCTTGTCTCTTTCCCACACCTCTTAGTCCCTGTGTCTGATATCAAGTCAGTGGTGACCGGGAAGGACTGCCCTCATATGAAAGAAAAAAGTGCTCTGAAACAAAATAAGGTGATATAATTTTAATTTGTTTTTAATGTCATTCCAGTCACACGGCCACTCTTTCATTTTTTACTGTCTTTGAGGGAAGCATCATGGTATTGTTTCCCCCCATTTGTTTTTCTCAGGAAGTGTTGGAGTTGGCCTTCTCTGTCCTATATGATCCTGATGAGACACTCAATTTTGTTGCACCCAACAAGTATGAGGTAAGTGAAGTTTAAAGCTGCATTATTCAGTATTTTTAGACAGGCAATGGGTCACATATTTGCGGCTAGAAGGGCATATATTGTAGTGATGAGCCCACAGGGTGCAGTCACTTAACTGTACTGACGGCATGAATTTAAAGAAGATTTTTATTGTCCTTGGTTTGGTTTTCTTTTCTACAACATTTTTTTGTTCTCTGTCAATGGCATCTAAGTGTTCTTCTGGCTGCAGCAGGGTACGAAAACACAGTTCAGCACTGAGTAAATTATATCATTTAGCAACTATTATGTTCCTCAGGAATTTGTGGAGACCAGAACTTTTATTCTCTGTAATTTAAGTAAATAGGTAACTGTTAATGTAAGGTCAAAATAACCACTTTATTCAAGAGTATTTCAGTGTCTTTCTGACCCTCGATACTATCTTAATTTAGGAGCCTGTACTTGTTTGTTTTATTTGGTAAAAGTGTCACCAAGTTAATAAATTAAGCTACCTGTTTATTTTTTCTGACTAGTACTGCATCTGGACTGATGGTCTGTGTGCGCTGCTGGGCAGAGAGATGGGCAGTGACCTGACACGTAGTGACTTAGATACTCTCATCAGCATGGAGATGAAGCTCCGCCTCCTGGACCTGGAGAACATCACTATCCCAGAAGCCCCGCCTCCTGTGCCGAAGGAGCCTAGCTCATATAACTTCACCTATAACTACAGCTGAGATGTGTGTGCGTGTGTGTATATGAGTATGGAAAATTCCTTCCCCGTATTACTCAAATTTGATGAATGAATTGGAAATCAATTTCCTTCGAAAAAGGTTGTATTGAGGTTTTTTGTTTTTTTTTCTTTGGAGCATTGGAGACTTTTCCGAATATGTCAGTCTCACTTTGGAATGATGTATGCTTTTCCGAAAAGAAGAACTGCATAAATTCCACCACAGCGAGTTCAGATGTCAGGGTCACTGGAGAGCAACTCTCTTGAAGCTGGTACAGATTCATTGAATGAAGTTCCCATTTCTGAGCAACATTACGATTTGCATTCTGTATTCTTTGCTTTTTTAAGTGAGAGAAACTATTTTAAAGTAAGGGAAAAATGTGTGCCAAGTGGTGAATATAGATGACAAGCTGTAAAAAGCTGCTTAATAGTTTGTATGTTTTAATCAGACTGTGGTTTAATATTGGTCAGTGAAGCCATGTGTGTCATCTCAGCGGCTGCAGAAGATGACGTGGCCACCGTTTCAGTTTTAATAGTGTGTCGATATTGACTCTTTTCCTGTCCAGATGATTAAACTACTTCACCATAGTGACGGAGTGAGTGGGCTGAGAATTTACGCACTCCTTTAATATGATTCAGCCCATGTCTACCCCAATATCACTAGGGAGAGAGATTTTGTCAGGGAGCATTGAACATGATGTTCCACTACTGAAATGCACTGATAGAGCTAGAAACATAGGAGTGGAAGGATAACTCAAATTTAAGTCATACTGAAACACTAATTTTTATCTAACAGCCATTTTCATGTAGATTGTTTTCTGTATAATGTAATTATTTGATCTTTATTTTCCATGTTAATAGGAGGTTGTTCCAAATTACCGACAGTTTATATCATAGTATTAAACATAGTATTCATGTTTAAAAAGCTGGAACCAGGGGAACATTACGTAAAATATTTTGTCACATTTTCTGATTAAATTTTTATCATAACTAATAATTAGCTACATGTATAATTTCAGATGCACTAGTGCTGCTGTCAGCATACGTCTGTCAGGTATCTCTTTACTTAGTATTCATGCTGCTTCCCATCATTTGGTGCATTTCTCTGCTCTAAGACACCTTTTAATCGCCCGTTAAATGGTGTCATTAAATGTATCTCACGTACTTGAGGCTGTTCGTCCATGTGGTGTATGAAGATTCTTGACTGTAAGTGTTGGTTCGTGTGTATGTGTGTGAGAATGTAGGGATTTATTTTAAGTTGTTTTTCTTTGAAGATTTAAAGAAGGATCTTTTCTCATCGTTCACGGATGTTGAGGCCAAAGGTTTTGGCACTTTCACGTTGAATGACAGCCACTGCATCGCCTTAGCAGTCATAGACTCTATCTCTCTATATATAAAGTATATAGAGTATGTGTATGTATGTATGTACACACACACACACACACACACACATTGGGTGTCTGGGTGTGTGCATACAAATTTTATTATTTATTAGCAGCTTTGACATATCCTGTTAGGCATTCATAACTGGTATATAGACTTGAGTTACTGCAGGTTTGACGAACTACGTTCATCAGTTAACAATTAGTCAATCAGAACAAGGGTACGATGTGTTCTAGAGCATAAATGTAAAATTGATTATAACAACTTTATTCTGTTTTATCTAATATTCCTAATGGATATTATCTGTCACGTACGATGTGTCGTAGCATCAGCTGCTCACAAAGACAACAAGCAGCCTTACATCTACCGCGATGACATCACAGTGAATTGTACACCACTTCTTTATTTTACATACAGCTTTTAAACGCCAAACCAGGTTTAAAACGATTGATCTTTCTTTTTCAGCAAAACAAACTTGGATGATATTCTTAGAGTATTTGTGCCCCTGGTGTTTGGATCGATAAGATATTTGAGGACGTTTTTCATCACATTAAAATAAATCCAAATAAATCGGTTGACATGTTTAATGTAGTTAATGCATCACAAGAATGACCCCGGTGGGAGTTCAAAAACAGCTGAGTGAGATGGTCGTTGGCATTGAGACCATAATCAGTAAACACATCAGCATAAGCGATATTAATTCTAGTAATATTACTTAATGGCATCTTTGTACTGTATGTCATTTGTACTGATTTTTTGTGTATTTCATTTATTTTACTTGATGCCCTGTCAGCTTCTAAACCAGTACTAATCACTGTTGTCATTTGGTAATGCAGAATAGAACTATATTTTTGTAATAGAGGTGAAATTCTTTCTGTAAAGACGGTTGGCGTTAAACTAACAATTTCCTTTACATCACACCGTGTAAGACATCTATGTTATAATCATTATTTTGGACATTTTTTTGTTGTCTCTATACAGCTTATTATGTGGCATACATGTTTGAATAGCATTTGGTTAAGAAATTACACTTATTACAAAACTGAATTATGATCTTAGAGTTAATGATTCTTATAATACTATTGGGAAGAATTAATTTGACTGTTGATGCTGCTTGTAGAAAGGGATATTTTGGGATTTTATTTCACATTTTTGTTTCACTTTCTTCAGCTTTTCGGATGTGAACTGCTGAATATTTTGAAGTTTTCCTGTGGATTATTTTTTCTGTTTGTTTTTTTTAATTTTTACCTCAGCTGTGGAACATTTTCTGAATGAGAAGATAGCCTTTGTTTGTCTAACACATGCAAGTGTGACGCAGTAAACATTCTTTCCAGTAGTTTATCACACACTGAGCAGCAGTTAGTAGTATGTCACATAAAGGGACAGCAGCAACGGCAAGGTAGACAAGGTCATGGCATTGTTAACAACACAATTGTGCTGAATGTGAATTCTGAAAAAGTCCACAGGACACCTTTAACTGTTAAAAAGAATTAACATGTCTAGTAAGCCATTGAGCCATGACGCTGCACAGTGGAGCTGTGATATGTCAGAAAGACTGCAAGTAAATGATTGTTTCATTGGATATACAGTACTAACGGTATAGAGTTTTTACACATTTGGTACATTACATGAAGTGATCTATTTACGCTTGTTACCAGTGATAGTGAAGAATGACATGCTGGTTAAGAAATAACATAAAATCTAGATATGGTTGGTGTGTGTGTGTACACTACACACCCAATTTTCTGTATATACAGTATTGTTTTGCCTTATTGAAGAAAATGTTTTGTGTGAATAAATTCAAAGTCTTTACTGTTATCAGTTTGATTTTACTGACCAATGCTCTATTCTTTCCAACGGACTCCCACTAAATATGTGTTTGTTGAGAAACAGTGAATATAAATGCAAATTTAGTACATTTGGGAAAAACAACACAGGTCCTCATCATAAAGGTGTTCATATATGATTTGAAACAAAAATTCATGTTTGTTGTAAAGCCTTTATGTAAAATCTGGAACAGGTTACTTTACCATCATCAAATAATGAAGTGAAGTAGAGTTTTGAAATAATTGAAGTGTTCAATAGAATTAAACTGAAAATTGTCCTTTAGAATACATACCTCAAAAATGTAATTAAGTTCAGAGTTTATTTAGTAGATTTCGACTACTAAGTAGTCTGTTGGAGATTGAGAGAAGGAATGATTACACTGACTAAAACTACCAAGGGCATGAGATGCTGTCCTGACACTGAAGTTTATGAACCTA
Source organism: Antennarius striatus (assembly GCF_040054535.1). Taxonomy (NCBI): domain Eukaryota; kingdom Metazoa; phylum Chordata; class Actinopteri; order Lophiiformes; family Antennariidae; genus Antennarius; species Antennarius striatus. The sequence continues at coordinate 16,590,597 of NC_090780.1, read as the reverse complement.
TCCTTAAACTGACCCTCTAATTCAGCAGGGGACACTCTGTCTTGTGTTAGCAGGTGGGTGAGATATCCTGAGCTGTTATCGTTCAACTGCACACGGATAAGGAAGTCGTAACTCTAGACAAATCCACAATAGCTCACTTATGTCTTATATAATTCTCTGTGTAGTGTAATCTCAATGTAGCGAGCAGAAATAATCAGTCAAGATGTGTAAATTAAAAAGATTTTATTTTACAATAGCTCAAAATAGATTTTAACACAAACACTTTTAAACCACTTTTATATTTAAGGATGTTAGGCATGGAATCTGAAGGATTTCGCTGTATATGGATAGCACGATGAACAAACCAGTCCAAGGAACTGAAAACTAAGCAGAAAGGTTGTTTATATCAATGCAAGGACTTCATTCAGCATCACTGTCAGGTTTCATCCACTTGGCTAAAGTAAAGTGCCGTCTGGGTAACATGGAGAGAGGAATTATGACAAATACCCTGGAGGTCGAACTGCTCTGATATCTGTCCCTGGTTTGATGTAAATTTTCTTTGCTCTCAGTCCCATGGGCATCGGCAGCACAGATTCCTTGTTCTTTTTTCACTCGCTCTGCTGCTTGAGTGTGATTGTCCACTTGTAATTCCCTGGTTAGGGTTTAGGCATTATTTACAATACACCTCAACAACAATGTCAATATATACTTTTTATGGTATATAAAATAAGTACAAATCTCTCTACAATACACTGCTGTTCTGAGCTGACTCCAATCTTTTAGCCATAATTCACAGTTTATATTTGAAATGCGTGTCAGTATTTCTCTTTTGATTTTGATTGTGCACAAATGTAATAATCTCAGCAATCCTGGTGTGATAGCAGATTGTCACTCTTTTTTAGCTGAAGATTGTTATTTTCCATTTTTTGACCAATGATCACAGCTGTGGGACGTTTGTTTTCCTTGATGAGGGCATTGTAGTGCTTTCCTGCCTCCTCACTGGGATCAGTGTCCCAGCCCTGGGCTGCCAGCAGTAACATTATGAGTGCGAGGAGCAGAAGCGTGATCGCTGTGGAGGTCAGCTCTGGATTTAGCTGTAGGCTGGGCCGAGGCTCAGGGATATTCTTTGTCATGAATGAGACACACTGAGTCTCTCTGCTTTCTCTCCACCTGCTGCTTGTATGCTTGGCCCTCTCATTGATCCACAAATGTAGACACACTCTGTAAAATGTCTCTGCCTGCAGGTGGGTCAAATTGAAACTTTGCGTACCGGCAAGAATGCGCGTGGTGTATGTAGGTTTGTGTGTGTTTGAGTTAATGGCTTGCCAGGATAGACGAGTTGATGGGAGGTTGCGCCTGCTCTGCCAAGACAAGATAGAGTAGTGTTGTCCAACCTCCTTCACCTCAAACCTGATTTCCTCTCTAATTAATGGATATCTCTTAATTTTAGCAGTCAGCCCCTTGTTTCGTTTTTTGTCTCTGCCATGCACAGCCACCGTAACACTGTGTGTATCTGCTCCCAGTGCATTCTCAGCAACACAAGTATACAGTCCTGCCTCTTTGGTGGTAACATTATTCAACTCCAAAGTTCCCTCAGGTAGCAGCCTATAGTGTTTGGAGTGGTTACATGTAGTAACATTTGGACCTTGACTGGGAGAGACGCTGGAGATGGATGTGTGGTTTAAACCATCAGAAGATGTGAGGGTGTGGCAGGGAGCATGAGCTGATAAATCTCCAGAAACATGGCTTCGTACAGGACCAAGCCTCAACCCGAACGGAGTCACCCAGTACAGCTTTGGCTGTGGATCTGCAAGAGCTCGACAGTGCAAAACTAGCTTTCCTCCCTCTCTAAGCCCAACATAGGAGGGCAGAGAACCAGTAGGGATCATGGGGAGGCATGAGGCTGACATCTCTCCAGAGGATACCTCTCTCACCCTGCGAGCTCTCAGCTCTGGAGGTTCGGAGCATAGAGTGACCTGAGGTTGAATGAAACGCACCATTCGAAGTGTTTGTATGTCTGTTTGAGTGTCTGTTTGAGTGTCTGTAATGTGAGGATGAGAAGTCTCCTCAGCGGCCCAGTGAAACAGGCAGTCACATCGGAGTGGGTTGGAGTGTAAGCTGACCTCTCGGAGACTCGGCAGGGAGAGCATGATGTGTTGGTGGAGCGCGCTCAGAGCATTGGAGTTGAGCATGAGACTCTCTAACTTGGTCAGCTGAACAAAAGCCTTTGGATGAATGTACGACAGCTGTGGATTATTTGTGATCTCAAGCTTGGTGAGCTCTGGAAGATTTTCCAGTGCAGCTTTCTCAATTGACACAAGTTCCTCCATGTTGTTCAGGCCGAGCTCCTTCAGGTGGATCATATCTCGGAAATCTCCTGTCTCGATCAATGTGATCCGATTCTTGTTGAGATCAAGGAACTTCAGTCCTGGAACTCTCCTCAGGGCCTGTGTGGGGACCTTTGTCAGAAGGTTATCATAGAAGGACAGGCTCTCCAGGTTTTCCAACCCCTCCAGTGATTTTTCAGCCAAGCGTTTCAGACCCATGCCACCAAGAACAAGACTTCTGAGGGATTTCAAGGATTGGAAGCCCAGCTCAGGCAGGGCCTCCACAGGATTTCCTCCGAGCATGAGAACTTCCAAGCGAGGCAAATACCTGAACCACTGAGGGTCAACGGTGGTGAGCCTGTTGTTGTTGATATGTAGTCGCATTATGGAATCAAGCCCGGCGAAGGCTCCAGGTGCTATTGATTGTAAGTCATTGTGGCTGAGGAAGAGTTCCTGTAAAGTTGGCAGTGAGGAGAAGGAGGCATCAGGGAGGCAACTGATTTGGTTTTCCTCCAGGTGTAGAGAGAGCAGTGCTGGCTGTTGGGAGCTCTGGGTTATTGCCCTGACCCGGCTGAATCGATTCTGTGAAAGGTCTAGATCGGTGAGGTTAGGGAGCCCACGAAGCACTGCAGTGTCGAGCTCAGACAGAAGGTTACTCTGCAGACGAAGAGTGTGTGTGTTTGTGGGTATGATTAAAGGGAGCTTGGTCAACAGCAGGTTATTGCAATCCACAGTGGGAGCTTCATGGTAGACAGAATCAGGGGAGAACCAGGGCTTGATCTGACAAACACATCGTGAAGGGCAGGCGACATGCCATGGCAGTGCTTGTGGTAGAGAGCCCACTACACCAGGCATGCATACACCCATGAATGCAGACAGAAGACACTGTGTCTGTAGAAACACTAAAGTCGGCCTCATAATCCTCACAGGTAACAGGAGCTGATTCAGACTAGGTGAAGGAGTGCTTGTTATGAGGATGTGAGATGAATCTGGAGCAGAATGGTGTGTTTTTTTGACAGTTTTAAGGTGTGTGTGCAAACTGTGGATGGTATGTCATTCCTAAAAGCGATATAGTTTTTATTTCTGCAGTCGAGCAGAGTCTCCACAGAAGCTGTAGCTTAATCACTGCAGTCTTATCTCAGATCCAGGCCACAGGTGGAGGATTCATGGCTCACAGCAGAGTGGCTCACCTTTTTGTCAAAAGAAAAAGACATTGATTTAGAGAGAGTGAAACCAAATTAACTACAATAATTCAGAAAAGCATTATGAAGAGCATCAGTTCCAGCTCTGAAACAAATCTGTGTGAATTCAAAATTAAAGCATGTCTGACTAGGCTACAAAGGGCATATTTTTGCAGACAGTCTCTACTGCCAAAGGTAATGAAGACAAGATTGATGAGCACCTTAAATGATGACAAAAAATGTGTTTGAGAATTTATATTTATATAATAGGAAAGGAGAAGTCATGACCTGAGCAATTCCCAAATGAAAACCACGGATGGTAACTGAAAGAAAAAAGTAAAGTAAGAAAAAATGAGTGGAAGGAAATGTGAGAAAAGCAATGCTCTGCTAAAAGCTTTTTATGTTTCTTTCATCCCACAGGACAAGAACATATTCGTGTAGTATTATAAAAATTTATGTCAGTATCCCTGTTTGTCAGAACCCCCAAGAATATATTTTACTATCAGCCTTGTGTTTTTAAGCCTACATATAAGTAGTGACCCCCCCCCACACACACACGCACACACACACATGCAATATTTACAGCATTTGCAGTCTTATATACAGTACAGTATATGTGTCATTAAACGTGCATTTTGTAAACACAACATTGACATGAATTTTAGATGTTCTGGTGAATGTGGTAACAAATTGTTGCAGGAAAGAAAAGCAGCAGTATTGTTTATTCATGGAATAAGTCCCTGTACAACCACTGAATTTAAGCACATTATGCTCTTTACTCAGGTCCCCAACAACTGGTGAGAAAAATAGCTGATGTGTACTCTGTTAAACATCCACCCGGAGAGTGTCTGAAATGTTTTCAGAGGTCTTTCCTCAAAACTGTGAGGGCAAAATTAAATGACTATATTTTTCTCAGCTCATCCCAGTGGGGCCCCATCAAAAACTATACAGTAATGAATAAAAATCTTAAAATTAAAAGATACAAAACTAACAGAGCTACCTCAGCTGGGTTCTTTCCACATGAAGGAGGAGAGGTCTACTGTGAGCTGCCTCTGGATGTCCAGGGTCCTCAAACAAAGACCCAACACTGAGGAATGCCTCAGCTTCCCCCACAGGGAGCAGAGAATACCCCACTTCACCTTGCTGATGTCACAACCCACCCCCGAATAAGCAAAAGAAGTTTCCTAATTTTTCACCACATCCACCCCTCAAATGAAGCATTTATAGACATGAGGAAAGCTAAAACTTTTTATCATGAATTTAATCTAGCTATGTGGAGAATTTGAATTCGATTGACATTTTCCAAATTGATCTTATTTTACATGTTCTAATAAACATTGTGCACTTTACAAATGTATTGCACAAGACTTAGGGCGTGAGGCGGGGAAACTCCGGGCACGATGGCAGTACACCGCGGAGCTACACACAGACACACAAATACGCACACACACACACTCATTCCTATGGTCAATTTGGGACCGGCCAATTAACCTGAAGCGCATGTTTTTGGATGTGAGAAGAAGCCGGAGAACTCGGAGAGAACCCACATACTGTAGAAACGGGGAGAACAAGGAAACTACGCTCAGAGCGGGACTTGAACCCGGAACCGCCTTGCTGTGCGGCGACAGCGCTACCCACTGCTACCCACTGCACCACCGTGTCGCCCATCTCCCTGATAATACAAACAAAATTCTGTGGGACACAGGAGTTTTATTATGTGATATTGATATTACACTCAACAAGAAGCCACACAAGGCTTACTGCAGAGTTACCATGGAAACAAATCTCCCACACTCTCAGTATTTTGAGATTTTCCTAGGAATTTGCTTCAGTCCAAAATGTGTACCTGGTGATGATACAACACTGAAATGCAAAAATGCTGTTCCTTACATCTCCATGTTTTCCATGTTCTAATTAATCAAATATATTTATTTCCATCATGATTCTAACCTTTCTTGTGGTGTGAAATATCTTTCTGTCTTAACATCTGGTGCAATAAAACTCGTCTGCATTCTGCATGACTAACTGGAAGAACTGCCCAACCCTGCAGACTTCATACTTGATCAATTGACAATAAAGACTGGAGTGACGCCTGAAAACTTTACTCTACAAACAAGACGGGAAATCAATTGGCAGATATGATTCAATTGAGTTTGAGCCTATTGAGATGTAAAGAGAAGCTATCAAAATTTACAAACCACATATTCTGATTGCATGAGCACCGTGTGGTAACAAGAGTTTGTGTGTACTTTGTATTTGACAACAAACTCACAGGCACAGGTTCTACATCCAGAGGCTCTTCTTCCTCTTTCAACCATTCACTCTAGCCTAATCTTTTCAAATGCAAACTGCTCAATAATAGATTCATTATTAATATTAATATTAATAATTTCATTTCATTGTCAGTTTGATGTTTTTCATTTTTGCTGTTTGCTCTCAAAGCTCAGACTGTTTGGTACTTCAAGAAAAGGGGACTGTGTGATGATGTGTGTATTCACAGAGATTGTGGCTGCTCTTTAACCATTCTAAAAAGTAGACGGTATATCTGTATGACTCAGTAGCGTCCATTATTGTGTTGCCCTAGCTATTCAGAATCTCCTTGTCCTCTGGATGAATAAGGAATACTGTAGGTTTGCTCTCAGTGGCCATTATTGCATCCCTGGTTCTTTTCACACAGATGTCTTTGAAAGTATTCATTGTATGCCTGCACAGTATCTCACATATTTTTCACAGCAGTACCCAGACCATATACAAGGATGGCAACAAATATGATTAAGCTGTACTAACATTAATCAAAATTTTACACGATTTTGCAGGCAACAGTTGAGGAAGAAAAAGTTTTTCTTCATAAATAGCTGAGGAATCCTTGCTGTGTATACAGTCTAAATAGAGACAGTGAGTAATTTAATTGGATTGTGTGACTCTCCACAAGCCCTCACATAAGTGATTTACTAACAAAAAACAAACATACAAATGCATCAGTCAGCAAAGCAGTAAAGCAACATGTAATGTAGTTTGTTTCTGTTGATCTCACGGTAAAATGGAGAAGAGAGCCTTTAATAGCCAGTCAAAATCTCAGTATTATGAATGCATTAATTTACCTGATGCTTAATATTTTCATTGTCTTACCTAGCTGCAGACATCATGTCCCAGTCAAGGCAGTTACACAGGTACATTTTTGTCTATCTATACCAGCATAGCCTACATAAATGGTTGTGCGCTTTCCCCACTCCTCAAAACAAACAGACTTATGGGTGTTCATTTTATTATTGTTTCTAAAATTCACTTATTTCATAAATTTGGCCATATTTGAAATTATACTCACAACAAAACTCAGCTCAACACTGAGTCTGCATCTCAACAAGACTGACCACTTCAACATTCCTGGAAAAATGGACTCTCACTTACGAACAGACTAAAATGATGACTCGCTTCTGACAAAAAAAAGTGTAAAATGATTAACCAAGAACTCCCTGAGTTTACTCCCGTTTGGTTAAATAATAGATAAATAAATAAATAAAAAATTTAAGTGTCATTGAGGCAGATACCCCAAGTCAAGTGCACAGGGAGATCCCTGTGCACTTTGAAAGCTATTCCCATCACTAGAAGGCAGCTAAGAAATTTTATAGCATTGTATTACGTACAATGGCAAGTAAAAAATAAAGCTTCACTGGACTGTCATCGATCCATCCATCCATCCATCCATCCATCCATCCATCCATCCATCCATCCATCCATATTTTAATCATTCATCCATCTTTTCATTTTCTTCAACCTAGCTAGTGGATCGTGGTGGCACAGGATAAGAAACGTGGTAACATCCCCATGAGTGTCTCTGAGGCATCCCCTGGCTAGATGTGATTATTTATTACATAATATATTTAGTAGTTGGTCCCCTTTGGGTGCCCCCTAACTATTTTGAATGTGCCTGGAACTCCCCCAAAGGGAGATTTCTGGGAGGAATTCCACCACACAATGTCAATTTTCTTTCGACATTCCATTGGCACCTTGTCATTGTTGTCCTAGCACCTTGTTTTTTCTCTAAGACTGAGCTACCAGAAGCTCCTTTAAGCTGTTTGTATGCTCGCATCCATAGCCTCATTGTTTTGGTCACTACCCAGAGTTGAATTATAAAATCGATTGGCAAATTGAGTGCCCCACCCTGCATCCCCAGGGTTTCCTCCAAATCCACAAAACATATTTAGAAAGGTTGAGCAACCTGACTTGACTTCTCTTGTACCTACATATTACTGCTACTGTTACTATTACTACTACTAATCCAACAAAAAATCCTATTAGTTTGATTAAAACTTCATGTAAAACTTTCTGCGGTCTTTTTAATTATGTGACCACCTCTTGTTACTTGCCGTATTTACAGCAAATTCAAAACTATTTTTGTCCATGTTCCCAATTGAAAGTAGAACTATAATGATTAGAAAAGATGTAAAACATATCTCATGTTTCCTATAAGACAGGGGAATTTGCAAGAATGATATTATGAGGAAGCTTATCATGCAAAAAAAAATGCAATTCATTTTTCATGCACTAACACAAACAGGTTGTTACAAGACAGAAAAATGTCAACCACTGCATTTCTTTTGCTCTAAATCCAATATTTTCTTTAAAAAATGTTATGATATGATATTAATATATTAAACTAAAGACTTTTTTCACAGAAGCATTTTTTTTTTTTTACAGAAGTGTGGGATAATTGATTAAATTGTGTTTTTCATAATCTCATATACCAATGAGAGGTCAGCAGATCCATGGCTCTAAAGTTTTCCAAACCATTGTGGAGGAGATGCAGGAAATAAATGTCTATTTCAGATCAGTCAGTTAAACGCATCTGCAGAAGGTACTCTGCCGGATTCACGTTCTAATTTAACACAAGGAGAGATTGCCAGATTGAGACGAGAAAGCTTTTTAAAAAGCTTCTGGAATAATTGATGGAAGGATAGAATAGAAAAGCTTGCTCAAATGAGTCTATTGCATAAGGTTTGTTTGTGCTTTTGAGCTTCGACATACAGAGACACTGCAACAGGGCGGAACGCAGACAGATGATTTACAGAGCAGGAGAGAAGGATGCTTGACAGAAATCAAGCTACCAGATGTACATCTTTACAATAATAGTAGTAAAAGAACACAGTGAACGTCACTCATGCAGACATAAATAACACAACTTGTGATTTTTCATTTCTAACACACACACACACACACACACACACACACACACACACACACACACACACACACACACACACACACACACACACACACACACACACACACACACACACACCGACCAACACACTAAAATCATTACTGCTTTCACAGAGATTGTGTTCACAAGCAACAGCATGCCTGTGTGAGTGCACTGATATTCTCTGTGTGGTGAGGAAATTTTAGGAGCATTTATCAGGTTTCTTACCGCAACTGAAGCAGCTGCTACATCTCTGTTTTTCCTCTTGCCTTCATTTGATTCCAGTCCCTCTTTGCGAATGCTTCATGCGTCCTCTCACTATCAGCAGCACGTTTGTAGGTGTCTTAAAATATCATGAATGATCACCGCTTAGCTTTCTCCTCTCTGCCACCAGAGCTGAAAAGCAAACAGGCTCAGTTTGGATCTTTCTCTCTCCTGTCTCTCCCTGTAGCTAAAATGGAGATGAGGTGTTCTGCAGCGAGCTTCTGTCCTTCTCATCTGTCCTCCTCTCTTTCTATTTCTGCCTCACTGTGTCCCTCTTTCTCTTTTGCAGTGTCACAGACTAAAGGAAAAGCATTTGCATTAGTTACGGTGTGTTACTTTTCTGGATCAGAAGTTTTCTTTGGCTTCTGGTGGCATTTTGGGTTCTTGCCACTGTCTGCACATTGAAGACATGCTTTAGTAATGCCCGGTCAGGCGAAACAGGCTGCATCTCATCTCTGAGGAAAAACAAACTTGTTGACAATTTCATTTCCGCTTCTGTTTTAGAAGAATCTTTAAATTCTTACAAGGTCACAATGCAAAAAATGAATTTGGATCTCTGTTTTAAACATTGACTTGCTTAAACTTCAGGTTTCAATTAATTTTTATTGATTATTTATTTTTATTATTATTCATTAAAATTTTCCCCAGAGTTCAATGAGGCTCAAACATACATGGCACAAGAGTATGCCTAAATTATGAAGTAATTTAACCCTCTGTACAGACATGCACATGTGGACACAGACAAAAACTATAAGGAAGCATCTACTATTTCAGATCTGGCTATGACAAAAGAGTCTGAATTCTCCAGGGGTTTCTAGACATTTATTCAATTTATTTGACTGAATTAGTGTCAATATTTACTGATTTGTGAAGTATTCACTTCACTTTCCACTAGAAACCAAATGCTTGTTTAAAAACATATCCAAAATGACAATAATAATTTCTTTACATCAGACACATTTTTTGCACAGCCAGCGGTTAATGACGTGAAATTTACAGAAACTGTTAGGATTAGGCTCGGAAAATATTCAAAAATATTCTAAATGAACTGCAAAATATGGAAGCAAACAACGACAAACGAACCAACAAGCTTCAAAATAAGTTCCCATTATCAAAGAAAGGCTATCTTAGTTCCAGATTTTTGATTGATATCTTTGACTTAATCAGGACAAATTAAACATGGACATCTTCATTAATCTTTTAGGATTCTCATAATGATGTGAATTCAACAGTGGGACCTCGGGTTGTCTCTAGAGCCTCATTAGTTCTGGGCTGACTGCTCTTTCTTTCAACTCTTTTTTTTATACTTAGTAGAATCATTTACTGTCACATGACAATTTTAAGTGCAATTGAGACACACAACTTATTCAAGATGAGATAATAAGTGTACAATATTTTTAGACACATATGGGGGGACATCTAATCTCAGGACGGCACTTGACTTTTTTTGTCAGCTCCTGTGTAATTCCAAATTCAGAGAGCAAGCCTACTGCTGGCAATTTATATATGAAATAACAGTAGTGTGTTTCACTATGCATGTAGGCTGTAATGCCCGCAGTCCTAAAGCAGAATCAATATATTTTCAATAAATCACTGTCACTCTATGGCTATGTATAGAAATTAGAAAAGGTAATATACATTATGAAGTATGACAACATTAGAACGGACATATCGATCTTTGGACCACCCCAGTTTGTAGTAAAGAGAGTAAAACAGATAGCATGAAGAATACCATGCATGCAGCACTTTAGTAAACCCTTTTGTGGAGATTAAATATAAAGTAAACCACACATGCATTTGCATGTAAAGCAGCTGGAAACCGAAATGGTTAGGAGTTAGGAGTACATACAAACACAAATCCTACCAAATCAAATTACAGCAGTCTGAATCTGGAACACCCATTTTTCCATTGTGAACCAGCACAATCTTTCTGAAGTAACATACAAACCCGGCTAGAGACCAAGAAGATTGACTGCTCACCTTTGAAACAATTCCATTTTGAACTTGAAAATCAAAACAAATTGTGATGTATGCATTCAGCATGCAGAGCCAGAACTATATGATCATGTGATATACTGTATCTCTGTCTATACTGAAACTGCATGTGGCAAATCACAGCTTTAGAGCGCAAAATATTGAGAAAAATGTCTAGGGTTTTTTGGTTTTTGGTTGTTAGCACTGAGAGATCTTATGGTGTTGTGAGGAGTGATGAGAGGTTCATAGTAACAGTAGGTTTTGTCAGTGGTAAAAAACAAACAAACATTGTTGTTGATTTTAAGCATCTCCTCCACAGTATTAAAAAGAGTCACGAGATGTCAATAATAGCTGAACATCTGTGTGACCAAGTTGCACTTTCATGTATCTTTGCTCAAGGAATTGTGGAGAGTAGTTGAGACCAGCGTGATGAAATGCTTACATTAAATGCAAATTGTTTTTCAATTTAGTACAAAGATGGAATTTAATTGTGATTTCCTTTGACATATGATGTGATTTGTGGCATGATTAACATTTTGCTTTTACGTTCACTTTGGTCTGTCAAATGGGAAATAACTCTCCATGGATGGTATATTCTTATAGATGTATTTTCCATTGCAGTTCATACAGGAAGTTCTGGTAGAGAAGCTATGTGCATTTGAATGGTTGTGTGGTGACTGAAAATCAGGCAGAGTGGTAATGAAAGATAGACGAGGATAGAGAGGAGACACTGCAGAATATGCTATGAGATGAACAAGCAAACAGGAATGGAGAGAAAATAGCAGATAAGTCAAGCTAACACAAAAATATGAAGCTTTTGCTTCTTGTGGGCTTATTAATTTGTATTAATTTGAAATGTGTACACATGTCAAAGGTGTGTGTGTCTTACTTGGCTCCCTAATGACTTTCTCCTTCATTTGCTCGATTCATTCAGGAGCCAACACACACACCAGCACACACACCCTCATGCCCTGCTGACTGAGAGCAGCAAGGATAAGTGGTAGTTCTCTGAAAGGAAGGGGGAGAGAGAAGGTCGCCATAGCAACACTGGGGGTTGTCGCTTTTATTGGAGAAAGAAAATCCGTTCCTTCTATCTGTTATCTGCCCTCACTTGCTCAATTCCTTCTCTGTCTCACCTTTATTTTTCCTCTTTGCATGTCAATTACATCTTCCACATGCTGACATCAGCTGTCGGGACATAAATGGGAGATGTATAAATTAAAGTCATGTCTTCTCTTGCTTTCATTTTGCAGCATATTGCTTAAATGTGAATCTATACAGAAAAATAACTACACGTGTCTTTGTATTATTTTTCATGCGGTAAATGATTGTTTTCAGCTGTCTTTTAACCAAATTTAATCCTAATGGTATTGTCACTAAACTGACTGCTTATTTTAAGCACATCAGAACAAAAGCAAACACTTTTTGGAATGTATTTAATTTATCAGGAAATTATTTTATGGAATGACACACATGCATATGCACATGCACGCGTATGCACGTGTGTGCACACGCATGCACGCACGCACACACACACGCAAAAATCTATACAAGCATAAGTATATATGAGCACATCATGCACCTGGTTGTACATTAACATGTTGAAAAAGGTGGCTTAACAGTCTTTGCCTGTCGCCGCATTTGAAGTTCGTTCACAAGTGGAGTGGGCTCCAGCTGATCCTGGGAATGCAAAAGGACTCAAGGACAAGCCTCATTCATTACAGCTAAACATGTATGCAATACATACTGGGTTTACACAGAAAGGTGGCAGAGAGAAAATTTGCTGCCATGGTGACAAGCCCAGCAGCCGTAATAAGAGGTGGTGGAGGAGCGAGGGATAGAAATGCATAGAGGGAGGTGAACATGCAGTCTTACTCACAGTATCAACAATATTCTCTTTTATTTCAACAATTACATCATATTCAATACACATAAAAATGTTTTTTGAGAGAAAATAAATTAAACAATTCTTATGTCTTAAATATACACCGCTGCATCTCTGAGGAACATCAAATGGATCATTAAAAAAATCATGGTCTTATCTATACAAGCAGATGAGTGTATTTTGTGGTTTCACAAAGACAAAGTGATAAGTCATGACTAAGTACGTTGTCATATTTACAATACAACCTGTTAGCACTGCTTTTCTGCATTTGTGTGTGTGTATGTGTGTGTGTGTGTGTGTGTGTGTGTGTGTTTGTGTGTGTGTGTGTGTGTGTGTGTGTGTGTGTGTGTGTGTGTGTGTGTGTGTGTTTGTATGTGTGGAAGTTTGTGTGTGCCTTTGTGTACTGCGTGGGAGATGGCAACTGCTCTGTTGTTAACTCGCTGCTTCTCGGCTCATGGTTACCATGGTGAAGGACTTTATTTTGTGGTTCAATAAGTTGTAATTCATCTCTCACTCAAAACATCTATTTTTTTCTGGAAAAAGAGATGTTTTACTTGCAGCGCACTTGAAAGTTCATTTGGAGAAATTCAAATGAAAAAAAAAAAAAACAGAAAGTTTTGGCTAATTTGAAACCCAGCACTAAGTGCCCTATTTAAAGACCGACCACATTGACTATTTGGTAGACATGGACTAGCGCATCATAGGTCAGTGTTACTGTGGATGGGGAAAGAGGGGGCAGGTGCTGAAGCCTGGATGGGAGGTGGGGTACACCCTGAACAAGTTTGTGATGTCAAGACTCAGGTAACTGTAGACAAGCTCAATGATGCACCACGCGTCTCCCTATGGCAAACTCAAAGAAGATTTGAAGGAGAGTGTCTACCTTATGCTGTCATTGGAGGAGCTGTGGAACCAGTGGGCGAGCCTCTGACGAGTCACTTCAAAAAATAACTTTGTGGAATATTGCAGAAATTCAAGTTAACTCACATAGAAAGCAAATAACTATTCACACCAATGGCCATTTTAAAGTCACCAGTATTGCACTTTTTTTGGGGAGGAAGAAACTGGAGCTTCTGTAGGGGGAAACCTTTTCATACCATGTCAACACCACACAGAAAAAATACCCTTCATGGGTTTTGAACTCAGGACCTCCCTGTTGTAAGGTAACAGCACTACCAAGTCTGCCTCAACCTAATAATTTATAACATCAATTCTGTAGGACTAATTTGCCTGACTGGTTTGTTAAACAGTCAACAAGTCAATTTATCAACTAGTATTTGTGAAGTAATTTATTAGTGGCAAAGTGATGCAGTGGCTAATAGTATCACCTCACAGCAAGAAGCCCCACTTCAGACCAGGGGTCTTTCTGTTTGGAGTTTACATGCTCACTCTTCTTCCAGATGCTCTGGCTTCCTCCCACAGTGTTTCTGTATGCCCACATTGTTTATTTATACTTAACAATCCAGCAGCAACACAATGCCTTCACAGTGTGTGATTTTAAAAAGGATGCTGCCATTACCCATGCAAAAGAGGTGTGACGTATAATACAGCATCATCCACATCGAGTGGGATGTTTTCCATCTGTCATGAGCAAAACAAACAAACAAACAAACAAACAAACAAACAAACAAACACAAGGCAGAAACCATGCTGTCCCCAATACAGTTTTAATCTCATCCTCTGCTTCTAGGTTAGGAGCTCCAACATCGTGCACTGTCGCCCCTTGTCTTCTTCTTTGAGTTATCTTAATTTAATATTTAATAAAACACCTGCAGAAAAATACACTATATATAGAGTTCGATAAAAAATGAACAAAAGAGGCAGAAAATAAATACAAAAAATATAAAAATAAGTTAACTAATATTATAAGGGTGTGTAGAAAGGAATATTACAGCAAAATATTATGTAATAACAAAAACAACATTAAAGGAATGTGGGACATATTAAACAATATTATTAAAAATGGTACTAAACGACAGAGCTACCCTCAATATTTTGTTGAAAATAACATGAAAATGGATAATATGGATGATGTTGTCAACAGTTTTAATAGTTTTTTTTGTAAATGTTGGACCAAAACTGGCAGATGAAATCACAGATCCATTTTTAGATGAGAAGTGGAGTGACAACCTTATAGAAAGGAATCCCAGTTTAATGTTCCTCACAGCAGTGGAAGGAAAGGAAATAATAGATATTGTAAATAAATGTAAAGGTAAAACATCTACGGATTTAAATGAAATTGATATGACATTTGTAAAAAAGGTCATTGAGGAGATTTCAGAACCACTCACATACATCTGCAACTTATCATTCCAGACTGGTAAATTTCCTAACAGAATGAAAATAGCTAAAGTTGTACCACTGTATAAAACTTTGGATAGACACCACTTCACAAATTACAGGCCTGTTTCCTTGCTTCCACAATTCTCCAAAATCCTACAAAAAATATTCAATAACAGACTAGATAAATTCATAAATAAACATAAATTTCTCTCTAATAGACAGTATGGATTTAGAGCAAACAGTTCAACATCACTAGCATTGATAGAATCAATTGAGGAGCTCACCAATGCCATAGATCATAAACTACTCTCTGTTGGCATATTCATAGATCTTAAAAAAGCATTTGACACAATCAATCATGAAATTTCAATCAATAAACTAAAGAGGTGGCGGCACGGTGGCGCAGTGGTTAGCGCTGCTGCCTCACAAAAAGGTGGACACAGGTTCGAGTCCCGCTCTGTGCGGAGTTCGCACGCTCTCCCCGTGTCTGCGTGGGTTCTCTGCATATTCATTTTGTACTATGCACTCTATTGCTATAAGTAGGGAATTCAAGCTAATAGAGAAGTGAAGAAGGGGTAGGATTAAATAAGCTTATGCTTCATCCTACTCCTTTTCGGGCATGTTTTGTGTATTATTATTATTATTATTTTTGTCTTGATTATTATTATTTTTGTCTTGATTATTGTTGTTATTCTGCACACATGTTCGAAATAAAGCATTCATTCATTCATTCATTCATTCATTCAATAATAATAATATCAAATAAATATGTTGGTTTAATATTTTTTCACATTTATTCTCTTGTGTGGCTTTGGGAATTAAATTATTTGCTTGTCTACATCTCATTTGGTGCAGATGGAAATATCAACACAACTATCAGGGATTAATCACAATAACTTTGCATATCTACAGGGAGTCTTCTGTCTCCTTTCTGCAATATGTAAAAAGTGCTCTACAAATTGTAGATATTACTGTCCCCTCACAAGTATATCGTCCTACTGAGAACACTAAAACTGAACCTTTCCAGATGAAGCATCAACAGCAGGTATTGACATAAATACAGTGTCACGCTGGGATCACCCTGTTGGTGCTGCCACCAATATGTACCTGAGACTGAACATTTATTCAGAGATGCTATGAATGCCATGCAAATAAAAAGGTTTATAGATGAAAAATAGATCCATTCAACAGCCTGTTTCTTGTTCAAATCATAAACTACTGATGATTAACACATATTTCCAAATGACAAGAGTAATTTTTGCTCCAACAATAGATTAGTAATATATAATTTGGAATAAGGCAAATCAAAGAAAACTAATGCCATCAAGGCGTCATCATAATAATGTGTGCAAATCCCTTAGCATTATGAAAAAACAACATCTGCTTATACTCAAGAAGGAGTGTTCCACTATTATGTTTTGACTTAGCCAGGACACAATCTCGAGTAAGTTTCTATGACATGGGTGTTTGGCAGACTTTCAGTGTTTCCAGTTTGGGAATATTGAGATAGCACAACAGTCCATGTGACACTACAATCACTAGACTGCAAGCACAGGCCAAAATAAACCCTTTTACATCGGAATACAACAAACAACAGAATTAATTTCATGGAAAAGCTAACAGTAATAACTGATATTGAACCATGTCTGCGAGTGATAAGGCAATATACCTGAGAAAGTAAGGGCAACTGAGTAAACTTCAGTATCAACCAACTTAACAAAACAGAAATTTTGCTGTGTAAGAACTTTGCCGTGTAAGTGGGCTCTCACAAAATTTGTCATATCAGAAAAATAATTTATTAGATTACTAGAGAACCTGACTAAAAGCGTTACTCCTTGTGAATCTGAATCGGATCTCTATGTCTTAAATCAAACCATACGCCAGATTACAATTATTAGTCTGAAAATTTTAATTAAAATCTTTCAAACAGATTATATTTAATTAATTAAAGACGTATTGGGAAATGCCATTCTTACAAAGTTAATGTTAAAAAAAAAACAAAATCTGTGACTATGAGTGTAAAATACGTTGTTAAACATAAAATACATCCAATTGAGGATGTATTTGAAATGAACGAGAAATTTAAAAACTTGCCAACAACAGTAACCTTGAAAATACCCAATTTAATTACTTCATTTCATTATCAAAAGTCACTTGAAGGTTATCAGAGCATTTTTCCAATCTAACTTGAAACTATTCTTGGACCAACTAACAAATGTGTTTGACATTTGAGTTTTCCTGAGTTGTCAAACCACATCAAACATATTTTGCAGATATGGAAACAAACTCAAGAGTATAAAAGAGTCTCCTGGACTCCTGTTCGTTGTACTGAGGCACCATGGGCAAGCTACTTATCTGCGTCGGTGAGCTGCACTTCCTATTCCTATTTAGTTTTTTAGTGTTGTTACTACACATCTTAACTTTACTTAATCTTGTGTATCTTGAGTACTCCTCACCTTTTGTGATTCTATATGTTCTCTCTGCAGGACTGGCTCTCCTGCTGCATGTGCAGCTAGGTGAATACATCCATTACCCATTCAGTGTTGGTTCACTCTGGTCATATATTTAATTTGATAGCATAATGTTGTGTAAAATGTTTCATATGTCACAGGATCATCCTACATCCTGTCCTGCTACTTCACTAACTGGGGACAGTACCGTCCTGGGGCAGGTAAGTACTTCCCTACCAACGTGGACCCATGTCTCTGTGACCACCTCATCTATGCCTTCGCTGGAATGGATGGCAACATGATCAAGACCTACGAGTGGGACGATGAGAAACTCTATGGACAGTTCCAGGCCCTGAAAAACCAGTTAGTATACACCGCTACTCATAGCGAGACTCTGGCCTTGATGAAAACATATATAAATAGCTAGAAGCATGCAAGCACAAAGACACACACAATAAATGTAAGAGGCTAAGGTGGATGTTACTGCTGTTTGCAGGAACAGCAACCTGAAGACCCTGTTGGCTATTGGAGGATGGAACTTTGGTACTCAGAAGTAAGTGATAATGGGGTGAACACGGGGTGTAACACGGATAGAGACCGTCTTAACTGTTTTTATGCGTGCAGGTTCACAGCTATGGTCTCCTCCGCTGCCAATCGTCAGACCTTCATCAATAGCGTCATCCATTTCCTTCGCCAGTACCAGTTTGATGGTCTGGATATTGACTGGGAGTACCCAGGGTCTCGTGGCTCCCCACCTCAGGACAAGCAGCGTTTCACTGTCTTGGTCCAGGTCAGTTCCTAAGCTCCTGGATATACAATTAACGTAGGTTGTAGGTAGAAATAGAAAAGATGCTATTCCTGTGGTGTTCCTTCCTTTACATATCTGTGCGCCCTAAACAGGCTTGCTCTTTTGAAAAGCTTATGCCAAAAACCCAGTCCAATACCTCCCATAGAGCTGGTTTATCCATAGCCATCAAATGCATCACTGGTTTAAAAATATGATAGAGAAACTAAATGTTTGTCTCTTTCTCTCTATTTGTAGGAAATGATGAGTGCCTTTGAGGCAGAGGGCAAAAAGACCAACCGCCCTCGTCTGATGCTGACAGCTGCTGTCTCTGCTGGAAAGGGAACTATTGACTCTGGATACCAGATTGCCCAGATTGGAGCGTAAGTGCTTGCACAGACAGATATATAGTTTAGATATGCTCAGATGTGTTGCTGCACACTGCTCCATGTCTGTTTGCCAGTGTGTTGGATTACTTCCACGTGATGACCTATGACTTCCACGGTTCTTGGGAGCACAATGTTGGTGAGAACAGCCCTCTGTACAAGGGACCTGCTGACCAAGGCGCTTTGATCTACTTCAATGTGGTAAGTGATGGTTCCTGCTGTGACGCATATATCATAAGACAACGGTCACTAATCTGTCCTGTGTCCCTTGTGAACAGGACTATGCCATGAACTACTGGAAGAGCAACGGTGCCCCAGCTGAGAAGCTGCTGGTTGGTTTCCCCACATATGGCCACACTTTCCGACTTGCTTCTTCTAACACGGATGTTGGAGCTCCTGCCAGTGGACCTGGACCTGCTGGACCTTACACACGTCAGGCTGGGTTCTGGTCCTACTATGAGGTTTGTTCTTCTTTTTCTCAATCCATTACCATCCATATAATGTCATGTTGTCTGTACATTGTAATTTAATATCTATCTTTCCCTTCTCAGATCTGCACCTTCCTGAAGCAGGGAGCCACTCAGGCATGGGACGCTCCCCAGGATGTGCCATATGCCTACCATCAGGGAACTTGGGTTGGATATGACAATGTGAAGAGCTTTAACATTAAGGTACAACTTTGTATATCATTATCTAAACTGTCGCCACTGTTAATCAAGTTCTGACACTATTTAATACTTTGGCCACCTCTCATCTGAACTATAGATCCAATGGTTGAAGCAGAGTGGCTTTGGTGGAGCCATGGTGTGGAGTTTGGATTTGGATGACTTCAGTGGCACTTTCTGTGGCCAGGGAAGATACCCCCTGATCAACACCATCAAGAGTGGACTGGGAACTGGAACATGTAAGCATTAATTAACCACATAACCACCTGTATCCAGTACATTGAGGTTGCTTCCCTTTGTAATATGCTTTCATTTTTGTTCCCAGCCTGCACTGCTCCTCTTCACCCCAATCCTCCAGTCACACCAACCCAGCACCCCGTTGTCCCTCCAAGCGGTGGTGGTGGTGGTGGGAGCAGTGGTGGCAGTAGCAGTGGTGGAGCTGGCTTCTGTGCTGGGAAGGCTAATGGGCTCTTCCCTGACCCAACCAACAAGAACCACTTCTATGAGTGCCACATGGGGCACACCTATGACCAGCACTGTGCTGTCGGTCTGGTGTTCGATGACAGCTGCAAGTGCTGCAACTGGCCATGAATCTGAGGTTTATATTAATTCTGGTTGTTCATAAATGAGGAGCTGGGTCAGCCATCATGTAACATAAGAACATTAAACTGAAACCAATTCAAGATCAGCTCTGTAACACCTGTCAGTGTTGAAACCTACATAAACACTTTAACAAGCAATAAGTCTCTGAAGATTTTGTGTGTTTTGTATTTAGTCATTCACACCATAAAACCACAGACAGTAAATGAAGTACTTAAGTTATTCAATGCATAATAATTCTAAACATTAAACATTAAAAAAAATATTCTTCCTGTAACTCTCTGTATACCAGGCACACAGATGAGCAGGAATAAAATGAGCAATGCAGTATGTGTAATAAGTAGATACACATAACTGACTTCAAATGCCAATCCAAATAAGATCCAGACAAAAACAAACAATTACATGTAGATATTGTGAGCGAAACATGTGGACACAAAACTGATAAAATATCTTACTGTTTTTAATTTTACATGCTTTAAATCAACATCAAATGAAATATATTTAATCAACTCAAATTAAGGGAAATAAACTACATTTTATTATGACACATAATTTTCTTTTACATTTGTTCATAATTTGTCGATAGTGTTATTCTGTGGCCACAGCGTTCTTCAGAGTAGCGTTCTCCTCGATGGATATCCAGGTAGGGGTGCCATTCCTCAGAAGGAGAA
The DNA here is from genome assembly GCF_040054535.1 of Antennarius striatus. NCBI lineage: Eukaryota > Metazoa > Chordata > Actinopteri > Lophiiformes > Antennariidae > Antennarius > Antennarius striatus. The sequence goes on along the minus strand of NC_090780.1, from coordinate 16,569,948 downwards.
CACAACAACTTCAGACGCTGCAGAAAGTATGGTACAGTTAGGTTCGTAAAAATGGGTGCACACCTAATTCTGCCTGAAAGAAGATTGAATGGTTCAATACACACCGTCCACAGGCTTCCATTGGCTCTCAGCAGCTTGTAGATGGCAACGACAGGGATCCAGATAATAACAAATACAATCATGCACCAGCCCAGAACTGTGCCCCAGACTGGGTACTGGATGTTTCCATAAGTGGGGGGAGCAAAGGTTACAAGAGACCAAACCAGAATCACCTGCACATAAAGGATTTTGGTGAGCATAATATCTATGTATGTTGTCACAGATGTCTCTCATCAGCTTCACCTTTACGAGCCAGAATTTTTTATTTGTATAATTTAATATAACAAAGTAATTGTGCTCTCTCTATATGAGGTTACTAATGTCTGAATCACTGGACACATTTCTGTTTATTTTGAGTCAACTCAACATATTACTCCTCAGAGATACAATAGAGAAAAATTATAAACACTTACTCAACATAACACAGCAAAGTTTTTTATTTTACTTCTACTTCAAGTTACTGACCAAATTACCTTAGGTATTTATGATGAATCAAGCTAAAACGTTTGTAAAACATTTGTTGTGAAGTAAGTTCAAAGACTAAAAAGCAATTGTAGAGGACACTATAAGGAAGTGAACACAACAGAGGTCTCACCAACACGATGCAGGGACTGACAAAGTACCAGGATACTTTGCACCATAGCCGGAAGTAAAAACCCTTCTTTCCGATCATCATCTCAATGTCTTCAATTAAGTGGTTGCTTCCTGAAATGCATGAGATCAGCATGAATATGTGGACAGCTCAAGTAAATCGGTCGACCACTTCTAGCAAAGGCTGTAAACATTTTCTATGAAATGATTTGGATGATTTTTAGAGGTGAAAGCCATCCTTAATTATCAATCAATCAACTTTTATTTACATAGTGATTAATCACATTGTCAGACATTTCAAAGTGCTTCAACAGAGAGAAAACCAACTGAACCATAAAGAGCAAGCATAAGCAACGGTGGCGGAGAGAAACTCCCTCATTGAGGAAGAAACTCCGGGCAGGACCCAGACTCTGGTGGGCAGTCATCCGCCCTGACCAGTTGGGTGAAAAAGAAATAAGCTGGGTATAGAGACAGGGCAAGGAATATAAACTACATACATGTTGGACCTTTACATATCCATTTTCCCAGACAAGAAAGTTTTAATGTTCACTTTGTTTGGTGTAAAAGTTGGCGATATCATGTAACATGTCAACAAGATCCATAAAAATCAAAATTAAGATTGCCTTCATTATATGAATGAATTTGTTCATTTTACATAGTACATAAAAAACATGACCCTGCAACATCTTTCATCTATGTCATTTTGCTAGTTTTAAAATTTAAAACCTAAATTTGAAACCTATTATAGACTTGCCAACTTTTGTTCATCATTGACATCAAAATATAGCAAAATAGGTTTTCACTTTCTGTAAAATGCATGTTCATGCACAGTTCCTTATGACTTGTAGTACTCAAGTCTACATTTCATACTTTTGTCCTGTGAAATTAACATAAGAGTTCTGTTAGTTTTACCGTATATGTAGATAAAGCCAATGATCTCCATGAGAGCCAGAAAAAGCAGCACCCATCCACTAGCAAACAGGTCGATGAGAGTTACCCAGTAAATTCCTGCCTAAATTCACACACAGACACGCACACACACACACACACACACACGCACACGCACACGCACACGCACACACACACACACACACACACACACACTGCAGGTAAGTACAACAATTATAATTACCAGATCGTGGTAATAAAACCAGTGCAGGCAGATTTACATTACCCTTGTGACCAATGGGAGACCCAGGAGGTAGATAATCAAACATGTTGTCACAGTTAATAAAGGACGTTTATTTTTAAAGATTTCAGGGAAGGCATCATACAGGCTGGTGACGATCACCTCTAATGTCAAGAACAGACAAGAATCAGTGAGCCCAGATGGTGGTTTAGAATAGGATAAATAAATCTAGATGAATGCCAATAAGTGAGGTGTGACTACAGTGCAAAAACAAAAAGGAGAACCTCTCACCTATTCCTGCAAAGAGAGAATCCAGGCCAATTATGAAAATCATTAAAAAAAACAGGACAGACCAAAGAGATGAAATGGGGAGCTGAGCTAAAGCATCTGGATAAGCAATGAATGCCAGGCCAAATCCTGCACAAAGGAAGAGAAATCAAACATTATGGATCAGGTAGCAACGTTTTAAAATATTTTAAAGTAAGTGGTGGTGTAGGTATCTGACCTTCCTTCACCACTGTTTCAACAGGCTTTCCAGAGATATAAGCCATATGACCAAGGATTGAAAAGACGGCAATTCCTGCAAACACACTTGTACCTATGAGAAGAGGACAATTGTCACGTAGACAGTCCATGACAAATCTCCTTCCTACAGATAGTAGATGCATATGTACCTTCCCAGGAAATAAATATGAAACTTTTCAGCCATAAAAGAAGTAATGACATGTCTTAACAGACTTTATTTAACAATAAATGTAAGAAGTAGGATGGACTATTTTTGCTAAAGATTAAATGGAGCCACGAGTGTATTTTACTATTGTAAAATCTATTCACTGTATAAAAAAGATGAAAGACATAACAATACAAAATGAACCATGAAAGACCTTTACCACCATCTGGTGGTTGGCTGCCACAGCCATTCTGCTATAGGCCTCCACTACTAGAGACTGATCATCAAGACACACTTAGGTCCTCTGTCCTCTCTCTCTCCTATACTTCTCTAAACTGAGCTCCTCTCTGCTTCTCGTCCTCCTCTGTGACCTCTTTCTCCACACCTTACTAACTCGACTTTTCCCTCTGTGCTCTATGCCCTCACAGGTTTTCTCAGGTTCACCCCTCCTTCGTCCATCTGCTGTGGACCTGCTCTTCCACGCCCACCAGTGTCACCCCTCATCTATCCATTGGCTGGGGTCCTGCTTCCTTTCTTCCTCCATCACCATCATACATTCATCCATGCAGCTGTAATAGCGTTTTTGTAATAACCAACTAGATGTTGGGGAACAAGGAGAGAAGACAACAACCGCAGCCTGACAGTCCCATCACTTCATGAACTGGATCAAAACTCCTAAGTCTAACCATTAAGACATTGACTCTGTCTGGCCTATCAGTCATTCTGTCTCTCTGTCTTTCCCTTTCTCTTGCCCTGTCCCTTCCTCAATTGTATTTCTTTTTCAACCAACCGGTCAAGGTGGATGACTGCCCTCCAGAGTCTGGGTCCTGCCTGGAGTTTCTTCCTCATTGAGGGAGTCTTTCTCCGCCACTGTCGCTTATGCTTGCTCTGGAGGGTTCTGTTGGGTTTCTCTGCCTGTAAAAGCCAACTCATAAATGCTGGCCTTTGTTAGCCCATCTCTCCACCGGAAAGCCTCTGTTCTATGAATGTGTGGGCTTGGACTCTTATCTCTTTCTTTGGATGTAATATCATGGTGGAGTCTTAATTTGCATTCACTGGCATCTTTAATGCAAATATATACAGTATATAACGTTCATGATGGATGGAATGTCGTCTCACGCATCATGATTGTGATAAAAATATTTGTCATCTGAGTTAAAGAAATTGAGGTTTGAACTAATAATTTTTTGGTTGTAATTTCCAAGGTGACAATGTTTGGCTTTGCATACATTAAAGCTCTTTGTGTTCTCTGTTATTCTAATTCCTACATTTCAGCTAGTTCATTTGTTTCCCACCCCTCTGGCTAGCTCTTGCTACAAAATCAACAAACTTTCATAGTCCTTATACAGAACAGTGGGGATGAATGAAGGCACAGCTTTTCTACCTGGAACAGGCTGTACAAAAGGCATTTTTAGCTTAATGACATTCTACCTTCTTTACTTGTTTCAGATGAAGAATTCCAGCATCTGTTCATGAATTCTTTCATTATCAGAGTTGTGAAGATGCAAAAATAAATTCACTTATTCAAAATTGTAAATGGAGAATTCTTGGTTTAGTCTTACCATGATTAATGAAGGTTACCAAAACTGTGTCCAGAAGTATGTTGTTGTGGAAGTGGTTATAGGAAGCAAGAGTCAAAACTCCACCCATGGAAACAGACAAGGAAAAAAATGTCTGACTTGCTGCGTCTTTCCAAACCTAAAATATGAGAACATATTTTAAGGGAAATTATAAGACATAATTCAGCTACCTTTGTTAGCCATGCTAGTGGTTGACTTTAGAAATAGCATTGTTGGCCTGTCAATGTGTCACCATAATGATTAAATTTGAGTTCTTATAAGCAATCATGGTTATCAGATGATGTATACTACTGATTCTGGGTAGACCATGACTCTTTCTGCACCTTTAATGGTGAGCGTGGTCCTGGCAATGTCAGTAGCTCAGTCCACTAAGTCTTGGTCTGGGGACTGGAGGGTGGTTGGTTCAAGACACACGTCTGACAAAAACATTTTGGAGTGTGAACTGGCAGTGGAGAAGTGCCAGTTCAGCTCTTGAGCACTGCTGAGGTGCCCTTGAGCAAGGTACCATCCCCCTTACAAATTGCTCATGGGGACATAAGATAAAGGAGCTGCTCTCCCTCTCATTGTATATTGCATGCCAACAGGCCCCTTGTGTGTGTCAGGGCCTGTACACACACACACACACACACACACACATACACACACACACACACACGAAACACATATAGACCATGAGTGGAAAACAGTGGTCTGTTAATAGATTTTGGTGAACAATTTTAAACATTATTAAACAGGGTGGAATGCAACTTCCTGCTAAAGTTTCCAGCTACAGTTAGACTTTCCAGGGCTGTTCTTCTTTGGCATGTTCAGTGAGTTGGTTCCTACCTGTCCCTCCATCAGCTTTGTCAGATTTGATTGGGAACCGATGAAAAAATTGATCCCATCTCCAGCTCCCTCTAGCGTTACACCTCTGATCAACAGGATCAAGATTGCCAAAAAAGGAAATGTAGCTGTGAAATACACAACCTAGAAAAGAAAAGAACAAGTTATAAATTCATACAGCCAGACACTGAACAATGCAAGGGCCTTTATTTGAATTACAGTAAAAGTTTATTGTGAGAGACAGACAAAACTAATTTTGAGTTTTGAATATAATCCGGTATAAATCATATTACCATTTCCTATCAAAATGAATCTATGAAAAATGACATTTCTGTTTACAGATGATCTTAATTCTTGTTATGGAGTAGCTAATGTTTCCAAACCACAAACAAGGACAAACTATGAGGTGTTTGTGGTCTTACTTTGCCTGAGGACTTGATGCCTTTGATGATTGATGCAGCAACAACTATGGAGCTCAGCAGCAGACAGAGGGCCAGGTGCCAGACTACTGGTCCTGTTTCATCAAGACCACTGGATCTCTGCAGAGCCACGTTACTGAGGAGAGAGACATCTTACAGTACAACCACAGCAGTTTGACCAGTGTGTATAACTGTATTTGCACTTGTTTACGTGGGTGTCTGATTCTTACTCCCAGTACTGTTCACTCGGTCTCTGGAATGGAACTGTGATGATGTTGGAGGAAGGACAGGTTGTGTTTTCCTGAGTCCAGTTGGCCAGTAAAACCCCACTTACATTGCAATATTCTGTAAACAGGAAAAGACCAGTACATAGATTGCATATTAGTCTATTTGATGGATATATTGTATACTCTAATGCAATCCCAAGGTGAAAAGTGATGAGTGGAAAGTAACCTATAGTTGTGACGCTGCATTTACTGTCTGCCCAGCTGGAGCAGTTAGACCATGGCAGAGGAAACTGGAAGGAGGCAAAAAAGTAGTACAGGCTGTAGGCGATGATGACGTTGTAGTAGAATGCAACCAACACTTTCACCACTAACATGGAAATGCCAACACCTGGAAAGGAGTAAAGATTATAAATCACTTATAATAAATGAAATCAATATAAAATATTTTACTAAATAAAGAAGTCAATCTTCCATTGTATTTTCTATAATATCACGAAAATTTTTATATTGACTTTTTGACTGATTTTTCCTCTTTGCCATCAGTGAATGGTCACATTTGCTCTCTTCAGACTCACCTTGCAGTATTGGCACTGCGCTCCATACTTTGATTAAGCTTTGGCTGCAAAACTGCCCAATGGCAGCTTCCAAGAAGAAAAGAGGAATTCCACTCAGCAACAACATCAGGAAATAGGGGATGAGAAAGGCACCTGATCACAGGGATATTAACAAGTTTTCATATACATTTGCTCACATTACTAAGCATAATAGAATTAAAATCATAGTGCTTGAGTCCTATTCTGTGCAAGTTTTTACATTTTCCCCAAGTCTTTGTGGGTTTTCTCAGCCCCTTTGGTTTCTTCCCACCTCCAAAAACATGCAGCCTAGGTGAACTGGTCGGTTCCAAATTGTCAGTAGATGTGAGTGTGTGTGTTTGTAAATGGTTGTTCGTCTTTCGTGTGGTTCGGCGATCCACTTGCAGCACATCTCCCCACCTCATGCCTGTAAGTCCGCTGGGACAGGCTCAAGCAACCCTATGACCCGCATAAGCAGAAAAAACAGTGTGGAAATGAAAGTTATGTGTAGACAACAATGATAAATACTCACCCCCTCCATTCTTGTAGGCTAGATATGGAAATCTCCAGATGTTCCCCAGGCCAATAGCATAGCCAATCATAGACAATAAGTACTCTGCTTTGTTCGTCCAGTTTCCACGCTCAGGATTCTCATCACCTTCAACCACCTGTGATTCCTGCTAAAAAGATTTTTTACCTAGTAAATCTGTGTAGTTAAAGTAATTAACTTAGTAATACATAATGTTTAAGTTGACACTATTGGGTCCTGTTGAATTTATTTGTCTGTCAAAGCGCTTTGAAATGTCTGCTGATGTGATACAAATAAAGGTTGATTTAATGATTGAGTGACTTTTGACAGTTATGCATTTGATCATTTTAGTACAGAAAATAATCAAATAAATGAGACATGACATTTAGTACAATAGTAATAGAGTGGCTCAATTATTTGCTTTTTCCTGTTAAAAATACATTTAAAGCTATGATTTATTGGTTTGTATCCTAAAGCAGAGCCAAAGGACTTTTTCAGCAGCAACATTATACCATTAAGTAAAGCAAGTGAACGACTAAGGCATGTAGATTGATGCAACACTAAAGGATGAAACACAGGACACAAAATAAGATTTTTAAAAGGACTGCTCTAAGCTACAGTGCAGGTAAAGAGCTATATGTCATTGCATCTGATTTCTGATAGCTGGTCAGTTACCACTGACCACAGTTGACACTCTTGTGGCAAGCAATGTCTATAGTAAGTGATCAGTGTGTGCTCATGAATGTCACTCAGCAGAAAGATGTTTGCATCCAGCCCTCCTATAGTTTTTTTAAAATTTATTGATATTAGTTTGTTATTCTATTGGAATTTGATTAAAATTGGACAAAACACCCTTTTTGGGTTTGCATATTCTGTTTAGTGTTAAGACTCCCCTTCATCTTATCATTGGCATAGTAAGAAAGGTTTCAGACTGAAAGTGGCATCTGGAAAATAACAAGGTATTAACATTAAGAGTTGTCCATGCTGCATTCAACTTAAAATCATTATTTGACTCATATCACAGTTTATGTTGTGATTTTTAAGAAAACAACATTATGTATATTTTATTGAATTCTTATTAATTATGCTGTGTAATAGCCCACTGTTTTGTATCATTGTCACTCAATGTTATCACACTAACACTAGCAGCTAAAACCGGCACCATCAGCAGATGTGACAAGATTTTATCAGCAATTTCTGTGAAATTAAATAATCAACAATATAACATTTTGAGAAAAAAAACTTGTAATAGCTGCTCCAGTTAACCTGATGCATTTTAAATCATATATTTTTGTTACCACAGGGATAAAATCACTAATAATTTCAATTAACAATAAGACGCTTGATGAAAACGTCCATTTTCTTTATTTTAGTAATTAAAAAATTAGGAAGAGATCTGAAACACTTTATGAAAGAAGTATGTTTGTCTGTAGCCTGAAAATAATTCCGTTTCATGTTCAAAGACAATTCAATCCTTCTTCTCAAAGAGAGCAAACTGTAATGACTCTGAAACACTTTTCTCTATTCACTTATTCAACAGGTTAAATTGTTTAAGCTGTAATTTCAATGTATTATCTTTCTCTTTGACACACACAACACAAAGGATTTATACTAGAAGAAAGCTTTTACAGATGGCTTTGTAAAATACCAGTACTAAAACTAAAACTGACACTATAGCTATCTGTAACTCTATTAAGTTTTGTAATTGCTGTGCTTGCTGCGAATTTAAACATCTACTGTAATTACAAACAAAGAAATAAAAGTAGTCCAACATCACAGTCAATGATGTGAATATGTAATTTCTACATTGTGATTAATGATGTTCCTTAAGTTACAAAACTGAATGAGAGTACAAAATGCATCTGCAAACCTACCTGATCAACAAGAGATGCAGGATCCTTGGAAACGTCCGAGGCATTCAACATCTTGTTTCATCTGTTTCTGATGTTTCTGTCAGAGGAACTTTGAACACGTCACAAAATGCAAACAATGTGAACCTAACTCATCTGCGCCCTTAGCTCACTAATGCATCAGGAAATTAATTTGTTATTTAAAATGATGAATGAAATCTGAAATATTTACGTAAAAATACTGTTTCTTTTTGTCTTGGATCCACTATTAACAACTGTAACAGTTACACCAAATTTTAAAACGAGTTAATGTTGTTTGCCTTGCTTTTTATAGTTAGTATAATTCTGCAGAAGTAGACAAGCATGTCTGAGACAAAGGGGGGGGGGGGATAGAAGACAGAGAGAGAGAGAAGGAGGAGAGGGAGTGTGTTTCACCTCATTTTGTCACATTGTTTTTTAAATGAGTTTAGTCTCAATGGGGGATTATTAGTGTAATACTTTATTATCATGACTTACTTCATCTTCATCAACATTCTGCAGCCGAAGTGGACACGATTCTGGAAACACTGTTTTGGTTGTTTATAAATGAATGCATTTTTTCGATGACAAATAAACTCTAGTGTTGATTGGAAGGCTTATTTTTTTGATACGAGAAAGATGTCAGGATAGACAAATAGAATAGAAACTTAAATTGTATTTGTGTGTCAGTTTTTTCAAACTAAGTACAATGAGATAAAACTGAAAATGAAAAAGTCCTTATGTTGATTTGTTCCTTTGTTTTTTTCTTACTGGGAAGGACCTTTTGTCTAAAAAATATTATTATTGTTAGCCTTTAACCACCTTGAGAAACAAGGAGAAATGAACAATTTGCAAAACACTGAAATCTATATTTAATTCAGACTTGAAATTTTTAAAAAATTCTATTCTTGTTATGAATTTTGTGTCATTAGCACAGTCAGAAAAATATAGTAGCAACAAAAGACTTGAAAACTTGTGGAATACTAAAAGAAAAGCACCTGGTTGATCATCGAAAAATGAATTACTTCAAGTGGTGATGGGTTGGTTACAGAATTGGTTATAACAATCCCAGTGAGGTAAAATAAAGAAAACAAGTTTTAAAGACTTACGGAATCTGAAGAAAACTTTACTCACAAGGGACAAATCCAAAAACTTACTCTATATTAACCATCAGATTTGTTTTGTTTTTCTTTGTGTGGCAAATGATTGCATACTGTTTGTATTTATGTTTTACACAACATCTCAATTTTTTTTAGAACAGGGGTCTTAATTAATGAATTTTAATTAGTTATAAAAATCTCCCCACCTATATACTTAAATAAGCTCACTTGAAAACTTCACGGTGTCACGTTTTAACTCCACCTACTACATGCCCAACCAATCACGGCGCATCTGTCAGAAGGACGTGAACAATATGGCGTAAGGCATCGAGCAGCGAGGCTTTTCTGTTGCGATTATGCCTTTCGTCCACAGAAGAACGCAGATATCCGAGACAAAAACACCGGCCAGAGTGAAGTTTTTTGAAATCGCTGGGTATGCGTTGTCGTGTATCGTGTAACCAAAACCTTTTCCATCCAGGGGGCCTCTCCCTGCGACAAAAAACGCTGTGACCTTAGTGAGTGTGACCTCTGTCTACATGTACACACAGAATGGATGGAGTTACAACTGGCTATTTTCTGACGTATAATAGCATCACATAGAAGACGCATTGATAAACATGCTTGACGGTTGGATTTGTTTGTCTGTTTCTTTCTTGATGAGTCATAAAGTTCATATATTTAATTATTTTATTCATTCATTCATTCACGTTCCTTGCCAAAGATGCCGACACCAGTTCTGGGTCAGACTGGTCAGTCATCTTCAGATTACCACCGCTGTATTCACCGCAGCGGGTCACGGGGAGCCGGAGCCTATCTCGATGGCATACGGCGTGAGACACTCCCGGCACGACGCCAGTGCACCGCGGAGCCACACACAAAGACATACAACCATGCACACACACACTCACTCCTACAGGCAATTTGGAACGGCCAATCAACCTGAAGCGCATGCTTTTGGAGGTGGGAGGAAGCCGGAGAACCCGGAGAGAACCCATGCAGATGCGGGGAGAACATGCGAACTCCACACAGAGCGGGACTCCAACCCGGGTCCGCTGTGTTGTGAGGCAGCAGCGCTAACCACTGCGCCACCGTGCCACCCTTGGAAATTTAAATGATAAAATAATAATCATACTTCATACCAAACATATGAAAACAAATGTATTGGTATTATAAACCAAACGCATCCATTACAGAGTTTTCCGCCAGCAGGCGTTGCATCCCGGTCTGAACCAGAACTGGCGTCGGATAAAAATTAAAGTTGGAAAATTGAATCCAAGTGTTTGTCAACCAGTTGTATACCTAAATAAAACCAACAATAACAAATAATCTTATAGCCATAAAAATTGTTTTCATTACTATTATTTCTACTGTCACATCATCACACGTGCTGACAGTGTCATGTTTGTATGAACTGAAAAGAATCAATTTGCGATACAGTTTCAGAGATAAAGTTAATTTAGTTTTACACATTTGTTCTATATATACACCGTAGCCCTCATGGCCTTTATTTCATCTAAATCAAAGTAGCTTGTAAGGCAGAGGAAGAGTTCAGCAAGAGATTGAACATGATCAGTTAAGGCGTAAAAAATGTTAATACAATTTCTTTCAATAAAATGTAAATATTTATGTCGTGTAATAGACTGGAACGTGGTCAGTGACAAACACGAGGCAAGTACAACAAGAAACCTATTTTTGATGGGACAATGATGTAATTATCTACAGGTATTTCAAGGAATACAGGTTGTGAATATGGATTTATCCTGTGAGATAATTCCAAGTGGATCATGAAAAGAACACAAACAATGAAAAAGAGTTGGTGAAAGTACAATGGGAAAAAAGTACAACTATATGGTCATGGGTTGTAATCCAGTTGAGCATTTGGTTTGAGTGTTCCTGTGAATCATCTCTCCACTGACTGTTTCTAGCTGAGTCTCATTGTCACCTGACACCACTTGTCTCATTATCTCAGTATCAACTGTTCAATCTGTCTGTTATCCTTGTTGTCCTGTAATTTATAGTTGATGTCTTCCAAACATTCCAGCCTTTTCTTGCCCTACCCCAGCTGCTGATAGGCCTGCTAGCTCAATCTAACCACTGTGACAGCCAGCAATCAACGTGATAGCCTGCCACTAGTAGCTCCTAAGCTGGTTAACCTTCTGTCAGTGAGCTGTCAGTCAGTTGGCTTCATCAACAATGCTTCTTTGAACACTGGGTGGTATTTATTGGCTCATTAGTTATAGTTTTGTCTTGTGTTTACTGACATGTATTTCTCTACACCTCCTATCCCTTTGTGGTCCAGTGTGTTTTCACTCGAGCATATTTTCTCCTGTGTCTGTTAATTTTCCTGTCCCTTGATTATATATGTTGTGTATCTATCTTTGCTTGACTGTTTACATACACATTTGTTCATAATTTGTCGACAGTGCTATTCTTTGGCGACAGCGTTCTTCAGAGTAACGTTCTCCTCGATGGATATCCAGGTAGGGGTGCCATTCATCAGTGGGAGAACACAACAACTTCAGACGCTGCAGAAAGTATGGTACAGTTAGGTTCATGAATATGGGTGCCCACGTAATTCTGCCCGGAAGAAGATTGAATGGTTCAATACACACCATCCACAGGCTTCCATTGGCTCTCAACAGCTTATAAACAGCAACGACAGGGATCCAGATGGTGACAAACGCAATCATGCACCAGCCCAGAATTGTACCCCAGGTTGGGTACTGGATGTTTCCATAAGTGGGGGGAGCAAAGGTTAGGAGAGACCAAACCAGAATCACCTGTACAGAACAACAACGCAAACGGAGTTACAGAGCATGTTGGCAGTCATGTGGGTTACAACGTCACAATCAGGTCCAATCCTCCATGTCAATCCTTCAGAAAGCAGTGGCTATAAGTTTGGATGCTCTTTTCATGTTTAAAGATTTATATTTATGGATATTTTGTAGAGTTTATTTATGATTTAAGAACTTTATTTGTATGTGTTCATCGGAACTTTGAAGCTACATGCTTACCTGTTGCACTTTAATTAATTGCGAATTGTTAATACTTTTTATAGCAATGTTTTATTTTATTTTTTTTGTATTTTATTTTATAGTTTCTCTCCGATTCAATCTGTTTCTGATTAAAGCCAATTCAATATTTCACAGCAACTAAACTGCTGTGTGAAGAAGTTTTATTAAAGGAGCAAGGATGCTCATTTTCTGGCTCTTGAAAAGGAGTTTGGCGGGCTGCTTATTCATGTTAATGCTTCGGAAGTATAACACATGAATAGAACAGTACAGTGAGCGTAATATCTCTGTATGCTGTCACAGATGTCTCTCCACACAAACCTCACCTCACCTTACCTAAAAGCCAACTTATTTATTTAGTTTAAAAGAGTCATTATATGAAAACCACTTGTTTTCTGGGTTCTACATATACTGTATATAGTGCTCCTTCCTAACACTACCGACTACTAGAATGAGGAAGACAAACGGGTCCTGCATCGACTGTACAGCTCACAAACTTGTGAAACGGTGCTCAAACATGCTGATCAGAATCTGCTCCTTTTGTGACATAAAGAAAGAAAGGATTTGCATAGCCCCACCCCATCTACGTGAGAATACTCTCCTCTCCATGGATAAGGGGGCGTTCATTCCTAAAGTGAAGTTTGGTCTACTCAGCGACAGGGTAGCAATGTGTCGCAATATTGTCACTCACAGCTAGACACACAAGTAGCTAATAGTAACAAGTTGCTACTCAGGAAATCACTTCTTAAAAAGAGAGGAAAAAGAAAAAGAAGAGAGAAAAAGAGGAAAAAAAAACCTTGCATATTCGTGCAAAACTTTACTCTCACCAGTACAATGGAGGGACTGACAAAGTACCAGCATACTCTGCACCACAGGCGGAAGTAAAGGTTCTTTTTTCCAATCATCATTTCAATATCTCCTATGAAATTGTTCCCACCTGAAATGCATGAGATCAACAAAAATATGTGCTCAAGTAAATCAGTCAAGCATATTTAGCAAAGGCAATCACATTATTATCAGAATTATTTATTTAAGAGAGGCAAAAAATTATCATATGAACTAATTATATGCTGATCTTCAACAGGCCTCTAAGTGAGTTAGCAAAGACAATCACACAGACTATTGTTTATAAAATGGGTGAGAGGTGATATACAGTCATTTAACTTGCCAATAAAATGCATGACATAACCAGAATTGACAAAATGTTCTCCTACTAACAATTGTCTTCTGTGTAGCTAATAGACAGAGCTAATTCATTTGTGCCCCAAACCTTATGTAAAATATAAACCACACATCATTGCATCTAGACTGTATAATGATTAAAAAAAATCATCCTCTGCTCATGCCATTAAATAACATAACTGTGTATGTCTGTGCGTCCATGTGTGTGCCAAGTCATGTATTAATTAAAGTCATAATAATGTGCAATGATTTAGATGCCAGCAACTGAGGACCTTCGCAATGATGCAGATGAAGCAAATGCCTTCTCTGATCTTTAAAATTTCAGTTTGACCTGTATATGTGCTATATGAGAGTATTTATTAATTTAATTATTAGATAACGTTGTTCCTGATCTACCATCATCGAAACAGATAAATGTCAAATTTACCATATATGTAGATGAAGCCAATGATCTCCATGACAGCCAGAAAGAGAAGCATCCATCCACCAACAAACATATCCATTAGAGTTACCCAGTAAATTCCTGCCTAAATTCACACACACACACACACACACACACACACACACACACACACACACACACACACACACACACACACACACACACACACACACACACACACACACACACACACACACACACACACACACTGCAGGTAAGTGCACTAAATATACCAGGGAGTGGTAATAAAGCCAGTGAAGGCAGATTTCCATTACCCTTGTGACCAATGGCAGGCCCAGAAGGTAGACGATCAAACATGTTGTCACAGTTAATAAAGGACGCTTATTATTTAAGATAGGGAAGCCATCACACAGGCCGGTGACAATCACCTCTAATGTCAAGAAAAGAGACAAGAGTCAGTGAGTCCATACAGTGGTCTGGAGAGAGAAGGGCCAAAAGAGAACCTCTCACCTATTTCTGCAAAGAGAGTGTCCAGGCCAATTATGAAGATCATTAAAAAAAACAGGACAGACCAGAGAGATGAAATGGGGAGCTGAGTTAAAGCATCAGGATAAGCAATAAATGCCAGGCCAAATCCTGCACAAAGGAAGAGAAATCAAATATTAGATATCAGGTAGTGAAGTTTTAACATTTTTAAAAGTAAGCGGTGGTGTAGGTATCTGACCTTCCTTCACCACTGTTTCAACAGGCTTTCCAGAGATATAAGCCATATGACCCAGGATTGAAAAGACGGCAATTCCTGCAAACACACTTGTACCTATGAGAAGAGAATTGTTATAGTCTACAGATAAATGCACTGTACATGCTCAAGACTCCACTGTCCTCTTCTTGTACCTCTCATCTTATTGGATGCTCATTTGTTGTAGTTTCATAAACATTTGTAGACTCTGTGACACTTGATTTGAAGGCCTTGAGTCTCAAGCACATGCACGCCATGAAAAACTGACAAATTATCATTTATTACAATGCTGGCATTTGATGGGTAAGATGATGTTTGATTCCACGTGATAACATATACACAAAATAAAAACAAAAATACATTTTTTAAAAATCTGCAATTGGATCAGAATAGTTAATCAACCAGTCAGTTCGTCTGTACATCTGTCCATCCGGCAGTCAGACAATCATCCATCTGCTCAAACTTTGCCAAATGCATTATGGTCTGTTGGTCTGTTTACTTTTGGACTGAGCTACAGTTGCATGGAGGATGGTAGTGTGAGATTACTTTGTGAGGTAGAAAGTAAATATGCACATTATTTTGTAAAACATGCCAGTGTAATTACTTTTAATGAGTCAGTGTTCATCATGACAAGGCGGAATTCTGACGCTGCTGACTTGGGGCTGTATGGATGCCATTTTTGAATCAGGTACTGCAAGAACAAGAGCGAACTGTATCCAGTTGAAGTACTTTGGAAGTGTCAGTAGAAATTAAACACTTCAATTTCCATAAGTACTGAGTATTTCTTTTTGTTTTGTTAATCAAGGTATATCTTTGTTTTTTGTAATTTGTTTTTAGAATTTTTAATGAATTCACAAAAATAAATTGCTTGGATATAGATTGCTTAAATCACCAGAACCTCAGTAATGTAGCCTGTGTGGCAAGTCTTTTTCTGGGTAGTCCTGATATGGTGGTTTGAGCCTACTATAGATGGAGGGGTGGAACAAAGGCACATGTCCTGCCTGCACCTGGCTGTGCAAAAAGCCCTACAAGATGGGGACTCTCGATATTTTGGATTTCTTTTGGGTCAGTGTGAAAAATTTGAAGAACAATGTCAATATTTGTTTGTCAATGACGAGTCACTTTATGTGAATAAAAGTATCATCTCCGATAATGAATTAAGTGTTGTGAACACTTAATGCGTACAGACGGGGTTTTTTTTATAGAAATTTTACATAATTTAAAATGTTAAAGACTGTCCTTAATATGGTGTAATCTTACCTTGATTAATGAAGGTTACCAAAAATGTGTCCAGAAGAATGTTGTTGTTGAAGTTGCTGTAGGAGGCAAGAGTCAAAACTCCACCCATGGCAACAGACAAAGAAAAAAATGTCTGAGTTGCTGCGTCCCTCCAAACCTAAAATAGCGACATATTCTAAGAAAAATTATAGATTAAAGACTGTTGGATGACTGTTCTGTCTTTTTTTTTTTTTTTTTTTTTTTTACAGTTTCATTATTTCAGCTTATATTTCAAGCTGAATAGCAAATATTTGCATGCTAACAGGACCATACAAGCATACTAATTTTAGAGCAAAATAGCACATCGTCTCAGAGACTTAAGTCTAGTGGTTGCTTCTTAAGGTCTTGTGCCACCTTCACACCAAATCAGGTGTTTTTCCACAAATACACCATCTCCATATTTACAACTCTGTGCTCATTATGCAACACTTCTACTGATCGGATAGTGGTGTCTAGTAGCTGACAAGGGTCAAGTTCCCTCAGTCTGAAAAAGCCTGAGTTGTGTTTCAATTTCAAAAATTATCAGTGGATCTTACCTCTCCATCTGCCAATTTAGTCAAATTGGACTTGGCACCAATGAAGTACTCTATCCCATTTCTCGCTCCGTCTAGTGTTACACCTCTGATCAGTAGTATCAGGATCACCAAAAAAGGAAATGTAGCTGTGAAATAAACAACCTGGAGAGAAATGAAAGAAAAAGATCATACAGCTAGTGTGTCAGCTCATAGAACAACACCAGTGCCTTTATTTCAAAGATAAGCAAAATTTAACTCTGCAGGACAGGTAAAATTCATCGTAAGCTATGAAAATCCCCCAAAAGACTCACACTGTTTTGCTAGACCAACCATTAGCTTTGATTATGGTATGCATTTGCCATGCAATCATCTTGACAAGCTTATATAATGAGTTCTTTTCACATCGTGCATCAGGAAATGACATTACTTTCACTAACAAACTTGACCGTGAGTTGTACTTTTGATTTTTGTTGAATTACACCTTTAATTTTCTTCCAATGGAAGATTCTTACTTGCTTAGTTGAATTCAGGTGGTCAGTTTTCTTTTCTCTAGCAGTGTAGTGTCATATTACAATTCTTACTTAAATGAATCTTTTAAAATAGGAAGGTCTGTTTATAGATTATTTTAATTCTTGTTTTGCAGAAACTAATATTTCCAAACTACAAACAAGAACAAACTATGAGGTGATTCTGGTCTTACTTTGCCTGAGGACTTGATGCCTTTGATGAGTGATGCAGCAACAACTATGGAGCTTAGCAGCAGACAGAGGGCCAGGTGCCAGACTACTGGTCCAGTTTCATCAAGACCACTGGATCTCTGCAGAGCCACATTACTGAGGAAAGAGACATCTAACAATACAGCCACAGCATTTTCCAGTGTGTATATTTAAACTTGTTTCTGGGCCGTGTGATTCTTACTCCCAGTACTGTTCACTTGGTCTCTGGAATGGAACTGTGATGATGTCGGAGGAAGGACAGGTTGTGTTTTCCTGAGTCCAGTTGGCCAGTAAAACCCCACTTACATTGCAATACTCTGTAAAAGAGAAATGACCAGTACATAGATTGCATATTAGTTGATTTGACAGATATAGTGTATACTGGTACTCTAATGCAATCTCAAGGTGAAAAGTGACGAGTGGAAAGTAACCTATAGGAGTGACGCTGCATTTACTGTCTGCCCAGCTGGAGCAGTTAGACCATGGCAGAGGAAACTGGAAGGAGGCAAACAAGTAGTACAGGCTGTAGGCGATGATGACGTTGTAATAGACTGACACCAGAACGTTCACCATTAACATAGAAATGCCAACACCTGGAAAGGAGACAAGATTATCAATCATATAGAATAAATTATTATCAAGAAAAATATTTTAGTAATAATAGTTCAATTTGTCTGTATATTTTTTGTGGAAAACAGTTCTTTTGAAAATGAACTTTTTATTTGGATTGTTGAGGCTTGAAGAGCCGCATGGTGGTGCAGTGAGTAGGCTGTTGCCTCACAGCAAGAAGGTTCCAGGTTTGATCCGTTTCTATTCTTGCAGAGTTTGTATGCTCTCCCTGTAATTGTACGGGTTTTGGTCATAATGTCTTCTTGTCTTGTCTTTTGGTCTTCTTGGTGGGTTCGTTGGATAGATGGATTGATGGGTGGGTGGGTGGGTGGATGGATGGGTGCTCATGATCTTTTAGGCTTACCTTGTAGTATTGGCACTGCGCTCCATACTTTGATTAAACCTTGGCTGCAAAACTGCCCAATGGCAGCTTCCAAGAAGAAAAGAGGAATTCCACTTAGCACCAACATCAGGAAATAAGGAATGAGAAAGGCACCTGATCACAGGGATATTAACAAGCTCTCATCTACATTTGCTCAAATTTCTTGACATGATAAAATTAAATTCATAATAATATTTGTAAACAACAATGATAAATACTCACCCCCTCCATTCTTGTAGGCTAGATATGGAAATCTCCAGATGTTCCCCAGGCCAATAGCATAGCCAATCATAGACAATAGGTACTCTGCTTTGTTTGTCCAGTTTCCACGCACAGGATTCTCATCACCATCAACCGTTTGT
Source organism: Antennarius striatus (assembly GCF_040054535.1). NCBI lineage: Eukaryota > Metazoa > Chordata > Actinopteri > Lophiiformes > Antennariidae > Antennarius > Antennarius striatus. The sequence continues at coordinate 16,551,145 of NC_090780.1, read as the reverse complement.
GATTCCTGTTTACAAGAAGTTTTTAAATGGGAAAGTTTCTTCTTACACTAAACGTGGCATGAATTACCTTAGTAATAAAATCAAGAACACAATAGACCTACTACAAATAAGAACTTTTGTAGTTTACAGTATAAGGTCTTCATCAAGCATCTTGACATGTGTCACGAATAACTTACAGACAAATGTGGCTGAGAGAAACTGATAATTTTCCAAAGCAAAACATAGTGCAGAATCACATAACAAATAAAATGTAAATAAGTTATGAATTCTTTCTTCGAAGTCAATGACCTCAAATGGCGATTATAGATTGAAATTTCATAAACATTGACTTACCAACAATTCAACTTATGAACAAACTCTCAGAACCAATTGTGTCCATAGGCTGAGGACTACCGGTAATTTGATTCTGCACAGGATTCATAGCCATGATTTGCAGTGTACATGTTGCAGCTGGTAGACTCTTGTGCACAAAAGTGCAAAAAAAAAAATCATTTAAGGTATGATAGATGATACTAAAGAATTTCATATATAATACTAAAAATCTTATTTTGGTGACAAAACAATTTCGCTGGTATAGCCAAACCATTGGAGTGCAAATGTAAAACAACAACAATAGTGGGTCTAAAAAAAAAAGCAACATCCAAATTACGTTGCTTCTAGCCTAAGTGCGAGATAAATACTCGAACAATCTCATGCTTGCTTACGTTACATAGTAGTAAAGTAACATCAAGTGGTAACCGTTTTTCAATATCAAAATGGTTTTTCAAAATCAATTTCCTACAAAATCCCAGACATATCAATCTGAAGTCAGTCTTTGTTATCCCTGAGGGACAATAAGTTTTACAGTCAACAGAGAACAAAAATAATTTTAATTTCCCACACAAGAGTAGAAAACAAAACCAAGGGCCAGACGGGACTAAAAGTTTCATGATGCTCTTCTTGAAACCAATGGGAGCAAGGACGAAATAATTTTTAGTCACAGCTACAGTAAGGACGATACAGTTTCTATGCAGTAGACAGGTGGTGGTTTGTTGGAAAGTTGCCAAAGAAAACGGGCGTCATTTTAATTGATGTAATGGCCGTGCGTGTAGGACACAAACTTCCACTACTCAGTTAATTCCTACTTTGTTTTTATAGTTAAATTTAGCAAGTATAAGTTACTGCTTAACTTGTTTTGCAACTTCCTGCTATGAGTCACCCCCCTGATGTTCCTCAGATTAATAAATTTGGAAACACATGGGTAAGCTCCTGGGAATCCTTAAATTCACACAAAATGTGTGGGAAAGGTTTGCATTTAAAAACCACACATACAACATTTTGGTCAAGCACGTCCAAAGGAGCTCTCCAAAAGGATATATGACCTTTGTTAACAGAACCGTAAAAAGATGCACACATTTCATGGACCTGTGTTAACAAGCGAAATACTGTAAGCTTAAGTGGGTAAGTTCTTTCCAAGGATTACAATTGTTAAAATAAGGTGCAATGCTCTGCATCCTATGAATGTATCCACACCCATCCCCGTTGTATCATCATCATTTACCTTTGGGTGAATATACATTATAGTTCAAATAACTGTGTGAGTAGCACTGTCACCACACAGCAAGAACATTCCAGGTTCAATCCCTTTTCTCCATTGAGCTTGTATGTTCTCCCCATGTCTGTGTGGATTCTCTCTGGGTTCTCCAGCACCATCACATCTTCAAAAATCTGGAATTTTGGTAAATCGATCACTCTTAATCGGCCGTAGTTGTGAGTGTGAGTGGTTGTCTCTCGTGAAGCCCTGCGTTGGTAACACATGTGGGGCATACCCTGTCGCCCACATCCTGCTGGGACATGCTGAAAAGTGGCTGAAGATGACATAATTACAGTCGTCTCCTTTTCAGGAAAATGGATGGAAGGAAGGAACATTCCTTGGTAAACAAAATGGAGATAGAAGTTCAGTGGAGCGTAGTTTCCCTAACCATAGCACTACTGAACCAGTTTTTATTGATACGTTAACAGAGGCTATGACCTATTGATTTTCCTGTTACTCTGCTAAATCTGAGTGGTACCCCAAAGCTGTTTATTTGTATTTAGGTTAGCTAGTAGTTTTTCTCTATTTTCAAATAGGAACTTGCTTGTAGATGACCAACTTTGTTCCAGCGATTCTTCTTTGTTGGATATGAAACATTTTGGTCAGATACCTACACCACCGCTTACTTTTAAAAATGTTAAAACTTCACTACCTGATATCTAATATTTGATTTCTGTTCCTTTGTGCAGGATTTGGCCTGGCATTCATTGCTTATCCTGATGCTTTAACTCAGCTCCCCATTTCATCTTTCTGGATATAGATGAAGTGCAGTACTTTCAAAAAGTTTCAGACCAATGCTTCTTTCTTTGAAACACAGTAAAACAAGCACCTAAAAAAACTTACTAGAAGAAAACCTTTAAAGGTGCTTTTGGATCAAGAAATGCTCATCATGAATGTAAAATACTCAGTTACCTCAGACCCAGACCAACGTTATAGCAGTGCCAGTATATTTAGTTTTATTTGTGTTTGCTGCAAATTAGAAAAAATACTCTAACATCACAGTCAGTGATGTGAATATGTAATTTCAACATTGTGATTAATGATGTTCATTAAGTTACAGTATTGAATGGGTGTGCAAAATGGATCTGCAAACCTACCTGATCAACAGGAGTTGCAGGATCCCTGGAAACTTCTGACACATTCAACATCTTGTTTCATCCGTTTGTGACCTTTCTGTCAGAGGAATTTTGGATTGCTCCCAAAACACGTCACAAAGTACAAAGTTGCTACCAACCAATCAGTGATTACCTCCTGCCTTACCTCAGCTCTCACCTCTACAACTCATCAGCAAACATTTGTTATTTTAATCAATTAATTAAATATGAAAAGCCAATGACTGCAAGAGGCTTTCGGTTAGCTCCTCATATTTTAAAGAAAAAAAAGCATAGTTTGTATGTCAAAGACTGGTTTGCATCACAAAAGGTCTTTAAATACATAGTTAATATTATGTGCTAACTGGATATAATACTAACTGGAAACATGACTGTTTCCAGTTAGTATCACTAAAACTGATATCACATAGTAATTACAAAAGGCACATCCAAACAGCGCAAATCATTCATGATGTTTTTTAATCGAAGTAGTTAGTTACAAAAAATTCCCCACTTTTCTTTTCTGTTAATGGCAATACCATCCCTTATTGCTTCTGGCTTCGTTATTAGAAATTTATTGCAGAAAGAAAGAAAGAAAAAACGAAGGAGAGACGGAAAAAGCAAACCAACAAGTAAGGTTACACATTAAGTGTCTTTATGTATTTGCATTACTTAGAAAAACATTTTTGTTAGATGTGAAGTGTGAGGCGATTAGCATTTGCAGAAGTCACCTTATCTAAGGCCCCGTCCACACGATGAAGGATTTTTTTAAAAACGGAAATTTTTAAAAACGCATCGAAAACGATTTGTACCTTCTGTCTCGTCTTTTGAGTTTTCGTTTGAGCATTTTCCACCTTTATTTATTTATTCCGTGTCCGACATACCTACAGTATCTCCCGTACCCAAATTGCATTACATTTGTTTATAATTTGTCGACAATGCCATTCTTTGGCGACAGCGTTCTTCTGAGTAGCGTTCTCCTCGATGGATATCCAGGTAGGGGTGCCATTCCTCAGAGGGAGAAGACAATAACTTCAGACACTGTAGAAAGTTTGGTACAATAAGGTTCATTGGGTGCACATCTAATTCTGCCCGGAAGAAGACTAAATGGTTCAATACAGACCATCCACAGGCTTCCATTGGCTCTCAACAGCTTATAAACAACAACGACAGGGATCCAGATGATGACAAACCCAATCATGCACCAGCCCAGCATCGTACCCCAGACTGGGTACTGGATGTCTCCATAGGTGGGTGGAGTAAGGATTACAAGAGACCAAACCAGAATCACCTGCACGTAAAAGTTTTTCGGTCATTATAATTCTCCATAGAGACACAATAAAAAATAAAGCATATCCGTACCGTACAAAACAATCACTGTATTACCAGTCTGCAATGCACTGGTGGTGCATCCAGGGCATACCCTACCTCTCACCCACAGTCGGCTGGGATAAGCTGACAATGAGACGGTTGCACTTATCACGTTTTCCGAGGAAGGAAGGGTGGGGGGGTGGGGGAGGGATGGATGGATTTGCAGTGCTTGTCAAGTCACTCTATTATGAAATATACTCTATGTCAAAACATTTCAAAGTGAAATTGGTCCACAAATAGTGTCTAGATTACATTTCCTTCCTACAAATTAAACTTTAAATTGCAACTTTATTCCCTAATAAGCCTAAAAAGTTTGGCTTCATCTCAAGATAACAACATGAAATACTAAGGATCTCCTTATTTCAGTTTAGGTTTTAGTCTTCAGATTTTCAAGTTATGAATAGGGATGAATGGATGGATGGATGGATTTGCAGTGCTTGTCAAGTCACTATTATGAAACATACTTACTGTATGTCATAACATTTCAAAGTGAATTTGGTCCACAAATAGTGTCTAGATTAAATTTTCTTCCTACAAATTAAACTTAAAATTGCAGCTTTATTCCCTAATAAGCCTAAAAATGTTGTGTACAGTGGGACTAAAGAATAAAATGTACAAGGACTGTGAAGTACATTATAAAGGAAATAAACAAGTTGTTATTCTCACCAACACGATGCAGGGTGTGACAAAGTACCAGGATACTCTGCACCACAGGCGAAAGTAAAAGTTCTTCTTTCCAATCATCATTTCAACATCTTCTATGAAAGTGTTCCCACCTGAAATGCATGAAATCTACTTGAATATGTAATCTACAGTAATACTGTACTGTATATAAACCAGTCAAGCACTTCTATTTCAGGCAAAGAATAGTTTGTTATCAAAAGATGGTAAATTTCCAATCAAATGAATTATTTACATGAGAGAAGAGAGTTATAACTGTGAAGTCTACAGTTGTTTAAAATATAGGTCTAGTGCAATAATTTTTGTCATCAAATTCCAATCCAAGACCAAAGCTGATGACATTCTAACAGGTGTTTTCTATGTAACCATAACATGATAAAGGGTATTCCTCTGTGCCACACAAGGTCTTCATTATGATTGTCATGGGTGTGCTAGTTTATTCAAACAGTTTGACATACTTTCAGATATACTACGCTATCCAGACATATGCAAGTCTCAGAACTTTCATGTAGGTAGAGGCCTGTAGTACTTTAAAACAATAGTGCTCTATTGAGCTGAAACCTTAAAAGGAAAATTTGATGGAGACAAGAAATGCTTTCTAACCAATTTTCATTAGGTTTTCAATATAATGGGTAGGTACAATTCATATTATTAAAATACAAGTTAGTTCTTGAGATATTGAGCCGTACTTTACCACATTAACAGCTGGTGGGATATCTCCACTATTAGGTAATCCACAGACGGTTGTCAAAATTGAAGATATTTCTGGTTGTCCTTTAGATATTCATTATTTCTTTTCAAAAATTTCTGTAGACTCCAGACAGTTCAAGAAATGTTGTGGGGTCATAATCTGTCACAAATCTCTAAATTACCATTAGACTTAATTTATTTCTATTTTCAGTTCTTTTTAGCCTTTTACATATTCTACATTTGCACAAAGTAAAATAAAATTTGGCTTTGTTTAAAAGTAGGTCCCAGCGATTTATAAATCGGTAGGAGCTACATGATCGGTAGGATGTGGTCTGACATTGTTTGCCTATCCCGAATAAGCAAGGTATTCCTTTAAAAAGATTCAATAGACTTGGGAGCACATGTTGCTCAAAGACTTGTTTATATAATTCGGCTTTAATGATGCCTTTACAAATGCAAGTCAGCAAGACCTAGTCTAGTAACACACCCACTAGCATCGTAGAGTAAGGTCTTTAGCACTAGGAAGTGGTGTCCATGATTTCCAAAAAGTTTTTAAATTCTGACCAGCTTTCAACTTCACCTCAGTCCATCTCTAATGAGCTTGGGCTCAGTGATGCTGGCTGTTGCTGGATCCCTCCTATATATGTTTTGCTCTTTTGCATGGTAGAGTTTTAGTAATAATTTGTGGGTGCAGCAACAATCTATGTTCATAGCTTTTGGAGCACTCCCGAGCTCATGCAGGGATGTCCGCTACAAAATCTTGTCTGTTTTTAATGCAGTGCTATCTCAGAGCCCTAAGACTCAACGAATCTGTATGTATCTGTGTACATGAGGGACAAGGCCCAAAACAATATTGGAGGGCCCTCACATAGCACTGAATTAAAAGCAGACCAACTATAACTGTTGAATTTTAAGTATTCTCATAAATGTTATTTATATTTACCATATATGTAGATGAAGCCAATGATCTCAATGAGAGCCAGAAAAAGCAGCAACCATCCGCCAACAAACGTGTCCATAAGAGTTACCCAGTAAATTCCTGCCTAAATTCGCACACACACACACACACACACACACACACACACACACACACACACACACACACACACACACACACACACACACACACACACACACACACACACACACACACACACACACAGCAGGTAAGTACAATAAATACACGTAAGTACTATGCAACATGTTCAACGTGGGGTTATAACATGCTGGAAGTTTACAGCAAAATCAAGTATGCATACAAAGTCTCTCCCTCCCCCAATTTAGACAATAAGACCTATCCGTTCCTGTTTCTCATCCCAGCATACAGACCTCTCATACAAAGAACAAAGAACAGTACCTGAGGTGAGACCTGTATGATGTGGTCTGAAAATGCCATCCCACAACTACAGGACTGGCTCCATGCGACCAACTGGGAAATTTTTGCACAGGAGGACTTGAATTTCTACACATTCACTGTTCAGTTTTATATTAAAATGTGTATGGATAATGCAACTGAGAAGAAGATGGTAAGACATTATCCATATAGAGAACGGTGGATGAACACTGAGGTGGAACAGCTGCTGAGGGAACAAGACTCTGCTTTCAGGTCTGGAAACGTGGAACTTAACAACTTAGCCAGATCCAACATGAAGAGGGGCATCAAGCGGGCAAAGGAAGCATATGCCAGAAAGATTGAAGGACAGTTCATGGAGTGGAATCCCCGCCGTGTTTGGCAGAGCATCCGTGACCTCATTAACATGAACAGCTCCAGTGCTCCCACCACCAGCACTAGTACCAGCGCAGACCTAGAGGAGAACCTGAATCTGTTCGTTGTTAAGTTTGAAGTTGGAGAGGAGCAGGATGCCCCGATGCTGTTGCCTGCTGACACCCTGGCCCTCACTGTAGGCAGAGGAGGTCAGGACGGTGCTTCACGGTGAGAACCCATTGAAACTTGCTGGTCTTGACAGCGTCCAGGGGAGGGTACTGAACGGCTGTGCAGGCCAGCTACCAGTTTTTTTACTTCCGTTTTTAACCTCTCACTTGCCACCTGCACAGTACCCATTTGCCTGAAATATGCCGTCATTGTACCCATCCCCAAGAACAAGTCGCTCAACAGCCTACGACTAGACCTGTGGCTCTTCTTCTACAATGATGGTGCTTAGAGAGGTTGGTTTTGAGGAACATAACATCTCTCCTGCCTCCCAGTCTTGATCAGCACCAGTTTGCATATAGTGCCAACAGGTCCACTGGTGATGCAATCAACACGACCCTCCACACAGTGTGTGAACACCTTGAACACCCTAACAGCTATGCGAGGAAGTTGTTTGTGAACTTCAGCTCTGCCTTTAACACACTTGTTCCAAGCAGACTGTTGTCTAAACTGCACAGTCTGGGTATCGACGAGCACACTTGCACATGGATCAGGAACTGTATCAAAAACCGCCGTCTGTCAGTTAAGCTGGGGGACTACCACTCCTCAGCTCTGGCTATGAGCACTGTGGCCCCTCAAGGCTGCATGCTCAGTCCAATGCTCTACACCCTGTACACCAATGACTGTGCACCAATTAACAGCTGCAACATTGCGGTAAAATTTGCAGATATTACTGTGGTGGAGCTGATTAAAATTAGCAATTAGTCACCCCACTACATGGTAATCCCTCATCAACCTGGCACTCAAACCCTTGAAAAACAAGGAGTTGGTGCTGGACTTCAGGAGGAAGATGGCGGATCCCCGCTTCTTCTCATCCAAGGGGACCTGGTGGAATGGGTCAGTGAGTTCAAGTTCCTGGGAACGCACATCTCACAGGACCTTAGATAGGACACCAACACTAATGCCATTGTGAAAAAAGCGTAGCAGCGCCTATAATGTCTAAGGTCGTTGAGAAGGGTAAACGTGTCCCAAGAACCTGCTGCTGTTCTTCTATAGGTTTTCTGTGGAGAACATCCTCAACAACAACATGTTGCTGTGGTTCACGAGCTGCTCTCAGGCTGACAAGAAGACTCTGGAAAGGGTCAGGAAGTCAGCCGAACATCTACAACACCAGATGTCCGACCGCAGGCCACAAGAATCACCTGTGACAGTTCACACTGTGGCCATGGCCTGTTCTTTCTGCTGCTCTCAGGGAAAATGTACAGGACCATCAAGGTCTGCAATATAAGACTGACCAACACGTTTTACTCAAGTGCAATCAGAGTACTGAACACAATACTCCGAAAGTGAATAACAATACACTTTGGAATGTTTTTCTCAATCATGTACTCCGTGCAATGCTTTTGTTGCGGCCGCTGCTATCAAGCCCTCTGCCCTAACATTCTTACAGTCTTGTTGGCTGATTGTAAATATACTTCTATAATTGCCTTGTTTCTTGTACCTATGCCTTTTTTTATACTTGTTCCTTTGCACCTGAGTTTGTTCACCCGGAGTTGTCTTTAAAATTTCATTGCACACTTGTGTATAGTGACAAAAAAAGGCATTCTGTTCTATTCTATAATTATACCAGACAGTGGTTATAAAGCCAGTGTACGCAGATTTACATTACCCTTGTGACCAATGGGAGGGCCAGGAGGTAGCTGATCGCACATGATGTCAGGGTTACTAATTGACGTTTATTTTTTAAGATCTCAGGGAAGGCATCACACAGGCCGGTGACGATCACTTCTAATGTCAAGAACACAGACAAGAATCAGTGAGCCCATACTGTGGTCTGGAATAGGATACATATAAGTCTACATGTACTTATATATATAAGTCAGTTAGGGCAAGGACTAAAAAGAGAACCTCTCACCTATTCCTGCAAAGACAGAATCCAGGCCAATTATGAAAATCATTAAAAAAAACAGGACAGACCAGAGAGATGAAATGGGGAGCTGAGTTAAAGCCTCAGGATAAGCAATAAATGCCAGGCCAAATCCTGCACAAACGAAGGGAAATCAAACATTAGAGATCAGGTAGCGATGTTTTAACTTTTTTTAAAAGTAAGTGGTGGTGTAGGTATCTGACCTTCCTTCACCACGGTTTCAACAGGCTTTCCAGAGATATAAGCCATATGACCCAGGATTGAAAAGGTAACAATGCCTGCAATTACACCTGAAACTTTGGAAATAGGACAATTGTCACACAGATTGTTCAAAGATAGCATACATTTTCTTCCTTCTCAGCATGTAAACATTGCAGATTTATGTTACATGCTTGTGCAATTTCCTCCGGGATTATTAAGTATATATCTATCAGGAGGAAGACAAAACTTCTCAACCATAGTAGAAATGGTGAAACTCAAACCATTGTCCAACAGTTCTAGAAAGAAAACTAGTACTATAGATTCAATGTTGGGTACTTAAGTAATTCCTTTTGATACTACCTGGAAGGGACCATAAAATGTTCATGAAATTAAGCACTAAAGCACAAAGATGGAGGACATTTCTATTCCAAAAAGGGAGGCCAAAATACCTTGGCTGTCATTGGCTGTAATTCACAAGCCAATCACTAGAGCCCTATATTCTGGCTTAACATGACATCAGCTTTGCAAGATGAACATTTTCTGGATGTTTTGGCTCACTTCAGGTTCAGTATGAGAAGCTAGTGTTGCCTTCATCTACATTACAGGCATGAGGGGTTATTTACTATCTGATTATTTCTTTCTTCACTCTTTTACAAGAGAGACCTGGCCAAGTGCTGATTTCTTTCTAAGATGCATTGGTGCAAAATACAGTTACAATTAATCAAATACTTCAAACTAAAATAGAGTTCCAACTGAAATTATGTTATCCTACCATGATTAATGAAAGTTACCAAAACTGTGTCCGGGATGAAGTTATTGTGGAAGTTGTTATAGGAAGCCAGAGTTGAAACTCCACCCATGGCAACAGATAGGGAAAAAAAAGTCTGACTCGCTGCATCCCTCCAAACCTAAAACACAACATTATTTTAAAGTAACATTGAAAAGTTTTTTTGCAAATACTAACCACTGTTTTTTCACCATTATGGTGGTATAACTGTAGAAATAGCCATGCTGGCCTTTCTGTCTATTCAGTACATTGGATAAAATCTGTACATCAACAAATGGTTCCCTCAATCTTCATTCAAGTGTTGCAATAACTCTTGGTCAGGTTGGTATGAAATTGAAACTTGGCCATAACAACATTGTCTAATAATGATATTAGATGTGTGTGAATTAACCAGTTGCATGTCAACACATGAGCCCTACACATGACATGCTAATTAGAGCTGTCAGGCGATTAAAAAAATTCTGAAAAAATAAACAATCCTCTTCTTCTTCTCCTTTCGGCTTTTCCCTTCAGGGGTCACCACAGCGAATTGATTGCCTCCATCTAACCCTGTCCTCTGCATCCTCTTCTCTCACACCAACTACCTTCATGTCCTCCCTCACTACATCCATAAACCTCCTCTTTGGTCTTCCTCTAGGCCTCCTGCCTGGCAGTTCAAAACTCAGCATCCTTCTACCAATATATTCACTATCTCTCCTCTGGACATGTCCAAACCATCTCAGTCTGGCCTCTCTGACTTTATCTCCAAAACCTCTAACATGTGCTGTCCCTCTGATGTACTCATTCCTGATCCTATCCTTCCTGGTCACTCCCAAGGAGAACCTCAACATCTTCATCTTTGCTACCTCCAGCTCTGTCTCCTGTCTTTTCCTCAGTGACACTGTCTCTAGACCAAACAACATTGCTGGTCTCATCACAGTTTTGTACACCTTTCCTTTCATTTTAGATAAAACTCTTCTATCACACATCACACCTGACACTTTCCTCCACCCGTTCCATCCTGCCAGTACACGCTTCTTCACCTCTTTTCCACACTCTCCATTGCTCTGGACTGTTGATCCTAAGTACTTAAAATCTTCCACCTTCTTGATCTCTTCTCTCTGTAACTTCACTCTTCCACTTGGGTCCCTCTCATTCACACACATGTACTCTGTCTTACTGCGGCTAACCTTCATTCCTCTCCTTTCCAGGACAAACCTCCACCTCTCTAGCTTCTCCTCCACCTCTCCCCTGCTCTCACTACAGATCACCATGTCATCTGCAAACATCATGGTCCATGGAGATTCCTGTCTAACCTCGTCTGTCAGCCTGTCCATCACCATAGCGAACAAGAAGGGGCTCAGAGCTGATCCCTGATGCAGTCCCACCTCCACCTTGAACTCCTCTGTCACACCTACAGCACACCTCACCACTGTCTTACAGTCCTCATACATGTCCTGCACCGCTCTAACATACTTCTCTGCCACTCCAGACTTCCCCATACAATACCACAGTTCCTCTCTGGGCACCCTGTCATGAGCTTTCTCCAGATCTACAAAAACACAATGCAGCTCCCTCTGGCCTTCTCTATACTTCTCTATCAACATCCTCAAAGCAAATACTGCATCTGTAGTACTCTTTTTTGGCATGAAACCATACTGCTGCTCACAAATGCTCGCTTCTGCCCTTAGTCTAGTTTCCACAACTCTTTCCCATAACTTCACTGTATGGCTCACCAGCTTTATTCCTCTGTAGTTGCCACGACTACAGAGGAATACATCTCCCTTGGTCTTAAAAATGGGCGCCAGGACACTTCTCCTCCACTCCTCCAGGAATCTTTTCGCTATTTAAGATCCTGTTGAACAACCCAGTCAGAAACTCTACTGCCACCTCTCCTAGACACTTCCAAACCTCTACAGGTATATCATCAGGATCGACTGCCTTTCCACTCTTCATCCTCTTCATTCTCCTTACTTCATCCCGACTAATCATTGCTACTTTCTGGTCCACAACAGTCGCCTCTTCTAGCCTTTGTTCTCTCTCATTTTCCACATTCATCAACTCTTCAAAGTACTCTTTCCATCTTCCCATCACACTACTGGCACCTTTAAATAGACTTCCGTCCCTATCCTTAATCACCCTAACCTGCTGCACGTCCTTCCGATCTGTGTCTCTGTCTTGCCAACCTGTATAGATCAGTTTCTCCCTCCTTACTCTCCAACCTAGCATACAAGTCATCATAAGCTCCTTGTTGGGCATTTGCTACCTCTACCTTCACCTTATGCTGCATCTCTCTGTACTCCTGTCTACCCTCCTCAGTCCTCTCAGTGTTCCACTTCTTTTTAGCTAATCCCTTTCTCTATCTACACTCCTGTACCTCCTCATTCCACCACAAAGTCTCCTTATCTACTTTCCTTCCAGATGACATACCAAGTACTCTCCTACCTGTCTCCCTGATCACATTAGCTGCAGTTGTCCAGTCATCTGGAAGCACCTCCTGGCCACCCAGAGCCTGCCTTAACTCCTACCTAAAAGTCATGCAACACTCTTTCTTTTTTTTGCTTCCACCATTTCGTCTTCTGCTCTGCCTTTGCCCTCTTCCTCTCCCTCACCACCAGAGTCATCCTGCACACCACCATCCTATGGTGTTTGGCTACACTCTTGCCTAACACTACTTTGTAGTCACTGATCTCCTTCAGGTTACACAGTCTACACAAGATGTAATCTACCTTCAGTTTACACCGTCTACACAAGATGTAGTCTACCTACACAAGATGTAGTCTACCTACACAATATGTAGTCTATGTAGGCGATTAAAAAAAATCTATTACAGGATTTGTAATTAATTAATCTAATTAATCGCATTTTAATCTCATACCTGCTAAAGGCCCACAAATAAAGATTTTGAATTGTAGGACATTACAAAATTGTAGTGCATGACTAATCAATAGAATGCACCAAGAAGAGAAGATTTGAAATTTTTATTGGCTAAGTGTGCTTTATAAATGGAATTTTTTTTAATGTCACCTATTTCAAAGCGCAAAACCAAGACAGTGCATTAACTCACATGAAATGACCTACCTGCAAATCAGTGATTTCTGCTGTTGTTATTGACAGACCAGTTCAGATATGCGTGGCTTCACCTTGACAAGTGCTACTCTGAGGTCATTTTCACAGCCAAGTCTGTTTCTGTTGTTTTCCATGCAGCTTAAGGAAGTGTTCCTTCATTTTTGCCAGTGCCAGACTAGAGTTGCTCAAATTGACATTGCAAATCCTGCAGAACGCTGACTCCCATCACGTTCCGTTATACAGTACATGTAAATTCACGTTGCACATATTCGTCCGACCACTTTCTTTTTTTGCTCAACATAGTTACTATGAATTAAAATATTAAGAAAGCAATCAGATGATGTACCATCATGACAGGCATAAATCGACTACTGAGTGCGCAAAATCCCATGTAGCACAGGTAGGCTAATTGATGTAGCGTCACGTGTTCACCTGCAGCCAGCGATGGCTAAGGGGGTAGTGTCATCACGAATTGACACGATGTGTCAAACGTACACAGTGATTCCTGTATGTTCAGCAAAAACACCCGAGTGGGCTTGCCTCGCTCTCCTGTGTCACGTCCATCTCTACTGTCAGCCACCCTGCTTTTGACTAGTGGCGCAGGTACGAAGTGACGTCACTGCAGCCTACGGGTCACTCAATGGGCCAAACTTAAAATGCATGAGCATTGACTTGCCACTCACGATTGCGTTAATTTTTATAGCGCGTTAATTTGCAGTGAAATTAATTAATCTAACGCGTTAAACTGACAGCCCTAATGCTAATATTAACATTCTGATAAAAGAAATACTAAATTACATTTTTCCATTAGTATATTGAAATGTTTTCTATGGAATCGAGTTTGATTTTGCAGTTGTGTATTTGCAGCAAATGATGGCGGCAAATTGTGACTGTGAATGTCACGTCACAGAGTTGAAAGTCGTAACAAGTCAACTGTAGCTTATTTGGTTCTTACCTCTCCGTCTGTTAGTTTAGTCAGACTGGATTTGGAGCCAATAAAGTATGCTATCCCGTCTCCAGCTCCCTCTAGCGTTACACCTCTGATCAGCAGGATCAGGATCACCAGCAATGGAAATATAGTTGTGAAATAAACAATCTGGTAGGGAACAAATGAATAAATTCATAGAGTCTTTGAAAGATAGTAAAAGTTCATTGTGTTGGATGGGCAAAACCAATTTTAACCTCTGAAAATGATACAGTGTAGAGTAGACCATACTACCATTCATTATCAAAGTGAATCAATGAACAATGACATATCTGTTTATAGATTATCTTAATTTTTGTTTTTCAGAAACTGCAAACGACAAACTATGAGGTGTTGGTGGTCTTACTTTGCCTGAGGACTTGATGCCTTTGATGAGTGATGCTGCAACAATTATGGAGCTTAGCAACATACAGAGGGCTAGGTGCCAAACTACTGGTCCTGTTTCATCAAGACCGCTGGATCTCTGCAGAGCCACATTACTGAGGACAGAGACATTGGTAATGTCAACAGTTTGATCAGTGTGTATATTTACACTTTATGTGGATGATTCTTACTCCCAATACTCTTCACTTGGGCTCTGGAATGGAACTGTGATGATGTTGGAGGAAGGACAGGTTCTGTTTTCCTGAGTCCAGTTGGCCAATAAAACCCCACTCACATTGCAATATTCTAAAAATAGAAGAAAAAACTTGCACATAATTCAATGTGGTAGGTGTGTAGGTGTGATCAAAAGCTAGTCACAATTTTTAGACTCCAGGAGCAAAGGCCTTGGCTTATTTATCCACCACAGAGATATGTCTGTGTCAAGCACTGCGGGAGTGAAACGTCAAGTCTTCAACAATTACGATTCAATTTTTAAAATTTTTAAAATGTTCCTCGTAAAACTGCAAAAGCAGATGAAACAATGTACTCATCCAGTACTTCTAATTCCACTGAACTTTTTTATTTTTTGCAATGTTTTTGTCCATGCCTTGATTGGAATTGTAGCTACTCCAGGTGGTAATGATCTGTTTTGGCAGAGCCTGAAAGCTGCACCCCTTTTCAGTAGAGAGTGTTGTTAGCCTGTTTATCCATCCATTCATGGACGAGAGGTGGGGTACACCCCAGATGAGACATCACTTCATCACAGAGCTACACAAGAGACAAGTAAGCGCTCACACTCACACCTATGGGTAATTTTGGTGTGACCAGTGGACCTAATTCACCTGAGCTGTGTGTTTTTGTTGGTGGGAGGAGAACCTGGAGAGAAACCCACGGAGACACGGGGAGAACAAATTAATCAAACCCATAACTTTCTTGTAGTAAGGCAACAGTGAGCCACTAGCCACTGAGCCACTGTGCTGCGCTGCCAGTTTAATCTAAACAGAATAATGTTGGATGTATCCCTTAAATGAATTGCATCAGTCTTGAAAAATGAGTTCCCCTGTTCTCCGTGAACTCACAGTCCAAGTTTGAAGGTTTTCAGAAACAGATGGACAGACATATTTGTCACATTAATATACTGTATTACAATTACATCCACAAGTAAGTCAGTGACAGATTATGAGACAATTTAATTATATCCCTGTACGCCCTAAGTGAGAGCTGCGTTCAGGTTCTCGGCAGTAAGTCAGACTTGTTCCAAGTAGCTGTTGGCCCTCGCCAGGGCTGCGCTTTATCACCAATTCTGTTCGTGATTTTCATGGACAGGATATCGAGGCGTAGTCGCGGTGAGGAGGAGTTACAGTTTGGTGGCCTAAAGATTGCATCGCTGCTTTATGAAGATGATGTGGTCCTGTTTGCGTCATCGGCCTGTGACCTGCAGCACTCACTGGTCCGGTTTGCAGCCGAGTGTAAAGCGGCAGGGATGAGGATCAGTACCTCCAAATCTGAGACCATGGTCCTCAGCAGGAAACTGGTGGACTGCCTTCTCCGAGTGGGGGATGAGGTACTTCCACAAGTGAAGGAGGAGGGTGAACAGGAGGGTCCTGTTCACAAGTGAGGGGACAATGGAGCGTGAGATTGGACGGAGAATTGGGGCAGCAAGAGCGGTATTGCAGTGGCTTTACCGCACTGTTGTCTCAAAGAGGGAGCTAAGCCAAGAGGCAAAGCTATCCATCTTCCGTTCAATCTTCATTCCTACCCTCACCTATGGTCATGAGCGATGGGTCATGACCGAAAGAACGAGATCACGGATACAAGCGGCTTAAATGGGCTTTCTCAGATGGATAGCTGGTGTCTCCCTTAGAGATAAGGTGAGAAACACTGCTGTTCGCTAGGGGCTCAGAGTACAGCCGCTGCTCCTTCACGTGGAAAGGAGTCAGCTGAGTTGCCTTTGGCATCTGGTGCGGATGCCTCTGGGACGCCTCCCTAAGGAGGTGTTTCTGGCACGTCCAGCTGGGAAGAGACCTCAGGGCAGACCCAGGACCAGGTAGAGGGATTATATCTCAACACTGGCCTGGGAACGCCTTGGGATCCCCCAGTCAGAGCTGGTGGATGTGGCTGGGGAAAGGGAAGTTTGGGTCTCCCTATTGAAGCTACTGCCCCTGCGACCCGATTCCGGATAAGTGGTGGATTGCGACCCGATTCCGGATAAGTGGTGGAAGATGGATGGATTAATTATACTAAAGGGATAAAATTGTTTGTATTTTCTGTCCATTTAAAAAAAAGTTTTGGTTTGGGAACCAGTTATTAATTAGGATTTAGTTTACATTATGAAGCTGCTTGATGTTGACAAAATGCAGTAAACTGTCCATCTTCAGCAATTTTAATTATACTAGACACAATCCTCTTTATTTTTTACTGTCAGCTTAGTTTAGTTAGATATAGCAAAGCCAGAATTGGAACTAATGTTAAGAGAGACAAATCAAGATTCATCAAACAGAAGATTTGTTCAACCTCTCAAGAAAATATGATGAGTGGAAAAGCACCTATAGGAGTGATGCTGCAGTTATTGTCTGCCCAGCTGGAGCAGTTGGACCACGGCAGAGGAAACTGGAAGGAGGCAAACAAGTAGTACAGGCTGTAGGCGATGATGACGTTGTAATAGATTAACACCATTGCCATCAACATTAACATGGAAATGCCAACACCTGGAAAATTGGGAAAGATGACAGATAATAAATTACTCACAACAAACTATCCTTCAGTACAACATGAGACCAATCTGCCATTGTGTGTGTATGTTCTACAAAGTCATAGACATCTTTGTTACGTCATTTTTGATATGTGTTTTTGATTTGCCGTCAGTTCAGAGTCACATTTACTCTTGTGGTTTCACATGTTTAGATCTCATGTTCTCTCAGGCTCACCTTGCAGTATCGGCACAGCGCTCCATAGTTTGATTAAGCTTTGGCTGGAAAACTGCCCAATGGCAGCTTCCATGAGGAAAAGAGGAATTCCACTCAGCACCAACATTAGGAAATAAGGAATGAGAAAGGCACCTGATCACAGGGATATTAACAAGATTTTATATTTATACATTCATACCACTTTAGAGAAACAGAGACATAACTCTTTTAAACAATATTACCAAATACTTACCCCCCCCATTCTTGTAGGCTAGGTATGGAAGTCTCCAGATGTTTCCCAGGCCAATGACAAATCCAATCACAGAGAGCAGATACTCTGCTTTGTTCGACCAGTTTCCACGCTCAGGATTCTCATCACCTTCAAAAACTTGTAACTCCTGCTAATAGAAATTGTATGTGTTAGATATTACCAAAGGCATGAATGAACCTGATGAGTCAGAAACAAAGTCACAATTTAAGACTTGAAACTATTGAACTACACAGATATATTTTCCAATTTTAGTTAGTTTAGTTGCTTTATGTTGTTTTCTTTTGTTTTGAAAGTTGAGTTTTCATGAAGCTACTGTATTTCTGCATTTGCCCGGGGACTACAGATGAAAATTAACTTTAAGCTATCTGTGTAACACATTTGTTGTGCAAGGTTCCTGTTAAATAAACACATAGAATAAATAAAATAAAATAAATATCAGCTTGTCATTGTTTAGTTGTGTTGCATTAAAAGAAAGAAAACCAGGCCGTCACCACATTCAGAGACGTGAATAATCCTTATCTTAACTTTTTAACGAATTAAATTTGTTAATTACCTAGTTCACTCATTAAGGGTACAGATGTCTACAATCCTACCTGATCAGGAAGACTTGTAGATTCCTTGGAAATGCACAAGCCATTCATTTTGTTTCACGTCCTGCTGATGTGCCGAAGAAATTTAATGTGGTTTTTGCAAAAGAGATTCACATGAACAAACTTCCTGCCAGAGAAACAGGTTTTACGGCATAGGCTTACTGAGTAATTTAGCTAAGCAGTTAGTCAGTTAAATGTCTTCTCATTGGATTTCATGGAATTATTTGTACTAGCAAGTAATTTAAATTCTATATATCATCTTATATTTTTTGTTTAAAATGGACAATTAGAAACCACAGTATGTCACGTATGGCGGGATATGGACCCAAAGGCAGGACACCAAAGGCAAATCTTTCTTCCATGATTTATTCAAGACTCAAATAATTCTCCAGACAGGCAAGAAACATAACAGACTTCCAGGAACTAAACAAGAGAAAACGAACCAGCGCCTAGCTCTCATTGAGCTAGGCCTAAAAAGCCTCATCATGATAACCCCAATGAAGTTCAGGTGTGAACGATCAGAACGGGGATGTGGATGAGTCTCAGGTGTAGACCTGTGGCGCCACCCACCAGCCCGTCCTCTCACTGTCACACACCAGAACTGCCACGCCAAACCGTGACACAGTAAATGTCACTGTTTATTATTGGTGCAGCACCAACTAGTGTTTCATTAGCCAACGGGCAAATTAAACAACATAAAGCAGTATCTGTTCACATTCTCTCAGTAAAGCAAACAGATCAGTACACCGGTTTGCTTTACGTTTAAGTTAATATTAATTTCATTGTAAAACATAACATGACGTTCACATGGTTCCTAAATTTCACCATAAAAGTTTGAACGGAAAAGAAACCAGAATCTGTCAGAAAAATGTAGTGAGGTCCAAAGTGCAACGTTTTCATCACATATCTATTAGAATGAAGAATTTATCATGGAATGCTATTAGTCCAGTGTATGTAAAAATTGTGCTTTTTGTCACATCAGCCCCATCCATCATCTAGCAGCTACCTAAAAGACAAAATCCCCCAGACTTTGTTTTCAAATTGTGAGTTTTGTTCTGTGGAACTTCTTACTCTCAGAGCTAAGACTGAGATCAGTCACCTTGTTTTCGAAAAAGCTATGTGACGCAAACGTAAAATATCACACTTGGCTCTATGTCCTAAATCACATCTTTTTTTCCCCCCCTGAAGTGTAAATCAATTAATGTAGACAGCATAAGGAGGGTTTCTGCCTTTCACAAATTGCCTCCACCTTATCTTTTACAGAATGTAGGATACATTACTATTTTGACTCTAACCTTATAATAAGCGAATCATTTAAATTTAATGAGAGATTTATCCAGTATTTCTAAAGTTTCGCACATTATGTTTTACTTGAATGTGATTAAAATGGCACGTTTCAAATTTGTGCTGATCTGTATTTAAGTGCTGCAGCTCAG
Organism: Antennarius striatus; assembly: GCF_040054535.1. Taxonomy (NCBI): domain Eukaryota; kingdom Metazoa; phylum Chordata; class Actinopteri; order Lophiiformes; family Antennariidae; genus Antennarius; species Antennarius striatus. Next base: position 16,531,355 of record NC_090780.1, on the reverse strand, counting down.
ACAGCAACAGCTGAACACAAGTCTTATACATTAATTAATGATTAAATATGTTCATACAGCTTTCAAATATAAAATCCAAATAATAATTGTCATAAAATTTGTCCGATTTTTAACTCTATTTTTTCAGTGTACATTAATACATTTCAGAAGTGCAAATTTCAAAGTAATTTGATAGCACATCCTAAAATCAGTGTAATTACATCATGTGACATTCATGATAGAAATACATTCAGTGTTCAAGTAGGTGCTGTTTTTTGTCAGGTTTGCAAATGACAATGATTATAGTCATTAATTCTACAGCATCAATGTCTCATTACTGACAGTAATGATCTTATCATTACAGTAATGATCAGAAATTAAATTGTAATGTCCTGTTTTACATCTGCATCACTGACTTGAGTTATCTTTAGCTGCTAGAGTTTAGTCCTTTACACGAGAAAAGAAAAGAAATTTTTCACATCATCCATGTTTGTTATGGTCTGCTGCCGGTGTAAAAGAGAACACATCAGCTTGAAAAGGTTTCACCTGTTTAAGTCTTCAGTTTAAGTTTTCAGTTAACATCAGTCAGTCTCTATTTTTCTCTTCACAAAAAGTTCTACAGTAAAAACAATGAGCACAATCACCAGCTCATTACAATATCTAAATTTTTATTATCATATTCACAGATAAGTACAGTCTCACACACATCACACAATAATTTCCTCTGCAGGCTAAAACTAACCCCTAGGCATAATCAAATATTATTTCACTGCTGCATTGTAAGGTTAAGTAAATATTGAATAGCTCTCTATACCCAAAACAACAGCCAATCCAGTTTTACAGCTTTTGCTCCAAGGGACAGTGCTCCTTCAGCGGTAGTGGCTTTCTTTATTTCCTTAATGAAACTAGAGGAAAAAAAGAGTGCTATCTTCATTAGTTCTAGATTTTAACTTTAGAAACTAAATTATTTTAACAATTTTGTTAATGTATACTCTCTAATACAACTAATTATTTACATATCATGCATGTCCACCTAAATAACTTTAATAACAAAAGTTTACACATGAAGTTATGAACTTATTTTGGACACGTTTTTTACTATCCTAACTCAATTGATACAAACAACAATTACAGAATATCAGAAACACTTAAAATACAGTAAAACTTCGTCCTACAAAATTATCCTAAAGTGCATGAAACATCTCTCCAAAACGTTTTTTGAAAAAAAATTAATTTGAAATTTTATGACAGGATAATCTATTTTATTTTATATTATTTTTCTTCTTTCCACATCCGAAAAGTTAAAAAAAAAAAAAAAAAAAAGGGTTGACGGGTAGAAGCCATTGGCTTGTAAGGTTCCCGTCCCGTCCCCGTCCCATCTATCTATACTGGTTAGCGCTGTCGCCTCACAACACGGCGGACCTGGGTTCGAGTCCCGCTCTGTGCGGAGTTCGCATGCTCTCCCCGTGTCTGCGTGGGTTCTCTCCGGGTTCTCCGGCTTCCTCCCACCTCCAAAAGCAAGCGCTTCAGGTTGGCCGTTCCAACTTGCCCGTAGGAATGAGTGTGTGTGTGCATGGTTGTATGTCTTTGTGTGTGGCTCCGCGGTGCACTGGCGTCGTGCCCGGAGTGTCCCCCGCCTCACGCCCTATGCTGTCGAGATAGGCTCCCCGTGACCCGCTGCGGCGGATATAGCGGTGGTAATCTGAAGATGACTGACTGTGTATATTGAGTATGATTTTGATTTTTGAGGTTAGAGACGCCATGTGATGCTGGCTCCCCCTAGTGGTGCAAGTGCATGATGTATTAGACGTGTGCTCGACACGAAGGAAGACATGCAATCAACAGGTGGTCATTGAAAGAATGAGGATAAGTGTGTGTGTGTGTGTGTGTGTGTGTGTGTGTGTGTGTGTGTGTGTGTGTGTGTGTGTGTGTGTGTGTGTGTGTGTGTGTCTGACAGGGATCTGCAGTTGCTTCCTGTACTCAATAGAAAGTAAAAAGGATCCCACCCAGCTCACATAAAGGCTCGATCAAGAGCAGTGTCAGAACTGCAACAGCGCTACCTGAAACTACTACTAGGTTTGCTTTCCCAGTTATGTGGCAACTTCAGAACTTTAGTGCCAAAAATTCTTTTTGCAGAATTTTGCCAAATATTGACTCTCATGATTCACTGCACACAACTTCGTGCTGTACTAGGTAGTTTTATCTTGTCACATGCTGACTGTGTGGAGGCTGAAGAGTCATGCACTGAGTCATGCTGTAAGGCATGAGGAAAGAGGCAAGTAGGACAAATTTCGATGACATGTGAGGTAAAATGATCTGTATTTTCATGATGTTTGAACACAACCTTAAGATTTTTTAATTCTAATTCTATGACCTATGGAATGTCAAACTACTCATGTGATGAATTTAGACGTCACCCTGGAGAAAAGGGATATACCGTATGTAAATTGACAGACTTTAAAAGGTTTAACAGAAGATGTGAGATAAGCTTGTACACAGTAACATTTGATCAATTTAACATAATTTAATACATATACGAGCGCTAACAAGATTTCAGTTAGTAATGACTCGGTTTGCTTGTTCTGTGATTCATGACTAACTCAATTACAGTATAACAGCTTAAATTAATTCATCTCGCATCAGAGATCAAGAAAGCCCTTAGTTATGACAGCATGTCTGAGCAGTTAACTGAATATAAGCACAATACAAAACATTTATTACCAATAAAAGATTATGAAATTAATTAAATTTGAAGATTCTGAATGAAAGTCAATGAATGAAATAAAATGTCCATGGATCAATGAAAAAACAAAAGGAAATACTACCTCATTCTTGAAAGCTGTTCGAAAACTTCTATGATGTGCACATTAAATTAAACTATTTCTCGTAACATGTAAATCTTTTTATTTTGTTCCAGGTTTTTTGTCCTACACAAACTCCATATGCTATAAACACCTCACACAACTCTGTCATTTGTTGCCTGTCCCAACAGCAAACGGTGGACAGCAGACAAAAAAAGTGGTCGTTCAGATAAGGATGATGATGATGTTGACGGTAGTAATAAAGCACACTTCACTGTTTACACTTAGTGCTTCCTGGAGGTCAGAATTCATTCAAAGCCAGTTAACTTTCAGTACGTGTTTACAAATGTTAGGTAAATATACAAAACTAAACATCAGAGCCATGAATTAGAAATTACATTTACATTGACTTGTGGTGTGTTTTTATGTTTCGCCCTGTAGCGACAGCGTTCTTCAGAGTAGCGTTGTCCTCGGTGGACGTCCAAGTAGGGATGCCATTCTTCAGTTGGAGAGCACAATGACTTCAGGCGCTGTGTGAAGACATTAACATTATGGTCCTACTGAGTTCAATGGAAACAGTCTCAGGCTATGCTGTCAAAAAAGATACACACCATCCAGAAGTTTCCCCTTGATCTCTTCAGTTTGTACGCTGCGATAACAGGTATCCAGAGGACTACAAATATGGCCATGCACCAGCCAAGAGCCAATCCCCAGGCTGGGAACTGGATTTTTCCATAGGATGGTGGTGTGAAGGTCAGCAGAGACCAAATCAGGATCACCTGGAAATCAGCATGCATTGTTTGTTTTATCAAAAATGATCCAAACTAAGGTGATGTGGGTCTGCCTGAGAGACGGTCAAATTTAAATTTGCAGAAGCATCTTGGACGTCACCTCCACTTTCTTGCCGGCTCAAAACCCATAGTGATTAATACAATGTCAGGGGATTTTATACTCACCACTAGGATGCAGGGGCTGAGGAAAAACCAACATGCTCTCCACCACAGCCAGAACATGAAACTTTTATTTCCAAGCATCATCTCAATGTCTTTAATAAAACGGTTTCCTCCTGGAAAGCATGAGATGAACACAAGCATGAACTCAGGCGAGGTTTAAGGCCCTTGTCATCTGTATACTTACTGTACACCTCATACTATGTCATTCACCATATATGTAGCTGATACCAATGATCTCCAAGAGAACCAAAACTAGCAGCACCCAGGTAGCAACAAACTGGTCGATAATAGTCACCCAATATATTCCTGCCTGTTTCAAACACACATACAGTATTCAAAAATACATAAACATTGAGCAGTATCAAACATCAGTAAAACAAGGTGAAATAAAATGTTTTAAGTCATATTTACCCTTGTGACGCATGGTAGGCCCAGGATGTAGAGGGCAAAACAGGTTCCTATTGTTAATGAAGCACGTTTGGATTTGAAGGTTTTAGGGAAGGCATCAAGCAGGCAGGTGATGATCACCTCTGGAAGTAAAACGTTTCAGGATCCGTGAATATAATGCAACAGCAACGGTTTGTTTATCCAAAATGAACACCAAATGAAGATTTTACCAATTCCAGCAAATTGAGAGTCCAGACCAACAGTAAGAAGCATGAAGAAAAACAAAATGGACCACAGAGGTGCAATGGGAAGCTTCGATAGAGCATCTGGATATGCAATGAATGCAAGGCCAAACCCTGCACAGCAGCAAAGAAACAAGATATCAGACACCACCAGCAGGTATTCAAAATGTTAATGTCATGTGTTCTCGAGTTATGTCTGTCTGACCTTCCTTCACTACTTTTCCAACTGGCATGTTGTAGATTTTAGCCATGTGACCCAGGATGGAAAATATAGCAAACCCCGCAACCACACTGGTACCTGGCAGAAGACGAAAAATTGGAACAGAGAAAATATTAACCATATAAATATTATTTCAATAATGCTGTGAGAATAGCTGAGCTTTACCAGCATTAGTAATCGACACAATAAAGGAGTCCTTGAACACATTGTTGTGGAAGTTATTATAGGAAGCAAGAGTCATGACTCCACCCCAGCCAATAGAGAGGGAGTAGAAGGTCTGGGTGGCTGCGTCTTTCCACACCTAAAAACACACAAAAACAGTCAATCAAAACAAGGTTTCTCTGTTTTTCAAGGGGATTTAAAAAAAGTGACGTCCAACCTGTGCTTCTGTCAGTTTGGTCAAATTGGATTGGGAACCGATGTAGAACTCTATCCCGTCTCTAGCGCCATCTAGTGTTAAACCTCTGATCAGCAGGATCAGGATCACCACATAAGGAAAGGTCGCTGTAAAATACACAACCTGAAACCACAACAGCCGACACTTGAAAAAAAGTAACAAACACTGACATATTTCACTGCTGCTGATAAGAAGAAGAAGAAGAAAGTCAACTTTATTGATCCCCAATGGGGAAATTCTGGCTTTAATTATAAAAATATCTAAACAAAAATATCTAAACAAGTTTGATGTGTTGAAATATACATATTTCTGTTCCTTTTCTGCTCAACATCAGGCATTCACACGTAGTTCTCATCTAAAGCCTGTTTTGCTTCCCTTCGGAACATTCCTAAAGAATAGCTGGACTAGCTGAATGATGCCATGAGAGGAAATGGAACTACTACAGTACTCTCACTTATATCTTAAATATGTAGCTGGAGCCATCTTCTGGTGATGTTAACTTAAAGATGTGGAGGGAGTGTTGCACAAAAAGAAACTACTGATGGCCTGAAGATTCTGATCATGGCAGCACGACAACAGAGCAGAGGGCCAGGTCAAACAGGTAGGGCCTACTAAGACCAGACTAGATTGGAGGTACAGGTTGTCTAAGGAAGCCACCGAGACAATCACGTTCCTGCCTGACAGGAACATCAGGAGTAGGAGTATTTAGTGATCAGCATGACGACCAGTATTGGTCGGTTTGTCCAACATTTAGTTCACAATTATCAAAAATAATTGGTTCACATTCCTGTAATGTTCTGCTGTGCTCTCTTTCCTCATTTTCATCCATTCCCATATTCCCACATATTATCTGAATGTGTCACAAACTAAAGAAGTTACTGTGAGCTGCATAGAGGAGTGGACAGAGTTCAGAAAACTCATCAGAGACGAAAGAATGATTTGTGCTAACAACTTGAAATGTTGTGCTCTGTGTTTGAAATTTGGATAAGGACAAATTGTTGTGAAGTGGATGTTAACTTACTTTGCCTGAGGACTTGATGCCTTTAATAAGCGCTGCAGCAACAAGTATCGAGCTCAGTAGCAGACAGAGGGCAAGGTGCCAAACTACTGGTCCAGTTTCATCAAGACCACTGGATCTCTGCAGAGCCACGTTACTGAGGAGAGAGACATCTAATGGTACAGCCACAGCAGTTTAACCAGTGTATGCGGAATTGTGTTTACATGTACGTGTGTGATTCTTACTCCCAGTACTGTTCACTTGGGCTGTTCACCGGAACTGTTATGATGTCGGAAGAAGGACAGGTTCCGTTTTCCTGAGTCCAGTTGGCCATTAAAACCCCACTTATGTTGCAAAACACTAGAAAAGTAAAACTTTACATTTCTTTCATTTCTTCAGATCTCACCATCCTGCAAATTCTTACATCTATGTCACCCCCACCCCAAGAGAACAACAAGATGTGACCAGACAGCAGATTAAATGAAAATATTGTCTCAACACCTGTAGTCATGTTGTTGCAGCCACTGTCAGCTGAAGGGAGGCAGCTGGTCCATGGCAGAGGAGACTGGAATGAGGCGAACATGTAATATAGGCTGTAGCCAATAATGACATTATAGTAAACTGATACTATTAGAGTCACTGTAACCATGGCAACGCCAACACCTGCAAAGATAGAGAGTGAGATGGAAATGCAGTCTGATGCAGCTTTAAAATATTTTGAAAAATATTGAAAAATATTTTTCATGATAGTGACGTCATCAGAAGGAGGATCAGAAATGTTTTTTTTAAATGTTTTTTTTTTTATCAACGTCTATTTTGATTCTTTTAAATCATGTTGCAACAAGATCCCAAACCTGACTTTAATTTAGCAGAAATTTTATTTAAAGTTCACTTTTTTAGTTCTTCAGTTCAGTTCTTCTTCTTCTTCAGATATTTTCAATATGTTTAAAAATGTGCGAGTTATCACCTCAAACGCATTTTTCATTGGTAAGTTTTGACTACATAACAAATTGTATTCATTCTGGAATTCTGTTGAGCTTTAAATTCATTTTTGTTTTAATCAAAATGAAAAAGTAAATTGACTTGGTGTGTGATTCTCCAAGCTTAACTTGAACTGTGAATAATTTTAAATTGGTCCTAAAGCAAAGGATTCATCCATCCATCCATTTTTCTATCCATCCAACCGTCCATCCATCCATCCATCCATCCATCTTCATAACTTGAAAATCAGAAGACTAAAAGCTAAACTGAAATAAGGAAATCCTTAGTATTTCATGTTGTTATCTTGAGATGAAGCCAGTAGATTCTTTGCCTACCCTTTTTTTATGTCTTACCCTGCATTATTGGTGCTGCCCTCCATACATTAATTGGCCCTTGGCTGCAAAACTGACCGAAGGCACTCTCCATGAAGAAGAGAGGAATTCCAGTCACCACCAACATCAAAAAGTAAGGAATGAGGAAAGCACCTGATCGGGTGACACAAGAATCACCATTTAACAGTGGTGCTATCAATCAGAATATCTGAAAATCACCCCCAGATGGAAAAGACAACAAATATTTACCCCCTCCATTCTCATAGGCCAGATAAGGAAACCTCCAGATATTTCCTAGTCCAACGGCGTAACCGATTGTCGAGAGGATGTACTCTTTTTTGTTGGCCCAGTTCCCACGTTCAGGATTCTCGTCGCCATCATCCACATGTGGGTCCTGCTCAAGTTTCTCAATGTTAAATTGTTAAACATGTAAAACGTCCATGACCTCATGTTGTAGATGAAAAATGAAGAATATCCCAGTGTTTAATCTTTTAAATACTAACACTACAGAATCACGACTGCCGCTGATCTCACTGATAATCACTCCTATTAGGAGAAAATCTGAAGTGGCTACGAACACTGAAAGTCAAGAGACACCGCTGACCAAGTTTACACTCATCATACAATCAAAACAAGGGTAAGATTTCTCATTGTTCACACCATCATCCAGGAAGGTGGTGGATCGTCGATAAAACTGGTCACTTCTAATTAATTTTAACTCTTGTGTCAAATTAAGATCAGATTATGGTGGTTTAAGAGCCTCACTTTAGATGTTGGCTCTCTTATCACTCACAGAAGATTTGCTTCAATAAATCCACTATATCCATCCATCCCTTTTCTCGTAGATGAGATGACTGTAATACTCTTGTCTATCGGCGCTTCTTCCGCTCTTTGCAGGTCAAAGGTGTTACTGGAACTTATCCCAACTGAGTCAAATCGAACTATGCATTCAAGTCAAACCTTGTTTCACATTCAAGCCTCTGCAGAAAATCATTAAAAACACAATTCACTTCATATATTTACTCTTAAATCTGTGGGATAAACTGATATTGACTTGCTAACATGGTGTAACTATTTTAAACTTCCTAGTTAAAATGCAGCCAAACAGGTTTTACAATCCTACCTGGCCGACAACAGCAGAGTTGCTGAAAATCAAATCTTTCAAATTGCTCCACTTAAATCCTCTCATGTCCTCTTGTCTGCTTATTGATGGTCTGCACAAGAAATTCAGGAAGGTCTTATTCAGGTAGGTTTTAATTTACCCCACCCCCCTGCTGACATAGAAGGCAGTGAAGTTTTCAACCAATCACCTGCTGCTACCTTCGCCTAAACACTCCTGAGCTGGTTGGGTGAGTACACTTGTCAAAGAAGTTTCCTCTTGTGTGACTGGTGACCCACATCTGCCCACTCTGATACAGAGCTGCTTCGGGCTGCTTTCTGAATCACAACATTGTTTGTGAAGTTCCATTTTAAAAGAAAATTCCAGCTCCATTATAAATGAGCTGTGATGACCATTTAATGTGTGTGTGTGTATGTGTGTGTGTGTGTGTGTGTGTGTGTGTGTGTGTGTGTGTGTGTGTGTGTGTGTGTGTGTGTGTGTGTGTGTGTGTGAGAGAGAGAGAGAGAGAGAGAGAGAGAGAGAGAGAGAGAGAGAGAGAGAGAGAGAGAGAGAGAGAGAGAGAGAGAGAGAGAGAGAGAGAAAGAGAGACTCATATGGGCCACACCTGTAATAACTGGTATGACTGATCATGGATCTCATTTTGGTCAATGACATCATCCGCGTCACTCATAATCACAGTGTGATCATGTGACCACAACCATGTGAGATAGCATAACAGGTGACAAAGAGATTAGTGTAAAAGAGTCACATGACCCATCAGTCAACACTGAAACATACTGTATATACAGTACGATAAGCAGTATAAATTATTTTGATGTGATCAGAGATTTTTGTGTTAGGAGAAGCTAGAAAACAGTTCAGTCTGTCTCGTCTCTAAATCGTCTCTAATGTTTGCATTCCTAGTCTGACGTGTGTATGAATTACCACCATACTGGACGACATCACAAACAGATTTGTGCATCTTAGGTTGAGCTCAGTATGACTGTGAGTACAATGTGATATAATAATAGTTGACCTCTGACTTCTGACTAGTTACATAGATATGATGCGGCGGTATCTCTGCTCAGTGTCCTAACTGTGCCTGTGCATAATGTACAAGGTGAAGCCTGCTGGTTCTTGAGCCCTGCTGTGGTCAGTGACGTGATGTCACAACCAATCCACTTTAAACCTATAATAGACATTTGCTTTAATGACTGTATTCTGACCACAAATAAGAAAATAGTGGCTGTCTGACTGTCCCAACAGCCTCCAGCTGAATGTGTCACAAAGAGTTCATCACCGGTCACACTAGGAGAATGAGACAAACACACAAGCACATATCGACAAAGTCAGGATGGATCATCTTAAAATACTCTAAATTAAAATACACTAAATGATGTTAGGCATGGTTTGATGAAGACAAAGATAATATGGAGGCAGCTGACAATGACATAGTAGGAAATGACCATAGGAATAAAAAGAGTAAAGTGTGGAATGGGTTGGAGAGAAAAATTTGTATACACAATATGTGAGTCTTTTTCATATCACAGTATTACATTATTACCGTATTCTTCAGAGTGACACATTTTCTAGTGCTTTCGAGTTTTATCGGTATTTTGCTTGGTATTTGTTTGGTTTTTTTCCTGGTTTCTTCCTGTTCATTGTCCGTATTAACTTATATCTGCTCTCCAGAGGTGTTCTCTGCATGCACTGGGTTACTTAACAGGGTGTGTGTGTTTGACCTGCAAACATCAAAAGAGAGAATAGACTAACTTACCGGTAATTATTTCATTTTGATTATTTCTGTTTTGCTTTATTCCCTTCTGTTCCTTTTATTGAACACAGAGTAACAGAATAAACGGAGAATCCTTTGGCAGATGAAGGTTCCCCCGTCCTGCATAACTGCGTTCACATTCCACCTCGGTTATAACTTGGTATGAGACAGGGCCTTACTGACATCATCTCCGGTGATCTGCTATCTGTTAAAAGCCTTTCGTCTCTGTGTTTTGAACGGAAGTCTCATAAAACTTTTCATATCCTTCAAATTAAACTTTGATTCAACACATAAATGTGTGCTTAATACTATGAGAGACTGTTTAAATAGCCTTGATTCAAAAGACGTCAGATTTATTGCTATAATAGAGTGCTTCTGTTTTTCTCCTGAATCTGCTCTCATCCTATAAAAATCACTGAATTAAATCCACACACACAGACACACACATTGAGACAGTAAAACAGTGTACTATATATACAGGATGTAGTCAACTTCAGAAAAGCAATGGTCTTTTTAAAGGTTTTATGTATTCAACAATAGGCTTGTATACAGAAACTGTTTGTCAGTAAACAATCCATGCAATTCATACAGTGATCATAATCAAACAAGATAATAAACCCAAAGGTCTCTGTATATGTAGTTCACTACAGTCCTGCAGGAAACATACTGTCATTGAATGATTTAAGCAGTAAAATTCATATCATCTTCTTATTCATCCCTAACCTTCTGAATAATTGACAATATGTTTTGTAGGAGGACAAACCTAAAACATTTAGAAGATAAAGACTAAAAATCAATGAAGATTAATAATCCCAGCACGATCATTTCTGGAAAATCAAATCAGATCAGATACATACTTACATACTGTATGGAGGCAAAGGGCTAATTTAGCTTTTAATGCAAACCATTACTGACTATTTGTCCACGTTTGACTGAAAAACTGATAATGATTAAAGGTTTACATGTAGATTGATGTTTTATTGTTGTTTCAAAAGGACAATAACTGCCATGTAAACAAATTAAAGTGGCAACCACTGACATTATATCTAAGGAGGGTATTACAGCACACATATGCTGGCGAACTTCAGTTATATCATCACCTATGCTGTGCGTCAGTATCAATTTATGTCACACAAATAGTGCACCACACTGGCGATACACGGTTAGATATCAATGGTGGGAACCAGGCGCAGACACTGGTATGCCTCTGGAGGGATATCCTTGCGGGTGATCTCGTTTCCATCCAGTCGTAGTGTCCGCAGTTTGGAGAAGCTGGTCGGATCTATGGTGCTGCAGAAACTACCCAGAGTGAACTCTGTGTGGATGAATGAGAGGTGGGTAAACGTTAGATTAAAAAACACAAGAGTCACTGTTTGCACATCAAGGGAAATGAAAAACCCTGCTGAGGAGATCCATAGTATTTCTAAAATATTTTTGCTATTGAATTTAATCAGATTTAACTAACATTTGACCTGCAAACATCAAGAGAGAGAAGACGATTCTCTCAGACCTTTAATAACTTTTCTAAATAAGAGAAAAAAACAAAAAAAATTACCTTTAATGTAATTGCCTTGCAGATAGAGATGCTGTAGTGAGGTGCTGACTGGGGGGATTCTCTCCAGTTTATTGAAGCTCAGGTCCAGTTCCACCAGCCCAGTCACATTAAAGGTGTTGGTGGGGACACCCAGGTCCATCAGCTGGTTGTGGGCCATCCTCACGTACTGCAGCTGAGAGAAGTGGCTCAGGAAGTTCTCTGGTAGCGATTCGATGGAGTTGTACTCCACGTAGAGCTGGTTCACATGTTCAGGAAGTCCATCTGGGATCTTGGAAGGGTAATGGGAGAACTGGAGGTCATTCAGGCACTTAATGGGACTACTTTAAAGAAATACAAACGATTACCTTTGTCAACTTGTTGCTGCTGAGATCCAGCATTGTGAGGGATTTCAGTGGTGCCAGAGATCTGCCCAGGTCTGACACAGCGTTGTCATGGAGATACAGCATAGTGAGGTCATCCATTCCCTCCAGGTCATCAGGCGTTACCTGAACAACAGAATTTATCATTTTAACATGTATTGTCTCAGATGTACGGCAGAGTGGGATGGATGGATGAATATCAAACTATAAACGGTGATACCTTTTCTATTTTGTTGTGGTTGATTCTCAGGTCTCTCAGGCTGCGAGGGAGGCTTGTAGGAATCCTAGTCAGACTGTTGTGTTGGAGGTATAAACGCTGCAGTCCGTTCAAACCCAGGAATGCCTGAAAAATGTGGTGGAGGATGAACAACTCATTTACATCTACAGGATGAGATCAGGACTGAAATCATGTGTCGATAATATGAACGCAGACAACTCATCATGCAGGACATACAATTTATTGAACGTTTATCCTAAAACAATAAGCAGGTTTACCTTCTCACCAATGGCGTCAGACGTCAGCTGGTTGTGGTGCAGCATGAGCCACACCAGATTGGTTGCATTGCTCAGAGCTGAATCAGAAATGGCAGAGATGGCATTATTTTGGAGGTACAAGTATTTCATACGGGAGGGGATGTTTGGCATGGCTGTCAGGCCCCGCCCATCACAGTACATGGCCACGGGGAAGGAAGGGGGGCAGTCGCACTCCTCTGGACATGTCCACCCTGTGGTTTCCGCCTGCAGGGATTCATATTGGTGTCCTGGGCTTCGCCGGTACAGCCAGCCCAAGGGATCCGGCTCACGTGAAGTAGAGAGTGCACACAAGGTAGACAAGAGGAAGACAATCTCTGTACGCATCATCACAGTCATTCAAGTCCTCACTGTTATCTAACAGAGACAAAGACAGAGACACAAGGTCATAAAGCCACAACAGATATGAAGTGATTCACAAACTGTCAGCATTAGAGGCAACTATGACTCTTATTTTTAAACATTTTGAAGACACCGCGAAGACTAGATCCCTTAAACGTGTTGTGTAGTTTGAGGTAAATGATTTGCAAAAAAGATAAAAAAAACCCCAAAGTTAAATATACATTAAGAAACTAAGACGTCTAAAAGCGAAAACACAGCTTCTTACACTTAAAGAGAACAACATTCAGAAAAGAAAGAACACTGCTGCTATGGACTTTAGATAGATAGATATACTTTATTTATCCCAAACTGGGAAATTTAGAAGTTGTTTTAGTTTGGAAGTGTATCTGCCTGCAGAGAGGTACATTCTTAGGGGTCTTATTCCTCAGGGAGTCTAAAGAGGATAAATTAAAAAAAGAAACCAAAAGCCCTACCATGAACCACAGCTTTCATTCAGAATGGTTCTTAGTGCTTCCACAAACCTGGTGGGAAAATCCACTTACTCCTTAATTTCGGGAACCAAAATATGCTCAAAGTTATGTATTAATTTGTCTATTGTAAGGTTTAATTTAAAAAATACAACAAACACACATTCATATGCATGCATTTACATTACATCCATACAAACACACACCTACCAAATCGCAGAGACTGGGCCTCCTTGTCTCTTCTCTGTCTAAGAGTGCACTCAGGACTGGGTTTTGGCAAAAACACTTTTGTCCCCTCCCAGCCCTCTACTATTCTGCCATCCCACCTCTCCATCCATCTCTCCATCTGTTCTTTCTCTCCTGGCTCCTTCCACCCCCTTACCCTCCTTTCTGCACCCTATTTTACTCATTTAGGCATGGCCCTGTGCTCCCAACACTTCACTCTGTAGCCTCTTTTTTTCCGGCCCTGTGATGTGGGATTCTGTGAGCGTGAGAGATCGTTTCCATGTGTGTGCAGCAGTGAAGCTCTTACTGCTCATTATTTTTTAACAATGAATAAATTAGTTTATGTTTGTTGTTTTAGTAATCAACAAGACTAAATTTGCTTGTTTGTTTTCACACCTCAGCATTTGTAAGGGGGTGTTGTAACGGCTAGTTGTGATTTGAGCGTTTGATAAATTCTATCGCTGTCACATATTCCTGGCAATATTCAGTGACAACATAATGCAAGAACAAAGAACAAAGACAATGGATAACAAAACCTGCTTTTCTATTTTAATGCCCTTCAGTTCATTTGACAAAGTGCTTTGTGGTGGAGGTGAATCCATTCCTCTCCTGCAGCCTTACGTTTTCTAATGGGTTAAATGAAAACACGTGTCTCTCATGTTGCCTGTCTGGCCCTCTTCCTGCTCTATCTCTTTCCTCCATCACACGTTTATCCTGAAACAGTCTCGTTCACTTACTTTCATGTTGATTGTTATTTTGGGACATTCCTCTATAATTTTCCAAAAAAAAATAAAATAAGAATGAGCAGAAAATTACATCTGCAAAGGAATGAGCTACTTTTTTTTTTTTTTTCGACAGTCAGATTTCGTTTAATTAACACATGGTCATCTAATGCATGAAAAATAATAGATTGGTGGGTGACAAAAGTACTGCTAAAATGGTAATTGGTCATTTCATGATGTCACATTTGCTGTGATCCATCCATGTATAATTTCCGTAGAATTGTGTTGTTGTCTTTACTTTTGCAAACAGCATTACAGTAGGGTGTCCATCTGTCAAAATGAGGAACAACTCAAAGAAATATGAATTATAATGGACCTAGAACAGGTGCACAATGGTGATTAGATAGCTGGTTTGATAGAATTTTAAATCTGTTGGGTCCCAGTTGAAATACAGATGTTCTTGCTTTGAAATCCAATCTTTCGAGATATCATGCAAACAAACTGTAAAATAAGGGTGATTAAATAACCTCCTCCAGCCCTTGTTGGCAGCGGTAACGACATGTAATGATGAGATGATGGTGGAAGTCTGGAATGAAGGGGAACGAACATAAACAGGGGAATAGACAAATACACAATGCATTGTTTTCTCTACTGTCGTTCTGCAGTTTATTATAACAACATCAAGAAGAAATGTTTTCTTTTGTGTGTGTGTGTGTGTGTGTGTGTGTGTGTGTGTGTGTGTGTGTGTGTGTGTGTGTGTGTGTGTGTGTGTGTGTGTGTGTGTGTGTGTGTGTGTGTGTGTGTGTGTGTGTGTGTGTGTGTGTATCCGCAAGCATCTATGGACACCAGATGTAGCAGATCAGACCAGCCACTGCTCGGCATTATGAAACACAACATTAGTCAAAACCATTATTTCAAACAGCCCCTCGTTTCTCAGTTAAACAGTCTGGAGAAGCAGATACGAATGGAACCACCCCCACAGTCTTTAATGAGGACAAGCAAGCTCATGAGCGTCAGGAGATTACCTCATCATTTCATACATTCTTTTATTAGACTTCAGAATAATCAAGAAATTAATTCTGACTAGAACTTCAAAGTAAGAGGCCCAGGTGGATCATGCAGAGCCCCAACATACTCATCCCCCACCCGCGACCAGACATCCCATCTCCTGTCAGCATCATGAGCATCACTAAGCAGGGATCAGAGGATCAGAGGACCAAGTCATCTCGACTCAGGCCATGAACTCCTCACAGGAATGTCACAGGAATGTCCATTCAATCAATCAACTTTAAAATCATTCTATTTTTTTCTTCTCTGTGTGCAGAAAAAAAACTTAGTTTAAAATATTGAAACGTATATTAAGCATCCCCTTCATTGTGTCCTTCATCAGCCCTTCGCATGTGTTGGTGGAATGAAAACAGGTCAGTGAAAGGAAATTGACTTCAGAAGCTTTTGTTTTGCTTGGAGACTGTATCATATATGTTTAGCAGCAAGACTTCTCTTCATCTGGCTGCCATACAGATTCCTGTGGCCTTAATCAATGTGAAATAATAAAAAAGATGTGAAAACGTTTTGTGTCTTTTGTTGAAGGAGTTGAATAATCTTAAATGTTGAGGAAGAAGATGCTACTACTTCTGTCTCTCTCTCTTTCTCTCAAATGCACACGCAAATACCTTTGTCACCGGATATTAACTTATTATATTCTTACATAATGTCTGAGACACAAACTCTTCTCTGAACCAACATTACATGGTTAACTGAGGTATGAGGTATATTAACGTTTAACCTTGTGGTAACCTGGTCCTTGTCTTCACAATGTGATTTACGAGTCTTTACACACTGTGCAGCTATCAGTTTGACAGTTGTGGGCTCTTTTGAAGTAGCACACTTCCTCTCTCATCGCATTCCAAAGAACCTGTACAAAGTTTTAATGTCGAAGAATCTCATAATATACCAAAAGTAACACTTTTTTATAAAGTCGTTGCTCTTAATGATGTTATTCATGTAATAATTACATAAATGATACTAATTCTGTCTCAGTGTTCCCTCGACAATATGTCTCCTTACCGTAACTTGAACCATGGCACCCTAGGGCACAGGGGGACCATAATGCATGGGATAGAAAGCAGATGTCCACACACACACGCACGCACGCACGCACGCACGCACGCACGCACACACACACACACACACACTCACACACACACACACACACACACACATCTTGCACAGATGTTCATCATTACACCATCTTCTCTCATTTTTTTTCTCCTGCAGATACAAGCTACACATTGTAATAGACATATTATTGAATGCAGGCTTAATATTGATCATCAGTTGTGATTTAATCAGTGTTAAATCTGCTATGAGATCTTGAAAGCACACTAAAGTGCACTACAGTGCAAGTCGTCCAAGTAGTTTAACATGAACCATCTCTACCATCACCACCGCGCCTGGGGCATACAGCCATGGTGAACCTTGATTTGTATGCAAATGAGCATGAATAAAACACAATAAATACATGTCGTAATATTAATGTTTTCATTGTTAGTGAATGTGAATAATATTATTGGTCACTCCCTAGCCTTACATTTCTTCAGAAGCCTTCTACTTCTTTGCTCCAGCCTGGAAGGGCCAGATGATTGCGGAGGGAATGGCGCCCTCCAGTGACGGCGATGGGAACAGTGGAGGGATGAGATTTGAATTTCACTAAAAGCAACAACACCAGGGAATTCACAACACACAGCTATAGATGAAGTCTGGGATTGATCTAGTAAAAATGTGTTGCTCATGAGTAAACAACAAACATGTGATGTGTTGTGTTAATAACATAGTACAGATGTTAGGCTTTGTCGGTGTTTTGTTTATTAGTTTATCTGGTCCTTAGGTGCGATGGGTACAGACTCTCTTATTATGAGTGAAATTCAACATAACACAGAGATAGAGCATACAAAAAACACATGTGAGGATGAACGTGTTTTTGTTGGCCCTTGTTAATTTTTACATCCGGTGAAGGGGATATATTGTGATTGTCAGTGTTTGTGTGTTCGTCTGTCCATCCATTTGTCCGTCCGTTCAAATGTCCACCAAATATCTTCACAACTGTTGCAGATAGAAAGATGAAACAAAAATCAAATTACTCAGGTGGCAAAGGGGACGAAAATGAGATGATGACCTTGACCTTGAATAAACTAGTAAACTTGAGTAAACTAGGTCAAGGTCAAATTTCAACTTTTGTACTCATCGCATATTTTTAGAAGGCAGTGATGTAATCTCTGAAACCTGATGAGATACAATCACAAAACAAAAAACAACATTTTCAGGAATCCAGAGGCACAAAAATGTGTATGTCAGGGTAAAATGTTGAATTCAGGGGTGTGGTTGGTTGTTGCAGTCTATGACTGCCTTGTTGATTTAGAGAATGTTTCTGTCTGCGTGAAGGAGAAATCCAGTTATATTACAGCTCCACAGAGAATTGAAGACTCTTTCAGCTCACTGTTCCAGTTGCAGTGAACTACACACAAAACAAAACTGAATGATGACGTGTTCCTCTGCTGGGTGTGTATCTAAAATGAGCTGCCGTGTTCGACAAATCAACAGGAACACAGTGATGATGTCACAGTTGTCCTTAAATTGCAGAGTGGGAATTTCTCAACTACTGTTTCCAAATGTTTCAGTCAAGTCTATTTGGTTTGCTTTTGATTTTATTTGCCAAATTATATTTTGTATAACCATGTATTTAGAGTATGATTTGTCAAAAAAAAAAAAAAAAACAGATGGGGGCAGCTTTTCTTTTTTTAAATCATGAAAAAATAAGCAATCCTCTTCTTCTTTACCTTTCTGCTTTCCCCTTCAGGGGTCTCCACAGCGAATCAGTTGCCCCCATCTAACCCTGTCTTCTGCATCCTCTTCTCTCACACCAACTACCTTCATGTCCTCTTTCACTACATCCATAAACCTCCTCTTTGGTCTGCCTCTAGGCCTCCTGCCTGGCAGTTCAAAACTCAGCATCCTTCTACCAATATATTCACTATCTCTCCTCTGGACATGTCCAAAACATGTCAGTCTGGTCTCTCTGACTTTATCCCCAAGACAAAATAAGCAATCAGCAGGACTTATTACATGCTGCTTCAAAGTGGTGATGTATTGTAATTGTCAGTGGTCGTGTGTTTGTTTGTTAGTCCACCAAATATATTCGCAACTGTTGCAGATGTAAAGATGAAACATAAAGAACATTACTCAGGCGGCAAAGGGGATGAAAATGAGATGATGACCTTAACGTTGAAAAAAATAGGTCAAGGTCAAATTTCAACTTTTGTACACTCAGGAACCGGGTAAGATAGAAAGATGAGGGAGAAGGCCAGTGTGAGTAAGACCGTATATCAAAGCTAGTGCTTTGATCAATGACAGTAGGTCAGAGCACTAGCTTTGATCTTTGACCTATACAAGTTGGTCAGGGTAAAATTTTGAATTCAAGGGTGTCGCGAGATATTGCAGTCTGTGACTGTCTTTATTCTTGTTCTTTTTTAGATTAATGGTAGCCCCTATCAGCCTAAATTATATACATCAAACATTCATATTTAACACAAGCTTAAAAAGACATAAAACATTTAAATTTCTGTGGCGGCCACAATGTGAGAGATGACCCGATCATGGTTCAGGACCATGGATAAGGACCAATCACACCAACATGGTAAGAAGACTTAGCCTAATGTGAACGGTCTGTAAAACACAACATTGATACCCCATAGATTAAGAGATTTACATCATTTCAGAATAACTCAACAAATGTCAGACTAAGTGAACAGTTCGCTCTGATGTTACACTTGATGGGCCCTTTTCATCTTTCCTGTTGGCGCCTTATCTGCAGCAATTCATTCTTCTTTTATCCACATCTCTGTCAACTTCTGAGCAGCAAACCAACACGTCTGACTAATTAACAGCGATGAAAAGAACTTTTCAGTGTGGAGACATTTGTTCTGTTGTGCTCACTAGTAAGGATGTGATTCAGCAGAGGTAAAAGCCATAGTGGGGTGATCCCTCCGATCCCCTCAACAAATCGCACCCTGCTGGTATTATCCTAATAAATCTTTACCATAAAACATTTGTACAAGTACCTGTATTTCAATTCAGCATTAAATTCACCCATGAGTGTTTGAACAGTTCCAGTCACTTTCAGGGATTAAGGAGTGTCTCTTTGTCTGCCAGGATGGAGGATCTAGTTGTTGTACGTGCCAACTCCCTAATAGGAAAAAGCCAAAGGCATCTTTACTTGAAAGCGTGGTTATTCTGAATCCTGATGACTCAACAATAATCAAATCCAATCAAGGATTACAATAAAACTGTGACTCATCCTTGAACTGCTGGGTTTTAGTTTTTCTCATAAGTGTGAACAAACTTGGCAGGAAAACTGATAGAATATGTCCACATCAGTGATGGATATCTATGACTGTGAACGGCTGTCATCACAGCGGATGAGGATGTTCAAACACAGTTATAAACATTTCATCAACTTCACCTGACATGCAGCTAAAATGCTATTGAAGGGAGCTATTATTATTGATCAACATGAAATCTTTGATTCCATCAAATGTATTTGTTCTTAATCCAAATAACAACAGCTTGCAATTTTTGGACCTTCAGGTTTCATTGAATAATTGGATTGTTGTATTAATGATGCTTGAGCATTTATTTTCAATTAAATGCAAAAACTTTTTCTCTTCTTTGTTCTGCGTAATTTGTCGAGAGTAAAGTAAGAATTTCCTGCTGTTCCTCCCAGTTAATCCAATTTCTACACACAGTTACTCCGTGTAGATGTGAGACGTTAATGTGTATTTCAGCAGATGTATTAGAGCTACAATAGGCTACATGTCTGCTTGATCACAACATTTTAACACTTAGACAAGAATTAACCAATGATAGACCAAATGTTAGAATTCATTAGCCACATGGTGTAAATAGATTCTTTATTCATTTGTGGAGAAAGCAATACTTCAGTGAAAGGTGTTGGTGTCTGGAACAGAGGGATCACAGCCAGGAGAGGATGAGTGTGTGTGTGTGTGTGTGTGTGTGTGTGCGTGCGTGCGTGCGTGCGTGTGTGTGTGTGTGTGTGTGTGTGAGTGGGGGGGGTTCCATTTCCTTCTTCTGGTTATGACTAAACAGAACAGAGTGTCAAACGTTAAATGCTAGACGCTGCCAACTGGCAGATGTCGACATACAGTGAATTCATTCATGTTTCCAGAAACCCTTACTCAACCAGTTTGAAATCAGTTACAACTATTTGACAAGACAGCCAACATCTGAGAAACGGCAGAAAGAAGGAAGGTAATAATGTACCTGACTGAAAATACTAAAATATTTGGCATGAAATTTAATGCAGGTATCCATGGAGATGAGAAAACAAAATCAATGACTTCAGTTGTGTCCTCCTATAGTGGCATTATGAGATTAACATTTTGGTTTTATTTCACATTCCGATTATTATATCATCAAATGTTTAATGTAGCCCCATCAGAAAATCAAAATCTCCCTAACACCTCTGTTCAACTGAGACCAAATCAATTGGAACTCAAATTGGAAAATCAATCAACAATCAATGGCGTTAATGCCAATTCTGACGTTTTATGGCTAATGTCAGTCAACCTAGCAGGATACTGGGCTGCTAGAGGGCGCTATTTCTGTACTCTCATTCTGAAAGACTGTCCTCAACTCTCCTTTTAGTCCTACCCTCTTCTCACTGTGCTCCCCTTGTACTGGGGGGAATGGAATCTGGAACTATTTTTCTCCACTTCTCTCTCTCACACACAAACACACACAGTGAAGCACGCACAGTCAAACACACATACACACACACACGCACACTCTAGAAATTGTGCATTGGTACACACAGAGAATGGTCTCTTTGGCTCCCCAGGTACTTTGTGGCTTTTATAAAGAACAGAGCCTACAGACCCAATCACACACACACACACACGCACGCACGCAAACACACACACACACACACACACACACACACACACACACACACACACACACACACACACTCATCAATTCACATAGAATCTTGAGTAATGATCAAAAAAATCTTCAGAAAACTTTGCACTGTCTAAAATGATCAGTTTCCTTTGATGACTGTTTTCCTCTTCATTTCCTTTCCTTGTGTACCTCTAATACAAATATATATGTTTCCACTTTGATGATGTGGGTTCAACCGTGACCAAGAACTGAGTTGTGAGAAAGGAGAGGAAAGATGATGGTTTGTGATTTGGGGTCTGGGTTGTGGGTAGCATTTAAAGAAAAAGAACGCAGCAGACAGTTGGGGTAAACATTACTGGCAGCTTGAAAACAAACACACGCACACACACACACACAGACGCACGCACGCATGCATGCACACACACACGCACACACACACACAGATACATTCATTTGCTCTTTACAGTTCCTGACAGCTCCCGTGGGTTTCATTGGAAATTTAAGACTTTAAGACGACCTTCCTCGGTTGTGCTGCTCTGGAATAAACAGGTAAGTGTCAGCCTGTAATGAGTTGCTCGTCTGCTTCCATTTTCTTTTCTCACTGAAGCAGGTAAAACTGGAAATTTTACAAAATTGCATTTTATTTAATTTTGGCCGGTCTGAGAAGACAGCATGTGCATTATTGTAAAACTGCACTTAATGTGAGAAAACTTGCAACTGCAAAAGTACTCTCAAACTGTTTTGATGATGCAAACCTTTCTTAAGCACTGTGTCATACAGCAACTAGTGGCATCTTTTTGAATTAGTGCATGCAAACTTTGCGAGACTTGCAGTAAATTGTAAATAATCATTCAGGGAAAATGTGTTCTTCCTTTTCTTACTTAGAGGATTTAATGCAAATAACTATTTATAAAATGGCAGTCATTTGAATATTTCAGCAGTGTCATAAATTCATTTAATTCTAATTTATCAATACATAACAAAGAGAGGCTGCCAGCAAAAGATAGATTGCTTTTGTCTTCATAATAAAACCAATGCTACCTCTAGTGTGTTGGTTGGTTGGTTGGTTGGTTGGTTGGTTGCTTGCTTGCTTGCTTGCTTGTTTTCTTGGTTGGTATATCAGCTGGCTGCCATGCTAGTTTGTACTGAAGTTAAATAGATAACAGATTTCAAACTCACTTACACATTATGTCAGTTCTTAAAGGCACACAGCTTGGAACAAGTCATTTCTATTAAACTTGAGGACTTGCTGGAGGTTAATGAACTCTGTCAGCGTAGACAGCAGTGACATTGTAAACCAGAGGAACATCAGAAGATACTGATTTCCTTAAAACCATGCTCAGCATGTCTTCAAGTGAATGCAAGAGCTTTTATGGATCAAAGGTCCTCCACTTAACGTAGACACTCACATCAGACTGAATAACTGTGAAGGCTGCTATTATTTGTTAAGATGTGAAGCTCTCAGGCTTCTCTCATCTTTCCCCTGCATGATTGTAAATTTTACCAACAGTCTCCATGGCTCTGCTGTTCTTTGCGGTGTTGGTGCTGCTCTGTGTTTCTGCCTCGGCTACTGGTGGAGCTGACATGGACTATGGAGGTGTTCCTCTGTGGATCAATCGCCTGCTTGGTGAGCCAAGTGTGCTGAACCTGCAGGGACGAATGGACTTGTCTTGGTTCCGGGTCAACAACCCCCAGCCTTGCCCTCAACAGTGTGACTGCCCTATCCAGTGGCCCACAGCGATTTACTGTGATCATAAAGGCCTGGCAGATATCCCTGACCACCTTCCAAACAGAACTCAATATCTGTTTCTTCAGGTATGGCAGACATTTGACATGGACACTGTTGATCTGTTTTCTTTAAAAAGTAACTCTCATTTTCATTTCCTTTTCTCATTTTAGATTTCACACAGTCCCTGACCTCCAGCTACAATATAAAATTGATTTTTTTTTGCTTTTTCTTTTGTTCCCAGTACAACAACATCTCATCCGTGTCCTCCTCTTTTCTGGCCAACAATACTGATCTCCGCTGGCTCATCCTGGACCACAACCAGCTGACCAGTGACCAGCTGGACCAGATTGCCCTGCAGAACCAGACCCAGCTATGCTATTTTTTCGCCAGCTATAACCACCTAAAATCAGTGCCAAACTCTTTACCAAGAGGACTCACACAGCTGCGTCTAGCCCACAACCGGATCAGCAGCATCAGCCCCAGAGCTTTCCAGAACATGCATAACTTAACGCTCTTGCTGCTGCAGGGAAACAGGATGCAAATGATCACCAAGGGAGCTCTCAAAGGTAGTTATTGTGTCATTTCCTTTCTGTATTTCACAGTACACACCCATAAAAGGAGATTCCATTTTTACGTATGCATGTGTGTCTTCCAATTTTCTTGTAGGTCTGGTCAGCCTGAATTTGCTGGACCTCAGTGGGAATCTGTTCTCATCCATCCCCAGATCTTTACCCCCATCTGTCCAGCAGCTCTATCTGTCCAATAACACCCTTTATCAGCTAGATGAGGACAGTTTTGTGGGTTTTCTCAACCTTAGGTACCTTCGGTTAAGTCGTTGTGGTCTGCAGAGCAGCGGGGTTCACCCGCAGGTCTTCAATTTTTCCAGTTTGGTGGAATTGGACCTCTCTTACAACAAACTTACCAATGTTCCCACAGTTCCCACCACCCTGCAGTACCTCTACCTAGAGGCAAATGAAATACAAGGTGAGCTGCACATGAATGTGTGAACAGAGTCGCAAAAGGTAGTTATCTTCCACATGTTGAATATAGAAGGGTTTAAAATTCAGTTTTATGATTAAAGGTACAATATTAGCAAGTTTTGTAGCTAACCATCTGGGTAGGTACAACACCCAAACCCTGCTGTGAGAGGGAAGATGAAATGTGGAAAATGTGACAGGAACTGCAAAGTAACTCACAGCTGGCCCTCATCACTGCATACAGACATGGGAGGGGTTGGG
Organism: Antennarius striatus; assembly: GCF_040054535.1. Taxonomy (NCBI): domain Eukaryota; kingdom Metazoa; phylum Chordata; class Actinopteri; order Lophiiformes; family Antennariidae; genus Antennarius; species Antennarius striatus. The sequence goes on along the minus strand of NC_090780.1, from coordinate 16,507,050 downwards.
GTTGGGCAGCTAGCAGGCAAGCAAGTCTGAGATGGGAGACAAGGGGGAATGACGGAGGGACTCAGAGATGTAGAGAAAAAGTGAGAAAGGGTGGGGAAGAGAAGAGGGGAGGGAATACTGGGGTGTTGAATAAAGGGAACGTGGGTTAGCAGAGAAAAGAGAAGAAAACATCTGTGATGGATTCAGAGGTAAGAGTGCCAAATGAGTTTGAAGCACATGCTGTTCCCTTCTCCTCAGTCTCTTCTTTCCTCTTCTTTCCTGTCTGCTACCCATCATATTTCTGGAGATGACATTTACGACACGAAGCTGCCCCCCAGTAGCCAGGAGCCACATTTGGAGTCATGTGACAGTCTAGAAACAGTGACCCAATAGTGCAGTTTTGGCTCATTGTCCCTGTCAAAGTGAAATTGCGCTCTGGTTTCTCACTTGACTCTGCAGCAGAGCATGGGGCTGAGTACCAACGAGACACGCAGTCTCCGCAAGACTTCTGTAAAGTCACATTACTCACAGCCTGACAGCTGCCAAACACGAGACCCTGGGCTATGGAAGGCTTCACTTTTAAGAAGTGAGAAAGAGGGTGTTGAGGTTTTTTTCGTTCTCCGTTTTCACCACAGCACCTGCAAGAAGTCTGATGGGAAATGCAGACTCTTTAAGGGAAACGCTTGCAGGCTCTCATTAGGGGATTGAAGAATTTTATCATAATAATTTATATATGTTGAGTAAATGGTACATAATAAAAAATCAATAAGATATGTTTGTGTTCTGTCTGTTCACCACCAGGCTTCAACATATCTAGTTTCTGCAGAGAGGTGGGACCTCTGTCCTACTCCAGGATGAAGTTGCTACGGCTGGATGGAAACAAGATGTCTCACCAACAACTGCCCCATGACTGGGTCTTCTGTCTGCGAATGCTGGAGAGCATTTACATCTGACTCCTCCCTTCTGAGCTTAAAAAACAGGATCAATGTATTTGACTGGAAGTTAGCCAACCCCTCATTTGTCAAATCAAATAACACTGAAAGCAAGAAACCAGACGAGAATAGTCAAAATCATTACATCTTCAGTGTTTAGAAACAAAAGCTAAAAGGAAAGCTGAAAAAACAGACCTGAAAAAGATGCCAAAGACTAAACCAGCATTTAGTTTGTAAACCAGCATTGACATAATGTCATATGTCCTGATCAAAGTATGAGTGCAACCTCCCTCTCTGGCACATCTGTGTATTATTACTGAATGGGAACCTGTTCCATTTCTGACTGCATAGAATAAAATGCTCTGTTAAAACTAAGTTGTCTAATGGAAACAGGGAAGCATGCATGAATGGTATTTTTGGTAGCTTTTTCCTCAAAATGTGACTCGGTTATCGCATTAATGTGTTTATCAGCTGCACTGGTTCACACAAGAAGCCTGGTTGAATTGCAAAATATTCTGAGGCCGATTTTGAAAACATTTCGAACCCTGTTGGGGTCGTTAAAATGGAAAAAGAAAAAGAGTGAAAGAGACAATAATACCATATTTGAAATGCATATACTGTAGAAATATATATAATTGTGTTGCACTCTTGTTATCAAGTCATATATAACTATAATCATCATCCAATGTATTAAATATCCATGGGCAAAAAAAAGAAAAGAATTTTAACAGTTTCAGTTTCAGTTAAGTGGAGATTGTCCTTTTATTTTTTTATTCTTTATTTTTCTTTGTTTTCAATAAACGACACTGAAATATCTTTGAGGTGAACCAGATTGAATTATTTAAGATTCAACAACGACATAATGGCACAAGGTGTCCAAGTGCAATGCAGTTTAGAATGTAACTAAACATTTCAAACTGTTGCAAAGTGCATATAAAGAAATAATTATAATATTAATGAGTGGACAGGATGGAGGAACGGAGTGTGGAGACGTATGCAGCCCCTCTGTTCATGGAGATTTCACTGTTTTTCTTGGCCTTTGATTTTTAATGGAGCATTAAAACAACAAGAATGCACCCATTCTGGCCTTTACCATTGTTTAAAACTTCTGCACTCTATTTTCAAGCTTGTCATTCCACAGTTTATTCTCTTGGGCGGCGCTCTCACTACTTTATTGAAACACAGCTATCGGAGACAGTCAGAATTCCATTTCCATTTTGTCATTAGATTTTCATTCCTCCTCAGCTTGTCAGTGTCTAATTCAGAGTGTTTGTGTCTCTTCTGGTGGCAGCTGCTCAGTCTGCAGGGACATGGCCTGGAAACAAGAGGGTGGTCGGTTCAACAGGCCAGTATTGAGTCTTGACTGGTAGCTGGAAAGGTGTCGGTTCAATCCTGGGCACTGCCGAGGTGCCCTTGAGCACTGAACACTGAACCTGAAACCCGTTCCCAGGATGCAGGCACCTGGGGATTAATATGTGCAATCTTAGCTACAGAAAAAAAATACAAGTTCCTGATTGATCCATGGTGCAGTTTGCGATTTGAAGCTCATCCCAGGTGGGGTCACTCAAGTGAGGGTGTCCACTGACCACTCTATGGCACTTCATTAAAATAATGTGTGCCAAGACGACCTAGTGTGTAGAGAAACTTAATATAATCTGTCCATCATTACAAGACAACTTTCAAACAGTTCTTTCATGACTACAGAATGCAAAGATATAATATTATTTTATATAGTAATATACTGTAATTTTGTATTACAAACAGAACACAGTGCAAAATACAGAAGCAGAATGTGATGATTTGCATAACATTGAACCCCAAATGTAAGTGAAAAAAAATTAAACACACCTATTGAATAGCTGAATATGAGAACTAAAATAGTTTATTTCAAATTCTATAGACACAATTACAACACGTTAAAAAAAGTTGCGACAGTGACAACAAAATGCATAAAAATGAAGCTGGTGGAAAATCTGAAAATGAATCAGAATAACTGGCAAAGATTTAATGGCATCATATTATTAAATCATGTTTTCCAGGTGACAACATGTCTTTTAAATGTTGTAATAGTGTTTGATGATTTGATCAGACTTGTGCTAAATCTGGAGCAGCATTCACTCACAGCACCTATTAAGGATGAATATTAACCATTAAGTCTGAGTAAGGTTGTTCCAGTGATGATGTGCTGGCCGTCTCCTGATTATGTATGAAGTCATGATGGAAAGTTCACTGGTTGGTTCCATGGTGGTACTGAGAGGCTGTAAACACAAGAAAAGCAACCCATTTGCAACATCACTCTGTACAACAGAATAAAAAAATATGTTCTTATGTGTAATGTGATTTTTAAAATGTGTAACATGTCCCACTGGGACAATAACGTGTATTCTATGCAGTATCACATTATATTGCGTCATCTCGTCTCACATCATATATCATAGTCCATCATATAATTTGGAGGAAACACCTTTTTTCATATTTGTTCATATTTTGCTGTTTGAGAAGAGTTACTGTTGTCTGAAGAAGTGTGTCGCAGTCAGACCATCCTGGGTTAGGATCCGCCTGAGGAACTGTGATTTATCTGTGGAGTATGGATGTTCTTCCTGTGTCCTGCCTGTGGATATGAATGAGTGTTTTTCTTTCTTTGTGGTTGCCCCATGATGAATTTGTGACCTATCCAGAGTGGATCCTGCTTCTCTCCAACCGTCAGATGTGCAGGTAGGTGCAATGTTTTGCCTTTGAACGAAGCCAGACCAAGTCTTTCATGCTTCCAGACTTGATGCCAAATTGATCAAACCAATAGCTGGTTTCCTCATATATAACATACACATACACTGTAACAGTGGTATGGCCTAACCTCTCTTGACAAATAAAAGAACTGAGCATATTTTTTACCTGCAATACATTTAATGTTGTTTTTCTTCCCTAGTAAAATGTCTTAAAAATACACTTTTTCATCTGTTACTGCTCATGCTCGACTGCTCCACTGTTTTTCGTTTTAATCTGCAGGCTTGTCTTTATTTGTGTCATAGCTCTACTTCTGGGAACAAACTCGATTTCTCTCTTGATTTTTCTTGTATTACTGCAGTCTATTACTTCTGTAAATCACGATTGGTCATTAAGACTTAAACCAGACCTGTGATGTATTCCTCATTTTCAGAGCCTTGAAGCACGGTGATGCAAAGATTTAGTATCATTAACTACCGCAGTGTTTCAAAGGGAAACATTCAGAAACACATTCAGTAGGCAGTGCTATTAAGGACTTCATTTGATGCATGGCTTTTCGTTCCCTGTGGCTTCCATGCAGTTTTATTTGACAGAAAGCCATTTTTGCTTGATTACTTGAATTGTGTATTCTTTAATGTTAAATTCTCACAAAGCTATGAAAGGGAAGGTGATGGAAAATCTTTTACATAGGCATAGGCAAAGTGCCCTTCAATGCAAGCTAAATCTGTGTCTTTTCTGTAGTTACATGAGAGAAAATCTTTGGCTGGCTGTGCAATGTCTACTGTACATTCAAAGCTCATGTTATCACATAGATGGACAGAATGTAGAGACTCGCCGCTTTCCTTGAAGCAAATAAACTGTGTTCAGGTGAAAGGAAGTGAAACACAAATGTGAAGTCTAAAATGACATCATGTTAAAATAAACTGTGCACAGTATAGCTGAAGCTCAGCCAGTCTAGTTAGGCAGTGTGCAGAGGTCTGTCTCACCATCAAATGTTCAACATGAATCGTGAGAAAGCCTCACGCGCTGGACTGAAGCTAACTCTGTGGTCGATGATGATGTAACCGACATAAATAACTACTGTTCAATGTTTCTGAAGTTCTGCCCTAGATGAGAGATCTTGAACTTATTGCCAAGGAAGTAACCTCTGTCTTCCAGCTATGATGCCAGGGCAATCATATCCCTGTCAGAAGCAATTTAATCCATGTATGTGTCAAAATATTGTTTTGGAGTGTTTTTTCAGAGATTGTGAAATGAATCCATCACAATGGATCTGACACAGACACCTGTCATCTAGTTTGGCTAAAACAGCTACAACACCGATCAAGGTTGAATCGAGATGTTGGAATTATTATAGAAAACATATCAGCTTTTAAAAAAAACTTAGAAAGCAAATACACATAGAAATAAGTCTCCAGTAAACGTTATACCAGATGTCAGAATCTCTGCTTACATAATTAATTCTTTAAGCAGCTGACCTTTTTTTTTTTTTTTTGAAGAAATACAGAAGTCAAGGTGTAATAAAGCACTCCCTGGAAATATTAACAACTTTATTACGACAAAATAAAGGAATCTAGAACATTCTAGTACAGCCTTCCAGCATCATCGAGGATTAAAAATAACAACAGGCACTTTAACTATTTACTCTGTTGAGCCAGTTAAATTTTGGGCCAGGCTGCAAAGGGCATTGTGGTGTTGGCATAAGTTGGAGCCTATCCCAGGCTAGTCCATGGTGAATCTGGGCATGACGCAAGTTCACCATGGACCAGTCACCATTTCATCACCTGGCCACATAGAAAAAATATCAACAAATTATATGTGTATTCATGCCTATGGCCAATTTAGAATCAGCAATGTTGATTGTTCATGGTGTTAGGAGGAAGTAAGTAAACCTAAAGGAACTCATACAGACCAGAGGAGGACATCCGGTGTCAGTGTGTGTAATACTGAAATAACACTTCAATTCAGTTAAATGTTTTGTCTACCGATGGTGTGACACAAAGTAAAGTAGAATTCTTGCTCCTGCCAAACTATGCTTCAACATTCACTGCCCATTGATAACAGCATTCACAATAACAGACTCAAAAGATCTCAACAGGTTTTTGTCCATGTTGGGTTGAGGCATGTAATATGAGTGCCTTGGCTGTTGACTCTAGAGGAAACTTCACTGCATGTTGTTTTAAATGCTGTTTTCCAAGGGAGACTTAAGCTTAAGAGGAAATGGGCAAAGCTTTAACGATTCCACTAGTCAGAGGTTTGTCCTGTTTTTAAATGGTCAAAAACGTTCTTCCCTAACACAAGTCAAACTCTCCTACCGTGTGTCATGAAGTAAGTAGGTTTGTTTTTAATAATCCTGCAAAATGACAGACAGGAAAATTTGACTTAAAATACAAAAAAAAAAATACTAAGAAGTCAAATTCAATAAGAACTGTTTTGTTGTATTGCAAGGTATACAGTGATGCAGTATGTATTACACGAGATTCCATGTTCAAGAAATAAACCTAAAACAAATATTTTGGCTAATGAGCCAAGTCACCCTAAACAGGAAATGGAGAGAAGGTGTCAGCTGATGAGATGCAAAATCATCTTTAACTTGCACTTTGTACTGGATGACTCACAAATCATAAAACTGTTTACAAGCTAGACAAATACCTCTAGCCCTCTCATTAGACCACACAGACAGATGCTGATTCTGCTCACTTGCATTTCCTTTAAGGTCTGGAGATAGTAACTTTTAATGCCATCGGCTTACAGCGCTGAAAAAACTCACTGCAAAACACAAAGGGCTCAGATATCTTGACTTATGGCAGCAATTTAATTTTGAACACGTTTCAGAGAACGTAATGGCCATGGGCTTATAATAATAAACTTCAATAATATGGCAGGAAAGAAAAGTTTTTGTTCTAGAGTCTAGAATCTTTAGCAGAGGATGTGATCAAGAAACACATTTTTGGTTCAAGCACAAAATCTAGCTTTTACTCTGACATCTCTCTTTGACGCACAATAATGGTGATGTCTGAAATCGGATGGGTGGAGGTTGTAATGTGGTTGAGATCCCAAAACTACAATGTTTGTGGACACAAAAAAAACTTAATACGTTTTCTAATTCTCTACATAATGAATATTTCCAACCCTTGCTGACTAAACTGAATGAGAAGTGGAGGTTAGGAAATGGTTAAACCAGAGAAAAACATTCTAAACTCCATCCTGAATGATGTAAGAGTTCATCATGTGTGCTTCCTGCAACAGGAGTGTTCTTTTCCTCTGTGTCACAGTAAGGGAAGACATATGGTTGTGGTGCCTAAGGCTCGGACATACTGCTGTACGTATGGACTACTGTGTCCCCCCACCCCCAGTATGGTGAACCCAATCTCAGATGGCTTCAGATGTGTCAGTACGGTAGCTCTGAAACACCAGAGATATACCTGGAGAAGATTGGCTCTGTCAGAAATACATGTACATCCCTGAAAAATGTCCAACGGCCCAGTTTTAAATAGGAACTGATGTAGACCCTTGGATATAAAAAACATGCACACTCATACAGTATATTATTATTGATTACTCAGCAGTAAGACCCATATAGGCATGCCCCTATACTGTATCTAAAAGAATCCATCTGTTTAATATCTCACATTTTTACAACTCAAAATTAGAGAAAAAGTGCAAAGCATCCATCATGTTGACTACGCTCAGGCCTTTTGTGAATAAATCATTTAAAAGTCTAAAATAAAGGGTTATTTCTTGATTTGCTAGAGGAAGGGGTGGCGGATTTGTGACTAGATTTTTAACTTGACTTTCCCTGAACCCCCAACCATTTTTGTTTTCCTTTTTTTGTGCATAATCCTTTTGTCTTTAGACGATCCATGAATTGGTTCTATGCCTGGAGCACCACGGGTGCTCACCCTGCTCTGTGACGCGCTTAGCAACACAATTTGTTCTGTGTAGCAGTGGAGAACTAAGAGCAGACAGGTGTAACAGCACAAGTAACAAAAGTGAAAAATATCATGGAAGGGATGCAGAAAGGAGGAAAAACAAGTGTAACAGATGCATGCTCTTCTGAAACAAGCTTTTACTGAGGGGATAATTCTGTACTACAGTGTGCCCTCGTTCCTCGCAGTTAATGCGTTCCAGCAACCACACGCGATGAACGAATTCCACAATTGAACTACAAACTATTTACCTCATTATTTACAGTAATTTAATCATTTATAACCCTCCCCATACTGATATTAAACCACCTTCTATCTGTATTACCTTTTCCCACGCTCTTATTCGACTGTTTAAAGCACTTTTAAGTTTCTCGATGCTGTCATCCAATAGAATGCATGTACGGTATCACGTGACTGGCTACCAAAAATCCGTGATGAGATAAAGCCGCGAGCGTTGATGCGCGAATGCACGAGAGCACACTGTATAGTTGAAGCTGTTTTTAATTTGAAATTCAGTGGGAACTTGGGAACTGCTGCTATTATTTACAAAGCACCAATGGACTGATTGCGCAGCAGACATTCTGGCATGCTGCAGCGGGAAATTCTCAGTTGTATTAATGAGTGCTACATTCCACTAAAGGTGGGGTCCTGCTAGCTGGTTTGCAGTTGCAGTTACTGTCAGTCGGTTTTAAAAGTTCATCTATCTGTTACAATGACAGGTCAAAGTGTTTCATGTGGAACCCATGCACAAATAATCAGATTGATGTGGTGAGAAAGCAATAAAAAAATCTCACAAGATGCCAAACCACATAAAAACTGAGTACTGATATCAGCTTCTTCTTTTTTTAAGTCACAGAAACTTCATTATAAGCTGTTTAGGCAAAACAAGACTTTATGCTTTATGCATTGGATTCAATAATCCATTCAGTGGTGGGATTGAATCAATTTCTGGATGAGACACAACCGGAGCAGAATACAAAACAGAATAACAAAATACACAGCAGAATGACAAAATCTTCACATTTTATTTATGATTTAACTGATAATTTAAGGCCTAATCCTGAAATAACAGCAATAAATTAATCAATTTCACTCTTTTTGTCACGCACACTGAGCTGAACAGCCAGAATGAATGTCCATTTGTGTGTAAACTGTGTGAAGTGAAGTCCATGTGAGCTGGAGAGTTTAAATTAATGCATGATGAATGGACTTGGAAACATCATTAATCACTTGATAAACATCAAGCACCAGAAAAATTATGTTACAACTCACCACATGTGTATTATGATTCACACATGACGCAATTCTTCTCAATCTGCAGCTGCAGATGTGACCCAGTGTCCCTGTTGTTGTTTAGGGTTTGTTCAGGTTACAGTTTGTTCAATGGCCTGATGAACTTGAACAAACTTTATATGTATTAACTACCTTGGATGTGAGATTTTTTTATTAAACTGACAAACTCATTTTTCCCACATGAAATAAACGAAAAGGGTATTTTCAAAGCTCACACCTCACCACTTTTCCTGGATCAATTTTATCTTAGAAAATTCTCGCCTCTTTGATCTGCCAAAAATGAATTAATCTCTTCCCCATTCCAAAGACCACCCCTCTGTAAAAATTAAAATCAGCTGAGATATTCTGCCAGAAGTGAGGGACAGATGACAGATTAAACATTGAAGGTGAATACAGAATGAAGACAAGATAGACATGATACAGGAATAAAGACCAAATGATTCAAACAGTAAAAGAAAAATATATTTTTTTAAATTCTCAAATTATTAAATACATTTCATGTAAAAGTCAGAAATCTGCTGAGGTGGGCTTCCAAAGTTGTAGAGAAAGAGTGCATCATGCAGAGCTGTAAATGAGGGGAGAATTTTAGCACTCGTCTTGTCTAATTTTGAGAGATATGTTATATTTCTGACTGAAACTCAGTTGTGTCTCCTTTAAATCAAAGCGCTGAATCATGCAATCAGTGTGTAGATGACAGAACAGGACATTCTTGGAAAGATCCCATTTTATTACACAATCCAAGTCGTTTTAGGCTGGAACCGGCATTCATCTAAGTTGCTGCATTTGTTTAGAAAACAGCTGCTACAGTACCTCTATCTAAGGAGTCAGGTTCACCATCATTGACGTGTCTCTTCATAAATCCACATTCAAAAACAACGGTCGAACAAAGTCTGTTTTGACTCTTTCTTAGAACTGCAGACCAAGCACGTGCATTCCACTGACCACGTGACTTCACTTTCCCAAGCAAAACCAGATAATAATCTTTTTTTTGCTTAAAAATTCTAATATATACAATATGGAATAACAATACATAAATTCATTCTAAAGTCATTACGGGTATGACAAGGGTGGTTTTTAAAAGGCAATCTCTGCTCCTGCTTTAACTTTAGAGTGTTTTTTGACCACAAATTTATAATACAACTACATCCAACAAAGGCAATAAAGAAAAGGAACAACTTGATTAAAACACTTTAATTCCACTTATTTGAAAGTATGTTGTATGTTATTTAATTTCCACAGACTGCTCTGCACGCACATGTGCAGACATGCCATAGTTTACATGACAATGGCGTTCTGCAGGTCTGTAAGCACACACATATCTGAAGTTAATCTTTTGTGGACATCATTGCCAACTTGTATTGGAACTTGAAACTTGCATGAGCGACTCTAATTCATCATCTTAGACGACACAAATAACTCTAGTTTATTTTGGCATGACCTGGCATTCTCTACTCTGTGATAATCATTGGGTGGAGTGAATAATACATTTCAATAATCATGGATAGTAATGCTGTTTCTCTGTCTCTCCCTAACACGACACATGCACGTTGTCTATTTAAAGGTCATGCTGGTTGCATTAAGTGTCAGGATGGTGCCCAACAGTGGCTGGAAACCAACTATTTGTGGTTAACCAAGGAATTTAGGAAACATTTCCCAGTTCAATTACGATATTTCTTACATGTGCTCTGCTGTCACCATTCTCACGTATGTAGTGATATTACATTATGTATACAGTACATGGACCCCTAAATGTGTTGTGTGTGTGTTATTAACAAAGTTATCCTCACAGGCAACACATAAAACACTCATGCAGGGAAACAAAAAGAAGAATCATTGCATTACATAAATAATATGGTTTTATCAATTATAAAAGAACATGGTTTCTTAAATGGCAGCAGAAAAGATTTCTTTCTTTCCCTTGTTAGGACCAGTCTGCACCAGATGTTTGACCCAGTTGAGCTCAGTATTCTAAAATTTAGTAGCTGAGTGAAGAGAAGCAAAGAGCTGGAAGACTTTATGAAAAAAAAGAAAATAAAATAAAACAAATGTATCTACATGTGTCATACAAGCCTTTCCCCCCCATATGTTCACCTCATTATCCCCAAGCTGCAGCTCATTCTGTAGGAATGCAGGGCAGCAAACATATGTCCCACTCCTCAGCCCCACCAATGCATAAACACACACACAGACACAGATATATGTCCACACTTTGGTCACCAAGGTGCCACACAGCCGTATTTCCTTAACCCCCCACCCCAGTCCACATGTCAGCTGGACCTCGGTAATCAGCCTGTTGGAGCTTACTGATGAGAAAGAAAAAGATCCTCCAGAGCATTTAGCTGATGGAGAAAAGATGCCATGGAGATGCTGTTAATGAAAACCACATGGCTGGAAATGAGTGCAGTCATCTAAACTGTAACGGGGTGAGTGGGAGACTGAGAGGAGATGCGCTTACAGCTGGGCTTTCCTCAGTCAAGGTCCAGTTTTCACAAAATATAATCCTCTGCTGAAACACGAGCTTTCGCATACGTAAAAATCTGCAAGAAAACCCGTACGTACTCTTTTCTGGAATAAAGACTCTTATGCTGCAACGGAATAAAACAATAACAAATGATGACACGGGTATCACACATAAAAGTGGCTGCAGTCCTCAAGGGGGGGGGGGGTAGATTAAACTTCAGGGGCCTTCAGCCGGGTGGCGGGGTAGAAAGGACTGCTGTGACCTTCAGAGGGAAAAGAGCCAGGGAACAAACCCAACAGGCAGGCTTGTCCACCGAAATGGAGAAAAAAGAGGGAGCAAGAAAGAGGGAGGGGAGAGTTAAGAACGGAGGGAGACAGAGGAAAAGAGAGAGAGAGAGAGAAGTGGAAGAGGGAGGCAAACAGTGAGAGGCAGAAAGAGGACAAGACACAACTTGTGACTTGACAAAACAGGCAGAGGAAGGTAAGAAACGTTAATTGTTGCATCCCAGAGTGCTGGATGAGACGGGACAGGAGTGTGTTTGAAACAGAGAGGGACAGAGAGAGTAGTGTGTGTGTGTGTGTGTGTGTGTGTGTGTGTGTGTGTGTGTGTGTGTGTGTGTGTGTACAGATCCTGGTACAGCTGAACCATATTGGTGCGTTTCTATAGAAACGCAGTGCCATACACAGAGGTACTCTGTCCTCCAGGCGAGTGTCACATGACTCGACAGATTTTTCCTCCACTCGTGCACGCTCACCTTGATTTGATTTCAGCTTTCACCATCAGTGGTGATGACAGCAGCAGCACAGTTAGGATGTAAAACGAGAAGTTTTCATTGCGCTTGTGAGATCACTTTGAAGAATCTTCACTTTTGCGGCTCATCTGATGAACCCACAGACCATTTCAAGGCATTGCAATACACCACGGTTGTATCTGCAGTGAATCTGTATTGCATGAGGAATAAGCTTTGAAATCCCTTATGTCCAGTACAAGGAGAATTTAAAATGAGATCTAGGATGGTCAGGACCAATCAGAATCGTTTTACTTCAGATTATTAACATAGCATTGATTTTTACCTTCTAACTCCTTTGCTGCACATCCAGATTGCAGGGCTGCTTTGCCCTCATGAGGTTTTGGTGATCTATAAAAATAGTAATAACAGTGTGAATCGCTACTGGTGATGAGTATTTCAGATACTTCTCACTATATCATGGTCATTATAGTATAAACTGACTCCTTTTGAGTATATTTTGAAGTTTTCATTCGCTTGTATCTTAGTGTGGGATACTCGAATGTGAGACGTTAAAAACAAAGAGCTCGCTGTGACTAACCAGCATGAATTTGCACTTAGTCACATTAATCTACTGTGCATGACGTGGCTTCTGCTGAAGGCTTTGAGTAGTAACAGGTTTTTCAGTGTAAGAAAGGACTTGACAGCCAATAAATAGTCTGGATATTCAATTCTGATGTCAAACAAAAACATTAATAGCTTGTCTGAGAGCTATGCCCTGTCTAAAGATAAGTAAAGATACTGAAGAGTGTAGGTCTTGCTTGCAGTTCAAAATATCTTGACACAAGAAAGTGAATTGTTTTAATGAGATGTTGACTGTTAAAAAAAACTGAAGACGGCAGGTTGAAAATACACCGCTGACCTCTGCACCAGAGGTTAAGTAACATCAATCAGTCCATCTAATAGTAGTTTTGGTGTTTTAGGCCACTCCACATGAGCTTTATAAGAAAATAAAAACTACATCTGCAGCTGCCTTAAGCTCAAGAGCTCCAGGTCACCTGCAACATGAATGTACAGGGACTATTGGGTTAGGATACAGTTCATGAAATACAGCTGATTGTAGATTGATAAACTGTTCAATGAGGTGGTTCAGGCTGTCCTAACCTGCAGAGATAAACCACAGGAATGACCCACTGCAAGAAATGATCAGATTTGTTTAGCAAATCCACAAATAAGAAAGCGATGAGTCAGCCCATTCTGACACTGAGTCTTGAGCTGTCTCCAGACCACGGGTTACGACACATGGAGGAAGAAGGAGGGTTGGTTCTGAATGAGGGGCTGGGAGGCTCTGGTAGCCAGAAGGGAACGGACAGGTGCCAGAGAACGCTGCAGATGTATGTTATACGTATCATTCATCTCTGCAATGGTGCTATTTATCTCCCTACATCTATTTTTAGTGGGTCTGAGACAGTCCCAGGTTTGTCACATATGATAGAATTGGACAGGACTTGGCTTGAGATCCACGAAGCACTATAAAAGGTGCACTTGAATAAATCATCCTCAGTGCATCTGTCCAGAAATCACAACCTGCACACCCTGGACAATCCACAGACTTTACTTTGAGCAGTTTTCATGGGAATGATGAATGGATGAGAGGCTGAGTGACTAAACTGAATAAACTTTGGAGCAGCTCACTAAAATGAGTACAGCACTTACAACCGGGTATGTGGATCTTCTTGAGTCTCCAGGTCATTTCTGGAAAAGAAAATGAGCGCTTCTTCTTTCCAAAGGAAAATGTGTGTTTTAGATTTTTGAGGAGAACCTCTACTTTTGAACCTAACAATAAAATCATGCATTTATCTCAACTTTCAACGTTTTCATATGTAGCATTGTTTGAAACATGCTGCCTCCATCAGCATCTGATTGGAATTTAGGCCTGTTTCCTTTGAGCCCCTCTGGGGTCAAAGAGCCTTACCCTTCCAGACTTGCGGCTTTCCCCTCCACAGCCCTCCCTCTGGGCCAGCGCTAGCTAACAAGAGAGCCTTTATTCCAGAATGTTGCCTGTCCTCTCTGTCCTAAGTACAAATTTCCTGTTTTACCCCTCCTGCTCTTGAAATTAATTGGATTAAAGAATGGCTACTCAATTTCTCACTCACTTTCTTTCATTTCTATTGCTCCAAATTTAAGGTGTAAAAAGATCCTAAATGTTATTTTGACATTATGACACTAATTCACAGAATATATTATCATTACTTTCTCACTTGGTTGCAGAAAAAGGCATGGAAAGGTTTTATAAAAACTTGGTTGAATCATACTGCTCTCATTGTGTACATAGAACACGATGCAGCCATAAAGAACAACGTCATCCACCATATTTCACAACTGATGTTGGAATACGTACAATAAAAGTTCATGCAGCAGAGGGCTGAAAGTATCAGTTTGCAGTTTTATAGTCTTAGCGCTGTCATGTTTTATATCCAAAAGACATATGCTTTATGTTTGTCTATACCATGACCTATTGGCCAGGGTCAATCCTTGGTAGTAACGGCGCCAGATATTTGTCATCAGTGGGGGTCAAAATGTGTGTGTGTTGGGAGGAATATGTCATGGATTACAGCGCTGTAAGTTCAGGTAGTAATTTATGGTCATGTCAGGTAGAAAATGTGTCAGATACATTTGGCAATGACATGAATATACTTTGATTTAATGAATTTATTTAAGGAAGATTTGTAGATTTAATACAGATAAATAGAACAAATGAACAAAAAGGATGAGTTAAAGCATATCTGTAACTTTCTTACTTTCATAAAACATAATATATAGTTCACACATAAGAAAAAAAATGACAACTTTTAATTAGTTTAAGGTTTTAAGGCAGACCCAACTCACAGAATGATCAAAAAAGAATGTCGTCACTCCTGGTGGGCCAAAAGGAACACATCAGTTTACCAGGAAAAGCACATCAATTTTATAATGAAAATATGAAAGGAATAACTCATCAGTAGCAGATGAAATATTTGTTTATGCTGAGGTTGCCCTTACAACAATGAGCAAGAACATTAGAGCCTTATTGAGGTCACACAGTCATCAAAATTACTGATCATTATTGATATTGGTTTAATTGGAGTGAAATTTCCAGTTTTCTGATATGTCCAACTACATTTCTGTCCAAATAAATTTGGACACAAACCACTTTTTCATTTCAAGTGAACCAACTACTGTAATTCGGGTTACAGGACAGGAGCTTGAGATTAAGCATCGCTTGATTTGGGTTTTTCTGACTCTGCTGTTTCAAGTTTTGGATGGTGACAGGCAATAATATTTTATATAGTAATATTGTTTACTGAACAACTGCTTTTATTTTGTGCAGGACCATGAAGGCTGGCTGGGGACTCATCTCTGCATTGGCCCTGTTCCTCCTGATGGGGGCAGTATTACCCCAGAGACTTCGGACAAAGAAGCCCACAAAGCGTCCAGCCACCACCAAAAAGCCTTCTGTTGGCAAGTCGGCTGCACCAGCACACCCAGAACCACAAGAGCCCACGGACTTCCCCCCACCCATCCTAGGCCCACCCTCCATGTTTCCAGACTGTCCCAGGGAGTGTCTCTGCTCCCCAAGTTATCCTAACTCCCTCAACTGTGAGAACCGGAACATCCGAGTGATCCCTGCAATCCCATTTAGAGCCCACTACCTGTACTTACAAAACAACTACATCTCAGAAGTGACAGCTGAGTCCTTCCTCAATGCCACCGAAGTCCGCTGGATCAACCTGGCAAATAATCGCATCCATCGAATAGACAAACAGGTGTGGAAGCTTCCTTGGTTTGTGTTCATGATTTGAAGACATTAAATCATCTGGAATCTGTGACTTGTTCCTATCTGTTATGCAGGTGTTTGAGAAGATCCCAGGACTGCTGTACCTCTATGCTCAGGGTAACCAGTTGAAAGAAATTCCAGCAGGTCTCCCAGCAACCCTAGAACAGCTCCGCCTCAGTAAGAATCGCATTTCTAAGATCCCTGCTGGTGTCTTCAACAAGATGGGGAACCTGACTCTGCTTGACCTGTATAACAACCAGGTAAAAACCAGTTTAAAGGTACATATGCATTTATACGTACACATTAATGCTTTCTTGGAACAAACACAATGACTTCTCTTTTAGCTGAGTGACAGTGACCTGACAGCAAACACATTTAAGGACCTGACAGGCCTCATCCAGCTCAACCTGGCTCGCAACATCTTGAGTAAGATGCCTGCTGGGGTACCTAGTGGCGTCATCCAACTTTTCCTGGACAGAAACAGTATAGATGGCATCCCAAAGCAAGTATAAAGAGCATGCGTAGTCATATAGCTGATGATCACACATGCATGAACGCATTATTTAGCGCCAGCTGGTTTTACATTTTTAATGATCCACTCATCTATTGTTCACTTGTCCAGAGACTACTTCAATGATTTCACTCACCTGTCGTTTGTGAGGCTGAATCGTAACCAGCTGAGTGATAAAGGAGTTCCCAAGGCTGTTTTCAATGTATCCACCCTGTTGGACTTGCAGCTGGCCCACAATCAGCTTTCCTCAGTACCTCTGTTCAACTCTCACCTTGAGCACCTGCACCTGAACCACAACAGCATTGAGAGTGAGTCCTCTTAGATTCAGTAGGCAGAAGTAGAAGAAGCAGAAGTATATTTACCGGAATAGATACGGCTACCTCTGCCATTTAGTAAGTGTCTCTTAGTAAAGTGAGTTTGATTTCCAGTGGTGCACCTCAGGGTTCTATCCTGGATCCTTTAATTACTTATATGTGCTTCCCTTAATTCATATTACTAGCAATTTTAAAATTTATTATTAATGGTTTCTGTGATTGATCATACTCACTTCAGAGTTGGAGGTGGCAAAAGATGCTGAGGTTTTTAATGACAGTACAGGATCAGGATCTGATCAGGATCACCCTGGTTCTTGTAAATTTATTATTATATATTATTATTATAATTTATTTTATTCTTGGTCTCTTGTGTGTTTGGTTCAAAATATACTGTCCTTTTTATTATGTTTTTAAAAATAAGACGATTAAAGATTACATTTAATAAATTGAGATTGAATGATCACGGATGGATGGACTATTAACGTAAGCAAGCTAAAATTGGTAGATTTTTGTGTTCATCTGCCTGTCTTCATTCAGGGTCATGTGTTTTCCTTCCAGGTATCAATGGTACCCTGATGTGTCCAATCGCTCTGGGTGTTGCATATAATGATGACAATCTGGTGCCAAGACTAAGGTACGTCACAAGGTTTTATTGTCTCTTGGCACTCAACATCACAGATGTACTAAGAAATTCCTTGACAGGAACAAGAACAGCATTCACCTGTAAGTCCCTTTGTGTATATCAAGGACCGACTTTGTCTCACCAGGTACCTGCGTTTGGATGGAAATCACCTGAGCCCACCCATTCCTCTGGATGTCATCATGTGCTTCAGACATCTGCGCTCCATTGTCTTATAGGAAAACTATGCCTGACTGCCTTGAGGGCTCACACAAATACACACACACCTTACGTGCGTATGCACACACACATACACACATATACACACCCACACACAAATTCATACAGTACAATCTGAAGTGAAACCAAAACATTGTCATCAAAGCACAAGGTATGTCCAACATACATACAAATCAAACAAAGTTTTAATGTCTTTTTGAAGTTTAAGTTCCACTGTTGATAGATTCAGGGGAATCAGAATACTGACAAACAAACAGTGGATATGTTGACATATAAGGATTGGTGTTTGTTATGATTTATTTTTGTTTCTTAATTTACAATGTAAAGGATACGAGTAAAGAAAACACAGGTACAAAGACAGACATGCTACAGATCCAGAGGGTAGTTATGTTCCATGGCGGATGAGCAGAGCTGCCATCAAGGACAACAAACAGAACTGTGGAGGACACCAGAAGGTCCCTTATAAAACATAACTACCATGTAGTTAAAACTGTCCCACATGTACCTGTGATTTTCAAGGTACTCCATGAAAAAATTTCATCTACTTCTTTTTCTTTTTTTTTTTTCTTCTGTATATTATTCTTCTGTATAAAGAAGCTATGTACAAATAATGGAAAATAAAAATTTTCTTCGATCATTTGATCAGGTTGATTCTGGGTTCCAAATCATTGTTTGGTTTAATTGTGGCTTAGTTTTGCCTGAAATAACAAATGTAATAAATGAAAAACTTAAATTTACAAAAACTACACCGTTGTGGTATGCTGAGGAAAGTCCTGACACATGGGGGGGGGGAACTAACTGCATCAGGAAACAAAAAAGCTGATAATAAGTTAGTGATAAACAGACGGTTCTTCAAATCAGCACTATTGAGAAGAAATGAATAAAATATGTCACGTGGAAAATTATTTATTTATTATCTTTTATAAGAAGATATGATACAAACATAATCGTGCAGTAATGCATGATTGTCACAAGAGCCTGGTCCTGTCTTGTGATGTAGTGCATAAAAACTTGTCCCATGAGCAAAAAGCTTTGGGATGCCCTCCAGTGGTGAGAAACAAGCATGAAGCATGACTGACCGGCGGGGCTGTGTGGTGCTGTCAGCTGTTTTAATTGCGGCCCTCGACGTGTGTGCTTCCGAGAGGGAACTTTGGAAAATTTTGCACTTCCTTTATTTGGAGCTCAAGTATTTTCCACTAGGCTGACTTCTTGTTTTTCCTTTCTTAAAATAATCTCAGCAGTCATCCAGCGTTAACCTGGCAAGACAAGCAGATGGGCAGGTCCTGTTGGGGATTCCAATCAGAACTCACCTGACAGGAATGATGTCATTACCTGTCAGAGTGTTCCCTGAGGAAAACTGCTCTTACAATGTGCGAACTTAGATTTATGTCTGGTATATAGCCATATATAGTCTGATATACTGTGTATTGCGATGAATCACAATATAAATATATGAAAAAACAGCTTCAGGGTGTTTTGGTTCTTTTTGTTTGTTTTTGTTGTTGTTGTTTTGGTGCGAAATATACAGCCTAAAAACAAAATTAGCCAAAGTCTGCAGTGATAAAAGCACGTGCAGTTGAATGGTGCATCATAATGAAGTAGGGAAGGAAATGATCATTCAGCATTGGTAGTGCCTCAGGTGTTTCTCTACAATGAGCTTACCTCCTTAATTTCCTTTTCTCTCAATGAGGTATTGAGACATCAGCTGGCAATTCCTCTTGTAACAAACTTCCTTATCCTGTAAAAAGTGTGAACAGGTAAATGTTTGGGTGTGTGTGTCTAACCTGTGCAATACCTGTTAAAAAAAAATCCCCTTCGTTCTCCTATAAGAGGAGACAGTGTGGGGACAGATCAGCACTTCATTCTCAGGACTCTTCCTCTGAATCGCACAAAAAGGTGAGTCTGACCAGCAGTGGTGTTGACTGGGGTTGTGGTAGTTGGTGATGGTGATGATGAAGTGCCCTTTGTTGTAGATTTGGAAACAAGATAGTCAGTGTGGGCAAAGATGTAAGCAAAGACTGCAACATTTTTAAGCTTTCTTTGTGTTCTCTTATTGAATGTATATGACATCTATAATCAAAATATCAAACATATTTTCTGATAGCATCTTAACTTTATCATTAATAATTGTGTTTTGGGGGATATTGCTAAGATCAATAATTAAAGGAGGTCTTAATTCAACCCTACTTACAAAAATTATTAATTAATTTTTAACGATTCAAATATTTCCACTAGCCTTCAGCCCATTCAACCGCAGTGATGAAGATGCTACTCACCCACTGTCTCTGCCTGATCACCCTGCTCAGTGGTCTGAATCAACTGGTGAACAGTCGACATCTGCCTCTGGACAACTGCAGCATCAATGTGCACACACAGGAGCTGCGTAGATATTTTTCAGTCGTTCGTTCAACCGTGGTGAGTTAAATTTATTAAAAACATGCATTACAATCTGAGAATATACCTGCTGCTTATACCACCTTGAATTGGGTGGAAATCTTAAAAACGTTTGTCGTCTTGCTATACCAGGTATCGGGAGACAGTGAGATTGAAGTGAAACTTCTAGACAAATCATTGCCTAAGAGTATTCAGGTGAGTTATATCTATCACACACACACACCTAAGAGCTATATGGATGGTACACAAGTGTGTAATATGTGTGTAGATCTCCTGTAATCTTGCTCTATGTGTCTCCATCAGGATGGTCAGATGTGCTGTTTCCTACGTCTTGTGCTCCGCTTCTACATTGAGAGAGTGTTCAACAACTACGCCTCTTCTCAGCCGCAGAATCAAAGCTGCACCAGCTCTCTGGCCAACGCTTTTGTGACCATCAGAAAGGATATACATAAATGTGTACGTTGGCTGTTCAGAGGCGAAACGTGCTTCAATTAAAGACAGGAATGAGCTATATTCATAAATGTGTTTTGTTCTATTCAGCACTGTACCTGCACAGAGGAAACCCAAAGGACAATCGACTCCCTGCATGCTGAGTTTATTAAGGTTTGTATAAAACACAAGACAACGTCCCACTCCATCCTACTCATTCTAACAATGCAAAGAAAACTTGAGAATACTTCTGCACAGTTATACTGACCTTTTAATTCCTCTTGTCTGTTTATATCCTCGTTCACTTTTACTCTGATCAGCTGGAAATCAGCCTGGCAGCACAGAAGGCAATGGGAGAACTGGACACTGTGCTGGATTGGATGGATGAGCTGGGCCAAAGCACACGCAAATGATCAAATGAACAACCAAAATCACTTTATTCGGAAGTTTTTGGAGTTATTTCTCCAGCCAACAATGATACACTTGAGTCAACAAACTTGATGGTTAGAAACATGTTAACTTGTGCATTTCTTTACTTGAATTACCTGACTTTGTCCACTCATGTGGACTCACATTTTTATTTAATGTTAATAACTGACATTAAAACGGGTGATCATATTTATGAAAAATATCTAGATGTTAAAGTTTTGTGTTATGTGTGAACATTTGTTGTATGGTTTTTATGAGCCTAGAGGAATGACCACCAGAGGGGCTGAAGAACACTTAAATTGTCCCCCCAGCAGAGCTTCACTCTGACAATGAGGAATATCAAATTATGCAGAAATGAAAAGCATATGTGCTGGAATTTAAGTAACTTATTTAAGAACTACTAATTTTATTGAGTGTATGTACATTGATACACATTTTTTAAGAATTATTGTTCAACTTTATATATGTATATACTGTATTTTTTTTAAATTTTTTGAGCTACTGTTGGTTTCTTATTGCAGGTTTCTTTGATACTATTTAAGGAATATGGTACTATTGTGTTTTACAGCTACATTATTTAGTGCAAGAGGATTATGTTTACCTTATCTCATTTTTAAAAGGTGCTCTGTTTCTTTTTAAATCAAAGCAATTAAAGTAAATGCACCGTCCACTGGTTCTCTTTTTCTCAGTTTCCGGCATCCATTATGACACCTATTACTGTATTTTGAAGAGTGTGATGCCTTTAAACAAAGTTCCATCACACTGAAGCTGAGTGAATTAAAAAATGTACAACATATTTTTTACCTAATTTAAGAAAACCCTTTCTTCACTTTAAAACTGATCATAGGGGGTGAGCTATGATCATTTCTAACATATAAAATTTAATTACGTACTCTTTTTAATCAGCTTCACACAGCTCCAGATGTCCAACTGCACTGTGCTTGAAATGTTTTACCCCAAACTGATCCGTAGTCCTGAATTTCTGCTGTCTGAAAGTTGCTGAAATGAGCTCTCTTTAAAAAGAAGTCTGTTTGTCTGGGATGGCCATTAAATGTTAGTGAGCTCCTTCTGTTAACCTTTCTACATTCTGCTGATGATGTGGTGCCCATGCGCCACATGCACGCAACTATGCACCACCTTGCATGTGCAATTATGTTCCAGCTCTGGTGCTTATACTTTTAGTAAATCTGTTACTATATTTCTCTATTATTTCCCATTATATAATTTATCATTTTTCTGAGGTAATCATGGCGCTACTTCCTCAGTCAGTCGAACGTAACTCCGTGGCCACATTGTGTAAACACGAGATCGAGCCCGACCAGTAAACATCACAGAAGATTTGTGGAGAAAAAAACAATGTGCTTTCAAATGGGAAAAAAATTAGTGGAGGAGACAACTGATGAGTATGGAGAGGGGAGAAACTCATCTGTGGGACTAGTAACGATATCTTTAATGGTACTATTCACTGCAGCTTTTCAAGAAACAGTGTTTCTGTACAATCATGTGGTTGAAACGTCATAGGCATCAGTTGTTATTGTCACACAAACAGGGAAACTCTGACACTACTGTGAAATATTTAAAAATAGTAACACAGATACGTGAAGAATAGCGTCTGCACCATAAGTCACACAATCACTCATAAAGTAGTCGTGCATTCAATACCCTATTTAGTTTGTGTAACAGAGAAAAGGTAATATCAGCTTGACAATTCAAAGGAATGCTACTGGACTTGCAAAAAGCAGCCTCTGTGACTGTTATGTTCCTGTGCCCCCCACCAATGAGTTTGAGACAACTATGTGATCGTCCATATTTGTTTGTCTGTTTCTTCGCCAAATGTTGTCATTAGGTGTAGTTTACAATTCATGGCAGATTTGGGTACAAATGTCAGTTCTAGATGACTTTTCAGGCCTTTGCACATGCTTTCTTCTCCTCCACCATCTCTCCTGTAACTCTCCGGTCCAGTGCAACCTCCTCTCTCTGTCTCATCGCCTTCCAGCCTCCCCTCCACCTTGCAATTGATAAAAAGTTCTGCAGACCTCATCAAAGAAAAGGAATACCATGACTCCTTTCATTTGATTCTCTTTACTCTCTGAGCAGTTCAATAGTAACATGCAATCAGAAGTTTGATATATTTATAAATCTGAAAGAGAACTTTGCCCCCATAACTACCATGTATGTATTTTTCCCATGACTCTCTGCTGATGCTGATGCTGATGGATACTGGCCTGCACTATTTGTTAGTAAGGGATTGATGATGAAATGGTGAAACAACAGAGTATGGATGAAAATGCAATTGGGTGATGGTGATGTTTAACTGATTTCTCGGAAACAGAAATACTTCTTCACTATAAAGCCAACCTAAATTTAAAATGTATTTTAACTTTAGGATTCCAGGGATTAAAAATACCACAATGACTCTGTGTGCTATATCGGTTTAAACCAATCGAAACTAGTATCATGCATTTACTGGATTGTACTGATGACTTTGAGCATGTGGACTGTATTGGTAAATGCTCATGAATCGCATGGGACAGTTTCTGTTTACTCAAATAAACAACTGAGCAGTCACGATTGTCAGAAAAACATGTGATTTGCTGTCAACACCGAAACTTTACAGACCAGAATGGACTACACCCAATAGCTGCAAAAATATTCCTTTTTGACATAAGGCAAAAGGCTAAGAAGAGTTCAGTGATGGCTCACAAGACAGACCACGTTAGGTAACCTTGACAGAAAATTGCAAAAATAAGAGCATTAAAAGCTACAGTGAGGGAGTGGTCACACTCTGGCCCCATGTCCGGAGTGTACCCCATCTCTCAGTCCGTTGGGATAGGCTCCAGCAACCCCCGTTATCCAGAAAAGCAGAAACAATGGTTAAGAAGATGAATGAATGATTTGCATCGTTGCCCCTAGTGGTGATCTTTGGAAATAAAATGTTCTTTCCAGTACAGGTGAGCAGATATAACATGTCACAGTCCTCTGCAGCTTCATAATGATTGGCCGAGACGGTTCCACATCCTCTATCAGTTCTTTTCACACAATCCAGATTTTGCATTGCTTCACTTCTGTGAAATGAGAGACCAAGACTTAAATGAATAATAAATTAATGAAAGTATGATTCATCATTCAAATTGCATATAAAAAGAGCTATTTTTGTACTTTCACTATTTTGACACTTTGATGATTCAATGGGAAAATATAAGGTGTCACATTGTTCACTGCTTACGTGAGTGTGGTTAAAACCGCCATCAGCTCAAATGTGCACACATGCTTAGATGTGCTCAAACATTTGCACTAAAACACACTGAGAACATTAGAATCACTCTCATGTGTGTGTCACTGATTGCCAGCTGAAGTTAATTTAATGTCATGCAGAGGTCCATCATCATTACAAGCAAACCTAAAATAGCCTCTCATAGTAGCCAATTTTGCAATGACAAATGGGAAATGAACCAACAGCACCCATAAACCCCCCTAAATGGAGCCTCATCTAGCTACCATGTAATCTATATATAATTAGTTTGGACACATCTACAAAAAAAGTTTAGAGAATGACGAGAAGCCTTCTGAAAAGAGGGCACCATTTAGAAAAAGACAGTTTCAATATGAGGGTAGGGAAGTAAGTCAGTCAGGAGTTTTCATCTCACACTGGTAGTCACACCATCACCTGAGATTTACATGGTTTTATTTTGTCCACAGAGGCGATCAATATTAAATTCTTGAGACGTAGTGTTTAAATCTTTCAAACCTATGGTTGCTGGAGGTCAGATGGCGGGGGGCTTCCTCGCCCCTCTGATCTTACATTATTTGATCATTTCCAGGATCAACCCTGTGTAGAGATAAAATTTTAAAGTTTCATCCCTTCCTAAAACTTGTTTGCTCAGCAGGCGGACAGTCCACTTTATTTCAAGGTTACAGCAATACATTTATCTCAGGCTGCTTTCTCAGCTCTGTTAAAATTATGACATTTCTGAGGAAGTTACAAAACCCAAAACCAGTGAATTTGGCACGTTGAGTAAATCATGAATAGAAACAGAATACAATTATTTGCAAATCCTTTTCAATTTATATTCAATTGAATACACAGCAAAGACAAGATATTTAATGTCTGAATTGAGAAACTTTATTTTCTTTTGCAAATAATCATCAACTTAGAATTTAATGACAGCAACACATTGCAAATAAGTTGGCACAGGAGCATTTTTACCACTGCTCTACATCGCCTTTTCTTTTAACAACACTCAGTAAACGTTTGGGAACTGAGGAGATCAATTTTTGAAGTATTTCAGGTGGGATTCTTTCCAGTTCTTGCTCGATGCACAGCTTAAGTTGTTCAACAGTCCGAGTTCTCCATCGTTAGTGTTTTACGCTTCATAATGCGCCACACATTTTCAATTGGGGACAGGTCTGGACTACAGGCAGGCTAGTCTAGTACCTTTCACTATGGAGCCACACTGTTGTAACACATGTAGAATGTGGCTTGGCAATGTCTTGCTGAAATAAGCAGGGGCATCCATGTAAAAGTCGCTGCTTGGATGGCAACATACTGTATGTTGCTACTAAACCTGTATGTAACTTTCAACATTAATGGTGTCTTCACAGATGTGTAAGTTGCCCATGCCTTGGGCACTAATACACCCCCATACCATGACAGATGCTGGGTTTTGAATTTTGCGCCTATAACAGTCAGGATGTTTATTTTCCTCTTTGGTCCGGAGGACAAGACGACCACATTTTCCAAAATCAATTTGAAATGTGGACCACTTTGCATCAGTCCATCTAAGATGAGCTTGGACCCAGCAAAGCCGGCGGCGTTTCTCGGTGTTGATGAATGGCTTTCGCTTTACATTGTAGAGTTTTAACTGGCACTTAGAGATGTAGGGACGAACTGTAGTTACTGACAGCAGTTTTCTGGAAGTATGCCTGAGCCCATGTAGTGATATCTTTATCACAGTGATGCCGGTTTTTGATGAGGTACCGTCTGAGGGATCGAAGGTCACGGGCATTCAATGTTGGTTTTTGGCCTTGTCGCTTATGTGCAGTAATTTCTCCAGATTCTATGAACCTTTTGATGATATTACGGGCTGAGATGATTAAAGCCCTAAATTCCTTGCAATAGCTTGTTGAGAAATGTTCTTAAACTGTTCAACAATTTGCTAACACATTTGTTCACAAAGTGGCGACCCTCACCCCATCCTTGTTTGTGAATGACTGAGCATTTCAGGGAAGCTGCTTTTATACCCAATCATGGCACCCAACTGCTCCCAAGTAGCCTGTTCACCTGTGGGATGTTCCAAATAAGTGTTTGATGAGAATTCCTTAACTTTCCCAGTCTTTTTTGCCACTTGTGCCAGCTTTTTTGAAACATGTTGCAGGCATCAAATTCCAAATGAGGTAATATTTGCAAAGAAATAACAAAGTTTACCAGTTTGAACATTAAGTATCTTGTTTTTTCTGCATATTCAATTGAATATAGGTTGAAAGGGATTTGCAAATCATTGTATTCTTTTTTTATTTACGATTTTACAACAACTAAGTATTCCAGTTCATTTTGTCAATAATACACTTTAAATTTTCATATTTCCATAACATTAATAGCACACTGAGGGATTGGAATCTACAGTGCTTTGCGAAAGTATTGCCCCCCCCAAGAGCTTTTTGACATTTTGTCACATCTCAGGCTTCAAACTTAATGATAACAAACTGAAAATATTTTTTAAGAATCAACAACATGTGAGACACAATCATGAAGTAGAACCGAATTTATTCCATATTTTATATTGTGTTTACAAATAAAGAACTGAAAAGTAGGACGTGCAAAAGTATTGGCCCCCTGTTCTCTCAGCTCAGCTAACCAACTCTATAAGTTCCCTGCTGACTTCTGAATGATCCATTGTTGACCTAAATGACTAACAATGACAAACAGAGTGCATCTGTGTGTCATTTATGTCTCAGTTTAAATGCGCCTGCTCTGTGATGGTCTCAGAGGTCTGTGAAAGGAACACTGGAGAACAAACAGCATCATGAAAAACAAAGAACACACCAGGCAGGTCCGGGATAAAGTTGTGGAAAAGTTCAAAACAGGAATGGAATACAAGAAGATTTCACAATATTTAAACGTCTCCCAGAGCACTTTGCGAGCAATAATATCAAAATGGAGAGAGCATAAAACCACTGCAAACCTACCAAGACCTGGCTGTCCCTCTAAACTTTCAGCCCAAACAAGGAGGAAACTAAGCAGAGAAGCAACCAAGAGGCCAATGATCACGCTGGATGACCTGCAGACATACACAGCTGAGGTGGGACAATCTGCCCATAAGACAACTATTAGTTGTATTCTGCATAAATCTGGCCTTAATGGAAGAGTGGCAAGAAGAAAGCCACTTCTGAAAGAAAACCATAAAAACACCCATTTGGAGTTAGCAAGAGGCCACATGGGAGACACAGAGGACATGTGGAACAAGGTTCTCTGGTCAGATAAGACCAAAATTGAACTTTTTGGGCTGAATGCGAAACATTACGTTTGGCATAAGAGTAACACTGCACATCACCCTGAAAACACCATCCCCAAAGTCAAACATGGCAACCTCATGCTCTGGGGTTGCTTTTCTTCATCAGGGACTGGGAAGATTGTTAGAGTTGATGGGAAGATGGATGGAATCAAATACAGGGTGATTCTGTCAGAAAATCTGTTGGAGTGTGCAAAAGACCTGAGGATGGGGCGGAGGTTCACCTTCCAACAGGACAACGATCCTAAACATATAAACATACCAAATCCAAAGGTGTTAGAATGGCCAAGCCAAAGTCCAGACCCCAATCAAATGGAGCATCTGTGGAAAGATCTAAAAATTGCTGTGCACAAACGATCTCCATCAAACCTTAAGGAACTGGAGCTGTTTTGTAAGGAGGAATGGGCAAATATTTCTGTCTCAAGATGTGCAAAACTTACAGAGACATACCCAAAAACACTTGCGGCTGTGATCGCAGCAAAAGGAGGTTGTACAAATTATTAACTCAAAGGGGCCAATATTTTTGCACATCCTACTTTTCAGTTTTTTATTTGTAAACACAACATAAAATATTGATTAAATTTGGTTCCACTTCACGATTGTGTCTCACAAGTTGTTTATTCTTAAAAAATATTTTCAATTAGTTAACTTTAAGTTTGAAGCCTGTAATGTGGCAACATGTCAAAAAGTTCTTGCGGGGCCAATACTTTCGCAAGGCACTGGACCTACACTACCTTCCAGTTGATAAGCTAACTAGTGAAGAGCTCACATTTGCTATGGTGAATGGACTGACAGGAGGTCTAAATGACATCATCACTGACATCATCACAAGTCCACAGGTCTCTGTAGGTCACTCACAGGAAACACAGACGAAACTGCACTCTGTACTGACCCGATAACGGACATCCGCCTATTCCTTTGTGACCATGTTGTAATGATCCAAAGACATTTCCTCTTTTAGTTTGTGATTTTATGGAGTTACTATTACTGTGAAATGTTAGCAAACAGACACAGCTATTATTCTTCACAACATCAGAAACGAGTCGGTGCAAGGACTTGTTGTGCAGACTTTAGTGTTGCACTTACAAGTCGGTTGTAGGTGCAACACTAAAATTAACATACTGTATATAGCCAAACAAGCAACTTGTGTGAAAGTGAAATCTTTGTGTAAAAGCCATACAGATTTCTACGAAAGGAAACAGCAGCAGACATGACATGCACACAGCATAAAGCATAAAGTGGAAGAAATGAGGTCTGTGTAAAGTAAAGAAACTCTTAGCCAAAGGTGATTTGACAGCATTGAGCAGCTTCATCAAAGCTTCAACAGTTGAGCTTTTTCCCCACTTTGATTCATGTTTTAAACGGAGGGCAGAATATCAACAGTCAGCTTTCAGTTAAAGCGCTGCAGTACTGCTGACAGCAGATTCTGAGCACAGCTTAGTGTTGACAGGCAGCATGTGCTGAGATTAGGAGATGAGGTTGCAACACCAGAGAGAACCAGAGGCATGCTGACCACATTTGCAGATTACAAAGCAATCTGACTACTTCAGCTTTGGCCCTGTTTTAAAGAGTGTGTGAAGTGGTGTGAACAGGGCATGGGGAGGGCCGTGGGTTTGTGGTACAGTCGGCTGAAGGAAATAGTTTGGTCACGACAAGCAGAAAGAGAAACAACACTGACTTCTTACCTGTAATTTAAGAGCACTGTGAACATTACTGTCCTGAGAAGAAGGCCTTCAACACATTTTCCAAGCCACAGGATTGTGACGTAAAATAAGTGAAGCAACAGTTAATTTTGTCACACCAGAAAAGCATTAGAACAAAAATGACAGACAAAAAGAAATGCATGTACACTTGACACACACACACACACACACACACACACACACACACACACACACGCACACACACACATTTTGGTGAAGAGGCAAATTAAATCAAAAGCAAACTGGGAAGAGGAATCTAAAATTCAACTATAACCTCAGAAAAAGCACAAAGATATGCAGCAAGCAAGTGTGCACGTTCACACACACTCAGGGGGCTACTCAAAGGGGTTTCCCATAAACTAGTTACTGTTGAATCATCTGACTGTGAAACATGAGTCTACATATATTTACTACCTGCTGCTCCATTTCTTTAATGACTTATTTCTATGCCCAGTGTGACATAGAAAATTGCCACACTGGACAATCAATTTAAAAAAAAAAAAAAAAAATATTTCAACTTCATAAATGTACGTACAGTATAAACAGAAATACACAGTATAATGAAAACACCCAATTCTAAAAATAAGGACAGTTTAGAATTACATATCAATATATTTGATGTATTAACAAAAATCAATAAAACCAATGGTTTTCTTTTGGATTTTGTGAAAACCCAATTGTGTAACAAACTCCACCCGCTAAATGAAATTTAACCGGAACTTGAATCATTACCAATTATGGAGACATAATCACTAGGATTAATTTTTCAAAATACCAGTATTGACCAATATGAAAGGACTAAGAGCTATTGATTAATGTTGGGTGTGAGTTTCTCTTGCATATCCCACACCAATTTATATATGTGTATATATATATATATATACATATACACACATACACATATACATAAACACATACGTAGTTATGTGTAATTATATATAACTGTATATAGTTATAGAGTTAAAGTTGTGTCGTTTTTTTTTTCTGAACTGAAAAAAAAAACACATTTTACAGAAAGTTGTGTCATATCAAAATTTCGTATCACATTTTTCTCCAAGAAAGTTGGAATTTATCAATAGCATCACGTGGGAGGAGTTGCCTATAGATGAAGCATAATTGTGTTCACACACAAAAAAATAAAATCCCCCTCATGTATGAAACATGTTAACTGTAAGTCTCCGCCCTCGGGTATCCCTCCCAATTTTGGCTATAAATAACATATGAATCAAATTATGTGCGCCTTTCATTCCTGGTCCAGTAAACAAAGGTCCTGCCAGCAGGAGCGCACCTGTCCGACCTGTCCGCGCCTTTTCCTCAGATCCAGCAGCATCTCCTCTTCTCCGTCCGCAGCAGCAACATGCGTCACCGGTGTCTCCTCTTCGCCGTCCTCCTCCTGCTGTCTTCCTTCTGCACGGTATTGTGTAGTTCCACATGCAACAACCAGTGCTGTCACTTCGTGCAGAGCTTCTCATCCAGGCTAAAGAAGCTCAGAGAAAACTACGAGTACATCCGAGGTTTCTACGTGAGTATCTTGACTAACGCTGCAGCGTCACTCCCATCACTTCTCATCACCGTGATGCTGCACTTTCTCACCTCCGCTCCGTCGGCCTGAATCTTGTGAAACTGCCTTCGGCTCTAATGAGCTTTCTGTCTTTTGCAGGAAGCAAACGATGACCTCGACATAACGCTACTAGATCAGACCGTCGAGGAATCTTTCAAAGTAAGTTTCACTTCAATTCATAAAGCGTCATCGACAGTTATTGGAATAAACGCACAGTTCAAATCCTACATGATGTAACGTGACCGGCTCCCCTACCCAGAGTCCGTTTGCCTGCCACGCCATGAACAACATACTGGAGTTCTATCTGGACACGGTTCTACCCACAGCCGTGGCCGGAGTGACGGAACACACGAAGGACTTACAGCCGCACATGGAGTCCATTCAGCATATATTCGATCAGCTCAGAAAGGACGTGACCAGATGTGTGAGTGATGCTGATGCACACCGGTTGCGCTTGGTTGGAGAGATGATTTTTGTAGTTTAGAGAAATGTTGGAGAGATCAGAAAATTAATCTGATCTCGTCGTAATGGTTACGTGGGCTACTTCATTAACTTTAAATTACGCCCTTTTTTAAAAAATTTTTATTTTATTTTATTTCACTTGCACTCTTGTAGCATTTGTTGAAGATGTATCTGAGTGTCGCTCATCAGGCCAAACAGTTCAGATAAATGCAAGGCTGATATCATATTTGAGTTTTAAAGCGCAGTTTATTATAAGTTTAATGATGTCCAGAGGAGTCTCAGCCCCGACTCTGATTTGTTACATCAATCCTTCATATGTTTGATGAGAGGACTCATTCCCAACCGAGGCCTTTTGCCCACTTGATAACTACTGTACTTCATTCAGTGGTCTAGAGAATGTGTCTGGGTAGAGGGGGATGAATTCAGGACATGACAATACCTCTGTGTAAAATCCTTTGTCTTCTTTAAAAACAGAGACATTACTTCGCCTGCAAAAAACAGTTCAACATACAGAAACTAAACTCGACTTACACTCAGGTTAGTGCCGAGACATCATCTCCCTTTTGTAAAATATATGATTTGCCTTGTTCTGACCATTTATTGTACATAAACACTGCGTTTGTCCACAGCTGGCAGGTAGAGGTCTATATGAAGCCATGAGTGATCTGGATGTGCTGTTCAACTACATTGAGAGATATTTAACTTCTACAAGGCACCGAAGCTACATGGTCACCCTATGAACACCTGCTGACCTCTTCAATACATTGCATGTTGCACAGTTTGCTATTCTCTCTGGCGTGTAGCCAGATGTTTTCTTTAATGAGACTTCAGTTTGTTTTGTCCCGAGGACAAGTCTCCAGACCATATTGTGTCCTACACATATCAACTTCCAACTCAAATTTGAAAAACTGTTTTTTCCATGTAAAAATTGTCTATTTATAATAACTGGAGCTGTTACAAATTAAAAAAAAACATTTATTTTTGAAAATGTCTCAATATTATTTCACAAATGGATACATCTGCTATACTACTTTTGGATCACATTCTGCACATCTTCATGTGGGGAATCACTAGAGTGTAAAGCAAGTCAAAGGGCAGCACTAACCTCAGATGTGACCCATTTCCACCTCTTACCAGCAGTGTTCTGCTGTAGCTGAGATTACAGTAACTGCATCGAGACATAAGTCATCTTGCATAAGCAGTAGCATTAAGGCATGCAAGCACATCTGCAGACACACACTTGTAACACATAAAAGAGAAATGTGTGACAAAGCATTTGGCAATATAAACTACTTTAAAGGGACAAGCAGCAGGGCTTCTTGAGGGTTAGCTGAACTGTGCATTAACTTCAAGTTCCTCAGGAGTCTGAAAGGTTTGTGACTTCAGATGCCTGACATGACTCAGTCCTGCACAGTGATACTACTCTTGATGACATTTTGTCTGTTCAGTCATTCCAGCAACAAATGTATCTTTTGCAAGAACATTTCTATGACAGATGGGGATGATTTTAACTATCTTAGCAGCTTTCCTTCAGGATGAAACATGTTAACTACTGAAGAGCACAACTATATTCGCTAAAGTGTAACACAACAGTCAAGAATTTGAAATGCTTTCAGTACTTCTGTTATTAACACATCCTGTGGTTGAGGGTATCATCTCTATTTATATGCTGTATTTGAATAACAAATCACCCAACTACAGTTGCTGTAAATGCCCTCATGCAGCTTCTTAGAAACAATGAATTATTAATTTCTGTTTAAAAAAAAGGAAAGTCAGGAACCACCTCTTTTTAAAATTGTCGCTGAAAGTAGGAATAATATAATTTCCAACACAAGAACTGGCATATAATGGTGCACCACATGCACCTGCAAATAAATGGTTTTCCATTTTTTCAGGCCTGAAGACCTTGACGGTTCACTATGAGTTGGTGGTTTCTTACCAAAGGAACGTGGCATCTCACTGTCGCTTGCCTCGTCTACAGCGAGACAGCCAGCTCAGTCTTGTCTGGGAGGATGTGTTTGGGTGTGAGAATCACGATGGCACGCCACTTCAAAGAACAACCGAGCCGTGACAACACTTCAGCTGAGGTGCTTCAAAAGGGCTTTAAAAGATTTGACATGTCGACATCAACATGGCAATTCATTACTTGTTTTTCTTTTTTTCCTTATAGGGGGGAGCAAATAATTTCCCACTTTCTTTGATGGTAATTCGATTACACTCAAGTGTTCCCAGATTGAATTGATTACATCTGAATCTGCAGCTGAGGTTTGTGTCACATGGTCCGATTCCCTGAAGACTAAAAGGTTCAGGGTCGTGGTTCATTGTGGGCGGGGTAAAGAGATTGTGGTGCTACTCTTGAGCCTCTTTCAAGCCCTTTTCTCATTTACCTGGCAGATGTGAGATGACTATAGGTTTCACCACACTCAAATCTGGACCTTCTGCATTAGCGGGAAACTGTTCTGAATACCCCGGTGTTGGCAAATGCTTATGCTGACTCAATGCCACCAGACCGTTTTGCTACGCAAACGTGTATATTCCACTACTCACTCATAATATCCAATACGAGCATCACGAGTCGTGTCTGTGCAGCCCCATGGTAAAAAAAAAACCAAATCCAAAGCAGACCACTAGACATGTGATTGAGAAGCAAAGGCAGAGTTCAAATATAAAGAAATATATTTTAATTTTAGGTGCGTCTATGAGCATCAAGAAATTTCAGGAATGAGTAAACAAACCAGCAACTCTTTTGTGGGTTGCTGGTTTGTGTAATATGTAATACATGTAGTGTCACAAGTATCTGGATCACTTTATATGCTTAAGTGTTTTAGCCGTTTTAGATCTAAAGTATTGATATCATTCAGATTACTTTACAGAAAAACACATTACTGTTATCCAAAACCTCTGAGCATGTAGAAGTGAAGTCCATTCTATCTTCACTTTTCAAACTCATTTCATTTTGAGAAGACATGAAAGCATTTTTTTTAAACGTGTTTTTTTTTAATCCAAAACTGAAGCAGACAAAAGTACAGCAGGTGAAGCCAAATAGACTCAATGAGACAAAAAAAAAAAAAAAAAAGACATCTGTGCTTCCACTATGAGAAAAGTGTTGGGAGAAAAGACAGGGGGACATGGTCACAAACATTCAATGAACATCTTACAGTGAGAGATTCGAAGGTGTCAGGTGACAATGTGATTTTACAAATTGGAATGAAACCAAACTGACAAAATTAACAAAATCATTTCCCGTAGTCCCGAGAGAGCTGCAAAGTGTCCTGCTGAACACAGTAGAGAAACCAGCCATCATAACCAGTATAAATAGGATGACAGCTTGCTGGTGGTATGTCAGATTTCGCTCTGGGACGAGAAGCAGCTCTTCAATACTTTCTACTTCTTAGTGAGCCTCTGGAACACTGGCATGGCAAGACGTTAGTCCCACTGAGCCTCCTAATCAATGAGGGTTTGACCAGTCTGAGCCGTGTATTCCCTAAAAGGTGATACTGCTTGCATAAAACACGCACCAATGCTACTTACTGTTGTCCCTCTGAAAAACATTTGTAAACAGACATCAACACTAACAGAAAGGTCCTAGCAGTATTTCACAATGACAAACTCGTGTGCATAGCATTAGCCTGAAATATCATCTGGTAATGTTATAAACTTTGAAGCATAACGTTGGTAAAAGCCTGAATTAAAAGGGAGGTACATGTTAAAAGTCACCTGCTGCTTTAGCAACACACAGTAAGGCCTATTCTAATACTCTCTCAAAATCCATTAAAAAATACAGTCTCATTTGGCTCCAACTCTCCTAGGAGCTACATGCAGGAGAAAAGTCGAGCCAGTTTTGACGTGGCCTTCTCCCTAAAATGACATGTCTACAAAACAAGCATAGATGAAGGTAGGAGAGAGGAGCCAAGAGTGAGGTTTTCTGTCAGAATGGCCAACGGCCCCCGTGTGAGTGCATAGACCTCTGGTTCAACATTCACAAAGACAAACTCAACCTGACAGAAACTCACAGTTCAAGTTCAAGAAATGAGAGGCTAACTAACTCAGTCCAACAGTGTTCAGGACAGAGTCCTTACATTCCACTTGTCAGTTCAAAATACAATTGTTTACTTTCCTTAGTTTTACCATTTTTGGGATTTAGCCATTTGATTTGACATTCACAGGTTTGGGGCTGGAGGTGAAACAGTGCTGTGGGGTGAAGAAGAATTACTGCTAACTAATGCTAAGGCTTCATATCCTATTCCAACATTCAAGCCCCTCTGAGGACACAACCTGATAAGTTGGGAAAGGAGAGGAGGGAGATCTCACTGGTTCCCTCTCCTCTCTTTTTCTAGAATTCATAATCTCTTCACTGGTGTAAAAACACAGTTAAAGACCCTTTCTGCCAGAGCAGAGTGGTGGGTTTGTTAAAGTGGTAGAGTAATAAAAACATACACTCCTACAAAACATTAGAATTTGCCATGAAAAATAAAACACTGAGAAAAACCATGCAACGCGACTCACATATGTCGACAAATTATTGCTTCCTTTTTACAACGTGTTTGAATGTGCATGCATACATGCATCTTTCAGTGGGCGGCAGACTGTGGGTCCACCATGGTGTTAGCTTTCTTCCTCCGTTTCGTTAACAGTGGATTGGTTGAGTCTTCAATGGTCTTGATCTTGATCTGCTCATAGTCCACCCTCATTGTTGCCAAGGCACTGGTCATCTCCTCCTAAAATTCATAAAAAGAAATCCGATTTATGTCCGTTTCATTTTAAAAATTATGACATTACACAGTTTGACTCATCAAGCTAGCAAAGCCTGTAACAGAATGGGACCTCAGTCCACACGGAAGTTATGGCAGTGACCAACAGATGTAAAGGAGGAGAAATGGACTTGTGGTGGAACCATGTTGGAATTGGGATGGTGGCGTATCTGATGTGTGCGTTGCAGCTCACTGTAAAGGTTTACTTCTTTGGGCATTGTACTGTATTTATATGTTTATTTAGGTTTGTATTTATGTTTCCTTGTTAAGTATTTATATACTTCTTCCTGCTGTATGTTTATATGAACTTGGTTGTGTATTTTAGTGTTTATGTACTTATCTTGTGTCCTTAGTGTATTTATATGATTTATATGTATTTATTTGTCTTTTGGTATCAATAAAAATACAACCACCATGTTCTTCTTAAGAACACAATAATCATCCACAAAATCCAGTCAATTCCCTCACCAGTTTGGTGAGGTGGTATTTGCGCCACCCTTAGCTCCTCTCTCTCCAACTTGTAACATCCCTCATCTGCCAATATATCTGATTGGACCATAAATGAA
Organism: Antennarius striatus; assembly: GCF_040054535.1. Taxonomy (NCBI): domain Eukaryota; kingdom Metazoa; phylum Chordata; class Actinopteri; order Lophiiformes; family Antennariidae; genus Antennarius; species Antennarius striatus. The sequence continues at coordinate 16,470,700 of NC_090780.1, read as the reverse complement.
GACCTTCAACCTGTCAGTCAGCCACAGTTCTGACCACCCTGGTTAAAGTCCGTCTACCCTCTCTCTGCCTCCAGATCACCACAATTATACCCCTTAAACTTCAAGAACCCCCATGCATGAAATGCAGCTACTCATTTCTTCTGATTATTGTAACATTATAAGGACATTTTTTTTCAATAAGTAGAGAACCAGGCATCTAACCTTGACATCTTCCCATGCGTCCTTCTCTTCTTTTAGCACCCGACTGGTGTGAAGTGGGGTCTGGGGAACCTCCATTGATTGCTTTAAAGAAAATACAGAAAAACATCCAGATCTTTCTTACTGTGGGAATGGAAATGTGCTGACATAGACAAGAGCCTTTTACTTACATTGATCCATGGATGATTCATGAACTCAGTGATGGTCATCCTTTGTGTTGGCTCAGTCTTAAGGAGGGTCCTAATTAGCTGTTTAGCTGCAGACAAGACAAGTAGTTAAACTATTGAAAATATAAAAACACTTTAGAAATTATGTATAATGAAAACATAGGGAAATATTCATACACCTCCCACAAACTAAAGAAACATGGACTTGCCTGTGGCACTATGTGATGATCCAAACTACATTATTATTCTATACTTTTATTATTTTTAGATTTAATATTTTAGTGTCTTTATGTTGCATTATTTATATTGTATTATAGTTGTATTGGAACTGACATTCTTTCATTTGACATATCATTAGAGGGTAGGCATTTAAGTTGTGGCTGATGAAAACCATATTTCCTTGTTTTCTGCTTCATATTGAAAATCTTAGGGGTTTTTATTGGCTTCATTAATCCCTTTGGAAATTGTGAATTTTTATTAGCAGATCTTTTTATTTTTTTATTTCAAATATGCACGGAAAAAAGTACATGCAGAATTGAGGAAATGAAATGTGTTTATCAGCTTATTTAAAACCACTCCTTTGTCCACTTCTCACAACCTCGAGATGAAATACAGATGAACTCTCAAGTCAAACAAAGTCAAGTTAAGATGTGTAGGAAAAAGCCCCACTGGAATTCCTGCAGGAGCTTGCCAAAGAATAATTTTATGCAATATTATTTCTTGATTATAAGTAAATAGCAGGTGCTACTCTATCGACCATGTCGAGGATTATCAAAGCTTATTTCAGGGAATTAAGGTTGTGCTCCATTTCTCTTGAGAAAAAGACAATCCTTCACATAATTTGGCTTTTGATCAGGTTCAGTGAGAAAGTCAAGTCTGGCAAAGTCCTTCTTGTTTATATCGCAATGTCTAACCTTCTTCGGATACATCAGACCACTCGGGGTTGGGGAACTCATACTGGCCCATTCTGATTCTCTTCTTCATTCCAGGAGAGATGGCTAAGCCATGGTTAGAATAAAAAGGTGGATATCCACACAACCTGTTGAAGATTTTAAAGTGCAGTATTACTTACAATGCCCAATGCGTAATCATATATGATGAAGAGATCAGAGGATGGGACACTTACAGGATATACATAATGACTCCCAATGACCACATGTCACATGACTTGTCATATTTCTCTGGGCCAAGAACTTCTGGTGCTACAAACATAAAACAAGAGAGAAACATTTCTTTGCATTATTAATAAGCAACAAATGCAGATATTGTAAGGTACAAAAAGGTACATACTCACCAACATAGTAAGGCGTGTAGCAGGGAGTGGCTAAAGAGTTATGCGTGGTAGTCTCCTTGGCAAAGCCAAAGTCTGTGAGTTTGAGCAGGGCATTGGGCCTCTTTGTGGAATAAAGTAAATTCTCTGGCTGCATAGAGGATTCAGGTAGCCAGCCGGAAGTAAACGAGACATTATTTGAAACCATAAGACATCCATAAAGTTTTGATAAAATTTCTTGCTCAACAAAATAAAGACTATATGAATGACACACTTCAAACACTCAGTGGAGGAATAAGTAATTGATCCCCTGCTGATTTTTAAAGTTTTCATACAAAGCCTTTTTATGGTAGCTCTATTTCAACAATGATAGAAAAAATATAATAGAGAAAATTACAAGACATGTAAAATGAGAATTAATTTGCATTTCATTGACGGAAGTATCTGACCCCCTAACAAAAAGCAAAACCCTTGTTGGCAAGATTAGCAGTCAGACGTTTCATGTTGTTGCTTATTGGGTCATCGCACATATCAGGAGTAATTTTTGTCCACTCCTCTCCGCACATAATCTTTTGAAATTTTGAGGCTTCAGCTCTCTCCATAGATTTTCTATAGAATTGCAGTCAGGAGAATGGCAGGCCATTACATGACCTTGATGTGCTTCTTACGCTGACCACTCCTTTGCTTCCTTGGCTGTATGTTTTAGGTTGTTGTCATGCTGGAAACCCCACCAACCACCTATTTTCAGTGTCCTGGCAGCGGTAAGGTGATTGTCACCCAAGATTTTGCAATGCATGACCCCATTCATCTTCTAGTTGACATGGTGAAGTCGACCTGTTGCCTTAGAGGAGAAACTCCCCCAAAGCACAATGGATCCACCTCCATGCTTGGCAGTGGGGATGGTGTTCTTGGGGTCATATTGAACATTTCTCTTCCTTCAAACACATCAAGGTGAGTTTGATGTTGGTCTCATCTGACCACAGCACCTTCTGCTAGTCTCTCATGGAGTTATTAATACACTTTTTTGCCAAAAGTATTTGTTCACCTATCCAAATTCCAAATACTTCAAATTTAAGTGTTCAAAATCCAATAAACACACTCATAAACCTTGTGGAAAGCCTTCCTAGAGGAGCTGAAGCTGTTGTAACTGTTCTAGCTCTGACATCACTAAAGAGTTCCTCCCGTGTAGTTCTAGACTGATCTCTAACCTTTCACATGATCACTGAGACCCCCCCCCCCAGGCGATATTTTGCTTGGAGGTGATATCTTACATGGAGCCCCAGCCCATGTTGCATTTTGCTCACTTCTAAATAATTGCATAAAACAGTTATCACCTTCTTACTAATGGTTTTGTAGCCAATTCCAGCCTTGTGTATGTCAACAGTTTTATCCTTGACATCTTTTGACAGTTTTTTGATCTTTGCCCATGCTGGAGATGTTGGAGTGTCAGAGTCTGTGAGCAAGTGACTTTTATGAAGGTGACAATTTGTCACAGGTGTCTCTCATGCAGGTAACAACCTCAATAAGATTAGAAGTACGTCAATGGAGCCAACATTGCTCATGGTTGGTAGGGGATCAAATACTTATTTGCCTCAAAGAAATGCAATTTTTTAAAATATGTAATTTTCTAGATTTTTTTAAAATATTCTATCAGTCACTTTTAAAATAAAGCTACCATAAAAATCATAGACTTTTTATTCATCAGTGTACAAACTTTTGAAATCGGTGGGGGATCAAATACTTATTTCCCCCCCTGTGTACAGTTAAAATTCCAACACATACCTTAACATCTCTGTGCGCGATATTGATGGCATGCAGGAACTGGATGGCCTCTCCTATGCTCTTCATGATATCAGATGCCTCTGAAGTAAAGAGTCAAAGGATCTTTTAACAGACGTCACATTACTGAATAATTTTACTAAAGGGAAGCAATAATAACCAATAATGGTAATGTAGTATTGTAAATATAAAAGTAAATGAATATGTGGGTGCATTGATAAATTTAAAGTAGCGAAAGAAAATCAACAAAGGTTATTACCTCGCTCTGTGAAGGCCTGGTCACCTCGGTCTTGGATTCGACTAAAAAGCTCACCACCGTCCATGCTGCAAAAACAAGATGTTTATATAGGTCAAGACAAATTGACTTCAGCATTTGCGTGTGTGTGTGTGTGTGTGTGTGTGTGTCATGTTTTCAGTTGTCTGAATTTCCCTGTTCAGGAAAATAAAGCATTTCTGTCTATATTAAACGATCCATTAAATGTAAAATGGCGAAAGAATGAAATAACATAAAAAAATTGTATCCCCAATAAGAGAATGCATACTTTGACCAATTAAAATGGACAGTGTTTGAAACCAGATGACTGACCAGACAAGCAAGTTAGAGGCTGTTTAAATCCATGAAGGGAAAACCGAATTTAACTAGAAGTTATTATCCTTCATTCAAATGAATATGAGTGATTTCATCCTTACTGCACTTTGTAAGTTTCATTTATTTGCTTTCTCATTATGGCAGTGTGAGTTTCAGGTTTAATCATCGAGTTCAATTAAAAGCATGTGTCAGTGTAAGAGTTGGATCACACACCAACATAACACACACAAGACAGCAGGAATGGTGGAATAGAATGGTTTGAGTTCGAGATAGGGTTTGCTAAGCCACAGTGTACATCACACTTCTCTAAATCTATCATCTCACATTCAGCATATTGAGATCATGCCTTGAGCCACTGGATCTTAATATGTGAGAAACTGCCAGCAGCGATGCAATATCTCAGTTCTGCTGATGCATTTCTTGCTGGTCAGGCAGGTTTTTTTTTGTGATTGTGAGATCAACTTCTCTGTCTCCGTTTCTCTGAAAATGTTTTGAGTTAAGGCGTGAATTCTAGACGGAAAAGATACTCGACATATAACGGCACGGATGAAAGCACACATCTGACACCATCAAAGCAGGAACATTAACACTTAAGCAAGTATGGTGACTTTCACAGCCCGAGTACAGTGAAGATTAAAAAAAAATGCTTGAAAAGGCCAAATGTAGATGAGAATACTAGTAGAACGTTGACTGATAGAATCTCTTATTTTACATAAGATCATTAAGAAGTGAAAAATAGACATACCACAACTAAGCTTGTTGCAGAACATGAAATAAAACTTTATGGGTCGAAACACAATGGAGTGCTCAATTAATTAGACTGGCAAGACTTTGATGTTTAACAAACTTTTTGTTTAACTTAAAAGTAAGATTTGCTGTGATAAGAAAATGAAACATTGACCATTTCTGCACTCACCCTGACGTTGGCGGTATTTGAGTTCGTGTTCCAGCACCGCTGACACATGTGATACAATTAAATTCTTATCTTTCTCTTCGTTATTACATTTTAAGCATTGCTATTTTTTGTCGTAAACACATCGATGTGACTGGTTAAAAGCAAGAGTGAAGGGGTTAATGAGTCCATATTTTTGTATTTATCTAAAAAAATAAATCTAGATTTTTACTATAGTGTATTTAATGCAGACAACATTGACTGAAGAAACATCACCTATGTGTTGAACAACAAGCTTTTTTTAAAAAGCTTCTAAATGTATATTTGGGCAAATATGTGCACATAAGGAAGGAGTCATCTTTCCACTGAAATGAGTGTGTAACACATAGCATAATGACATTCACAAAAATGACTGGTTTGTGGGCGATTTCACCAAAGTCGGACATTCTGCAAACACAGCAAACTGAAAGTTCAGTGAGTCTTTAAAAGGTCGAGACATTATTTAGGATGAACCCATGGTCTACAATTGAAATCTATAGCCACTGACACCATGCTGACCTCAGCCGAATACACTGCTTAGGAACCCTGCTGGAGCTATAAAGGTATGTGATGTCCATATCATCTGATAAATACAATATAGGAGTCCTTTCCTGACAAGCTCTCCGGGACCTTTACTGAATCACGTCTACATCTAATTACAAATCATTAAGACTAAGATGAAAAAAAATAAAAGTTCATCAAAATGCAAAACATGCAAAAAAGTGTCATGTTAAGGCAACACCAGTAAATACAGCTTTTGATAAATCTGACATTGTTTCGTAGTCTGGCTTTATATTCTCAGTGCAATGTAAGATCAATTTCAACCACAAATCATGTAACAATCACACACAGCAGGTAAATCTGTGGTCTGGATGTCTGTAGATTACTGTAATTCAAACGTTAACTTCTAAACCTCCTCCTCAGTGTCATTAGAACAGAGTTATGGTAGATATGCAAGTTAGGAGAATTAGATTTGAATTCACCATTGTCCAGCTCATCAATTGAAGTAAATGACACAATCAAGATGCTAAGTTATACCCGGCTGTCAAGTGCAGGCACTACTGTGTTACATCCTGAACATTTAATTCTGCATTTTGTATTAAGCCGCCAAAAAAAGTTCTCATATGGTCAGCTTTTCATTTGCAGTATAAACACACATAAATTCTGAATCAGGCAAAAATAAATTAAAGCTCATATATGCCAATTAGCATAGGTTTTATCAATAAAACCTTTATTTAAAAAAAATTTTTTTCTGTCAATCATGAGCCAACTGGAACTCTACCAACAGTCTGGAAACAGACCAGGAAAATGTCTAGTCAGTTTGGAACAGGTAGGACGGGCACTTCAGAATATTCCTCTTGAAAATAATCAAGAACTGGATTCACAACAGAGACCTAAGTTTAAAAATCTGTCCTGACATTAGCTTTAGAGCCTGTTGTATACAGTTTATGAATTTATAGTAAAAAAAAAATTGTTACATTTTCCTTGGCATTTCATTCTATTCTTTTCTGGCATTTCACATTGAACTGTTTTTCTCAAGGAAGTTACTCATAAGATGCCGTAATTTTGCATCTGACTGTGTGGGCAGGCAGGTCCACTATCTCTGCACTACAAAGGTAACCACAAACCTAATGAATGCACGTGTGACAACCTGGTGGGGGTTTGGTGGTTTAAAGTGCTGCGACATGGAAATACAGAGGCAAGGAAAAGATGCGAAGCTCATTTAAAAGAAATGGGCCGTTTTCAAGGTCAAATGCAAGAGATTTACAATAATTAAGAAAGCTGAAATGTGCTTAGAACAAATAACTTCAGCTTTACATAGAGAAACCAAGGCTTCATTGTCTAGTCCAGGAACTCTAGACCTACAGCCAGAATATCAGGTTCAATGTAGAATGTCAATCAAGCTGACCTCAGGTTTATATCACGTCCACATGATACCATCAACGGACAAAACTGCTGTCAAAGATGGCAATAGGAAAATATTTTTTCAACTGAAATATTATTGCTGAAACATTTACGTGAAGTTACATCCCCCTGGAGCAGAGACCTTTTCACCACCTACACCGCCTTCCTCTTCCTTCTGGGGTGTCTGGCATAAATTTGTGATGTGAAATGCTATGAGCATTCTCACTGGTCGTAATTACTTTATACTCATCCAATCACCAATTCATAACAAAGCTACAAAATTAAGTTAACACAAGAGAATTTTTTGGACAATAAAAATAAGGCGGCAGGTATGGTGGTACAGCTGGTAGATCTGTTGTCTCCCAGCAAGAAGGTTCCATTGCTTTACTTTGGGGAATCTGTATGTCCTACCCATGTCTATGTGGGTTCTCTGGCTTCCTCTCACTCCCAAAAACATGCTATTTAGGTGAAGTGATCATTCCAAACTGTTTTGTAAGTGTTTGAGCATGTTGTTGAAAATTACAAATGAAGATTAGGAAAAGGTACCTGACCCCTCAAGAATGAAAAAATTCACAGAATTAATCAGTTTAAATTAAAATTATCTCTCTGATCAGCAAAAACTTGCCATCTATATACTGTTACTCCGGAGGTAGAGTGGTAATAACCTGCTTTAGTTTGTTGGATCAATGACAGGCTGAATTTCTATGTTAATAGGGCACATATGTCAAAGTCAAGGCCCGTGGGCGGGATGTGGCCCAGTGACGATTTATGGCCCGCCGGATGATTTTTAAGTACTATAAGAACCGGCCCGCAGGCCACATCAGCTCACTGGTGTTTTGCACGCAACAAAACTACATTCCCCACAATGCAACGGTAGCGGAAGTCACTGCATTGCAGGCTTTGGTTTCATTGTTTATCAACAGACAGAGCGTAGGTTGAATTTAGCTACTCCCCTCTTCAAAAATGGCTAAAATGAAGGTGGACGCTGAGAGCAGGGGTTTCAAGCCACATGGGAGTCAGAGTACATGTTCAAAGAGGTAAAAGGTAAACCTGTGTGTCTTCTGAGTTTGCACATTTCATCCCCGACGCAATGCTCCAGCTGCGGATCTAAGCAGCTTGGACGCTCTCTGCATTTAGCTGCACTGTATTGTTCTCTCTGATGAAATTGTACAAAACATCACACAGGAGCCGTCTGACTGATAAACACCTTCACTCAATCCTGAGGATCTCCTTAGCTCAGAGCCTGACTTCGAACATTGATGAACTTTTACGAAAGATGAAAAACCATCAAATATCAGGGTCAGCCTCAGACAAGTGAGCATCACAGACCAGCAACGTATTTTCAGTTTTAAATTCAGTTAAAGTTTTAGATGTGTTTCTACAAGACATGATGTCTCTTTGAAGGAGCTATTGTTTTGTCTGAGTACCACAGATTTTTGTTTATTTATTTATATTTATTTCAGTTGAATGGACTCAGGGAAAATTGCAGATAAGATCTATGAGAAAGGATACAACTCATTTGTTTGTTTTTTTACTATTTGAAAGCAATGATTGGTAGGATTATTGAGCAGCACAATAACTTAATTTTTTGAATATTTTTCTCCACAATAATGCATTATTATTAACCCTAACCCTAACCCCTAACCCTAACCCATGCACAGTATTATTGTTCATACAATAATGTATGCACAATAATGTATTTTCAGTTCATAGTGTATGCAATTTCATTTATGTGTTTTTTCTTGATATTAAGGAACATATTTTGTTTTTGAAGGACATTTACTTTTTTGCTGTTTGCCTGTTGAAAAGGTTTCCATAAGAAAATATTGCTTTATTTAATCATTAAATAATATACACTTTGTTAGCTCTTGGTTCAATAGGCTATGTTCATTTCACAATGTTTGAATAAACATTGCTGGGATTGCACTAGGAGGTAGTATGACTAAGCCACTGTGGCTCAGTGTAAAAGAATTGAGCAAGCCACAAAAAGCCACATTCTGTGTCCAAGACAGTGGCGCAGTGCGCGGACGACCGACGCTCGTTACAGGGGGAGGGCCTCCCCTGGGAAATGTTTTAGAAAATGGGGTTGTTTTCCTGCATTCTGGTGCATTCTGAGGACAAAATCTTCTGTTCAGTTTACCTACAAAAATACACGAAAGTCAACAGTTCAAGGTGAACTATCTTTATTTCTGTCCTACTTTATGCAGGTATAAATGTGATATACAATAATTGAAAAATTCCATTCACTTCCATTCAATTCCATTCACTATGTGAAAATACAGTCAAACAAAATATTACTCAATGTATACTTATAAGTTTTACTTACTACAAGACATTTTAACTTTGACCACCACCAACACTATTGGTATGCCATAGTTTATTTAATTCAACATGATTTTTCATTTCAATTTAAAAAGGCATGAAAAATAGCAAGCGAGGTGAATACATATTTACATGCATCGCTGGTTATTCCTGTTGGTCATAGGTATCAAAAGTCTAAGACTACAAACAAGTATTGATAATATCTTTCTTTTACCTCCTGATCGGTCTGTCACCACTCCTCCCCCCTCTCAGCATTCACCATTTGTTTATTAATGAGGACTTTAACACAAACTCTACTATAAAACACTGGATTCTTTTGATCGATCATCCTTGCCTTGTTGTACACAAATTCGCGAGTTCAGCTTGTAAAAAAAACAATATTTTGTTTTTCATTGGACGAGAGGAGGTCATGACCCGAGTGCATGTTTAATGATCGGGAGCGTTCGGGTCACTTTGGCTCTTTCCGTCGACAGGCGGAAATAGCGGCACTAGCGCCGCTCGCTAGCGGAGTTAGCAGCGCTAGCACTGCTCGCTAGCGGAAATAGCGAAAGCAGCTCGCTAGCGGAAATAGCGAGCGACAAAGTTTTAAGTTTTAGCCTTTTTTCTGTAAAAATAAGAACGCCACTGTGGCTACACAGTCTAAAAACCTTGTAGCCAATCTGGAATTTACTTCGCCTATGGCGAAGTGGCGAATGGCTAGCGCAAGCCCAGCATTGAACTAGTCCGGCCCTCGGCTTGTAGCAAATTTGTTTTTTTGGCCCTCCGTGTATTTGACTCTGACACCCCTGTAATAGAATATATGTACGTAAGTAAGTGTGACCAACCCAAGCATAGTCATTTACCTTAACCATCAGAGAAAATGTAGCGTGCAAGTGTGTGTGTGCACTCACCACTCCATAACAATAAGCAGACATTTCCTCCCCTGGTACAGGTTCTCATACACATCAATGATGCGCACAATGTTGGCACACGGTGACGCCCTCCAGTGGAGCTCCACTTCCCTGCGGGCTTTGGCACAGTCCTGCAGCATCTGGACAGAAGGAAGAGTTACAATGACAATTCGTTCATTTGTAATCCTCTGTTGACATTATTACTGCTCACCACGTGCTACCCAAAACTATATTGAGAAATACTACATAGTAAAGCAGGGTTTTGTCAATTACGCACATCCCCTACAGTAGTTGGCAGTGACGCTCATTGTCAGGTGTGCGCAGGGAGTACTAGTTCGAGGTACTATGAAGAAGCGTCTTTAGCACTGAGCTTCATTGTGACTACAGTGGGAGACGAGAAGAGACCGGTGTGTTTACTGTGTCTACTAACGCTAGCAGCAAAAAGCAGCAACGTGCCAAATATTGCCAATAATCATCATCCTTGGAGATAGTCAGAAAGGCCAGCCTGAGATGTTTTGGACATGTCCAGAGGAAAGATAGCATCCTTCTACCAATATATTCACCGAGTTTTGAACTGACAGGCAGAAGGCCTACAGAGGATTTTTATGGATCTAGTGAAAGAGGACATGAAGGTAGTTGGTGTGAGGGAAGAGGATGCAGATGACAGGGTTAGATGGAGGCAATTGATTTGCTGTGGCGACCCCTGAAGGGAAGAGCCGAAAGAAGAAGAGGAATCATCCTGATTTGTGAATGCTATGTCTCTGTTAGCATCACATAAGGTAGCATACCAAGCTGCTCAGAGCCAAAGAAAACCCCAAACCATAGCAGAGGAACTGAAACATTGAGCAGGAGCTGGGAGTTCAGTACAGTATAATGTTTCAAACCTCGCTTTGAGCTCATTGTAGCCATTGATCCTGACTTCATTTTGATAAGAAAAAAAAAATCAACACAAATTGTTTTATTCCTTTTTTTTGTATGTTAAAGTGTTTTATATATTGGGCTCCTCAGTTAATGCTACTGAACTTGATTTTTTTTTACCATTTATTGATTTTATTTAATTTTATTGTTCAGTAACAAATGGTGTAATAAGTTGATCAAAATGTTTACAGTATTTTTTATTTGAGGCAAATTGATGCACTTAAAACGTTTCTGTTAGACTAAAAAATAATGTTAATTATTCTTTATTATAAACTGAACTGTTTTTTTTCTCTGTTTTCTTTAATGTTATGCAGAGGTATACTTATAACAATTTTATAGACAATTGATATTTATAGTCGTGGCAGAGTGTTGGGGGGGCTCGAATTGTTTTCTTCTTGCTGGGGGGGGGGATAACAAAATAATTGAGAAGCACTGCAGTAAAAGAAGTGAACATAAAAGTTGTGAAGTGCTGCCCTCTGCTGGTCAAATGTCTAAATATGTTGTAGAGTTTTGACCGTTCAAACCAGCAGAGGAGCAGGGACATTTCCGAAAACACCTTTCTTCATATTTGTGGTTCAATAATTTATTTTCTGAAATACAAAGATTCAGTGAACTCTAAGTAAACGTTTACCCCTTTTTAGTGTTACATCTGGAGCAGCTGATAATTTACCACTTCCTCACAATTTACACCAACAGCTTTCAAGAGATGGACAATGAGCTTTCATTGAAGCATTACATTCCAACCCAGCCCACGGTCAAAACAACAGTGGGCTTCATTCCACAGAGTTATGAGAGCTTAGACACCCAAGGTATTCCTGAAAATACCAGAGTCCAAGCTTGTACTGGGGTGAACTTAAATTACATTATCGCACAGACGCAATGTCAGTACCAAACCTTGAGTATCCATGGATTTATTATAAAGAGGTACTCAATATCACCACCGTTATTTGATCTGTAGTACCCAACCCTGTTAGGAATTTTTCCCTCCCTTTCCTCAGATGATATTTTGGAAGCATTACTAACTGAAGTTATATTTGTGATGGAGGACATTGTCCAGTTTTCTCTCCTGTCTGCCAAAAGGCTAGTGGCACAGCGTAAGGACAGGAAATGCCAATTGTGAAATAATTACTTGACTGTTTAAACTTGTTTAGGCCTATGAGCCTATTTGTGTTGATTTTAGATGTCACTCTGCTCTCACAGGAATTCCACGTATGTAATGGTGAGCACACCTGCATACTTCAGGGATGAGACTTCAGTTTTCTCATCGAGGCTGAGAAAGTTTAAATTTTATCACACAGCAAACTACATTTCATAAATTAATTTAGCTGAGTCTTCAAACATAGTGCATGTCTTCTGCCAAAGCAGGGTGGGGCTTGAGTTTGGAGACTTACTTGCCATCTGTGAATACGTAGTTAACCATCCTGCACATTCTGAAAGAAACATTTTTTTATTAGCGGTAGATGTAAATTTGACATGTTCCTTCTGATAAAACCCTTATTTATTTTTGTCAGGGTTGGTATTCTGACAGCTTCAGTCAATAAGGATGGAAAGTGAAACTATGTTTGACTTAATGCCCTCGTTTGTTGTTCCGTTTTAAGACTCTTCAAGGCAATGAATGACTGCCATATGTATAAGATTCACTTACTAAAGTAAACAGACTAGTTTTCTGTACGTTTCTCATCCTACACACCTGAATGTTCCATATGGACATGAAAACCATCTTAACATTTAAAACAAATGACAGGTGAGCAGACATACCATATTGGCCCGAATATAAGACGGTGTTTTTTGCAATGAAATAAGACTGAAAAAGTGGGTGTCGTCTTACATTCGGGGTCTAGACATTATACCCATTCACAATGCTAGATGGCGCCAGATATCTTTAAAGCGAATGCTGAACTTAACTCCGCAGGCCAAAGCGAACCCCTGTCACGAAGAAGAAAAATAAAAATAGCGGTAGCACGAAGAAGAAAAATAAAAAATAGTGGTAAGAAAAAAAGGAAGAAAATAACAGAAGAGATAACAGAAAACGAAGAAACGTAGTGACAATCTGGAGAAAAGTGGGTCGGAGATCGGCCATGTTACCGGCAGCTGAGGGGAAGTTATGATGCAAACTTCAAGATGATGTTGATAAATGAGATAAATGTGATCAAATATATTGAATACATTGTTGTAATCATTTGTTTCAGATGTACTGTAATTATTTTCTGTATAAAATTTAAATTTGGTTTTCAAAAAGTCTTTTTTTCTAACTTGAGTCTTGAAAAAGAGGGGGTCGTCTTATAATCAGGGACGTCTTATATTCGGGCCAATACGGTAATTCACACAATATCAATCCATGATACCTGATAACATGTAGGTTTTTCATACAAGTGAGTGATGGCATAATACTTGACGTTTTCATCATAAATAAGGTTTGTATGTACCTACTGGGCTGGTATGTTAAATAGATTGTCATCACTGCTAGGAGAAGCTTAGCATAGTTATGCATTACTGTCAGCTTTATCGCAACTGTGAACACACACAGTTCAACCACCCTCAGGGTATGACTTCATGCGTCACAGAAAACAACTGAAGAAAAACAAACAAAGAAGAAATTAAGACAATTCCAGTTTTAGTTGGTGTAACAGCTTTCTAAATTTCCCCTCACATTAAAAAAATTAAATATATTTTTAAATATTTAAAATATTAAATGTGAGGGGAAAGGTATGTTTATTATCCAAGGTTATGCAAAATGTCTTGACACTATATACTATATATACAGGTTAAACAGATTATACATTTTTACAGACAACAAAGCCCACCTAGATTGAATCCCTTTTACACAAATTTCGCAAACATTTGCCCTGCGTCACCAAAAACCTATTTGTCCCATTGCAACTGTGAATGTCCCAACATGACCTACTTTTGGAAGAAGATGGAAGCTTTTGAAAATATTCTTCCATGATGATTTATTACGTTGTTACGATAATCTGATGTCATGAACATAATGAAAGAAAATTCAGCACATTCCTCTTCCCTTTTTGTTGTTCAAAGAGGTTCTTCATGACGTATTTCGTTTCAAATTACATTGATTACTGATTTCATTTCATTTTGAAAAGGAAGACACTGTAATGCTATTTCCACTTACACGCTTTATACCACTGTGTTCTTTGCACTACCAGTAATGCTTTCCAACTTGGCCAACAGCGGCCCAAAATTTTTTTTGCTTTGACATGCATTGTTGGTTTTGTTTTGAGATTCTATGTAAGTGTTCTCTGATGTGTTACTGTCATTACTATGATATTCAACAGTCAAGACAAAAAAAAAGCGCTTCTAAAAAACAACAACCCGATTTCGGCCTGGTTTTGTAAATATTCTGAAAAACTTACTCTTTTCAAAAGACATTGATCAAAGCAAGACTTCACACCGCCCAGAACACTAAAATACTATTATCTACAATGCACACATGGAGAACTGTTAAAATAAAACTAAAAATATATTAGATCTGATGCCTTACTGTTTCATAAACTAAAGATAGCACATTATTTCCAAACATACAAGCATTCTGTGAAGCATCACCTTGTAATGGCAGCGGAAATGGATTGACTGATTATTTACAGATAAATGTTTTGTATTAATGGCAACATGATACTATGTGAATAAAGTTCAAATGCCTTAATTATAGCCTGCTTTACCATGGTTCTGCTGTACTAAGTTAGAAAAAATGTTGGCTTGATATTTAATGTTCATCACAAAAGATGTCATGGTGCAGGGTTAGAAGGTTGAAAGGCTTTTTTCCTAACAACCAACCAATGAAGCAAACGACCAAGGTCCAAATATAGATCCCGCCTCAATGCATTTCAGCCAATCAGCCGACACGCAAAAGAATAAGAATTCCAGAATCAGTGGAAAGACTCACACTGATAACTCGTATATCTAGATATAGCCAATTTAGGTTTAGGGGTAGCATAATAGCATAATTAACATGTGTACAACTACAAATGCAAACCTGTCACCTCTGTTGATGTCTGACTGATTGAACCCCCTTACCCCCCCAACCCATCTTCTCTTGGTCCTCCGAGGCCAAAGAGTGAAGCTTGTGCAGAAGGAGAGAGCTGAGGGGGCAGATGGGCAGACAATACACTTCCTCCAGCAAAACACAAAAGCTCACAAGCCTGGTGCCGGACAATGGAAAGTGGGATGGGTCTAAGCTGTAGGAGCATCCATCTCCCACCTGCTGCTCATGAACCAAGGAGATGTCTAGGGTTGATACTGTGAAACTAACACACAACAATCACTGATGACAATAGGGAAGCAAAATTCTGCGGACGAGGGTTATAGTGGGGTGATAGGTGAAGCTCCATTCAAACACAAAACCCTCTTAACCTGCCAAAAAGTGTTACGAAACTATTTATCCAAAGATTTGTCCGTTTGTGTCAATGGGAACTGATCTGATTAAAAACATCTGCTAGATCTCACAGACCAGTGTGTGTGTGTGTGTGTGTGTGTGTGTATTAATCACATGAAGCGCACGAAAATAACTGGAAAGCATGGCAGTCACTAAGATTAGAATCACACTGGTTACCAGTTTCAAAGTATAAAATTTGATGATTATACTGTAATTCGATTTATATTTGCTTATCAACACTTTAATTTTAAAAAAACGACAACGTTAAAATCTCTCTTCCTTAGCTGATATATATACAGCCGGAGAGAGAATCCAGGACTGATGTCAATGAGCTTCATCCCCTTCAAATGCAAAGTAAAATTAGTAACAAGTGTTCTTTTGTTAATAGAATCCTGTATGCATGCTTCTGCCCTCTCCTGGCAGTACTGCACAACTAAAAGGTCTACTTCCACATTATTTTTTTATGGGATAAGTAAAAAATGTTAAATAATCTCAGTTACCGGTACATCAAAATGATTTTCAAAAAATGTGCTTCAAGTTGAACTTCAAGTTAAGTCCTGTTACATGTAACAAAATAACACGATTATTATGTTTGGGTTCTCAAATGACAAGCTAGTATGAAACAAACATTTATAAGAATGAGTGACTGATAAGGGGCCACAAATGAAAATGAAACCTGTATGAGACAAAACAGTTCTCACACTTCCTGATGGAAAGAGTTGGAGATGTGGGAGATAAAGTCAGAGCTTTGACAACGGTGACTGATGAAGATCCTGAACAAATCACAGCTGCTAAAAAAAAAAAAAATTACCTGGAGACTTCAGACATTTTTGTTTAAAAAACTCAACCTCCATCAGTCTGAGTCAGTCTCACTAACTCTTTCATTCTGACAACATATGATTCACGGTGTGAATCCCCAAATGTGGCAGAGCTGATGCAATGTGTGATACTGGTGGCTTTGCTGTGCTAGCAGTTGCATTTACATAAGAGAGGGGGTAAATTGTACTTTTAGAGTGAGTGTGTGTGTGTGTGTGTGTGTGTGTGTGTGTGTGTGTGTGTGTGTGTGTGTATTTCAGATAGAAAAAGTGAATCTTGAAAATGCAGTGACCCAAGCTATCAGTGACATCCAAGACTTCATCAACAGCCTCTATAAAACCACAACATATCATTCTGACACTTCTGTTTACCCTGATTAAACATTAGTCATTTTTATGGATGCTGGCACTAAAAAGAGATTTTGTTACCTTTCCACAGCCAGCCTGTTGTCAGTGCACATTTTTTATGCATCACTAACCAGCTGGCTTCTATTTCTTCTTTGTACCACAGTGAAAAAGCAACATCTAATCATGGGATAGCAGCTAACTACCAATACTTTTGTTGCACCACTTTAGTGCATATATAAACTAAAGTTACTTTCGTAGTAACTTTAGTTTATATAATCAGTACTGTATATCTTCAATATACACAACCTGTGGAATTGGTGTACTTGTCAGCATCTCCAGGTTTGACTGAATTCACATGTATCAATGAAACATTTCAATGACAAAAATAAGACAATCAAAAAAGGTGACCAAAGATGGGCTGTGTTGAGTTGGTTCCATATAGTGTAAAAGCAATTCAAGAAGCTAAAAGCACCTTCAAAGCAAAATAAATCAACTCAAATCATACTGCGTAAATTATCAAAATTCTGATTTCTGATCTAAAGTAGATACCAACTTTCAGATCAACAGATGTGTTTCAACATTCTTCAATCATTTTACCCCTCTTTTCAGAACCAATTATGAGACCCATGCAGAAAAAAAGCATATAAAAAGGAATGGTTAGGCGATAATGAGTCCTGCATTTTAAAGTTAATTATGTTTCTTGGTAGCTCATTAAGGTCACTGGAAAGTACTGTGAATCACAGCTTATAAGATATCGCTGGGTCATCCATTACAACCACAAACCACATCCTTTCAAAGTCACTAAACCCAACAAAAAGCAAGGTACCTTTTTATAAGGTCAAAGTAAGGATGAGTTGCTATTGGCTACCAATCAGACTACATAAACACCAATACAGTAAATCAAATTATGACAAAGAATCTTCAGACACAAAGGTCTGGGATTACCAAAGGCCTACATTTGGTAGAGCTTTAATCAGTTTGTGAAAAATGTCCCACAAACATGATCAGAAGGGAGTAAAACATGTTTAGGGTGTCAAAAGCCTCAGTTTAGTCATATTAATATGTAACACAGAGTCAAGATCTGTACTACAGATTCCTTGACTGATCCGTGACAACACCAGTCCAGCATGTGCTGACAAACACAACAACAGGACAAAGGGAAATAATGTAGAGAAAAATGAACACTTCAATCACCATGTGTGATTTCCTTAGACCCTCGGTCTGTATCTGTGTCACTATGAACCAAATGGCAAATATTCCACTCCCTGAAGATAAGGTGCACTTATGACAAACGCACACACGGTTGCAAAACACCAAGTCAACTATTGTGGCTCTCTAAACTACACATCCACGGGTGGTAATGTGAGGATTAAAGGACAATTACTTCTTCTTCTTTTCCTTTCGGCTTTTCCTTTCAGGGGTCACCACAGCAAATCAGTTTCCTCCATCTAGCCCTGTCCTTTGAATCCTCTTCTCTCACACCAACTACCTTCATGTCTTCCCTCATTACATCCATAAACCTCCTCTTTGGTCTTCCTCTAGGCCTCCTGCCTGGCAGTTACATTGTCACGACGCCCAGGTTGTTTCTCCTGTCATTAAGCATCCATACTATAACATACACTGAATATTTTACTGTATATATATATATATATATATATATATATATATATATCAAATTATGTATATACACATATACACACATACATACATATACACATATACATACATATGTATATATAATAAATCTGGGCTTGCGCTAGCCATTTGCCACTTCGCCATAGGCGAAGTAAATTCCAGATTGGCTACAAGGTTTTCAGACTGTGTAGCCACAGTGGCGTTCTTATTTTTACGGAAAACAGGCTAAAACTCGCTATTTCCGCTACTGCCGCTCGCTAGCGGCACTAGCGCGGCTACTGCCGCTTGCTAGCGGCTCTCGCTATTTCCAATAGCGAGCGGCGCTAGCCCCGCTACTTCTGCTAGCGAGCGGCGCTAGCCCCGCTACTTCCGCTAGCGAGTGGCGCTAGCGCAAATAGCGTCGCTATTTCCACTAGCGCCGCTATTTCCGCATGCCGACGGAAAGAGCCAAAGTGACCCAAACCCTCCCGATCATTAAATATGCACTCAGGTCATAACCTCCTCTCGTCCAATGAAAAACAAAAATATTGTTTTTTTACAAGCTGAACCCGCGAATTGGTGTAAGACAAGGCGAGGACGATCGATGAAAAGAATCCAGTGTTTTATATTAGAGTTTGTGTTAAAATCCTCATTAATAAACAAATGGTGAATGCTGAGAGGGGGGAGGAGTGGAGACAGACCGATCAGAAGGTAAATGAAAGATATTATCAATACTTCCCTTAGACTTTTGATCCCTATGACCGGCAGGAATAACCAGTAAAATTTACAAGTAAACATTGAGTAATATTTTGTATGACTGTATCTTCACATAGTGAATGCAAGTATTCAGTTGTTGAATCTCACATTTATTCCTGCATAAAGTAGGACAGAAATAAAGATAGTTCAGCTTGAACTGTTGACTTTAGTGTATTTTTGTAGGTAAACTGAACAGAAGATTTTGCCCTCATAATGCACCAGAATGCAGGAAAACAACCCCATATTCTAAAAAATTTCCCAGGGGAGGCCCCCCCGGACACCCCCCCCCCCAACGACCCCTTGGACAGAGTGTGGCTTTTTGTGGCTTGCTAGATTCTTTTACACTGAGCCACAGTGGCTTAGTCATACTACCTCCTAGTGCAAGCCCAGATATAGGTATATATACATATATATACCTATACATATACATATATATACCTATATATATACCTATATACTGTATATATACATATATATACATATACATATACATATATATAAAATGCGTAAGGGATTATTGTGTGTACTGTGTATTACATTATATATACTGTATATATTGTGTATATACATACACACACACACACACACACACACACACACTAATCCCTCGCACATTCACGCATTAACATGTGAGACTTCACCTCATCACCAAGTTTTAGTAGGTAGTCACGTGATACCATACGTGCATTCTGTTGGCTGACGGCATCTGGAAGTGTGCTACGTTCCGTGAATTTGAACGCAGCACACTTCCGTGAGACACAAAAGTGGTTTAACAGTCGATAAGAGTGTGGGAAAAGGTAATTCAGATAGAAGGTGGTTTAATATCAGTATGGGGAAGGTTCATAAACATTTAAATTACCGTAAATAATCAATAGTTTGTCGATATATTGCGGAATTAGTCATTCGCGTGTGGTTCCTGGAACGCATTAACCACGAGTAACGATGGCACACTGCGTACACTGATTTTGATATATTTGACAGGAAACCGTTGCAGGCAAAAAAAAAAAAAGACTAATTTTATGCTCATAACAAGAATGTTTATCATGCTCCATTGATTTATGGGTAGAATACTAAGATGATGTAGTGTTTTTCCTGAAATGAACAATGTACAGCTTAGAGACCATATCCTTGTCAGGATATGGTTAGAAGAAAAATAACTAAAAGCGGGTCACCACAAAAGTAGCCTCTTCCTTCCTCTCTACCTCTCCGCTATTCCTTTTATTCTTTACTTTGTCTTGATGGAGTTCCGACTTTGTACTGCAAGCCTAGTAGCCCCCCATGGCCTGTGATCAGAATACTTTAATTGGGAAATTACATCTTGTACAGTCACACTGCTTTGGAAAAGTCGGGGGGAAAAAAATCAGAAATTATCAGATTAAGGAGATAAATAATTGGAGAATCTAAAAGTATATACAGGTATATACGGTATTCATTGTCAGCTTTCATTCCTACTCACAATATGACTGTCAGAGTGAAGATTTGTACAGTTTGATGGCTACAGGCAGGAAAGATTTGCTCAGTCGCGTATTTAGAAGGGTCATCCTGCTACTGAACGAACTCTTGTGTCCAATCAGTGTACTGTCCTAAGATAGCCCAAACCAAGAGTTTCATTCATGTAAATTCAATACATTTTCATTGATGTGGCCGACATCCCACCATGATCAACAAACTGCCCTTCGGTTTTTCCCGTTAGGGGTCGCTACAGCGCTCCATCTTTTTTCCAATTTAGATGAATGCTCATATTTGTTTGACCAAGTTTTATGCCAGATGCGCTTCTGGCCACAACCCTCTGCATTTTTCTGGTATTGGTACCACTCTACAGTTGACAGTGGTTTATGCTTCCACAGGTCTGCAGATGGCAGGGATTGACCTACGGTTTGAACCCATACGTGCAAAACAGGCACTCTACCACTTTGCTACATCCCTGCTATTATTCCTCCATTATTATGAGTTTATTGAAAATCAGTTCTGTGAATGTTGCATCAAAAGAGGAAAATGTAAGCGTCTCACCATGAAAAATCTAAATCACCACTTTTGTCAGATCTTCACCAAAACTTAACGGAGTTTGGGCTCGAGTGATCCTATTATTTCCATCAATTTCCACAGAAATTATCCAACTGATCTGCTTTACTATTGGTAAATACAAACAGGACAAATATCTACCTTGAAAGTAATCCGAATTTTAGTATTTGAATGGCAATATGCCTTAATTTTTTACATAATCAATAGTTAAGAAATATGATTGCTGAAAAACTATGATGCAAAACACAACTTCATTTACACCCATAATTAGTACCACTAACCTTTTAATTACAAAACCCTGCAGACCATTTGTCATAACTGAAGTGGATTGATAATATAAATTGTTTGCCATGGGTATAATGGACCAAAAGAGAGCCCGGTGTATTCTTTTCCATCAGTCAAGTCACTCACCTGAGAGGCTGTTTAATGCGATCACAAGATACTTGCCAAGGAGAAACTCTGACTCATAACTTATGGCTGAAGATTAGACCTGGCTCTTAGATCACACTTCATTAATCAGACATGTTGAAAGATGTAGACACAGTCTCATTGATATTATGTCTGTTTGATAGGTGCCTTTAGAACTTTAGTTCAAATAGTTTTAATTCAGAGAAAAAAAAACATAAACAAATGTGAACCCATTCACTGAAACTGGCCAGTGCTTCCAGTTCATCTTTTCTGGGCTAACCCTCACCAGGTGTGTTTACTTCAATGCATTTCCACATTCTTCCAAAATTCAGAAAACACAACGTCAATGACTCACTCAAATGTCTGTGGTTACATCACCATTCTCTTACTTCCTTCTCAGATGAAGCTATATGAAAGGCAGTGGCAAATCCTTACTTGGTCATTTGTTTTCAACACATCTTGGTCACCAGTGGACACAACCACAACATTGTGTAACACTGTTTAACCCAAAATGTTGTGCTATGAGTGAACTTCGCACTGCCAGATATTTCCAGGTAGCTTCTGTATCATAATGAGGAGCTATATACTTTGATGTAAAAAGAAGTCCCAAATCCAGATAAAATTAAAACGCAGTCAAGCTAAGGGCTGTCTGATGGAGTTTGTGTCGGTAAGCAAAAATAAGGAAATGCTGACCCAATGCTCGAGAGAACTTCCTCTAAAAACATCTTTGAACATGCGTAACTAAGATGCATAAAAACTGGACTTAGTGAAGGAATTCTTTTTATCCACATGCTGCAGCAACAGAGCCACATAAGCATAACTTTAATATTTTTTTAAGCCATTGATTACTATTTTTAGTCAAAATGTAGCTTTAACTTAACTGTTTCTAATAACCTTCTTTCCTGTGTGTCTATGTAGCTTCTGTAATTTGATATCTACAGATGCCTAACACCCTTTTAAAAAGTGCGGCAAGACACTTATTAAGGCCGACAAATCAACACAAGGCATAGAGCTTTGTCTTCAGCACAAGCCACAAAGTCAAAATGTATTGATTCCCTGCGGCAGGTTATAACAAGGTCATCACATTATATGCTTATCCAATACCTTTTAAAACTATCACAAATTTAAGGTCTTTCCATTTCTCTACCACCTTGAGCCAGGGCAGAAGATCTTTACACCAAACCCCAACGAATACAATGAAGCTAAAATCAGAGACGGAACAACGAGGATATTAGTTTATTGGCTCACTCAATGAAGGCATAATCGACTTTGCAACAGCCCTATACCACCATGAGAAGATATCAGTGAATGAACATTTAACATGACATTCAATGCAACATATTTTAAGAGTGACAGTAATAAGAGAAGGTTGAGGGACATATATAGGAGCCTTTCACAATCACATCACTTGGTAACTTTTAAATCGTGTGTGCGTGCATGCGTTTCATAGATGAACGGACTATTTCCAGCTCTAACATCAGGGAGCTCACAGATGACATCTGTCAAAAAGCTCAAATAGTGACATGGTTGACCCCCAGACTTATCTGTGCCTATTGTTATGAAGATTATGTCAATTTTGAGCACAATTACAAATATTTCCTCAGGATTGGATGCATCACAGGAACTGCCTTTACCTCTGTCTGAGCACATTGAGTTCCTTTTCTGGAAAAGGTATGGCAAAAAGGATGACTGTAAATAATATGTTTGTCATTTAAAGATTCTCATCCTTTTTAAAAAAAAAAATTGTTAAAGAAAAAAGCGACTTTCAAGCTGTACTGTGTACATTGTACTATTTTTGCCACAACTAACTGATATATCTTGCTCACTTCGAGACCGTAACGTCCAGTGCAGTAAAAATGGGTTCACTCCTGTATACAGATGTTATTTATGGTAAGTCATTCTAGTAGATGAGAAGTTTATAGCATTAAAATGCTGTACAGGCATGCTTCTGTTCAATTCTTGAACATAATTATTCTAAATGTTAAAAGCCTTTCAAAAACTACAAGGAACATGGTTCTTGAATGCTCAAATCAATTACAGTGCAAGCTTTGTTGCATCACAAACTCCTTCCACATACTTAAACATGGAAGCTTTATTCTGCTCTCATTGAAACTTCATCAGAAAAATTACTCAGTAGTTATGTAATGTTACATTTTATAATAGCTTCAAAAAAAGCTACTTTACAATTAAGCTTAAATGAAAACAAAACACTTAGCAACATTCTATTAATCACAATTGACTGGAATCGAAGCTATCACTGTTATTTTAGATACATAAACCGACCCATTCAGCTGAGCCCCTGATGAGGGTTTGATCACATTACTTAGTCAGAATGAGAAACTAGGCTTGCGCCTTCCAAATATATTTACGTTCAGGACATTAACCAAAAAGGACCACAAACCATTACTATTTTGTAACTGCTCATTGTGATGACTCATTGGAAACGAAACAGCGATTGGAAATTAGAGGTGACAAGGAAATGCTTGGAATAACAATGTGCAGCTGCATCTAAATGTCCTTGAGATAATCCTTTGTCAAACTATGGGGCAGGCATTTTTTTGGGGGGGGAGAAAGCCTGCTTAATACTTTAATATCCCCAAGGATTTAAAACTGTTTTTATTTTATCTTTCAGTGTGATTTAATTGTCGTGACCCACCACAATATCAGCACAGAAACCCCACTGAGATATTGACTGGCTGATTACCCACATGAAAACAATACAGTTCCGGAATGATACCATTATAAAAACATCTGTCTGAAAATGACACATTTAACTAATTGGTTATTTTATATTCTCATGGTGGAACTATTCACACAAGTTATTAGAAAGCATGTAAGGAGCTTCTCTAGCAAAGATAGTCACAGGATGCCATTAAATTCCTGCCAGGTGGTCAGGTTAATATCTGTATATCCTTTTAGGTCTAATATCACAACAACCAAAAGCGAACTCTCATTCCTTACATCTGGAAAATACTAAAAAAAGGTCAGACCATTTTTCTTTTTTACAGTTTCTCACTCTTTGGACCTGTAACCCGTTGCGGTTCAAGTGCAAAGACAAAAACTGTTCATATGTGTCACAGCCATCTCAAACTGAAATGACCGCATAATGTTACATTCCTGCAAAGACCATAACCAACTGCTTCCTTCTCCAGTGTTTAGTACTCATATCTTAATCATAAAAGGGATGGAAGTGTCGCAGAAAGTCTGCCCACCACAGAAAACGATTTGATGAAACACTTAACATGACTTAATACGTTTAATACTAACTATACACAGAAACCCATGCCTTTTAGCTACACTACACAAAAAGACAGAAAGCTATGACCCAATTACTTAATCTACATTTCCACTGCACATGAAGCTCAGACTGCGATTCAGCTGTGTAACACTTTATTTTACAACAGCTTTCCTCTATGATGCTCTCCACATTAATGGAGAAATGAATGAAATAGTATTCAGTAATTGATGGCTTCCCTAAGCTGTGCGTCAGTCACCTGCATGTGAGTAGCAGTTGTGACATTTGTTCTCTTTCAATCATTGACCAATACCGCTGTCAGTAATTAACAGGAAGCAGGAGAGTACCTAAATTTAAATGTCGAGTACAAATAGAGGGCTAAACATCTCAGATCACGTCACACTAAGTGGTGGACCTGGATGATACTGAGAACCAAAGTCAACATCAAGGCCTGTCCAGGAACCACCTCTAAATGTCACTGATAGTGACACATGTCGACCTCTTAAATGTGGGGGCACGACATCTCAATCAAGAAGGTGATGTACCCGATTTAACTTCACTTCTGATTCAGGTATAACCTACCCAGTCATCTTTGCACCAACTTTCATCTCTTTTAACATTTAAATTACATATCCCTAGCTGACACTGCTCTACAAATATTTGCTTGTTTTACAGCACCAACAATGTGTGGTTGTGTGGTTGCGAGAGTTAATTTGTCTCCAAGATACCAAGAAAAGGACTGTGTAAGAGGGTTAAATCAAATTCTGAGATTGATATGTACACAGCCATTTACATTGCTATATAAAAAATAATATTCAGGTATGGATAATGCTCAGTTTCTACACACATGGATCCAGAGCAGAATCAAAATCTGGATCTGTGAGATTATAATTTGGAAGAAAAAAATGCATTGGGTCACAGTGCAGTTACAAAGAAAGGTAGACATATCAACCTCACAATACTTGTAGGTACCTCAAGCAATTCATGTCCCTTCTTCTGAAATTGAATCCCTTCAGGAGAAAGTAAAAATGACATTTTGCAGGAACTGTGGGTTGGGTGATCTGTAAGGACCTTCTGTATACAGCCAAAGACGCAAACAATACACTTAAAAAGCAACCATGTCAACATATTACAGAAGCTGGAAACTGACATATGTGTGTGTCACAACACATAAGCTGAATTAACACTAGTTTTAAAACCTCCAGCAAATTACAGTGGGAATGAAAATTAATATGACCATAAAACAATAAGGTTGAATTGTTCCAGGCCATCTCCATAACGTAAGAAATATAACTTACCTTCAGTGCATACTTGTCTCCAGTCCTTTTCTGAAAGATTTCCAGCACCTTGCCATTGATGCCCAGCCCCAGCACCTGGCTGGTCACCTTGTAGTCATCTGTTATGGCGTTCTTCTTTATCTGTAAATTGGGTCTGGCATTTAAGGCGAGAAACTGCCCAGTAGGGTTCTGTTGACCGGTCGGATTCTGCTGCCCCGCCGGGTTCGGAAACAGTGGCTGGTTCTGTGTGTTTGGTAGCATGCTCTTGATCTGAGCTAAGAGCCGAATAATCAGCTTCTCCGTTCTCCCTTTTAACAGAGCCCTCTTCCTGGGTTAGCTGGCCTGCGCTGAAATCCCTGTGTAAAGTTAGCAGCCAGGCCCGAGACAATACCGCCAGCAGTTCTGATGTTGAGTGTTAACAAAGTCACTTCGTTAGCCGATAAATGCTAATTTAGCTATTCGTTAGCATGCTAACCCGAACCTATTCTTGACCTATGATTGTCGGCTAACAACTCGGCTATCGTTTAGCTTTATCCATCTCCACCGACCGCCGTCCACCGGTTCCTCAAAGAGCACTTCAGGAACTTTCTTTAAAACATCCCATAAATAGTCCTGGGAGATTGAAATTTAAAAACGTTAAACCTTATGTGTGCTATTCGTAAAACACAAAATATACAACTAAAAACAAATAAAAGAAGGGGAAAAAACTCGGATACCAGTGGCACACACCAAACCCACTTCACTTTCCGACGGTCAGACACAGAAGAGAAGCAGGTTTTACAGCTGACGTCATGGCCGGGTTTTTTTCGGCACTTAAAGGAGAAGTGCGACAGAGGAAACGATAGCTTGGTAACATGAGAAACGTTTCCTGGTGACCGAATAAATGATCTATTTTTTTGTTTCACACTCATTTTTAAATATACATAATCTTTCAATCTGATTACATGCCCTAATATCACTCTACAGACTTTTAAAAAAGTTCATATCCCCTTACGGATTTACGACTTAAAAGTTATTTTCTGATGCCCTCGAAAATATGGAAAAATTCTGCCAAAAATTCGAAAAGGAATCAATTTTAAATGTAAAATTTTGTACTCGCAATAATACACAGTTGGTCTTACATTTTTCTGGTAAAATATACTTTTGTTAGCAAATACATATTTTTTTATTCTCTGATTTTCGGACAGGTTTCCACCTTTCTGTGTGCAGTCTGGGTTTTTTTTTTTTTCTAAATCGGACTCAAACGCCTCACGTGAGACAGTGTGAATTCAATTTGGATGATGAACTTCTAGCAGGAAGCTGAACGACTGGTGGCAATTTTGAGTTTTTTTGCATGGCAGGACAGTCATAACTGCTGCACCTCAACTATCAGTAATGCACAAGTATTAATCAAGTATTAATCATGCAATAGTTTGTTTTTTTTGTTAATTGCTTAAGCTAAATCAACCACTGGTTGAGGAAAGATGTGAAGGTACTGGTTTTTTATATTTCTTTCACAATAGATTTCTTTATTGTTTTTGTAGTATCGTCTGCATGTCACTGCATGTGTATATAATGACAGACAGGGTGGCAGACAGACAGGAAAATAGACAGAAACCTTAGTGAGGCAGCAATGTTAACAGTGCAGCTGTGCCACACACTGAATTCCTTCTATGTACTGTATGTTAGCCTTAAGGCAGACTTATTTTGCAATCATCTATAAAACACCTACAATCTGCATGTTTGTAATTGCACAATATAGGCTTCCTCTATAGTTGTTAAACTACAAGTAAATAAACAAAAACATTAAATCAGTGTTCTCAGTTGTAACTTAGGCTCTGACCATAAATGTATAAATTAGAGGTATTGTGCCAGGTGTTGTCAGATGGAAAGTCTGAAGTTAGGTTACCACCAAACACCAATCTAGTCAGCAGTGAAACAAAGTGTAAACACGAGTAATAAATAAGTATGTAAGAGTTTTCATTAAACCTGCTTTGCTAAACGGCTCTCAGGTTGTAAATTAACTTAATTTCCTTCAGACGTTCAATTATCCTCAGGTTAAATGACAAAACTAGTTTGATCACATTCTCAGTAATTATCCCAAGATGAGCAAAATACTAGCTTATTATTTTATAATAACGTATTAACAAATATATGGATAACATTATGATTATTGTTTATCCGGCTATAGGCGTAAATTATGCAATGCCCATTCATTCATTTTCTTGACCTGTGGGTCTCGGGTCTTCTCGAGCCTATCCCAAGTTGCTATGAGCAACAGGCGGGGAACACACCAGATATGCTCATCACCCAAAGAGACAGCCACTCACACTCACACTGACCTGCAATTTGTTGTAACTATAAATTATATAATGTCAACTTATTCCTCGTTGTGACCATTCATAGCTGAAGTCATCACAGCAGTTTCATCAGGTTTTATGAGTCACTTTTACTCACACCTGATTTCAATAATCTGTCCAAACGTCTGTCGCTCTGCGTTGCGTCTGATTGCAGACATGTACAGTATGTTGTAT
This sequence comes from Antennarius striatus, assembly GCF_040054535.1. Lineage (NCBI taxonomy): Eukaryota > Metazoa > Chordata > Actinopteri > Lophiiformes > Antennariidae > Antennarius > Antennarius striatus. The sequence continues at coordinate 16,442,353 of NC_090780.1, read as the reverse complement.
AATTATTGGATGAGGTCTTCACTGCAGTACTTCTCATAACCACTAGATGGGACACCAGACTAGGGTTTCACTGGAATCACCTTCCTGCTTTGGCTTGCCCCAGATGTCAGCCCTCAAATCCTAATTATGAAGTGTCTGTGGACCCCTGTGAAATCTATGAAAATGATGTATTCATTGATGTATATAAAAGATGTTTTTAAAATGTGTTTAAAATATGAAACCCCATCATTAACAGCCACTCACCTGAAGCTTAATTGACATTTTAATAAATAAATTGAGAAAACATTCATTCAGAATGTTGATATGGATTTCTAAATACAGTATTCTTTGCTCTGGGAGAAAAAAAGTGTTGATCAAACCTCACTGCTTTGATAGTTTAAAATAATTCATTGTTGACATGGCTCAGAGTGTGGGGGCCATGTGAGAGTTCCTTGAGTCTAGCTGTTACCAGCTGAATCTGAGAAAGACGGAAAATGCTTGAAAATCACCGGTCACCAGTGAGGTGCTAAAGGTAGCTGTTTCTTTGTTTATGCCACACACACCGCAAAAATCTTCATATCAGGCATATTTTGCACAAATAAAAAATGCACCATTAAAAGGTTGAGCAGAATGTTTATGGAATGTATAACTCAGATGGTATGAAGATATGTCATGACATTGTCGTATGTCATCCTTTGCTCCTACATTACATTCTACTTTTGTGAGTGCAGGGTATTAATAGGACTGTGGGTCAAGACCTGCCTCTTCAACTCCACTTACACCTATGGCGACACACTTCATTCCAACCCCAGTGCTTGATTAGCACATTTTAATCTCCAAGACTTTTAAAATGCAGAAAGAACATTGCTATTACACAAATTTATTGATCTAATATTAAAAGAACAACACAGCACTGTCAAAGTGCTGGCTAGAAAAATATTTGTGCCTTCAGATCACATTTAAAGATTCCTTGTTCCGTCAGAGTCACACTTTTAAGTACGTATAATGCATTTTACCAGTATAGTTGTTTACAAGATCAGTGACATTTTCAAGCGATCAAGGGAAGATCTGAAGAGAAGTCACCAAATGGATTTAAAAGAAAATGGTCAACAACAAAACAAGGTCAGAAATATTCAGAATTTGAGCCTCAAGCATTGATCATCCTCCAGAAACCGTGGACCCTGTAAGCACAAGCTGAGATAACTGTGATGACATAAAGAGGTATCAGACGAGAAAGCACCTCTAGAGTAGCAGAAATTGTTGCACAACTGTTCACCATAGCACCTCCCTTCATGAAAGCTCTGCTCTGAACCTGTAAAGTTGGTGGAATGCTTCCATCATAAATCTTCATATTGAAATTGTCATGTCTGGTTCCTAAAAGGCCTGTCAAGAATTATTCTCCACTTAAATCACACCCTTTACCGCAGAGAACTCGCTGATGTACCTGTTGCATTTCCAGATGGAGTTCAAATACTTTCTAAAAAATGCGTGTGGATTGGCAGCAAGTTTGATTTCATCTTGCCAGGCAGTTTGAACGCAACAATGTAGAGCAGGCTGCAGCTGAGCTAATAATATTCCCTATGTACGCAGACCTTGACATGATCTAAAATTAAATATGCTGCCAACCTTGATTTACAGACTAAATCTGATAAAGTCTTTTACTCAACAGGTGCTTTGTCAGATTGGCTGTTATAGAATCCCGAGGAGTGACCTGTCCTCAAGCTTTGTCTCCACTTGGATGAGATTCTCTGTTATTACCCTGATTATGTAAGAGGAGCACAAGAGGTCACATGTCCTCAGAGGTCCCGGTTTATGGGAGGAACGCACCTTTTTGAAACACCTATTCAAAGGTATGCACACAAGCACATGGCCTATGTGTGTGATGGGGGCTTGAAACAGGAAACGGTTGCCTGAACAGCTTTACAGCTTTGTGTTGATGAATTAACGCCAGCTACGGTTACTTAGCTTCTCTTAGCCGACACTCATAACTCAGGACGGCCTGTTGGTTACGACATTCTCCTGGGGGTGTAAATGTCGTGGCTGCAGCCGTTATTGTCTTTATTATTACATTACTCTATACATGGAAGCCTTCTGTTGGGTTTTGCACTAGCGTCCCAAAGTTTTCCCAGGTGTATGAGGAGCATTATTGTGTATCTTGCGCTCAGAGGTGGAGAATTTGGCACGATGACATTTTCCTTTTCTCTGCGCCTTCCCAGAATGCTCCCTTGATACTCTCTCCAGTTTCAGAGAACTTCTTTTAACTTCCTGACAGGAAGGAAATCTCAGGGGCAAGAGGGACATCACACACCCCCACCTTTCCCTCCCTCCCTCTCCTTGCTCTTCATTAGTGTGCAAAAGTTGGAGCAAGTTCGGATCAGTTATTTCAGGCTGGCCAGAACCCGTCTTTGTCAGAATAATCCTTCATCGCCGCCTGGGGCTGAAACCCTAGCCGGGTCTTGATATAGACCCATGGTCAGCACTGGCTCTGATATAGGATTCTAGCACCTGAACACTTGCAAGCCTCCCATCCAACATGGGACCTGCTGAACCTACTCACCCCTCTGATGAATGCAGACACACACACACACCCTCCCCTTGTATAATGTCTCACTCAATTTATTCTTTGTCTCTCCATCTGTCTCTTTGATTGCTATGGAAAACACTAATAACCCACTTCTACATTCAACATCATATCATTCTGCTGCATCTGTGACCTTCAGCCACTGTAGTTAATGTGTTTGTGGGCCGGCCATAACTGATTCTGCAGGAACTACGATCTTTGTTCATAAAGCAGTCTGTCCGTCAGCCTGTTTACTTGATAGTCTATTTGTGTCCTGATTGGTCTTTGACCGGGTTCACCCCAATGAGGCATGATAAAAGTCTCTGAGGGCAAACGAAGTGATTTCCCAGTTTGAGCTGTGTTGGAGATGGGATGGGTGTATAGAGACAATAGACAGCAACTGGCTGAGCTCTCCATTTCTGATTTTTCCCTTCTCTCCTTTCTCACACTATCCTTCTCTTTTTGATTTTCACAAACACACACACACACACACACACACACACACACACACACACACACACACACGCACACACACACACACACACACACACACACACACACACACACACACTAACGTTGAGTCAAAGGCATTATTACCTCCAAGACAAGCCAGCCTTCTGATGAACAGTAGAGAATGTGAAGGCACTTCTGAGTTCAGCTCAACAACACAGGCCCCCGCAGGTGGAGGTGCACGTCGCTTGCTGGGAATCATTGTGGATTTGTTTATCATGTGAATTTGTATGTGGAAGGATGTGTGTGTACATGGATGTGCAGAAGTATATCACTTATGTTTAACATATTCCATCATGAAGTACAGTTTGTTTAATTGGTGTGTGTTCTACCAGAGAAAGACCAAGAGGAAACGTTCAGCTCTCACAACTCTCTCTCTCTCTCTCACACACACACACACACACACACACACATGGAGGAATAAACACCTGCACACGTGTAACCAAACATACAAAGGAATGTGTTGTGCATGAGTTGCATTTACCAGGAGAGCTGTCAGCACAATGATGCACAAATCTGCAAATGCGTCCACACAAAGGAAGTCATGTAGAACTCATCATCCCTGAAATCGGCACCCTCTACAGCTCTGCAGGGAGCATGTGACCACCTCTGGAATGCACCTTTCATATATGAGCAGAGTCTGAACAACAAGGGTCCCTGCAAAAGTAATCAGGTCCCTTTTGCTGGATTGGAAGTCTCTGAATCCTCTAACCTGCTTTGGAAGGAAGATTTTAGGAGATTAAAAGCGTAAAGTGGAATGTTTATTGACACAAAACGCTCTAACTGTGTAATCTGTAAATTGGGTAAAAAAAAACAACAACTGAAAAAACCACACAAGGATTAAACCAATGCAAGCTCGTTCTTTTCCTTGTTTCGAGGTCAGTGGGACAACAACTTGTTACTCTCACGTTTTAGTCACATGGACATTCCTCTTCCCCCCTCATGCCACCCGATGAACAAGAGGTTGTTTTATGATAGGGGACGATTATTTAGCCTACTTCTGTTGCCAGCTCATCTTCTGCCCTGCTCAGCTGTAAAGAATGCCCTAATTTCATGTGCATCCAGCTCAACAAACACGTACACACACTACACACTCACTCACTCTACTCTTTTTCATATTCAGACTTGTTGCTCATCTCTGCCCCTAATTTCTTTCTCACTATCTCTCTCTCTCTCTCTCTCTCTCTCTCTCTCTCTCTCTCTCTCTCTCTCTCTCTCTCTCTCTCACACACACACACACACAGGTCTGATTCTGCCGATTCAGTGATACTGGACAGTGGGATGCTCTAGTTCTCCCACACAGAAAGAGTCTGTAGTTGTTGGTGCTTTTTTACAGAACACACTTCCTCACAGACACAACAATGTTGTGATACTTTGTGTACACGATTTTCTCCAGGCCATTGGCCCTGTCCAGGAGAGAAGAGGCAAACACACACTTGTTCATTCAGGCATTACGCCAGTTGTTTACCTCTTGTCATCATCACTGTCACTTTTTTCTCTTTCCTCATCAAACTTTTCTCATCAGTTCCCTGTCTTAATGTCGCTTCTTGCTGGGAGTTTGGTGTTACACTTGATGCGCCCCTGACATCTATCACTTTACAGCAAGCACTCATTTAGCTCAGCATATTTTGTTGCAGTGGAAACTCCATAATGACGGAATCTGTTTCTATTTGTGTTCTTGCTTCACCGATGCCTTGCAGGACATGTATGAGGACTGTAAGACAGTGGTGAGGTGTGCTGTAGGTGTGACAGAGGAGTTCAAGGTGGAGGTGGGACTGGATCAGGGATCAGCTCTGAGCCCCTTCGTGTTCGCTATGGTGATGGACAGGCTGACAGACGAGGTTAGACAGGAATCTCCATGGACTATGATGTTTGCAGATGACATTGTGATCTGTAGTGAGAGCAGGGAACAGGTGGAGGAGAAGCTAGAGAGGTGGAGGTTTGTCCTGGAAAGGAGAGGAATGAAGGTTAGCCGCAGTAAGACAGAGTACATGTGTGTGAATGAGAGGGATCCAAGTGGAAGAGTGAAGTTACAGGGAGAAGAGATCAAGAAGGTGGAGGATTTTAAGTACTTAGGATCAACAGTCCAGAGCAATGGAGAGTGTGGAAAAGAGGCAAAGAAGTGTGTACAGGCAGGATGGAACAGGTGGAGGAAAGTGTCAGGTGTGATGTGTGATAGAAGAGTTTCAGCTAAAATGAAAGGAAAGGTGTACAAAACTGGTGAGACCAACAATGTTGTTTGGTCTAGAGACAGTGTCACTGAAGAAAAGACAGGAGAAAGAGCTGGAGGTAGCAGAGATGAAGATGCTGAGGTTCTCTTTGGGAGTGACCAGGATGGATAGGATCAGGAATGAGTACATCAGAGGGACAACACATGCTAGAGGTTTTGGAGATAAAGTCAGAGAGGCCAGACTGAGATGGTTTGGACATGTCCAGAGGAGAGATAGTGAATATATTGGTAGAAGGATGCTGAGTTTTGAACTGCCAGGCAGGAGGCCTAGAGGAAGACCAAAGAGGAGGTTTATGGATGTAGTGAAAGAGGACATGAAGGTAGTTGGTGTGAGAGAAGAGGATTCAGAAGACAGGGTTAGATGGAGGCAACTGATTCGCTGTGGCGACCCCTGAAGGGAAAAGCCAAAAGGAGAAGAAGCTAAATGGATGCCTTGACATCCTGATCATGCTTTCAGTACCATCTTCATCAGCTTTGCGTCAGCAGAAAAAAAATATTTTCTTCTGCCACAGACAGTCCTTGGCAGTCCATGGAAAGGTTAAAGTCTACAAGAATGCAAGAATTTAATTCAAAGTCAAACAATCTTGTTGATAAGCTCAATGAAATCTTGTGAGGTTATCTTAGCTATGTGAAATCAAATCTGTTGGTCTCTGACGGTTTATTTGCTACAGAGAGCTGTTTTTAGAGTAATTTCTTTCAGGTACAGACATGTGTTTTACTGCTTATCAATATTTTTTACAGGAAAAGCTATGTTGTCAGGGAAACTGTATGTTGTTTTGTTGCAGAATGTGTAACACTTAAGGCGAATCCAGCATTTGGATTCGTGAACCCTCTTTCTTTCACATTGAAAGAAAGGGTTCACAGACTTTACAACACACATAACACACAAACACAAAATCCCTACAAACTTAGAGCAATTAGAATATTCCAACTATCTCATATGACAAGAGGATGTATCATAATGCAATAATATTGGTTCAAGTTTCAGTTATTCATATTTCTTCCTCTCTGGCTGCTTGTCCTCCCAGTGGAGGGTAAACCAATAATCCATCTCAATCCAAACCGAGATTACAGGAGGTGAAAGAGCCACTTTGTGCACAAGATTATCCTCCAATTCAATTCACTGCAGCAGCTGATGTTTATGTATGTTTTTGTTTATTCCTGTGTACATGACATACTTCAGTGTGTATGTGTTAAGCAGGGAGAAGAGACCAAAGCACGCTTCTCTAATGAGCAGCTGTTCCTGCAGCCTCGCCTTCAAAATTCTTCATCCCTTCAGGCCGTTCCGTGTATTAACAGAGGTCAGTCCAGTGCTCTTTAATCCCTCAAGTCCGCCATTAAGATTCACTTCAAGCACACAGCCTACTGCCCCACTGCCCCTGCATGTCTGCTCCAGAGACTCCTAACACCTTACCTTACTTTGCCCTGCAATACCTGTAGCACTGCCATGTCTATCAAACCAGTGACATTGTGCCTAATATCCAAACAGCAAAATAATTTGTGAGGATTCAAGCGCACCAGTCTCATCATTAGAAAGATAAAATTCAGTCAGGATCTCCTCAAACGACTCTGTTTAATCATCATCCTCTCTAGGCTCATCTGTCATCACAAAGCTGAGAGAAATCCGCTGTGAATTACTATTGCACTGGCGGTCATGTGTTCCTAGAGTCCCGTGCAGTTGCAATGCTCCACTCCACTCTGCACTATATTTAAGCTTCCCAGCTGGCACTACCACCCTTCCGTGCACACACACACACACACACACACACACACACACACACACACACACACACACACACACACACACACACACACACACACACACACACACAAATGCACACACAAACGCACACACCCACATAGATATGTGTGCATGTGCAGGGTTCGTACGATGGCCCTGTGCTTCTACTATGCCCTTGTACGGTTGCATGACCCACAGACCAGCATGCCACACTGGTGTGGATTTCCATTGCTGGAGCTCACTCTTCACAATATCATGTCCTGTATGTCTTATGCCCAGCAGCCACCCTACTCCTGACATATACAATATGTCCACGTGGACATGCAGCACGCTGGCACCTGCTGATCCGTAGGACATGAACTCATTCTATTTTCACATTAGAAACATATATAGATGCCCTTATGGACCCTGGTCTCTACTGCTGCACAAGATACAGTATATTTCTGCGCAGACTGCCTCATGTTTTCAGGGTACATTATATTAACAAGATTAGAAGCATTAAGCTCTGAACTCTTGAACTCAGGACTTGCACTCAAAGAACACTGAGGGTGGACCATCACTGTTTTGTTAACTCCAACTAGGAGGTCAAGTGTTCACTCATGTCCCTTGGTTGGTTGGTTGGTTGGTCAGTTGGTTAGTTTAAATATTACACAAAAGTGAAACAACTGGACAAACCGCCACATAACCTGGTTTAAGAAGTCAGCATAGGCAAAAAAAAAAACTATTACTGTACATTTGGTTAAGATTCAGATAATGAGACATTCTCTGCATGTGTATGGGTTTACACCCATTCTTAACTCACATATTCAGAGACATCAGGTCACACCTGCTTATTGGATTGTTGAGAGTTCCCTTCCCAATTGCCCAAGTTTCAAATGTCACATCATGAGACATTGACTTAAGATTTGATACACACTGAGCCTCATCCAGGAGAGACTGGTGTCAAAGTGTGTGACACTTATTGCACCACCTTTTTTGGATTGCAGATTGGATTGATTTTGGATGTGATTGGAAAATACAAAAGTAGTTCTGAGCTAGCACACATTGAACTATAACTAGGAGGCCTGTTTGTACATCAGATATAAGGCTAAAGCTAGCAGCCAGTTAGCTTAGCTTAGCAAAAAGAATGAAAACAGGGTAACAGGTAGACTGCCTCTGTCCAAAGTTAACAAAGCTTCAGAGACATGCGTCAGACTCCATTAATTTATTAACCGCACAACCTACAGCACCCCATGTAACAGTTACAGCAAAAGCAGACTTTAAAAATGCATTATGTTTCTTTTTTTCATGTTTCCAGTCTACATTCTAACATACGTTAACCAACGACTTGCCTCGTATAGAATAGTACACTATCATGTCTTCTGACCAAAAAGGGAAGAACTGGTGAGTTTTCAAAAAGTGTTTCCTATGAGAGACCAGAAAGTTAACAAAAAAAAACACAATTACACGACACAATTGCTTTCATTCCAATTTTAGAACTTGCACAATGTTTCTCCCTATAATATTCTCAATAGTTCTGTGATGTTTTCAAAGGGATCCTGGTCTTAATATAGTCCAGAGTTTCCATGTTCAGTGAAACACAAACATTAACACAGTGCAGAGTGACTGAATAATTAATGCTTAGCTGAGGGCTGTCCTCAAACATTTCTTCCATCTCCTTCAGTGGACAAGTGGGAGTGTTTGCCCCAGACAGGGAGATTGAGGAAAATGAGGTTCTACCACCAAGCATGATCATCATTTGGGTCACCGAAGGAAAGTCTTCTCTCCTCTCCAGGCCGACATGTTTCCTGTCAGAAGCAGACGGAAACTAGCTCTCCATGCTCTGCTATGGAAAAAGCACTTAGGAAAACAATTCACCCAGCAGCTGTGACAAAAGAGAGAGAGATAGATGAGAGAAAGAGGACATTGTAGAGAATGAGGCCAGTGGGGCTGTCCCTACACACCAACATGTAAATATATATATATATATATATATATATATATATATATATATATATATATATATATATATATATATATATATATATATATAAATATATATATATATATATATATATATATATATATATATATATATATATATATATATATATATATATATATATATATATATATATTTATAGATATGGACTGTATAGTCTACTGGTGCCGCCATATCCTGAAAACATTGCCTTATAATTTCACATTTGATAAACTGAGGGAATGTTTCAATGGACCATTTGTCTCTTTAGACAAAGTAATGCAGCGTGTCATCTTTAAACCTGATTAACTAGAATCAATTGATTTATAACACACCCATTGCTGGAGAAGACGTGGATGTTATGTGACCAAGTATAAATAGCTTGTTTACCAAAAAAGTAGTGTTATTTGTTGATTTGATTCAATTCTTTGTTCCTGCTGTATTATACAAGCTTGAATTGAAATTTTTATTCCTGGGAAAGTAGTTTCAGTTAAAGTAGAAACAAGACAAAACATGTGACAGAAACTGAGGAGCCCATGTTTATGCAAGCGCACCAATGCAAACACAGACAGAACATGAGCTCGCTACAACACCAAACCTTGGGGGGAGGACTACAACCAGACATGTGTTTTTACTTTTTTAGTGTAACTCTCCACCAATCAGTTCTCTTGATTTATAAATTAGGCACAACTTTAATGTTTAATATGAAGTTGCATTAATGTTAAGACTGACCTCAGCCCAAAGAAGGAGTCGTAGCTCAGCAACAAGATCCAAGATTAACACCAGGAGATGACTGTCTCCCAAACTGCAAAAATCCCCTGCGAAAGGTTGTCCTGTTTTCCAAGGGAAACCTGAAACCAACCATAAATATCCCATTTACCCAGCAACAGAAAGGTTGTGACGGCGACATCCCGACTCTAGGTGCCTTACCGGATAAAAGGATTCCACTGCTTCACCATGGATGGCTACACATCTAACTGCACAGCTGCCGTAGCATCAGGACGATATGGAGAGTGGGCAGTCTTGTCAGAACATCAGAACACAGTTACCTCTTACAGGGAGCGGGTGCATCCGTGAGGAAGAGTGCGGGAGAACAAGATGTAGACAGAAGAAGGGTGGGATAGCATCATTCAGAAAACTGCTTTATGAGGTCTTGTGAAGACGGTGGCAGGGCACTGCTGGTGATGCAACCATTCATGGCTTTCATTGGTAAAGAGTTCATATAAGGACAAACGCTCCATCCCCACCTCAGTGTCAGCACCAGGGCTAAGAGCATGGGTTTAGGCATAGGAATACAACACATTTAATAGATTCCAGGGGTAATTTGTTTAATATAAATATGGACGAAGTTAATATTATATCAGAAGGATAATACTGCATGTCATTAAAAAAAGTATGTTCATCCACATTTTAAACAATGAACAAGAGGCTGTGAATGATATCCTTGTTTTTGTTTGCATATCTTGCACAATAGTTGTTGTAATGGGTTTTTGGATCCTATGCCCAGAGTGTCATGGGACGTAGATCAGCTGGCCTAAGGCCGGCCACTGGAAAGACACAATCATAAAAACCTGCATTCTCACACGCACATTAAAACTGACACATAAAGAATCGGTTAGGTTCATTTTTGTAGATGGGGATGAGTCATCCTCTATTCCAGTCCCAACTGTGACCCAGCTGGGTCGCGTAAACAAGACAAGGAAACCGAAAACCTAAATGTGGGAACTGCATATGCGGGCAGCAAATGCGGCAACTGTAGGAAGAGATGGGTGGATCAAGTTTCAACCAGTCAGTTAAAGTTAAAGGTCTCAACAAAATGCCTTTTCCAAAAAGAAAAAAAAAGTAGAGAAATAAAATAAAATACACCACATGTATACAAGCACAGTTTAAATGCCCTGCAGTCGGTGTGGAATGTAGATTGGTGGGTTGGGTGAACAAATGTCCCTTGAGCAGAACCCCACCTCTCCCAGTGATCTGCATCTGTTCAGCCTGTGTGCATTTGTGTGTGACTGGTGTGAGCTCAGCTGAGAGTGTGTCACTGAGGCCACATGTCTGGGAACAGCAGGCTGCAGTCTTCTTTTCTGCACATTGGGTCATGTGGTGTCACACTTTGTGCGTGTGTGTGTGTGTCCACTCATACTACTCATTACATACATGTTTGTATGTATATGCGATGCACATAAAGCATTATACAGTGACTTGTCTGCATGGGTTGTTGAGTCGACATGGGCTGATACTGTGGTATTTTCCTGCTGCTTCCAGCGACCGCTTTGTACCTCAGCTGTCCTGGTGGACTGAAGCCACATGACGCTCTGAGCTCTGGTGTGTGTCTGCACTCTGTGACCCAGTGTGTGTGTTTATAGATTTGAGACTGTATTGTCTTTTCCAACAACCACCAAAAAATAAGTCTTGTGTATATGATGGGATGAAGTACTGTATAGTCCAACCGGTTTGCACATTAGAAACACAAAGATATTCTTCCACCATGCAAATATTTGGACAAACCAGGAAAAGAGGTTACCAGCAGTCACATGCTAAACTTCAGGTTGAGCAAGTCTGCAGTTGTGGAAAATTTTTGAAGAAAAATCACAAAGCTGTAATTAGCATAGTTTTAATTGACAATTCTTCAGTCTTAAAGGATTGAACAAACCACACCTTAACATGTCTGAGCCAATGCAAATGACACAACAGTATATTTCAATTTAAAGTGATTGGCATTTAACCACAAGGAAGATGTGGCTATAGGCATGATCAGAGGAAATGTACTGCTGCAGTTTAGCTGATCATTCTAGCCCCCGATTCTTCTCAGAGTATCTTGACAACAGCTGATTGCAGATAGACATGGCAGCAGCATCAGTATCAGGAAGGCAGCAGGGTGATGTTTACATGGAGCAACAAGCAGGTCAAGATATTTTAACCTGCATGGTAATCAGAGAACTGTCACCACTCCTCACCACCACCCCCACCACCGTCCTCCCTTACCGCCAGACATCCTTCTGTGGCTCCATATGGTCTGAAGGCTTAGGCCCATTCTCGTAAAGACGAGGGCAGAGTAGAGCAGAGCAGAGCAGAGCAAAGCAGACCAGGAGAGGAGAGGAGGTGAGGAGAGGAGAGGGGAGGAGGTGAGGCAAGGAGAGGAGAGGAGGGGAGGAGGTGAGGAGAGGAGAGGGGAGGAGGTGAGGAGAGGAGAGGAGAGGAGAGGAGAGGAGAGGAGAGGAGAGGAGAGGAGAGGAGAGGAGAGGAGAGGAGAGGAGAGGAGAGGAGAGGAGAGGAGAGGAGAGGAGAGGAGAGGAGAGGAGAGGAGAGGAGAGGAGAGGAGAGGAGAGGAGAGGAGTCAGTGTGCCAGAAGGGGATGTAGGGACATATGTGCTTTACACCATATGGTCAGAAGGTAACTGGATTGGTGTCTAATGGGATTGATGTAATCTGCTTTTACATTAATAGAAAGAGAGGGAGAGACAAAGGCATACACCATCATTTAGATTTTAACAGCATCCTGCTGTCATGGGGTTTACCTGTAAAGGTATCAATGAAGAGAAAATGAGCCTGTTGGGGGATCATAAGACCGTGGCTATTGTTTTCACATCAATACCAAGGCAAATAATCTTGGAAAACCAAGACTTTGAATTTAAATCACGTGAAAGAAATTTCCTATTAATATGTGAGGTAGTTTCACGTTAGTCCACTTCATCTAAGTGTCTCGAAAAGGATTTCTTTCTCTCCTGCTTTTATCTAACAACTTATTGCAGGCTACTTTTCAGGTATCATTTTTCCGTAATCCAGTTCAGCAAAAATGAATTGGGTAAAAATAAATACACTTCAAAAATGGTGATTTTAAATGTATTTTATGATTAGGGGGAATAAGTTACTGTTAAACACAGTGGACCAGGTATTGCCACAAAGATAGGGCTACATCAGGTGAATGGTTCTCACACTAAAAACATCTGATGATGTAATGGAATGTGACACCCTTCTCTAGATTACACCAACCAGCAGCATAAAGTAACTAAAACAAAGAAGATCTAAGTGTTTTATTTTTGTGGAGGATCTTTTTTTGTTTGGATTACAGATATATACATGTAGTGGAATACTTTCACAGATAGTACTTTTAGTCAAATATCTGAATATTTCTATCAACACTGAATCTCTCACAGAGCAGAGGTGAAAATAAAAATTATAGTAGTAATAATAATAATAATAGTAATAACAATAGCACCATTATTGGATTGGATAAAGACATATGATTGAGATTATTTCCACCTCCTTTTCTATGTTGTCTATTCTTGAAATCATGTTTTCATAAAATTGTTATTTACACGTAACTGAGACCTTGTTTAAATTTTCATGATCAGCTGGCATCAGATTCAACCAGCCCCTTCCTAGATCTCCCACAAACCAGACACCACCTGTCTGTCATCTTCTCTAGGTGACGTTACGAAACCGGTTCCTCGTTCCCCTCTGGTTGCGTGACATTCCCTTCGCTCCGGGCACCGGTGAGCATGTCTAAACATCGATGAATCATCAATGTCACAGGAGATGATCAGTGTACACTTACCCTGACTGAGTCGTTCTTTATCTTTTCCACTCTACCCCCCCAACCCCCCTCCATCGCTTTACATCTGATCTGTGATAGATAAGGAGGTAGGAAGGCCAGAGTGGAGACACATCATGAGGAAGAGTATTTTCATACATGCATGCAATCTTGAGGAAACAAGATAAACATGGCTAGCACAGTACCAGGATGTGTTGTAAATTCTAATTTAATAGCAAAATATGGAGGTGGTCCATGAAACAGCTATTTGAGGCTCTGTTCATTGCAGTTTTGCAATTGTTTCCAAAATGTCCATCTTTGAAGCATTAATGAAGTCTTAAGGGAGCCAGAAGTGACACCGTAGATGCCAAACTTGACAATGTTGAACACCTGATCTCACTTATTGACATCATTACTCACCCAACAGCAGGGTGGATGTGAGCTTCTTAACTTACGAGAAACAAGCCTGTACCCATCATAAATGTTTTCAGCTGTAGCTGTGAGATGTGGGAAAGAAAATCCAATCAGAGGACCGAGATTTTAAAACTCACTTTCATATTTTAGGCCCAATTTGAGAAAAACTCATCTCTGTTGTATAGAGGACAGGTTGAACCAATCCATGAGGAGGATTACTGGAAGCAGGGAGAACACGGCCACATTAATCACAGGTGTATAAACAATGTGACGTCTCTTTATTTTGAATCTGTATACCTTTGAGCTTAAACTAAGAAAAATCATGGAATTAACATTTGATATATTTCTAGACATTTGTATTTTGACATATTTTTATGCTTCCTAACTTTGTGAAATTTCATGAAGAGATGTCAAATTTAATTTGTCATTTTATTTTACAAAACTAGTTCTGTAGTTAAATTACAAATTAACATTTATGTCAGCTTTAAATAAAATCCTTTGATAATGTGAGACATACAAAATGAATATTTCAGTATACGTACTTTAATGACGTAATGATAAATATCTATCCTCCTTTATATTGTTATGGGGGGCATTTCTTCTTTTACTAAATAATTTTCCACCACTATTGTATTTCACTGTTGTATGCACTGCATATGTCTCAACGTGGATGTCTGGGAATCTTCACATATACTGAACACTACATTCATTCTTTCTTCATGACGTCTTTTGCATGATAACAAAGTGGCTTCAGGGAGTCACCACCCTCCATTGACTCATCCACCAGCGCTGACTGACTGTGCAGCCCAATCACAGACTGAAATCCAACTCATTTTATATAGTGATTCATCACACATGTGAAACAGGAGACACTTGAGGATGTCTTAACACACGCCCCAGGTGTCAAATATCAAAAACAAGACGCTGACAACAGGAGGTTCTAGTTATTTAAGCAATGAACGATCACCTGAAACTTCTGTCTTAATTAAATCTAGAACTAGAAAAACAGCTTCATTTTTTAAAATATCTTCCCTTGTTTGAACTCATGTGGCTCTCTGATAAGGAGTGTTGGCATCAGTGTTACCGAAAAATGTGTGTGTGTGTGTGTGTGTGTGTGTGTGTGTGTGTGTGTGTGTGTGTGTGTGTGTATGTATGTGTGCGTGTTCGGAAATCACCCCACAGTAGCACATATCAGTTAATAACCTTTTATTTTCTTTAAAAAAAAAAAAACTATCACAACTTAATTTGGTTATTGTACAGTTTCTCTTCTCATAGTCACTCAGTCTGGTAACAGGTTGTGATTTCATGCTGGAACACCAAAAAACCCTCCTACTAACGCACACAACTAGAACAACATGACAGTATACAACTCCTTCCTTTTCCATGTTCGTATTTAACGTCCTCTCATATTGTGGACTGAATCGCAATAGAAACCACTTCTATTTAAAAAAAAAACAATTGAGACAGAGTAGTTTGAAATCCCTGACATTTTCAATTCGGAAAAAGGGATGAGAAAAGAACTCTGAGGTGTGGTCCATACAACATGCACCTGACATGTTTTTGTGTGTGTGTGTGTGTGTGTGTTTTGGACAGCACCATAATTTGCAATGTGTGTGAGTTGACATTCCCTGCCCTACATGAAATAGAATGAGGAGAACAACAGACTGTGATGGAGGGGGAGGAGAGAAAATCTAGGTCACGTTGTGGAGCATGCAGGCCCTTGTATATGCATTCTCTCGCTCACTCCCAGTGGAACTGCATGCTTACACCTGTCCTCAGGACTCCAAGTGGAACAGATAATATAAGATTAAGGTATGACTCCCTGAGAAACACTTCCGTCTCCAGTACCATGAAAATCCAACTTTGTCATTGGCCCATCCTGACTCTCCTACACTCCCCCTGAAACAAAATAAAACCTTGGCTTACATTAAACCTACCGCTGCTCATTTTACTTCATCTTTTTCACCTCGCATTATTCTTCTATCACTGCCAACGATGACAGGAGCTAATTAGGGGTGTGGACATGTGACAAACAATACAATCCTTTTGTTTCCAAAGCCAACTTTTCACCCCTCAGGTGTGTCTGTGCAACCACTTTCGGCTCTACGCTCTCTCAATCCAAGTTCTTTAATGAGCCGGCCTCGAACAAGCCCGTTTGTGAAATATAAGTGTGACAGTGACACCTTTGTGACAGTTTCAGTGGAGCTACTGTCCACCCAACACCCCCACTCTTCACTTCAATGGGGGGAGTTGGAGGAGGATAGAAAGGGGGCTGTAAATAGGTTGTCCTATGCCCTCTTAATGTCTTCCACAGTAGCGCCATGAAGCTAAAGCACACACACACATACTAACGTCACATATTGAGCTGACATGCAAGCACCAGGAATCGGCAAAGGTAGAAAAAAGGGCACCATCAGAAAAGACAGAAAATTGAAGACTTATTGCTAAAAAAAAGTTTCTTCTTCTAATTAATCTCTATGTAAAGCCAATACCTCACAACCTGTAAAAAGGCCTTTGTGTTTGATGTGTAGGAAAAACTACTGTATGTGTTCAGGGCCCAAACACTTGATTCCTTTTCCTATAAAATAACTTTGGCTAAACAAATCTTTTGTATTATACTTCTAATCTGGTAAAAGTGATCTCTGTAGCCCTTTTCAAGTTTCATTCATATCACATGAAAGCGTGGTGTTAAGAAAGTGTGTGAGGTGAGGCTAGTGACAGTGCAGGTGTGCTTGAGTGTTTTCCTAAAAACAAAACACTCATGTGACAACTCACACACAGATCTAAAAACATTTGCCAACTTGTTAAGCTGTCACTCACACAAGGAGGTTTTTAAAAAGCATTTCTTTTTAAATCAAACTGAAATCAATGGCTGTAGGTAGAAACTTTACAGCCACTGAAGGATATTCTCTGTATAAAAGTGTTTCTTTTATTCTCTCTCTCTGTTCAGCTAATATTAAAAACCAAGAACTGGGGTGTCGACACCTCTAAGTAAAAAACAAGTAAAAGAACAACCAAATGAGTTAAATCCTAGGCTCCGCTCCCTCCTGTAGCCGGACTCCTCCTGAGGAGTTCAGAGGAGGAAGAAATGGAAAGAGAGAGGAGATACCAGGGCTCTCTCTCTCTCTAAGAGACCAGCTTGGGGAGAACCGTGCGAAGAGGTATGGCCTCCCCAGAATCTCCCATCATGTTACTTCTCAGTTTGTTGCTGGTGCCTAAACCGCTCCCGCCTTTAGCAAGGATAGAGGGGAAGGAGGTGCTGTGGTGCTCAGAGAGCCGTTTCACCGTGGTCCCTGGGCTCTTATCGGTCCCAGGGAGGGGCTTGGGCAGGCGCCGATACAGCCAGGGGTGTCTGAGGGCCTGCCCAGGGGTGAGACGAGACGAGGGATCCCAGTCCAAACACTTCTTTATGAAGTCAGTAAAGGTGGGGTCCTCACAGCCTTTGAGCGCAGCGGTCCACTCTTTGCTGCCGGGGGGCCCCCTCATCTTACCGCGACGAGAACGAGACCCTGTCAAGACAGTGGCCCCTGTAGGCAGGATGTTGGCTCCACAGTATCGAGGGTGACCCTTGGAGTTAATAAAGTTCTTTGCCCTCTTGGCCTGTTCCAGGACCTTCTGTGGAGGCATACCCAGCAGCTCCATGACACAGGCCAACTGGTCCCCCTCATCCTCACCGGGGAACAGGGGGTAGCCGGTCAGCAGCTCTGCTAGTATACAGCCGAAGCTCCACATGTCGATGGCAAGACCGTAACGAGAACCCAAGATCACCTCTGGAGCTCGATAGAAACGAGACTGGATGTAGGTGTACACCCGCTGGTGCTCAAAACAGCTGGAGCCAAAGTCAATCACCTGGTGGGAACAGGAGGCAACAATCCATGAGTCAACTTCAGATGTAGAGAATTTCACAGGCCAATAGTGATAGAATTTGGGATCCTACCTTAATACCGCTGCGTCCCTGCTGTTTGAGCAAGATGTTCTCTGGCTTGAGGTCACAGTGAATGATCCTATGCCTGCTCAGGGCCTCCAGGCACTGAAGGATGGAGTGTGCAAACTTTCTGACCAGCGGGAGGCTGAAGCCTTGGAACTTGTTGCGTTTGATGAGCTCGTATAAGTTCATGCTCAGCAGCTCGAAGGTCATGCAGATGTGGTTGCGAAAAGTGAAGTTTTCAAGCATGTGTACAACATTCATGGTGCCGTTACGATCCTGCTTGCGCAGGTGCTCCAGGATGCGGATCTCCTCCTGCGCCTGCCGATGGAAGCGCTTCTCGTTGCGCACCATTTTCAGAGCCAGGTGCTGCTGCAGCTTGTGGTCGTACACCTTAGCCACTTGGCCAAAGCTACCTTTGCCAATAATCTGATGACGAGAAAGAGAAATAAAGGCTGGTTAAGCTACAAATCATATAGAAACAGGGTTATTAACTTATTGGCTGCCAATGACAACTATAGACTTCAATTATGTTTTTCGACTGGGAGGGCTGGGGGACAGTCTGGCGAAGCTTATCAGTGAAAATCAGGCTCCTAATCATGGAATTTAACGTAATGATGACTGATCCAGATACGGAACAGAGGATCAGAGGAAGACAGAAAAGTTGCGGTAGCTTGTGATACAAACAACTCGCAAGTGAACACGGCGCTGCTCTGAGGGGAAAATCTTAGATCAAGAACAGAAATACAACGGAGAAAGTCCGCCGAAGGAGATCAATCGCTACAAATCGCTGGCTGCCAAAGCTAATTGATTGACACTACACTGGGATTGTGGTACACACTCAATAGCATGTTTCTGA
The DNA here is from genome assembly GCF_040054535.1 of Antennarius striatus. Lineage (NCBI taxonomy): Eukaryota > Metazoa > Chordata > Actinopteri > Lophiiformes > Antennariidae > Antennarius > Antennarius striatus. Next base: position 16,423,644 of record NC_090780.1, on the reverse strand, counting down.
CCTTGAGGAACTCGTAACGGTAAGCCAGGTGGTCATGGGGGACGTGAATATATCCACCCTGCTCATCGTCGTAGCCACAGTTGTTGTTGCCTCCAGCTACAGAAGGCCTCTTCCTAGCATTGGGTCCCACAAAGTAGATGTCTGGGTAGGAGTGGATCTCCGTCTGCTCCAGGGGGGTCATCTGTGATTGGTACAATCTCAGCGCCTGGTCGGGGGTGAGAGGGCCACACAGTTTCCCGCTATTCCCACCAGTTCCGACTCCCTGTGGGCCGGAGGAATCGATGGAGCCCTTACTGGATTCGGTACTGTGGAACGCAAACATGGTTCGTGACTTTTGATTAACAGCTGTTAGTGGATGGCTCCACTTATTGTGATGGATGTCTTAGTTTGACTCTTCATAGGTGCATCATTCTCACCTGTCTACACTGCGCTCCTTGGACAGGCCAGACACTGGGGCAGGTTTAGTGGGTGTTTGACCAGTGGTCCCACTGTTCTGAGTGGATGCTGTCGTTATAGCATTGACCTTTCGGTTATTGGTGGAGTCTTCATACAGGTATTTGACCTTCAGCTGGCCACCGCGGACAGTCACCTGATCCCTCATTACTGTCTTGTTACTGACAACCTAATAAGAGACACAAAAAGACAATTACTGACGCTAAAGCTATTAGAGAACCCTTTGGTAAACATTCAGTCATGCAGCGTACATATTGCTCCTCCATGCAATTTACTGTGACTTATGAATTTAGTTCTGAGATGGGATGGCCTCTCGTCTTTGGTCTGTTCATAGATGACTGACAGAGCACACAGCAGGAGCTGCGTGGAACCGGGCAGACCTCGACAAAGAAGCAACTGCTCACAGCCATGCACAAAATGATTTTTGGCCTGCATTGTGTTTTTATTTCATGCATAACAATAAAGTTAATAAATCTTTCAAGATTATTTTGGAAAAAAAAGCCAACAGAAATGCTCCAACAGATAGCAACTCCCTTTGGAAAAATAAATTTACGCATTATTAACCACACACTCACATCAGAAGAGTGCACTAAGAGTTTGCAGATGAAATTATGAGTTACATCACTAAGTGCACAGTCACTGGGTGTAGCCTAAGATTTGTTTGATGCAGACCGACGTTAACAGCAAACTTAGGTGTCACGATGAAGAGCAGCTGATGAACCAGGACAACCAGATCTGGAACCAGTCTGGCAGGTCTGGTAGAAAATTTGACCAAAAGTAACAGGCTCACCTCATAACTAACGCAAAATAACCCAAATCCCTGTCTGAGTCGGACAACAGCCATTCTGTTCAGCTTCAACACACTTTCAATGCTAATACAGGAATTTAAAAAATGATTGTTAATGAAATCTGTACTTCAGTTGTTTTTGATTCTTTATTATCTGCTGTTTACCTAGACTCAAAAATTACTGCATGCTTTGCGATCCCTTTTGCTCATATTCTCCTTGAAACTCCAAAAACCTAGACGGTTTCAGCAAAGCCGTGCTCTCGCGCCTGACAAACTGCTTGGTTTCCACAACCCCAGCAGGAATTCATTCTTCCTCAGTCTTCCTCTCTTCTCTCTCGTCCAAAGAAAAAAAAAACTCCCCAAGATTATGGATGCCAAGGGAAATTACAGTCATTAAATTTAGATTATGATCTTAAACTGAAGAAGCAGCGTGGCTCCTAATAAGAAACGCTGACATAAACTCAGCACAGCCTTCTATATACAGACACAGGAGAGGAGCAGACCTGCTGCGTGTGTCTGGTTCATTGTTTTAAAGGCTGTGGGATTTCTACATGAGGGGACATTTTTGACCTGTATTCCTTTTGTCCCATCAGGTCGCTATGTTTCCCCGTGACGCCTCTGCCTTCATCTTGTAAATACACAGCTGAGCTGCTTTAAAACAATGCCAGCTGACAAAGACAATGCAACAAGGAAATACACATTACAAGTACGTGTTTACATGTTCCTGAAGGAGAACTTGGCGTGGAGCCTTTGGATTGAGTACTAAAATAGAAGTGGAATGCTGGATGGGTTCCCATACATGTAAATGTATAGACTCAACTGATTACAACAGTCTTACTGCTGACCTGGGCTTGTACGCAGCTGTTGTCCTAAAGTTGTACTGCAAACACAGTGAATGCATTGATTGAACCCCTTCACCCACTTACAGATATACATTAACACAGCAATGGAGGTCAATCATAAACATTGTGACCATCAGTGGAAACGAGAACCAAAGCCAGATATTCTTCTTCTCCACCAGGTTGTAGCGTGGATGGAGAGACTGCTGTGTGCTGATCTGCACGCACAACAGACGGAGAGGAGCTAATCTCTTCGCTGTCAGACAAACACCTTAGTATTATTTCCCCCTTCAGACTCACACTGGTGAGTTTCACGGCTCAACTCATTGGCAAATTATAGTCACATAGAGATATCTGCTGGGTCACAGTCTTAATTTAATTAATGACTGCAGTGGCATTAAGCAGATCCACCAAGTGTTTTATTACGACCAACTGATTTTCCCCATTTTAGTCATACGAACAGGGACGAATTCTGTTTATTGCCTCAACAGATCACATGGAAAAGGCCCAGCTGAACTGGGATGAGTTTCTGTTGTGGATAAACAACAGAAGACACTACCTATGCAAGTGTGACACTACATACAAAAGGAAAAGAGATAAGGCTAGGATAGAAAACTGGGCCTAACCACTGTGCAAACCCACTGATAGCAGAGCAGACAGTGGAAAGGGTTGGTGGGGGAGAAAACTGACTGGTCAGTCTGTTTGTGGGTCACATTTTCAAGCCCAATAAATCTTTACAATCAATCAAAACTAGCCTTTTTTTCCTGCTGGTGCTGACCTTTTGTTTGTGCATGTGCATTTTCTGCCCAAAGGGCTTTCAAGAGGGACAGTCATGTCAGAAAAGTACGTCACTGAGGCTCCAGCCCACATTTATAAAGTGGTAATATGTTGATCCTTAGAGATATATTTAGGGCTTCAGTCAAATCATTGCCAAATCATTTGTAAGACTTTTGAGTATCCAGAACATCACACTATAAACAGAAAATTTGGATCTTTAGATTTGTGAAACATATGCAAATGCAAAGATCAAGCAAAAAACTTCAGATAGCTGGTAATGAGTGGGATTTCTGTATTTATATGTATATTTAGGGACAGAAAATGGCTCGATCTCTAAGCTCCACTGACACAGTCACGAGAACTGCCCACTGCAGCGTACACTCATTCCCTCAGGCGGTCAATCAATATTAGTCACATGATCACGTGTTACTCCCACTGAATGCAATAAAACTTGGACTGAATTATTAAGATTGGATATAACCAGAATGCGCTACCCAACCTTAGGAACAAGCCTGTACGAAAAAGGGAGGACTATTAATGGGATGAATGGGACAAGTGCTGAGGGGGGGGGGTGTCTCTGAGGAACAGGATGTCTGGACACGGAGGACAGGAAGTATGGATTTTCTGGCTTTGTGCATATTTGCTTGTGTTTATACTCACAGTGTGTTTGGGCATGGGGGGCAGTCCGGATGGACTGTTGGTGTCAGCGTCGTCTTTGAGGATATGATCTGTTCTCATGTAGGAGTCATAAAGACCATCACCATGCCGCGCTGCAGGAGACAAAGACAAATAAAATATATCAGTCAGATGATGTGGAATCATTTAAACTGAAGCAAACACCTGGAAAAATTATGTCGACAATGCGAAGAGGTGGAAGCTACAGAATACAATCTAATCTACACGGGGACTCAACATCCTGGTTCTATGCAAACCAGCTGAAGTCTTATTGATTACTTCATCAATCTACCAGCTCCAATGGCTGACTTGAAATGAAGAGTGCAACCTGAATTATTGCAGGCAGGGAGCTTTATAACACCAGTGTCCATCAATCAGTGGGAAGGGCCATTGTCTGCCATGACACCCCAAACTACATTTCCTGCAATCAGGTCCTTATTACAACTATTGGAACCACCGTGTCCGATACACTGTCCCATGCCAGAGCTCCAAACTGTTCAGCTTAGATAGGGCTTAGGGTCCCAGATAGCTAGCGCTGCAAGCGGTATTATTGGCCTAATAGGGGTAACAGATGCCTCCGTGACGACAGCATCTTTCCATCTGCCCATCTGTCCATTCAGGCCGAGTCATGCAGTGCACACGCCAGGTGTGCTCAGAAATAGTGCTCACTTGGAAGGGTGCGTGTCATTCAATAGTGCTGTGTTTGGGAGCTCACTTCTCGGGCATCAAGCCAAACACATAATGCGAGATGATACAGACAGTAGGCCAATGAGGGGAGCATTTAGGATTGTAGGAGGAAGCTAATGAGGTACTCGAATGACCAACTCCATCACCCAGCTGTTGGTCTCAACGGTAATTCAGCTTGCCCTAAAGTTGCTACTTCAATAGAAGCTTGAAATGAGGCTGGTTAGCATTAGCCCCTGATAGAGATACAGTGAAGTGTTAGATCATCAACAAAAGCCTGAAATTGTGTCTTGTTGGTGTTCTTTCCCTGGGGGGCATATGACCGTGTGCAGGTGCGTCAAAGCCCACGTCCCCCAGCTGATCAGCAGCTCTGGGACAGATTAGCCATGCTGCCTGGATACAGATTCATTTGACCTGCACAGCACAGCAAACAGAAGCATTAGCGCTCCGTACACAATATTAGCGAGCACAGACGTACATTGATCCAGTGCACATTCCTAATCACTCAGAGGTGTCTCAGGGACTTTTTGTACCTTGTGGTGCAAACTAACAAGAGCCAAAAATTCTACGCAAGACAAAAAACATCCTCAGTATTCAGTTCTCGTCAGCAAATGACAGACAACATGGCTCAAGCTCACAGATCATGTGTCATAGAAGGTGCTGGTGGGGTAAAGTCACTGCTCTTTGTCTTCCTCTTCCTGGTATCCTCCTTACAGAAAACACATCCAATACAGGCTGAGAGACTTCAGAGAGGAACTTTTGAAACACAAAGATGGGCGACGTGCCAATGAATTCACAACAACGAAGGCAGTCATGGTAAAAAACAGTTATTAGGGAAAAGTAGTTTCCACTAATGTAACGTCTCGTCAAATCAAAGACAATCCATACCCTAAAAGAACACGGCGTCCTGGACCGTCGTTCATTATTACAGTCAGGCAGAGCCCTAGTGATTAATGTGCAGCAGCAAAACAAAAGAAAACGTGTTCACAACCAGTCTTAAGGATAGACAGATAGAGGAGAATCCACACACCCTGACATGACATCTACCTGTCTTCTACCCACACACCGACATGAAGCCGAGACCCAAGGAAGACATCAGTCAAACCATTTGACAAATGTCTTGAGTGGCTCACAGATGTAACTAACGCTCTAAATAAAAATATAAAATAAAAATGGTAGTAGAGATATTATCTCTATTTTAAGACAAAGCTGCATTTAACCAAAAAAAAAAAAAGGGAAACATGAAAGAAACAAATGGGTGATAACTTATTGTGGTTACCTGTCACTATTGGGCCCTCTGGTTTCCTGCTTATAATCATCATGATTGCAATTAAAATGTGACGCCAGCATCCGACGTGAAATAAAATCCTCTAACAAAAAAGTGAAAAAGAAAACTTCAAGCCAGCTAACACCATTTATAACTTTGCCACGATCGGTAGTGTTTGCTAAAAAAAAGAAAAAAGAAAAAAAAAAGTGGACTCCTTTAGATGTGGTTCTAACTCGAGTTATTTCCTGCTGGTAAATCTCTACACTCCTCCTTTGCGTTGACTGTAGTTTATCCTTATTTAATTAAAACCACAGTGTCGTATATTCAGGGTGCTGCTCGCCCTGGCTATCATTAGCCTTGGCTGCGGTTTGAAGAACCTGAGCAGGCGTTGGGGGTCGTTCCCCTAACTAAGCTAGCCAGCTAGCTCTTACGGCCGCAAAAACACTCGTCCGCCCGAAAGCCGCTCCCTCTGTTAAAAATAGTTTAGAGTCCAAATAATACAGCTTGGTGGTCTGAGCCGTGCGCCCCTCGCCTCTTTCTGTCGATGCAGTGAGTCGACCCAGAGCACCATTCCCGTGCTTAGTCCTGGTTAGCTGACTTCGTCGGGAGTAAAGAGCGATTCCAACACTCGGTGAACCCCCCCAGGATTTTGTCTTCCTTCGGGACAGCTTGAGGCTTCCTTCTTTCGTCTTCGGGAAGGCTAGCCAACACAGACTAGCTCGCTAGCTGTAGTCAAGCCCCATGTTAACCGCGGGAAGAGAGGCACATCGTCTTCGCGGCAGAGCTTCACCCGGACACAGTGTAATAACGCGGCGAGCTGCGTTCAGTCCGTCTCGTCAGCGGTAGGAGTATCTTATTCGTCGAAGCTGTGTTGTTGCTAAGGGCGTCTTCACCCAGCCCGGATCACCAGCAGGAGCACCGAAGGAGGGAGGGGCCAGGGGCGGGGCTTAGAGAGCAACCAGAGGACAGGCGGAAGGGCTCCCCGTAGCGGACAAATGAGGTCACTGCAAATGAGGACCCACGGTGGACACGCTCAAGGAGTTCAGGTACTGCGGCAATGAAAAAAATGTACAAATGTTTGACCTCATTAGATCTAGAATAGTTTGAAACGTTTTGTTTTTGAAGTGTTTCGTATTTTGGGATCTTGGGAGAAAAGGTCATTATTTTTTTACAGGCACATCAAGGAGTCTGATTTACTACTTCACTGTCTTCAGTGTTGTGAAACAGGGTTTAACGTTTTCACAAGATTTTCAGCAAAAAATAATAAGTGTATCACAATGAGAATATTTAGGCATGGGCAACTCATGATGTTTCACATTTGGATTGAGATCCAGATCACATTCAAATTTAAAATGGGGTCGATTGTAATCTGGATATTGGCGATTATAAATGCATATTGTAGGGGGAAGTGTGGGCTGGGTCACATTAATGTCACAGAGAGAGGAGGAGATGAGAAATCTCTTCCTCTACATCTCTATACACCCATGTGTCTCAGAGATAATGCAGTTTCAGAACCATTCATTTGGATTTCCATCAATCAACAATAATAGAGAGCATAATTAGATATGCAGTTATAGACACCGATGAATATTTTGATATAACAATCAGTAAAAAACGTTTTTGATTTGTTATTAAATTAAATTGGTTCATATCATAAGTCTAGATATGAGTTTCTATTAGTTTATGGATCTGTAAAGAATTACAATATTACTTAATAACCGGGAAAGGTGTACTTGTGAGCTCTCTCTGAGCTGTCATGTATCCAAATCTTCCAAATACAAATTATTTTATTGATATATGTTTGAGACGTTAAGTGTCAAAATAATTTCAATCACTGGATTTTTGAATTAGTGGGGTGACACCCTTGATGGTGGGTTCCCCAGTGGTCTCAAGTTTATGATTGGTGAAAGATGAAATAAGTTATTGTGACACAATAAAAATGCTTTGCATAACTCTTTTCAAATTTCTTAGTATCATTTATATAATTCAAATAACCACCACTTTCAACCCAAGGCTGCGAAGGCTCATCCTTCAGTCACACGGTGCAAGGCCATTCACTTTGCTGACCCCATTGGGGAAGGCTGAACGTTGGACTGAAACTTGAGAGGGTATGAAGATCTACACAGGGCTAGATATAGTTAGAGGCAGGGCAGAGGACAGACGGAGTGAGACTGGGCAGGCGTGAAAGGGGGAACAAGCTAAATTCAGACAGTGATACATGCTAGGCAGAGGGTTATGCTAATCTTAGCTCTTTCTCAGAGGTGAGAAGAGGGGTCTGTCTATATTTGCTGCCATAAATAAGCATACTGACACAGTTTCAGATGGCCCCCTGGACAGCAGCCAGCCTCTAAGGCCAGCTTGGCAATGCTGATTATTCATAGATGGTAGTGTAGAGAGAGAGTAAGGTGACAATACCTATAAACTGACCTCCTTATTGCACTTTCCTCCCAAAAGAGTTCGAGGTGTAAGTCTGTGGACCAAGCTGTGCTCTAATCACAGCCAGTGAATTTACAACCACAGCAAGAGAAGGGACCAGGTGCAAAGCTACCTATAGGTCCTTGTGGGGGTTGGTGGGTCCTGGCTGTATTTGGTCTCAGTTTGTGACAGACACTGACACCTGTGGGCTGACTGGCCTAACATGTACAGGTCTGGAAACCCCTTTGAAAGACAATTGGCCTGAAAATGACCATATCAGGGGACACATTGTGTAAAGCTGTAGCACTGCCAAACAAAGGTTTCATCATGTCTAGCATATATATTTTAAAAAAAGTAAATCACGCACATACATCTGCACATAACACACATCTACCAGCAGCTTTCTATACAGTATATGTACTGTACTTGCAGCTCAGAGGAGGTATCGCCACCTGCTGGTACTTTGAAGAGAATACAAGCAGATGAGGAAATCATGAAATGCTAAGTTCAGCACTTATGTTCAGGTCATGTCTGGGCAAAACCTTCTGTTGAAATCACTGATGCATTAAATGTGTCGTTTATAATAATAAGAGAAATGGCATGATTGTGATCATGTCTTTCATGTGATATATGAAGTAAATTTCTGCTCAAGATGTCTGCAGCAGCTCTGGGGGTGTTTTAATACTGCTGTCAAAGCCAGAGACACAAGGTCAGGAGAACATTTCAATAAAGGGATGACCTTTTTTATTTCATTTTGATATTCTGTACAGTTCTATGGATATATTCAAAGACACTTCTTCAATTAAAACAAAGTAAATTGGAAAACAGCAAGTCTCAACATCCTTGACTCGGCATCACATGGAAGGGGTAGACCATTAAATAAATAACACACATAAACACACACAGACGATCTGTCAAAAAGACTGATGTGTTAAGGGTGAGGAGGAGAAAGAATAATATTCAAAACCACCCAAGAAACTCAGATCTGAGACTGAAAATGCACCCATACATACATACATACACTCAGGCACATGTGTGCAGAAACACACCATACATTGATACACAGGAGCACATAAAACAAAAGGCACTGGTAGCAGGGACAGCTAGGATTTTGGGTGGGGTCTTTAGAAATGAAATGGTGTGAGTTTACCAAGAAAGATGTGCTTATAGACAACAGGCCTCATTTAACAGTATTTCTGTCACATTAAAATAAAAATGATTATGGAAAATATTCATAGGAAATGCTTTGGTTAAACACATTTTATGGTCATGCATGCCGCACATTTTTTTTCCCAAAACAACCTAGTTTGCAGTTGTCATGTATTACTGTATATTACATGTGCACTACATGCATGTTTCAATACTGGATAAGTGAGGCCAATGAGGGAGCGCTAATAAAACACTCATTAAACATGACTGTTCACATTGTCCTCACTGTCATAGACCACACACACATCTACCAGTAGGCAGGATACCAAAAGAATTCATGTAACAACAACAAAGTTCAACCTTGTCACTATATTTTCCAGTGTCTTCGTAATACATTGCACATTGCAAACATATCTATGGTATATCAGAGCCATTATCATAAATGTTAGATATTTTCATCTAATAGGCGGATGGTGGGGAGTTCAAAGAATCATTCAGTGACCTGCACCTAAATGTGCTTTAACAGAAGATGCTTTCATCTTACATAAACCAACTTTAATTAGATTTACTTTTAAATCCCTTGTAATCCTCTCTGTAGATGTGTCTTTCTAAGCTTTGGTGTAATAATCCTCTCACATTCAAATACATTCCATATAAAACAATACATATGAGAATAGAATTTAAAGTCGGTACAGGTGCACGGATGCCTTGTTCAGTAGTCTTCCTCAGCAGGTAGATTTCATGCAAGGTCAGTTCAGGAGAGAAAGGAAGAAAAATCTCAGTTAACATCTGAGAAGTGGTTTAGATCTGTGGGGTTTGGTACATGGTGGTGAATTTCCACATGGCATCACAGGAGGTAAATGGAATGACCTAAAAGAGGATAAGATTTAGGTCATGTACCTTATCTTTCCTTTCCTTTCCTTTCCTTTCCTTTCCTTTCCTTTCCTTTCCTTTCCTTTCCTTTCCTTTCCTTTCCTGTCCTGTCCTGTCCTGTCCTGTCCTGTCCTGTGTTCCTGCATCAGCAAAAGGTAATTAATTACCTTATACACCAAATTCAAATAAAAAAACCCAGAAGAATCAGTATGATTGTCCATTCTAAGGAAATGCTTAAAAAACATTTTCATGCCTTTAGTTTGACTTCTACCTCTGCGTGTTTGGGAATGGCGCTGAGAGAGACTGGTGTATAAGTAACACTTGCAGTAGCAGCAGCTGTAGCAGGAGAGGAGGGATGGTTAAAAAGATTAAAAACACCACTGATAGTATCAGCACACATCAGAGTTCAAGTTGGAGTTACACATCTCGTTGTGATCTTTGTTCTTGACAAGAAAAAACCAGACTGCACATTAGGCAGCCTCCTGCATCTCTCTTCTCAGAAAGTGTATAAGTTGGGAGGGGGGAGGTGGGGGGTATGTGTCCTGAGATTGGGTATTCATCTGTGTGTTGATGCACTGTATGTGAGGGTGTAAATATCAAGAGTGGAGACAAGTTCTACTCCAGTCTTGGAATAGTCTCGGTCCTTAGGGGTTGAAGGGTATAGTCTCTCCCTGGGCTGAGGTCATGAGGAAGCAGGTGAGGGGGTCAAGGGTCATGTTGTCGTAGGGCTTGTTGTAGTTTCTGTCGGTATACGGCGTATTTTTGTTCCACTGCCCGGACACGCTCCGCCTCCTCTTTCCCCAGGATTACCAGGAAGTTTTGAAGCTCAGGGACAGAAAAAGCATGCCACTGTCAGAGAGAGGGTGGAGAGCAGATCAATTTTAGTGTTAAAGTGGGATGTTCCCAGCTTTCTATGAATGTTTACCAAAGAAGATGTTGCCTTAGCAGCCTGTACAAGTTTAACATCAAATAAAGCTAACTACAGACTAATTAAAAAAGAAATCACAGATTCCTAAAATTTGTACCGCACAAAAATGTGTCTGTATGTCTGTGTCTGTGTGTATCTGTTTGTGCTTTATCACCTCAACCTCTTCCGTCTCATTTTCCTTCAGGACAAAGCTGAGCTGTTGGGGGTCAGGCCCCTCTATCAACCTCAGGAGAAGAGGACGCTCACACAGGGGAAGCTTCTGGAACAGATCTGGAGGTAAAAACACATCAGTCAATGCTATCTACAACGCAACGCAATGCTTTCTAAAATGGACCTACTGAGCTCCTCTTCCTCACCTTGTCCATGGCGGTGTGTCTGCCTATATAACGCAAACTTTCGAGGATTGTCTAACACCATGAACTTCTTCAGCAAACCTTGGATGACTTCTCTGGTGGTGTTGAGAGAGCTGATGTGGAGCTGCTTCATGCAGTCACACGGTAGGTAGAAGGAAGTCCTGTTGTCACTGTGCTCATAGTCTGTTTCCTCCAGGCATTCAGACAGAGCTTGGTTAGTGCTGTCTGTCTGTCTGGAGGCTCCCTCCACCCGCTCCACATCGGGGACAGTGACTGGTCGACTCAGCCTTAGATGTACCTTAATGAAGCCTGTGAAGGAGCCATCTGAAGCCTGGATCACACAGACAAGAGAGACGAGACAGCTAAGTGGTCAGATACCTACCTGGTAAACATGCAGCCTACCTAGTAGCTCAGCATGGTTAACTAACTGCTAACATCTGGGATTTGATTATCTTTGGTGCACAGTTTTACATTTCACCAATATCCAAGTCATTATATACACTTAATTATGGATACCTTCGGCTTGTCCCGTTAGAAGTCGCCACATTGTGTCATCCTTTTTTTAAAATTTTAGATGAATGCTCAAATTTGTTTGATAAAATTTTTTGGGCCGGATGCGCTTCCTGCTACAACTCTCTGTAGAGGTCCATCCCGGGTACATCATGTATGACAGGAATTAAATGAGAATAATTTGTGAATGCTAAAGACAGTGTACACTTTAATGATTACTCCACTAAACATTATTTAGCATGGAAAGGCTCCTTCTTCTCATACCTTTCTTGTTTCTACCTATCATCTACCAATGAAAGTGAGAAGTTAAAAAAATCTGTTTTCATTATGTCTAACTTTACTCCCGTTCACTGCAGACTATGCACTAGCTACAGCTTACCAGTTTCATCCCATTTTCGGAGACATGAGCATTATACTCTTCTATTCTTCTTCGTACGTCTTCCTCTGACAGGTCCTTTGTCTCCCTTTCCACTTCCTCCTTTGCTTCATTCGGCTGTGAAGATGAGACAGAAGGGATGTCAGTTTTATTCTCACCAGCAGATGGCACTGCTCTCAGCACAACAGTAAAAAGCAACACTGGATGTTGTTTTGCTATATTCATTGGTAGATATTTCAACACACAAGAACCAAGAGACTGTACTTCCACCTTGAAACCACTTAAGACCTCTACAAAGAAGACAGTTGTGAGAATTCATCCTTCTTCTATCCTTAGGAGGAGAAGATGCTTCCCTCTCCTCTGTGACAGAGGCTGATGGGGATTCTTGTTGACGTTACATCTCTATACAGGAACAGGAAGTGTTTTGAACGGAGCCAAAAGCCAAATCAGCATTACAACTCAAAAATATTTACAAACCTGCCTCTTAATCATTACCTCTATGGCTAGAGTGGAGGAGGAAAGAAGCAGTGAATGAAAGAGAGGGAAGCAAAGGGTTGGGGGAGTGAAAGATGCGAGTAAGGGGTAAGGAGTGAAGAAAGAGAGGCTGCTAAACCAGCCTTAGCAACACAGAGTTTGACTGGGTTATTTATAGTACAGCAGGATGCATCCTCTATCTCACTATGTAATTTTTCTCTCTTTTATTTGTGTGCATTTTCTGGGGCAGAGGAAGTGTGGGTGTGTGTGTGTGTGTGTGTGTGTGTGTGTGTGTGTGTGTGTGTGTGTGTGTGTGTGTGTGTGTGTGCGTTTGAGAGAGAGAGAGACTGACACAGAGAGAGAAATAAAAAAGAATAAATTATGTAGGGGAGTCCTCATGTTGTGAAAAAGTCACTGATTCAACACAGATGCAGAAGGAAAGTGTTTCGGTGTCAGCTGTTTGGAGAAGGGTGTGTGTGTGTGTGTGTGTGTGTGTGCGCCTGTGTGCATGTATGTTTGTGGTTTAATATACAGGTAGTACTCAACTAATTAATATTCGACTCCAGAGATATGAAGAAAGGCTAGCCGCCACAGCCAATTATTGATCTGCATTTCCCCTTTCTGCCACAACCCTCGTAAATGACATAAACTTGATTATTATTTTTCCATGTACTCTCTTATAAAACCCTACATACACTTGAGAACACTTAACTTGAAACAACCTGTACCCGTATTTTGATTTATTATGTGCTGTTTCTATGTTGTCCAGTTGTCCCTCTGTGGGAGCTAAATGATGTAGGAGCCACTGTGTCGAGTTACTTTTCTGTCCGGAAGCATTAACTGACTTTAAAGCTAATGTTAATTATCGTTAACTGAAAAACTTAATCGAAATAAAACACGATAATGAAACATAAGGTGACATGATAGACTTTTGATTACAAGAAAGTGAATCAGAGCATAATTCACGTAACTTATGAACAACCTCTCGGAACAAATTGTGTTTGTATGTTGAGGACTCCTTGTGCTCTTTCTATTGCTGCTTTCATCACACTTCTGAAACAACAGAATAGAACAGAATAGAATAAAAATTATCGTAAATAGTTCGATTCAGATTCAGCACCTGAAGCTGTCCTCCAGTGATGATGGGGCAGTTTGGTTATTTTCTGGGATGTGTTTTCCCGCCGGCTGATGAGCAGCTGACACACCGTACTGAGGTCTGTAATGCAGCTTGTTATTTGAACGACAGTATAAAGAAAAGAGCGGCTCGCCAGATACGTTGCTTTCCTTTACTGCCTTTAAAAAGTAGAGCAGCTAATGCTGTAATGTCACATAATCAGTGACTGAAATAATGAAGGTGACATTTTTAGCCCCCGTCTCGATATCATCACAGACTCACTAAGAGGCAAATCACATTCACATGAGAAGACAATAAAAACTTTGACTGAACTTTTCATTTTACTTTTAATACACATGTTGAATTTATTTGGAAAATAGTAGGGTTAATAAAAGAATCTGTGCGAGTTGACTTGCACCTAAACTCCTCAGAGTGAAAAGAACTTTGCAGGAATTCCTGTGTTTGTATGCAGGTCTCTGAATGTATGAAGGCTCTACCTTCCCTTTCTGCATTCCATTGAAAGTGGCCAGGGGACAATAGAGCGGGAAAATAGAGATGTTTCCACCCACAAAGGTTCTACAGAGTCCTTAGGACACTAGGATTCTGTGGAAATTTGGTTGACTTGTTTGTGAAGACATGAAAAATATGATAAAAATAATTAAATAAATCACTTTACACCATTATATAAGTGATACTAAAGGGGAACTGATCAGAACACTGATCCATTGTTATTATTATCTGTCAGTTAAAGCGCGGTTTAATTTTTAGGTTTTATGTCAAAACTGGTCCAACATGATTCAGCACATGATCAGACTCTCCTGTAGTTCTTATTGATTTCATCTTCTCGTGACCTGCAAGGCGGACCAGCGCTTGTAGATGAGGCGAATGCAATCATCTGATCTACAAGAAGATGGATTACTTCTTTTTAGTATCTGTTCCATAATCAGAGGGCTTGACATGAAGCATCCGAACCTCAAACATGCCTGATGAAACAGGATCAAATACAGCAACTAAAGGTCAGTGCTACCCAGATAACGCCAGGATCTGAAACAAGTGTGCCCACTGGATGATTAATAATGATATAATAGGTGCAGGTCATTTAATCCAATTTAGAGGTGTGATGCAAACAGATCTCAAGCAGCTTAAGGATGGAGGATATGTTGGACTGTTACATAAGGGTCACACACACATACACACACATATCTACACAAGCCTGCAGATGCACACACATGCAAATGCTCAGACACATGCAGAGAGCCCTCAGGTTGACATGACGAAGTGTTGATGCTCTAGCCCTGATCAGATCAGACAAGAGAGGTCGCACAACTGCTGCAGTGTAGTCCACAGGAAACCTGTCAGTGTGTGTGTGTGTGTGTGTGTGTGTGTGTGTGTGTGTGTGTGTGTGTGTGTGTGTGTGTGTGTGTGTGTGTGTGTGTGTGTGTGTGACAACATGATCTTCCGGTAACACAAGACTCTGATCTAACAGGCTAACTGTACCAATAGTACAGAGCGAAACACATCACGTGTTCTGTATGCATATTTATGATGACATCATCAGTGTAAATTAATACAAGATAGCATGTAAAGATTCAGACTCAGTCATTTGATGCTAAATGTCCCAGCAGCAGTGCTAATCTCACTACTTTGTAATTATAGGCTGGTAACATGAGCAACATGTCATTTAAAATTCACAGTCAAGTTCATTTCAAATGTATTATTTGTGTGTATTATGTCCCCCACCTCACGCCCTTAGTCAGCTGGGATAGGCTCCAGCTCCCCGCTACAGCAGCTGAAGCGGTCAGAAGATGAATGAATGAATGTTCTACCAAATGACATGCAGGTCAAGCTTGGGAGACATTAGAAAAGGGAGAATACACACACACACACACACACACACACACACACACACACACACACACACACACACACACACACACACACACACACACACACACACACACACACACACACACACACACACACACACACACACACACACACACAGAATCTGGAGCAAAAGGTACCACTCTGGAAATAATGCATGAAGAAAAGACGTGTCCTCTCCCCATCTGCTCCGATGAAGGCACATTTCAACCGGAGGACACACACATAGTTTGTATACCTCCTTTTACATATTCAAAGACAGGAAAACATTCGGTTTCACTGCAGGGCTTTGTGTGTGTGTGTGTGTGTGTGTGTGTGTGTGTGTGTATGTGTGTGTGTGTGTGTGGGTTCAGACAAGCTAACACCACTGTCTTCATGTCTATGCAACCTTAACTTTACTCCCGACGACGCAGATGGTCAATTATTCAGACCTTCTCCGTTCTGCAGGTCAAACACAAAATGCCACGTCAGCGCAGGAGCAGCAAGAAGATCTGAGGCTGTTTTTCATCAATGCAAATGTCTGTCATTTGAAAAGATGTTATCACCAAGCTTCCTCTCTACCGCTCTTGTGCTGGAGTAAATTGCATCATGGGAAAAGCCCCGACATCCCACTAACATAAAAGTAATGCTGTGACACTTTACCACGTTTATATGTGAAGTCACCCAACGCAACACAGATCAAATACCTAATCTCAGGAAGTGACTTTTAACAAAACTGAGTTGCCATGGTGACATGGAAAATGGTTCACTACAGCTAAGCAGTTGTGCCCTGCAAACACAGACACACATACAGTACACCTACACAACACTCTGGTGCCAAAGCATGCGTTCCGCACTCTCCCACACACCACAGAGGAGGCTGTGAGCGCTGAAAAACACAGCAGAGCAGCGGCGCCTGAACTCCACCGTGATAAATCCACTCCGGTCACACACGACAAATGACCGGTCAAACGGACAAGGATCGAAGGGTCAGCAGATCAATGTGAGACAACGAGATGTTCACTGCACACAAACACACACACACACACACACACACACACACACACACACACACACACACACACACACACACACACACACACACACTCACATATGCTCACAGACCCAGAGGCCGACTTAAACATGCACCACTTCCTCTCCACACTTCTGCTTTTCTGTGCCCTGTTCTTTTGTTATACTCCGTAGTTTGTTTGCCAGCCCAACTGAAATCCCCACCACCTCATCCAGTTTGTGTCACATTCACCATTTATTCTGTCTGAGCGTTTGCCCGTTTCTGTACCTTAACTGTGTGCCTGGGCTTGCGGAAGAATGAGGTCTTAGCGGTGAAGAAGGTGAAGTCTTCGCTCTCATCGTCCAGGCTGCAGTACCCGCTGCTCATGCTGTTACTGCTGGTCATGGAGGGGGTCGGCGCCGTATTGACAGTCATATAGAAGTCCAAAGATGGCCTCCAGCACCCGGGGAGCACTGGGGCAGTTGCTTCACAGCTACAGGAAGTGCTCAAGTGTTTTTTTCGCTTTTCAAAAAAAAGGCACCGTTGACGTGACACCCGCCGCAGAGTCTCAACGTATCCGACTGTCCTTCAGCCAACCAGGAAGAGTAAACACTCCTCTGCTCATACATCCAAGGAGTTGGGGTTGCACCTGAAAGGATGAAACAGGTGACTTGGGCTCCGATTCACGGCTTTACATGCCACCGGGGTGGGGACCAGGAAATCCGAGAGTGAGCACAGATGTGTCACTTCCTGCTGTGCGTCTGATCTGAAGCCGCCATCACCAACACCAGGCAGTATACACTCATCAAGTGATTTACAATGAGCCATACACACCATAGCAAACTAATACGCAGAATAAAACCTTCACACAGACACACACACACAGGTACACACCGGTGTCCTGGAGTCAGTTTACAGGTTGGTTTCAAGTTAACCTCTCTCACCTGACGGCCCCAGTTACACCTGCAAAGAAATGCTCATAAATGGTATACAGGCAGAGCGAACATCCTGCTCTCTTCCTGTTGTGTGCCTCTGTGACGTCACACTGTGCAGATCAGACCCATTCCACTCCCGTTTGCAGCAGCAGCTCGACTGTGGTGGCATCTGACAGTGTGAGCATCCATCCATCCATCCACAGAGTCCACAGCAAACAACAGAAGAGCCCGCAGACCCTGCATCGCCTCCTCGCTCAGGTTCCCTCAGTCGCTTTACTACCGATGCCTCCCACCCAGCCTCTCTCTCTCTTTCTCTCTCTCTCTCTCTCTCTCTCTATCTATCTCTCTCCCTCCCTCCTTCCTTCCCCTCTCCTCTTTCTCTCTCTTTTCTTTGCACTCGCCTATGTTCTCTCTCCTTCTCTTGCAAGCCTTGCTCAACCATCTGTGGTTGAGTGTGTTATCAGCCTGGAAGCACCCTCCCACTTCTGCCCCTCGACTCTCCCTCAAGCTTCCTGCAAGCGACTGCACCCTGCAGAGCACGGCCACTTCCTCTTTCAGAGAGAGAGAGAGAGAGAGGAGAGACGCATTGGTTAATAGAAAGACAAACTCACGCTAATGAGCCAGAGATATGAAGCCTCACACCTCCTGTTTTACAAAGCACAGAGGCTAAGATGGCTTCTCTGTTGTTGCAGGACAGAGCCGTGGAGCAGGAGCTATTGCCACCATTGTGAGCATGTGCGTTTGTGTAGGACCATGTTGTTATTAGATCGTTTGACAGTCCTGTCAATCAGAGAGAGACTCAGACCAGTAAAGGTCCTCTACAACTGAGCTTTAGAAAGTAATTATTTGCCCTGTAGACAGAGATCACAGTGACCTCCTGCCCCCACAATCTGCCCTCTGACTGTGGTTGTGCACCCCCATCAAATGGCAGGTAATTCTCCAGTCAATCCAGAGATTGATGGTGCAAATGTGCATGCACCTGCATTTACTTTGAATGTAGTTAGATTTTAAAAACCTATTCAGACATGGATTTAGTAAATCTATACCACGCTGAAGGGCTGCAGGGTTCCTGACCCGGGTGTGGCCCTTTCACCGGCTGTCTGTCTGTCAGGATCGACTGCAGCCAAGACTGATAGCTCTGCTTTTTGCTTCCATCAGTGTAATCACTAAGGGAGGAAGGCAGAGGGAGGAAGACTACGCATGCACAAGGACATACATGCTAAATGACACGCAGTGGTCAGCGCGCTGCTTAAATGTGCTTACTGGGGTTAAAATAGGAATCATTCTGAGATAACCTAGCACACACACACACACACACACACACACACACACACACACACACACACACACACACACACACACACACAGCAAAAAGAGAGGAAGAAGGAATTAAATGTCACATCCCTTCTTATCTAGAGTACCGTTGTATATCACTGTGGTGAGAGCAGGGCCTTTAGTTCATATATCTCCAAGAGACAAATGCTAATTTCCTTCACTCGTTTTATTTCAGCCACTTAAGCCACAAGTTAAAATGGAGCCTATCCCGGTTGACGATGGGCAGAAGATGGGGTACACCCTGGACAAGTCACCAATTCACCCGAGGGCTGCACAGAAGGACAGACACCACCTCATCCTCACACTAATACTTAAGGGACAATTTCTGTGTTAGGAGTTCACCTGAGCTACATGTTTTTGAAGGTGGGAGGAAGCCGGAAAAACTGGAGAGAACCCACGCAGATATTACAACATACAGTACAAACTCCACACAGAAAGGCCCCGGGTGGAATCGAACCGAGGACCTCCTTGCTGTGAGGCAACAGCACCACCTGCTGCACCTCCATGCTGCCCGAGTGCTAGTTTCAATCTGATTTTACCATGCAAGCATTACACTAGTAGGAGCAGTAGCCAAAACATTACATGCCATTATTTTGTTTGAGTTGAATTACAAAAGAATTTTGCCAATTTTTTTGAATTCACAACCTTATTTATCATTTCTACTGAAGGTGTCTCTCACACACTTCTTTCAGGGCAGCATGATTCTGGGTATTTGTTCATTCTCTATAGTAGTACTACCTGGCAGACTACCAGGGGTCTAGTTCTGTTATCTGCCCTCGGGCGTGGAGTGTGTGTGTGTGTGTGTGTGTGTGTGTGTGTGTGTGTGTGTGTGTGTTTATTTGAGCATGAACATATTGTAGGTGACTGAGATTGGAATGCCAATAACAGAATGCATATTCATTCTCATGTTTCTGCACGCACACACACGCACACGCACACGCACGCACACACACACACACACACACACACACACACACACACACACACAGAGTGGGTGAAGTACACAGAGTGGGTGAAGTACTATTTTGAGGATGAATTATTACATACATAATACATAATTACTGCACCACTGGATGGCCTGTGGCTCGTATGTATGAGAGGACTGAAAATGAAAGATTCTGACTTCAATTTGTTGTGAGTTATTGCAATAGTTGGGCATATTGCATAAACATACATGACATATGAAAATGGGTTGAGTAAACCCAACTGTGCCCCAACTATGTCCCAACCAAATAATGATTACTTGTGTTTTAGTGAAGATGAGGAAGTGAGCACAACAAAATCCACCCCTAGGTTGGATGAATCAACCACGAACTGGAGGAACGATGTAACCAACAAACTGGGCAGCTGAACCAGGCAAAGAGACCATCATCAGATACATGGGTGATGCAGCGTATTCTGTCCTTGGAACATTCTGTGTCCAAAACAAGCAAACGAGCAGATTTATAAATAAATTAATGAGTTGAAATTTGAGGAGGAGGAGGAGGAGGAGCAGGAGGGAGTGCATGAAAGAGTTGGATGATTATGTGAAAGTGTAGGTTTGGAGAGATGAATGAACCCTACCATTACCCGGTCATGACTCATGTCCACCTCAGCAAAATAGCATCCAAAAAGAGTCTCAGATGAATTTCTGCTCAGCAGCACATCATTCTCCATGCTGTTTTCTTTACTTCAATTTCTTTAAAAAAAAAAAAAAAAAACCCAAAAAAACTCACTTTGTATTGAGGTGTAGAGGAGGAGCGGTGGCTTCTGGGAGGTGAAGTTTGTTTGGGCTCTTTGTCCCGTTGGTTGCAATCGAGCTGGACGTTCCTCTCGCACTCCAGGTGACAGGTGTAGCTGCAGTCTGATGAACACAGAGTGAAACAATTAGAAACTAGACAACATGAGACCGAAGCAAATGCTGCACAGAAATGAATAACAAACCCACATTGTGGACTACACATTTCTAAGAGAATGAAAATAATGACTCACCTGCAGGTGTTTGTGGTGCTAACATTAATAAAAGCTGTCGGTTCAGTTTTTTAAGAATATGTTTAATCACACAGGCTATCTGTAGAGATTCACCGCCATCTAGTGGCCAATATCAGACACACATCCACATGACTGCATGATTGCAGGCTGAGTATTCATTAATAAAACATGCATTAAAAACGCACGCTTGTGCCCTGAGCGTCTTATGATTGTACATCTACTTCTGAACATCTCATTCACCAATCAATTGTTGAAATATCTCTTGATGCTGGTCATTTAAAGAAACTATAATGGATTAAAACGAGGCCTAGCAAACGGAGGAAGATATATTCTATAAAACAATGCATCACAATAATGGATAGTGTCTTTTTAAGGATGACAAATTGTTCCGGTGAAGCTGCCCTGGTAACTCATGTCTGACTGCTTATTTAGAAAAAAAGAATCTGTACTTTCCCCAAAATGTCCTAAAATAGTCAACGCTGTTCTTTGATGCTTTTCTCGTTGCAAGCATGACAGCCTCGGTCTGACTTTATTGTGGTCAGAGGTTTTTTTTAACCAAGCCTCACATCTAATTTCTCCCCTGTAGCCGAGATAATCCACACTAAAGAAAAGAGATTTCAAAACCAGAGTCTACAGGAAACTCTGAGTCAGATATTTTTGTTAACCTGAAGCAGGAAAGCTTCTGTAATAAAAGTTTACAGTTTTGCCCCGTACAATCAGTCAGATTTACCATAAAGGTTCTTAACACTGTTCTGTTTATAGGTCGACATCTCAAAATGTTGTGTGGTGTTTGTTGCTGCTGTGTTTTAAGATCTGCTGGTTCAATCAGTATTCTGCTAACAGAGGGGACACCACTGAGCGCCTCACATTCAGCATCAGCCCTGTTACCATGGAAACAAGATTCTTGATGACAGAAGGTAGAAATACAGTAGCTTTCATTACATGAAGATGCCTGTGTGTGGAATTTCTCTTAATTAGTTAGTGATAAAAGTAATATTAATTACCAGTGTGTTTTTGTCAAAACAGCATGTTTGTTAATTAAATGTCAGACTTTATCAGAACAGCAGCAACAAGAGGAATATGCCAGGCAGAAAGAGGGAATGACTGATAAAGGATACTTCACTCATGATACCTTTGACAGCCCTGCATCAAGAGAGGGAGACAGACGTAAGTATGTGTGGAGGGAAGAGAGAGTGAGAGAGACAGGCTGCAACACCTCCCAGACAAGAGGAAAGAGCTGAGTCCAGATAAGGGACATGTTTTTGATGGGTTTTTGATCGTCACTGCAGAAAGATAGAAAGAAAGGAAGCATACAAGGGAAGGGAAGAGAGGAACTCCTTTCCTGTCTCCATTCACTTATTCCATCCAGGAACACTTTGGAATACAGACGGTGCCTCTCCTGACATGTTCAGCTTCACCTGGGAGAAGCAAACAAACGATACCACCTTCTATTTGTGTAAAGTAAATACAAAAAATTAAGAAAACAGCATAAATGTCATTACATAACTACGTAACTAACCACAACTCAACATCTAAAGGTGTTGGAAGGTTGATTTTGTTGCTAAATGTTTCCACTCTGAATGCCAGGTTAAGCTAGATTCATGTTATTTCTTTCAAAGATAGAGCATTGATGCTTAATGTCATATTTACATTAATGCATGAAAACGCATGTGCATACTCTAAACGAACCACAATAGCAGAACAATACAGCCTTTTTAAAAAACACAGATACTAGTGCTGCCTTTTCAAATTCCTCTGCTGTCGTCAGAAATCAGCGTTTGTGTTGTTGTATGGTACCCAGAGAAAACCCCACCCTGAGTGTTTCCCCTGATGTTCAGGAGACAGGATGGGTGAACTGCAAGGAACATGGGTGGAGCGTCAGAGACCGAAACATGTTCCACCCACAGTCAGATACACCTCAGTCAGCAGGTCACAGCTAACCTGGGATTCAGACTGTTCCCACACTGATAACACACACCATCTTGGTCTATGACTCACAAACGATATAAAGTTTACTTTACAAGGAGGTTGACGAAGGATTGGAGGCTAAATGCTAACATTAAAAGCAGCTCAATGATAAACCATATGATCCAGGCGTAGTCTTGTATGCATCCAGGAGTGTTCCTGCTTTAATGCAGGTATGGATGTGCGTGGACCGCCATGTAATGGCTACACAGTCTGCTGACGAGCAGTCGATGGAAGTTAAGAAGTGACCATATATGTAAAAAATAAAGTCAGAGATTGGTGGATTCTTGTGTGACCGTGACTTATATGGTTGAGATAAACCTCTCCTCTGTGATCCCAGTTCGTGCTGTAGGGGGTTCCCTCTCGCTCCTCCATGGGAAGTAAATTGTTGTGCAAAATATTAAAAGGAGAAGTTTCTTTAACTCAGTGACAGCACAGTGGATCCCCGTTTGGCAAATGTTCTTTGAACAGAAGTTGCATTCTCGTCCAAAGTGACACTGAACGCACCTCACAAACCCTGTTTTACAAGATGCATTCAGTGGTAGAACCTATTTATACTGACTCAGATCAGACAGAGGACTACTGTAAGTCAATACTGAACATCTGAAAAGATCCTCTATGTATTCTCTTCCCTTTGACTAGAATGTGCTTCAGTCATACGCTGGGCTTGCACTAGGAGGTAGTATGACTAAGCCACTGTGGCTCAGTGTAAAAGAATTGAGTAAGCCACAAAAAGCCACATTCTGTGTCCAAGACAGCGGCTTGCTGTAATAGCAAGTAAACCTACAAGTAAACATTGACTAATACCAAGAATCAAATTTATTAAAATCAAAGTGTCTAAGTCAAAGTTAAAATGTCTTGTAGTCCAAGTAAAACTTACAAGTAAACATTGAGTAATATTTTGTATGACTGTATCTTCACATAGTGAATGCAAGTTTTCAATTGTTGGGGGGTGGAAAACCACACTTGTCATAGAGGTGTGTGTACCCCCCCCGGGTAATTTTTTAGAAAATGGGATTGTTTTCCTGCATTCTGAGGGCAAAATCTTCTGTTCAGTTTACCTACAAAAATACATTAAAGTCAACAGTTCAAGCTTAACTATCTGTATTTCTATCCTTCTTTATACAGGTATAAATGTGAGATTCAACAATTGAAAACTTGCATTCACTATGTGAAGATAAAGTCATACAAAATATTACTCAATGTTTACTTGTAAGTTTTACTTGAACTAGAATACATTTTAACTTTGACAACACCATTGGTATGCCATAGTTTGTTTGTTTTTTAATTCGATAATATGATTTTTCATTTCAATTTAAAAAGGCATATAAAATATCAAGCGATGTGAATACACATGTACATGCATCGCTGGTTATTCCTGCCGGTCATAGAGATCAGAAGTCTAAGACTACAAAAAAGTATTGATAATATTGGCTACGCGTCCAACAACTTTAAACCATCCTCCTGACTGTATGTATGTCTGAATCATGCTGTGTAATGCATGCATGTTCTGCAGCCTTTGTCATCAGGTTCATCGTTCTGTAAATGCTCTGAAACATCAGGACAAATTTTCCCTCTGAATAAAGCTGTAATAAAACGCAGACAGCTTGATGTGGGCACAGGACACTGAGAGATGACAGGAACAAAGTTGATCTATAAACACTCATCAGCATGTGCTCCTCCTGCCCACAGCCATGGCGTCTACTCAGAAGAAAGGGGTGTGGCCTTCATGTCACCATGGTAAACTGCCCTCGTCACACACACGACAGGAGGTGATAGCACCGATTCCTCTCTTTATCCCTTATCCCATTATTCTAGAGTTACTTTTAAACAGTGTTCACCTCCAGAGACAGCACTATGAAACTCCATTAGCTCAATATGAAGCATGGCGGCTGTGTGAAGTTCCAGTGCTGCACTCGGATCAATAGCAGACGCCGAGGGGGAAGACAGGAGAGGAGGAGCTCTGGTTGCAGCATGTTAAATAAATGGCTGTGTTCTCAGAAGAGGACAGGCTTTCTTGTTGAAGTCTGCTGTCTTGGTCATATTTTCTTTCCAGTCACAGAAAAGGTTCTTTCTCTGGAAATGTAAGTTTCCAGATAATAGTCCTGATTCTGCATCATGTACAGTTATTTTTTTTAGAAGATACTGGATGTGGGCGGGTTATGTGTGTGTGTGAGTGTCTGACACACAAGGGAGGATAAAGGCAGATTAGCAGGTCATGGTGGACGTCTGTATGGCACCAGATAGAGACACTGGGAGGGGCATTTTGTTCTTCCTCCTTCTCTGGAAGAGGAGGTAAGGGGTAAGTAGGGGTAAGGCAGGTATAATATAGGGGTGAGAACATCAACAGAGTAAACTAATGAACCTAACTGGAGTTCTGAAGCTCTTACAAAGGAACTAACTGCAGCTTTGGGGTCTTTGGGAGGGATTTATCCCGTCTGATCCCATCACAATACATTTAGGGTAGTTATCCTTGTTCTCATGCTGTGTGGCTCACACACAACCCATGACACTCATTCTCACCCTTGTTTTACGTCCCTCTTTGCATCATTAACTGGAACTATAAGGCTCTTACTTGCTCACATTCTTGGTCAACATGATCTGACCAAACCAGCATCAGTGAACACACTGATCAGTCACGACAAACCCAGGTAACATCTGTCCTTATTGAACATGACACCTCTGTGTATTTGTGCAAAAATAATAGATTTATTTGTTCTGTATCCCCCCACCAACTCAAATCCTCCATCTGTCAAGCCACAGATGCTCCTTAAATTAACCAAACAAATGAAAGAACAGACTTGGACCTTTGGTTTGTTTTGTAAAAGCTTATTCAGTCCCATGAGCGTTACGTTCAGTTATATTAAGAATGTTGATATAAAACCAGGTTATACAGTGCAGGCTTTCAGATGACATAAATAACTCATGCTCTAAGGCACTGCAGATGAAAGCTCCTGGAGAAAATCAATTAAGTAAATCTTTAGTAACAGATTTATCTTTGACAAAGGACTATTTTCCATGTCAAGAATAAAACGTCTACGCCTCATCACACCAATTCTTAAAACATGGTCCTCTATTAGTTTTTACCAGCCTGCTTCAAAGAGGTGATGGAGAAATTAAATAATATGCTTTCATGAAGATGAACAGTCTGAATCAGAGCTCTACCCCCTTTTTGACATCAAATTCAAGCACGTTCCAGGTCAGATTTCTCTCAAATTCAAGGATTCACCATGTCAGGGCTTGAGACAGAGATTTACTGCTGTTAAAATCAGATATTTGTTTTCAAAGGAGTCATGTCAAGATTTCTTTACAAACATAAAAGGATATAATAGATCCTTGGGAACCCAGAATAGATTAATTAAAGGCTGATCAGAATCAAGAAATCCTTTCAGTCTTTATTATGATTCAAAAACCAGGCTGCACCAATTTCACTGCATGGTTTCATCTGACCTTAAATTCTTGAGAAATGTCCACATCTTCTAAACTCCGCATTTGTGACACAAACTATTAAAGGTGTTTGGTGCCAGACAAAGCCAGCCCTCCAAGATCCCCGTGAACCAGAGAAAACATCATATCACTGTTGTCAAAGGCTCAGTATGAATGAAACCAGTGGGTAGTTTCACCTTGGCCTTGAACAAACAGTCCTTATCTAGAACGCATTGTCTCTGTCAGACCACAGTCAACACGTTACTATACTTCTATCCTTTGAGAGAACCTGAGAGGGATTTCCTTACAGCATCATCAAAGACTGAAACACATTACAGCACAATAAAAGAGGAACTGAGCTTTGGTTTGGGCAAATTTATTCCTAAAAAGATCAACTGGGTTTCTTTACAGGCAACACAGTCTAAAAATACCAAAAAACAAAGTAGATTGTTTCTGAGACTTTTGAGGTTTTGAGGGACAGAGCATCCCTTGGGTGGGGAGGCGTTGCTGAGTCATGTCGTATCAGGCTGATGCAGGAGGGCAGAGGGCACACACACTGACAAAAGGGCTAAAGTAATCTCTTTCAGCCGACTGTCTGCTTCATTACATGATGGATTCCCAGTTTTGGCAGTCAAAGCGACTGGTTCTATATTTGAAGACAACATTGGGGGAAATCGATACTCTTTACTTGGATCTCTGTTGCAAATGTAAAAGTCAATGTGATAATTCAGTTAGGTGGGCCTTTCATGATGATTTGAAACTGCAGAGGTTTCTGTGTAAGACACACAAAGACACATACACTGGAGGTTTTTTTTTAACCACTTACAATCCATCTATGTCGTCACTATTGACACACAGTGTCACATAAATACACACTTTATCTTGCACAAAAGCGAGGAGGACAGACTATGGGATTGTGTGGGGTTTGAGACAAAGACTCGCAGGTTATTGCAGGTCACAAACAGACAGACTATGCACACAACACCCAACTATTCTGGCTCACAACTGGCTTTTGAGGCCAACCCAGCTCAACCTGTCCACTCATCAGCTTTGCTTGCATTCCAATATATTGGTTTGTGAAAGTGATTAGGAGTAAATACTTAAATACCAATTCTTACAACTTTTTGTTCCCTCTCTTCTTTCCATCATACCTGTGGTGTTGAGTAGAGATCCACTAGAAGATGATCGTCGCAGGATCCTCAAACCATCACTCCACGAGCGAGACTTGGGCAACCTCTTCAGGAACCGCCCAAGTCTGCGCGACACCTGTCCAAAGCAGGCGCTGCCAATCTCCCCCTCCGAGTCACCCCTAACCTCTTCCAGTTGCAGCGACACCTGGCCGAGAAGGGTCTTGCCTACCCCAATGCCTTCCACTTCCCTTGAACACTGTCCGACCCTTGCCTCTTCTTTTGTTTTTCGAGCCGGGTTGAGGGGTGCTACCTGTGCCATTGGTGCAGCATGGCGGCACCATCCGGCTGGCACCGTCCTGTGAGTGAACTCACGGCTGGCCCTCCTGTCCCGGCCCTGGTTGTCCCTGTCCCTCTGAGGACTTCCCCAGCGCCAGCCCTCCCAGATGCCCCCTCTGCCATCCCAGCGTAGCCACTCTGCCAGCGGTGCCACGCTCCGAATAAACAGCTCCTTATCCAAACGCTCAGCCACCCCTCCACCTGTACTCCCACACACACCCTTAAATTTATCAACTGACTGCTTGTCTCACACTAGTCTACCTGGTGGGTTTTCTGTCTTTGCTTGTCTACCTGGCAGGTTTTCTTCACCCAGTAGCTTTGTTCTCTTTGCTGCGAAACATGCTCACGTCTAACACCACTCTGTTATCGATGCTCCTTCATCCTCTCTCTCCCCTGTTCCTCTCTCCCTCTCTCTACTGCAGCACCCACACACTCTGCAGTAGCAGTTGGCTTAAAGAAACAGAGACCCCCTCACAATCCTGACATCTCTGCTCCCCTCTCTCCATTCGTCTATCCATTTCCTCCAGTGGAGAACCACACAGAGTTCAACCTCCACACAACATCACAGGAAAGTGGTTATCAATACTGCCCTTTCTCTTCTTCTCTATCTGCTCAGTGTGAAATCCTACATCCTGGAGGAAGTGATTCAACCATCTCTAATGATGCTTGTGTACGTGTTCAGGGCTGAGGTGATGCACAATCCATTTGGTTATTAATATGCACTGCGAAATAGATTGAGAAAGAACAGCCTGGAACTCTGCTGTCCTACGTCTAGAACTGACGACTTTTGAGGAACAGGATATGCCTAACAGTTTCACTCACAATGGTGTGACAATAACGACAAATGCCATGAAACAGTTATTTGAATGATGCTTTTTCTCTTCCATAATCCACAAGTCACTCTGAACAAATGTGAGAGGGAGTCCTTGTCTTGTCCTATTTGCCCTTGCTACTTCTTCCTCTGCAGTCCTCCTATCGCCATACACCAAGGGTGACCTAAATATAGCATGGTTGAAAATCCCCACTGTTCTGCCTTACATACAATCAAGCAGCACTGCATAGCGAGAAGCGTGCAAAAACATTGTATGTTCCATTTTTGTTCAAATCAAGGTCAAGTAAAAGCAGCAGATGCATTTTAAGCAACAAGCTCGAGTCTTTTTAATGGTCAGTGCAGCCCTGAACTCAGAGTTTGTGTGTTTTCACCATAAGACACATGATTGTTTTGGTGGAAGTCTTGTTAAAACTATATTCATTGCAGGTCTGGCAGGAAGGCAGTAGTGGTATGTTGGGACATGAGAGTCATGAGCCATTTAACACAAACCTGCATTCTATGTTTTCTTCTCCAGCAGCGACAGGACAGATGTGAAACGGCTAAATGGTTTCAGCCAAGGTCTACATTATGTAGACGAGGGCAGAAATAAAATGAGGCAGGGATGGAGAGAACATGCTCCAGGGAAAAACCATGAATGCTATGGGGCATAAAGAACACACTGGGAGGGCGACACTGAATGTGCGTGTGTGTGTGTTTGTGTGTGTTATGTGTGTGTTTGGCTATCCTGAAAGCCATGCCTCAGAGAGTTTAACTCCCTCTCTGCCATGGACAAAGCATGACCCCTTGTCTGCTGTATAGAAGTGTAATGACACAGTGTCCATCCCGTCCACAAAGACTGGAGCCCAAAGAGTATAAACGGGTCTGTATTCCATTCTCAGAATAACCGTGGGCTAACATTCCATAGAAAAATATTTTTTCCTGTTGTGAAATCGTGTGTGGAGGATCTCTGGAGCATTCACCTCATCCTCCGACAAACGAACCACAGATTCACAAACCAAAGTAGACAGTTGGGGTTGAGAAGGGAATAAATTCCTGCAAGCATGGCCAGTTTGGAGAAATCTCCGCTGTGACTCATCAACGGATGCAGTTAGTTCCAAATTAGCCATTTGATTCACTCATTTTTGAGTCATTAATCAAGTTAAATTGCAAACATTCTGGTGATTATAGAAGATTAAATGAGTTTACTTTTCTACAAATGACATTCCTGAGGGTTTCGACCAAATGGAATGAACGATTGGAAGAAGACGGTTTTAGGAGAGGAAAACGGTAATCAAGCTCCTTATTTAAAGTGGATGTGTAAGAGTTCTTTATGCAACAACTTCTTTTTAATCCCTATTCAGTAATTATGAGTAGAATATAAACACCAGCCAGGGCTTACAAAGTACTACTGTAGGTGTAAGAAAAACTCAAATTTAAAATACTAATTGGTTATAATTAATTTCACCAGAGGAGAGGAGTGAACCCAGCGTGTCGGAGCACTTCTGATACAACAGCGTGATTCCCTGAGAGCTTTAATTAAATATTAATCTGAGGTCTGACTCCATCTGCCTGTCTGTAAACCCTTAGCCTTTCCACCCATGAGACATAATCCTGGACAGGAGACACCCGGAGCTGGGATTAATTGAAGGCCTCCTTCACTCCCTGCCGCCTTCCTGCCTGAGTGCCAGCTCGACAGAGAGACGACAACCTGCATCTGCAGTACGGATTCAGAAAACTGTTACATGCAGGAATTTTCTTCACAGAAACCCTTTTTAATAACGGCATTTATCTTTTTTCTGTGTGAAATAAACTGTATTTGGACTTTCCCAGGCTATTTAAAAATGTAGTTTAGACTTTTTGGTGGAGGACTGAGAATGTTGAGACTGAGATTTATCAGACACGGTCGTACACTTCATGATGTTATGCTCCATTGAGGTCTGATACCACATATGGCTCTCATCTGTATGTGGTTTATTTATGCTTAGCTTGCTGGTTGATGAACGCACAGATCAGACTCCAATCCGACACCCAGACGAGTGTTACAGATAAAGAAAATGCACAAACATGGACGAAAGCCAGTCCTGGGAATCATTCAGAGGATTACACAACAACGGAGCAGCAGCCTATGAAAGAACAGACGGACAGATTCCACTGCAGGACAAAGCTGCTGCATAGCTGCTTCTATAGGCTCCATCAGGTCAACATGTGCACAGGCAGGACGATGCACAGATAAGACAAACACACACAAAGATGGTTGTTTACGGTTGCCTCTCACTCCCTGTTATTTGCCGGTTGTAGAAAGACGTGCACGTGTTTGCTCTCTTCTCCTTCCACAAACACATCCCAGAATGCCCACAATTGTATTGCTGATCATAGAAAACACTGCAGGGCACCTCCCATGTCCGAGCAAAAGGAGCACAAGAGGAGGGAGTTGGTTCTAGAGAAGAACTGCTGACTTCCAAGAAATACAGCTAATTTGCTTGATCCTGATAGAAACATGAGAGCACAAACTCTCTCCATCTCTCTCTCTTTCTCTCTGTGTGTTAAAAGTGCTCCAGTAATCACTGTTTTCGCTCCACTGAGCTCCTGCTGATAGTCCACTATATCAGACAGCTCTGCAGTGCACAACGAAAAAAAAAGTCTCCCATGCTTCGCTTTCTTTCCTGTCTTGTTAACATTCTCACTCCTCTCCTCTCGCCTCCTCTCTCCTGCTCCACCATCCTCATTCCCCTTTTCATCCTCTTTATCTGCTCCTTTCTCCTGTGTCACTTCACTGCTTCCCATCCTTCCCCAGACTCCTTTATCAATGCAGCCTGGTGCTGCTGACACGATGCCAGCTCAGCAGCCGCACACACACACACACACACACACACACACACACACACACACACACACACACACACACACACACACACACACACACACACACACACACACACACACACACACACACACACACACACACACACACACACACACACAGAGGGGCACATAAAGGTGTGTACACACTCCCACACAGCAACAAGATGAAACCATCCTGGTCCAAACATTGTGTTCCAGAGTTGTGCAGGTGGGGGTGATGTTATCTGATGTTATCGGAACGTGACCAGAAACCAGCAGGAGTCACGTTCAAGACTTCTGACGTGAATGAAAAACGCTGCTTCAGTCGTCTCTCACACACCTGCATGCCGACGGGAGCCTGTCCTGAGCTCTGTCGATTGTGTTTCTGGAATCCATGGTGTTCATTCTACAGCTTCTGTTCTTTAACTGAGGCAAGTCAATGAGAGAGAAGTCTGGGAGACAAAGCTGCTTTGTAAAAGTCTTTTCTCTAAAGATGCAAAAACGTGTGGACATGTCTTTTTGTGTACACACACACACACACACACACACACACACACACACACACACACACACACACACACACACACACACACACACACACAAGCATTAGGCCATTTGAAATAACAGTGCAGACAACAAGAGGTTAAATAAGGAGAAACTGGACTACCTTTTTTTTTTTTTAAGTACTTTCTGTTTAGGATTCTACTTCAGAACTGCTGTGACCTGTGATGACAGAAAATCTACACAAACATGAAAAACAGAGGACAGACCAGTTAAAGCACCCAGTGTTCCGTGCAGCACCCACCTAATCAGGGGTCCCACGGAGTCCGTGGAAAGATTACATCATGAAACATTATCAGTGGGTAATTAAAATCCCTTCATCCTGATTAATTTAATGCGTTTTGAAGAAGACAACAATAATCTCCGGTACTCACTTCGACACTTGCGCGTCTCCGCAGTGATCTGACGGCTGCACGCGTCACACCAGTCCCGCGTTACCGGCGTGGTCTCGAACCTGTGCCCCTCTCCCCGTTCTGCTCTCACCCGGGGGTCTGCCCCCCGCGGGAAGATGGACCAGGCCTCCCTTCGGGGAGGCTCAGTTCGGGCCAGTTTGACCACTCCGGTCCGGCCCTGCGTCAGCCGGTCCAGCGGTAGACTCGCTGCCGGTCCGTCGTGGGTTCTGGATCCGCTCCAGGTGTCTCGTCTCCCGGGAGCCGCTTCGTCTCCATCCCTGACAGACGCGTTGGACATGACATTAACGCTCCGGGTCTTTACAGAAAACGCGTTCCGACCAGCCGCGTTCCGATTGGAGTCACAGTGGACGTTGCTGTTGCAGTCACCGGTGACGCGTCCGGTTCTACCCGCTCGACTCCCGGCTGTGGTTCTCCTGTCGCACCCGGTGCAGCCCCGCTGCCCGTCCCGGTCCGGTCTACGTGTTGGAGCTGGAGCGGCCGCAGTGACGCATCCATCACCGGACGTCTGTCCTCTGACCACCGAACCTCCTCCCGCCGGTCTGGGAGACCAGCGATGAGTTCTGGGTCCCGCTTCTCCGGCGGTGACCGACCCGGGCTCCGAGCTGCTCCCGAACACCACCTTCTCCCAGGATGGTTTCCTCGGCGGGGAGATTTTCTTCCTGCCGCCGGAGAGTTTGAGCAGCAGGAGCGGCGGTTCCGAGGCCAGCCGGTGCTGCCCCGGGTGCTGCCCCACCACACTCGCAAACGCCATGATCCCGTCCGTCTGCTGGGTGTCGGGGTGTGTGTTCTGGACTCCGTGTCCTGAATGTAAACTCAGTTTACACCCGCGACAGGAGCGTAAATCGTGACGTCATAGGTCGGTGGCTCTGAAACACGCGAGCGCGCTTCTTCTAAATTCGACGGGAGCGCGCAAATCCCCAATTGATGTGGAAGGATTTGTTAAATTATAGACTGCCAATTCACTGAATAAACTATTTAAACTTTCTTAGGATATTTTTAATGACCTAGCTGTTTCACAACTGGACCGTAAGTCTTGATGGAGCCACAGTAAAAACTTGAAAACCACTCACACTAAAAGCAGGCTGCAGAGAAGAGAGGCCATAAATCAGAATGAAGTTTCCTGGCCAGAAAACGATGCTTCAGGCTTTACACAGACTATAATAGAGCAATGTCTTACCACACAGTCATTCATTTGTATGAAATCAATTATTTCATGCTGTCTTGAAATGAAAGATAAAGGTTTGACAAATCAACACAAGATTTGCAGGTGATTCTACAGTATGGTCTGAATATGTAGTGAGAGATCAATGCACTCACTAACATATCTGAGGTGAAAACAGTCAGTTTAGTAAGAAACATCAACGTGACATCATGTGAGCAGCACTAAAACCACAGTGGCAGTTGGTTTCACCCCCCTCCCCTGTCTAGAAAGTCCCAGACGACCCAAAACCCTTCCAAACGACTGGGAAAAATTTAATTCTCTGTGAATAAAAATTAAAAAAAACAGAACAAAAACTAAAAGAGAGCTTCTTTGTTTTCACTTTTGCTGGAGACCTTGTGTTTTACCAGAAATCAGACATTTCTTCTCTCAGTTCAAATGTTGAAGACTGTTTCTGGAAGTTTCCTGTTGTCTCAGTCATTTGTGACCTTAATGAATGTCAGAACATGATTCATCCTCACTGAGGAATGCCACCACTGTGAAGTTAAAACACACAACAGACGGTTTTAACGTGGGCTTTACTTTTCAGATGTACATCAACAAAGATAACAGCGTTTTCAATGGCAAAAATAAGATATTTAAGAGATTTATAACAAAGTCTGAAATATGGTCAAACTGGATTTTACAGATCTCTCTAGCCGCATGCATCAAATGTCCCTTTATTAGAAAGTATCATTTCTTGTTCATTTGCTTTTATTTATTCTTTTAAAAAGGAGACATGGATAGAGCTGATGTTCCCTGATTTTGTGACTTCTCCTTTCCAGTAAAAACAAAGCTATGAAATAAAAGAAGTGGCTTCATAAAGTATACCTCAGCTGGAAAAAGAACATTGAAATACTTTAAAAAGAAAAACAACTTCTGCATTTGTTCATTTGATCGCTATTCATTCATCAAATTAACAATGATATACTTCATATGAGTCAAACTCCTGTCCCAGCCAAATAACCCATTTCTTTTACTGAGGAAAAAGTCATTGTAATCTTTTCAAATGTAACTTTCCAGGTTGAAATATTTCAGGGACTTGATAGTTCAATGAATGCAAAATCTGTTTGGCCTTCAAAACAGAGTCCGTGTCTGTAATTTCTGCCTGTGTGTGATTGAATTTGACCCCCCTGATTGGAGTCAAGATGTTTGGTCGGTTTAATCATTTCAGAGTCTTCCCGGCGACAATAAAGAAACAGCCTCACAAAAACAGCCGGTCTGATCTTCATTCTACTTCATCTGACAATCCATTAGTGAGGCAGGCTATTAGAAATGCAGTAACACTACAGACATTAATGAGGTTTGTATTGAGCAGCTGTACTCACATACACACACACACACACACACGCAAACACACACACACAAGCACACACACACACACGGAGTAAAAATGATCAGTGACGTTTCCTCCTTTCCCAGTGTGTGCATCTCTAAACTTAGATTTACATTTAGTTATTGATTGTCTTTCTTCGTCCTCCTTCCTCCTGTCTGGGGCGACTGTAATCCTCTAAAGACTCATCATCATTGTATTATTTATACTAAGCTGCTCTGTGGAAAGAATATCTGTTCATTTTTGTTTAAACGGTCAAGATGCTGCCCAGATTTCACATCGTAGAGGGTCTGGCTGAACTTGGGTCCAGAGCTGCTGCACAGTTGCCGGCTCCAAGCCTGGAGAGAAAAACAAGTGGTCAGCATGTTGTGTCCTCACAACTGTGTTAGCGTTTTCTGAGTAGTGAGAGGAGACGTACGGACAGGAAGTTGGTTGCTCCACTGACCTCTCAATAATGCTGTTGTTGCACTGTAGCTCTTGAACTAAAATCTCCATTTTCTCCTTCAGGCAGAGCATCCTAGGATAAAGGAAAAGATAGGAGGACAATTGATCGACTGTCCATCTTGCACACATGGGCATACACACACTTTCTCACACAAATACACAAACCTGGAGACCATCTGGTCCTTGTCGGTGGGTGTGATTTCAGGCTGTTTTGCGCTCTTGGACTGCAGGTTGAAAAAGATTCCATCGAGAGCCTGAGGAGTGAGAAGACATTGCATCATCAGATCATTGATATCCTACATTAGTGACATCACCAAAACACTGGTGGTCACTTACACTCTCTCAATGACCAATGACTGAATTAACACATCAGGTAAAGAGAAGACGAAAGAAAAGTCTCCAAAAATAACAAACAACTCTTCAACATCCATTTATGTAAAAAAAGTTTGATGTGAAACTCAGTCACAGAGAGGAAGTGAAATCTGGACCTTATTTTGTTGCTGCTCACTCATCTCCAGGTCTGCCAGCAAGCCTTTGGAGAAGAAGCTGAAGTCCTGCAGTCGTGTGTGCATCTCCAGCAAAACACTAAAAACAGGGGATTTTACAGGCATTTTGGAAGCAGTATTTTAAAATTTCCAAAAATGTGATCCAAACATGTTTGGACAAGTAATAACAAATATGTAATTATTCATTGTAATTGAAAACAGTTTTGGAATTTATCAAGATTTTACATTCTTTTAATCGTCACTTGTGCTTTTACATTGACTGGCTGAGACTTACTTAGGTAAACACACACACACGCACGCACGCACGCACGCACACACACACACACACACACACACAAAATCTACTCTGGTATTTAAGATGCAATCTGAGAGCTTGCTCTGACCTGCTCCAGGTCTTCGTTGAGGCCAGCAGCTCTTTGTATCTCTGAACACAGTCCTCTCTGAAGAGAGATTTCACTCGCTTAATGTGGGATGACAGGTGGATTCTGGAAAGAGAGAACAACAAGCAGATTATAGGAGAGGTGAGGATAAAAACCTTTACAAGTTCTTTGAGCAGGACAGCAGCTGTGTGGACACACACACTTACTTCTCAAACTTGTGGATTTGCTCATCATTATATGCCAGCTCTGCAGTGAAAACAGGAATAGGTTTTGTCCTTCTATTGAGACACACAGAAATGAATATAACATCAAGTAAACATACATACTGCCGGTAAGTCTGTCTTTGCGATAATGCTGGTGAATTTCCATAATCTTCTGCAGCAGCTTCTCCATCTTCTGACAGCTGTGAGAGACAACATTTCAGAGGTCAAACATCACTCAGCCATGAGATCATCCTGGTGATTTACATGTCAAACACCTCTTGTCATTGGCTAGCCCGTCTGCAAGCTTAGCCTGCTCGATGTGCAGATGGTCCAGTTGGTTCTCAAGCTCATGGATGCCAGCTGTATATATGGGTAAATGCTCATGGACCTGTGGAGACAGCAGGCAGAATCGTCTATCAGAGGATTAACAGCTCACAGTCCGTTAGTATGGATTAATTAGGGTTAATTAATCCCCACAAGTAAATGTCAACAGGGTTGAAACCTGCCATCAAAACAGAAAAAAAAAAAAGGAACACCATTTCTATTAGCCACAGCAGTCACCCGGGATTCTGATGCTTCCTTCTGACTGCACTCACCAGCTTCAGCTTTTTTCTGTTATCAACTGAACCTTCGTTTTCTGTGGCGTAGTGGCCTCTATAAAAATAAAGACACGAGACAAATAAGGGGAGAAAAGAAGACGATAGTTAATATGTATGAAGACAGTAACAAATATGTATGTTTTACATTAATCAAGAAAGTATATCTCTCCATTCCTTTCACACAGAACACAATCAAATGCTACACCACCCACTGTGACAAATTAAATCCCACTACTGTACGCTAAACTAATATAGATTATTGTATGAAATCTGTTCCATTCAAAACCCCTAAAACATTCATTTTGAGTAAACACTCATGTGGATGAACTGACTGCGTGTGAATTCTGCGCACGATATTGAGGCAAGACTGCAGTCTGATGGTGATCGTGGTGATACAGTGCATCGCTTCTCCACATTCCTTCCTCAGCTTCATCCTAAGGAACAGGCAGAGTGAGAGTGAGGAAGACATGAAATGGAGGGAGAGGAACTTGGCAACACGGCTCACACAGTAAAACAAATAATCTTTGTTTAAGAACGTGTGTGTGTGTGTGTGTGTCTCTCACATGTAGTTGTAGTATCCTTGCAGAAGCAAATCTTGGTGTGTGTGCAGCAGCTGCACTGTCCTCAAATACTGGTAGACAACTCCCACTATGACCTGGAATAAGGGATTGAAAAGGAGTTAAAGGTTAATCAATGTAATGCACAAAATTTAAATAATAAAAAAACATGAACATGACACCAAGAACTGCAGTCACAGAGAGGAAGGGCAGTACCTTGGAGAAATTGTAGTCTGCCACTACGTCAAACCTTGAAGGGATGACGGGAGTTTCTGCTATAGAGAAGAAAAAAGAAGAAAAATAAAACCTTTATTATGCTCTCAACACTGATCTGTGATATGTACTGAAAAAGATATGATACAAGTCTTGAAAGCAAGATGGGATTCATCTCACATCAAAACTCTGTCTCATCTCCCTAGGGAAGCAAAGAACGAAGAAACATATCAAAAGGTACATCTTTGACTGTCTTACGCTCTCTGAAGGGCAGGTTGGTATTTGCTTGAAGCCCGTAGTTGAGCAGAATAAGGGGGTGTGCAGGCGACGTACTCGGGAGGTTGACCACTTTCATGTTGCCTTCTAGAGGGAGGTCGTGACCCAGGTACAGCAGATGTTGCTGCTGCACCCCAATGCCAGTCTGACACGCTACTTCCTCGAAGAATGTTAACACCCTGGGAGGATTGAGGGGAGAGAGAGAGAGAGAAAGAGAGAGAAAGGGACAGTGACTATCTGCACAAATTTATTGTGGAATTCAGGGTGCATGAAATATTTTCAATTAGATATTGAAAGTTATACACCATTAATGTCATATCAAGTACGTTAGATGGAGGTGACTGATTCGCTGTGGCGACCCCTGAAGGGAAAAGCCGAAAGGAAAAGAAGAAGAGGAAGAAGAATGTCATATAAAGTAAAAACTAACCAAAAAAGTCATGATTCAGCTCATATTATGAGAAACTGCAGTAAATTCAAACATACTACAACGCTACTAAAAGTCTTAATTACTAAAAGTAATCAAAAAGGTCTTACAGTCACGAGTCAGACTTACGTGTCGTAGTGGTGAATGTAGATGTGATGCGCGGTGGCCTGTTCCAGAGAGAACAAGTGAACTGGCTGTCGCTTCAGTATGTCGGTGGTAGCTGTGAAGAATTGGTCGAAACCCCAACATCTCTCCTGGTCACCCTCCAGTATACCTGCTAGCACTGGGACCAGCTGAGCCGTCAGACCTCTACAGAAAAAAATGGTGACCATCAAGGATGAGTCAGCATTTCATTCACTCTCACTAAATAGTTGGAGTTTGAATTCTCTTTGATGGGTGACTTACTGTGACAGTTGGCAGCTGTGAGGTAGGTGGTGGCTCCACTCTATAGGCCCATCTAACACCCGCTGTATTCCAGCTATTGCTCCCATAGGCTTCTCTTTAGTTATTTTATACCTGTACATTAAAATAACAGTCAGGCACTTTCACCACTGACAGATGTTTATGTTCTACTTGATACCAGATGCTTTTCTGAAGAAACCACATGCAGTATCTTCAGCCATTGACCTGGAAAATAAGTTGTGATGCCAGAAATGTGCCTTTTATGATTCTCCTTTACACAACTGATGCATTCACTTACATGGTGGCCTTGTTCCTGCGGGGTCCTCCGTATGGTATGAAGGGAAGACTTCCTGTGGCAGCGTGATAAAACGTCACACCAATGCTCCACAAGTCTACACTCACACCATAGGATTTCTGCTGAGGCTTACGCAGTACAGCGCGCTCATACATGTCGGGATGCTACAGACACACATTTTCAGACAATTAGAAATCACCTACAGAATCTGCAGAGGTCGGTATACTGCTGTGAAAACTTCTTAAAAAAATAACTTCACTGATTTCTATGGCATGCTCAAAAAAAGAAGTATCAAGGAAAAAGCCCTTTTATGTCCCACCACAGTGTAGATTGTGTCTTCATCTAACAGCCAACAGTGAATTATATGGGACATAATCGCTCTGCAATTCTTCCACGCGTGTGGGTTGGTTGCCATTTGTCCACTAGGGGACATCC
Source organism: Antennarius striatus (assembly GCF_040054535.1). Lineage (NCBI taxonomy): Eukaryota > Metazoa > Chordata > Actinopteri > Lophiiformes > Antennariidae > Antennarius > Antennarius striatus. The sequence goes on along the minus strand of NC_090780.1, from coordinate 16,384,106 downwards.
TAGTACCGTACTGATAATATACTGTAGTCTTGGCTTTACACTACCAGACTCGTTAAAAAAAAAAAGACAAATAAAAAAACGTGTAAGCAAAGTTAGATCATCTTTGAACTGGTAAACAGTAACACAAAATTTATACATTAAAGTGCAGTAGATTAATTTGTAACAAGGAGTTTGTAATGACATGAAACAGAGAATTCAAACCTGACTTTGGAGGAAAAGCAATAAGGTTATAGACTCTTAAGAAAAAAAAGTCAAAGAAATTCTACATACAACACACAATACTGATTTACCCCCTGACTGTAAAACTAAAAACAGCAAAGAAATGTTCTTTCCTCAAAAGCTACTATCACAACAGTGAAAGGCAAAGCTGCTTCTTCTTCCTTGCTCTGAGAGAGGATGATAATTGAAGGTTACAATAATATGAAATTTGTTTCACTTTGTCTTTGTTTAGCTCTAATGTTAGCTGAGGTGGAATGCAACCAGCATAGTGGCCCCCAGTCCACTGAGGGGCTAGGCTTTCTAGTCATTAGCTCACCTCAGATTCTTTAAAGGGGCAACTGTTATTAAACCTCTATAGACTGATAGCCCTACTGAGTTACTGTTTCTACTGCTGGTTGACTAATTCAGTTCTTACAAACTGCATCTTGGCAAGCAGTGATGGAATATGATGGGGCAGGTTATAGGCTATACTGAGATCACCTGCATGCCTGTCATAATCTCAACAACTACTCGACCTATAAATGGTTTTGATTCTGATTTTAGTAAAGTGAAACAAAAAAAATCCAGTTTTCTTGTTAATCAAAGTATAGACTGATGAAGATATTCACACATGTAGATTATTTTTAAACAGATTTTTCACAAACAGTATAACAAATTTCAATAAAACTTCAGGAAATTCATATTTTGTGCATATGAATTTGGCTCATTTTAATCCCAGGTTTTAACTCACCAGATACTCCTCAGTTCCGTAGATCGACACAAACTTCTCATCATCTTCCAACTCCCTCGCTGCTCCAAAGTCAGTCAGCTTATAAACAGACTTTCCGTCGTCACCGACCTGCCGCATGATGTTCCCCGGCTTGATGTCCCGGTGCACCACTCCATTTTCTCGCAGGTGGTTCATCCCCTGCACTGAAATGAAGAAGAGGAGAAACACCTCAGCCTAGGGATATGAAATTCTAAGGAAATACCAAAACATGCACTCACCGACACACTGCAAAACAGTGAGGAACTCTGTTTCAGGTAAGCCAAAAGCATTTTCAGGTTCCTCAAGCAGGCTGAGCAGACTTCCTCCTGAACAATACTCCATCACTAGTACCTTCTGTTTAGTAGGCAGCTAGAGAAATACATTAGGAGATGGTTAACTCTTAATTCAGCACTGTCAGCACCACAAATATAGCAGGAACATTTCCTGCATCAACAACTCTTTGATATAGTGAAAACGGAAAACTGTTAATGCAGACACATTTGTAATGAATTTATTAATTCATTAAGGATTAAATCTAATTCCACTGCAGCATTCCAATTCCAGTAAAACCAGGTCCACAAACACCATGCTCATAATTAATTTGGTGTTATAATCTTCTCATCTCATGTCTGTATTCCATTTCTCTTGACTTTCTTCCTTACCTCTTCCACAGTAAACAGCCTGACGATATTGCCGTGATGGAGCTTCCTCAGCATCTCAAACTCTCTCATCTGGACCTCATGAGGGCGGTTGTAGCTCACCACGTTAAAGACCTTTACAGCTACCAGCTCACCCGACTTCTGTACTCACACACATGCACACAGTTCAGGCTAGCACATCACAGCTCCGTGGAAGGATATTCAAAAAACAGCTCCTGCAATCTCTAATGCAACATCCTGTTTGGAGTGTCAGGTCAAAATATATAAATAAAAAGTTTATTTCAACATATGTTTGAAACATTATGAAAATTTTTTCAAGATTTAAAAAGTCAAATACGGAATACATAAATTATAAAAAAAAATCCAGACTCAAGGTATTGAACTCGTATGAATGTGTACTCTTCCCATGCATTGTGCAATAAAACAAGGACTACAAACTAGGGCTACTTGTCAACACTATTAAATAAATTATGAAATTAAATCAAATAAATAAATAATGAACGTATAATTTAAATATAAACACAGCATGTCCCTGCGGTTCATGAACATTAATAAACCGTTTTCTGACATGCGGAGTCAGCAGTCATCTCAACATTTCCCATCATTAGCACCTACATCAACCAGCCGCCAATGTTCCGGAATGTGTGGAAACTCCAGCACGAGACTGGGTCACGTGGGGGTCTGCCCCCCCCCCCCCCCCACAGCTGCAGGACAGGCAGTCGTGACGTCACGAGCTGCTCATTGAACCACAGCTCGACAGTGACGTGAAGGGGTACAATCATTCAGTGATTATCAGCTACCTTATGGCGGGCCTTGAACACGCTGGCTGTAGCCCCCTGGCCCAGGACGTCTTTCACAGACCACAGATAGTTTGTTGTACTGGCTGTCATGGCTGGCATATGGGAAGTAAAACGGAGAGGATGATAAATAACTACATCAATCCGACCTTTAACAGAAACTTGGATGGAGAGACAAGCCACCTTTATCTGTGATTTAGGGAATAAAACTTTAACCTGGTTAATTATTTAGGACATACAACCCCGAGTTACTGTAACTTCACATATGAATCCAAAAATAGTGATAGAATAAATTAATTACGGATGACTTCGCAGTTAGTTACACCGTAATGCAGTAATAAGTTATAAAGTTAGCACTAAAACAAGAATTAGCAAATAACTACGTATTTGTGGCAAAACGCGTAGTTAGCAGCTAACTAGCTTAGCAAGCTAGTTATCAAATTAATGTGAATGGATGAACTGTTAGCATAAAGTTGCGCTAGCTTACCTGTGGCGCTGCAGTTAGCCATGATGTGACTCACGTCAGCAGCTGAAGTACATGTCTCAGAGGAGGCGGACTGTCACGTCAGGACTGTTTATCTCAGGATATGTGACGTCAAAGTCCTCTTTAATCTCACCGAGTTATACTTTTACCTAATCCACGGCTTTACGGAAAGTCCGAGGTGTTTTTTTTTAATTATTTTTTTTTAAAAAAACAAAAGACGCCTACGTGTGGAACTTCTTCCGCGACGTCACAAAACGTCCACATACCTGCCTAGAGGCCATTCTCCCAACAGGTACGTTTTAGAATCGGTTCAGGACGATGCATCCAATTTAATTCCAGCTATTGATTCAAATCGCATCAGAGTTGGTTAGAGAGAAGTCACTCGTTGCATAGTGGCAAACAGTTTTTAGGAAGTGTGGATTTTCACGCGTGTCGACTGTGGTAAAAGCCGATGACGGCAAAGTAGCTGAGTGAGCTGCAAACTACAGTTTTCCGTGACGGAACTTCCGACAGTGTCGCCGAGCAGTGGGGCAGCTCCACCGCCACCGACACGCAGGACTCGACTCATCGACATGAAGTATCTTTTTTTACACTCAGGAACTGGATAATAAGGCCAGTGTGAGTAAGGCCATAGGTCAAAGTTACTGCTTTGATCTATGTTAGTAGGCCAGGGTGAAATTTTGCATTCAGGGGTGTCGTGAGGTGTTGCAGTCTGACTCCATCGGTTCTCGTTATGGCGTAGAAGAGTTGTGCCTGCATATCTAAATAATACAAAAAGAAACGGAAGCTATTAAACTAGATTTGAACTAGATAGAATGTGTATTTTTTTTATGTATTCCTCAATAATAAGCAAGGCAGTTTATTATACTGCACTATGACCCCCCTGATGTGATTCCTGGGATCCAATGAGTTATTTAAAAACAAACAAACAACAAAACTTGGGATCTTACTTGGGGACACAAAAGCATGACACCTGATTAAAGCAGCATTGTTACTTGTGATCTCACCATAGTAGGAAAATCCTACTTCCAACTAGGAGGAGAACATCAGGTCACACTGGAATTCCCTGGAAGAATCATGACACCTTACCTGGAAATGCCCCAGAATCCCACAGCAGGGGCAAGAAGGGTGTTTTATCCTTCTTACCTTGTAACCACAAACCACCTCAAGATCAGTGTAAAAAGGATTGGATGGGAAACAGATGGGAAACAGAATGATTTTAGTGATACTGTGAGAGTCTATATTTTCTCAATGATGACTATCTTTGGCCCTTGGTCCTTCCAAATACCACAAATCTGTTCTGTGCATTATTGTGTCATTTGATTTTTTTTTTTTAAATGCGTTTTAAAAAGATCTGCCACTTGTGAGAATGCATGATAATAGACATGAAATAATAAACTGCTGAAGTAGCTCTGAACTTTTATCTTCAGTTGATGTTGGCTATTGACACCTTTCCATTCATGCTTTATTGGTCTCTCTTGTCTTGGTTGCTCACTTCAAGCTGCTTATTAACCGTATACTTCTTTTGGAAAGACACTGATGTCATTATATCCTACCATAATGTTTATCAGGATTTTCATGGATGATTTTCTCAAAAGAAAGTTTTTTTTTTCTTTATTGTTGCAAACATCAAACAGTTCAAGAATCTTTATATAGCAAGCATTGTTTAATAAAAAAAAACAGGTCTACCTAATAACTACACATGGAATTATATAAGGCCTATTTGATTAAACTACTGTTGCTATGTACAATATTGTACCAAAAAAAAGAGTGTACCTCTGTAATGTACAACATTGTATATACAAAGTTTATCTAAACACAGGATTCTCCAGTAATACAGAAACAACGATAAATAGATTTGACATTACAGTCTTGTTTTTTAGTTCTGCCATTTTCAAAGACACAAAAAGGTTTATTCAACAATATTCATTTTAGACAAATCATCCCCACACAGTTAGTCCGCACGCAAGCTAAGTTGTTCAAGTGCACATTGATTGATTTGAGATCGAAGATGATCCCAGCTTCCCTTCACAGCGCAGCTGGGACACGATACTTTAACCAACCACATGCATGTCTGTGTGTGTGTTTGCTGGTAAGATTAGTACATCTCTCTACACATACACACATATGGTCACATACCCTCCAGTTGTGATGATGAGGTAAGAGCAACACATATACACAGGCAACACACACACAAAAAACAGTACTGTGTATAGAAAAATTTGTCATGACCTGGTTGTGGGTGTGTGGGGATGCACTGTGTGCTGGATGCTAGAAAGATCAAGGAGAATGTGGCTGATCATATACTAGTTCAAAAAGAAATGAGGATGTGAAATAAAACCAGGCCTTGTTCAGATAAGCCTAAATGGCATGCGTCCACTTTTTAAGTCAGTGCCAAGTTATTCAGACATTCATCAGATCATCAGATTATATTCTGTAACATAATTTTTAGCCAAAAATATATGCATAAAAAGATTTGGTTTTCTCTTCCTCCTTCCATTTAAAGCTGGCGAGCTGCTGGTGTTGTTACAGCAGCGACTGAAGGCATGTCATGTAACCCTGCATGGGCTGGCCACATCTTACTCATCTTGACGGCATTTTTAATTCCGAAATAAAGAGAAAAAAGATTTCCTTTGAGTGACTCTTGGCATCTCTTTATGGTGGATGGGTGTGGGGGATCAGGTGAGGCGCATACATCTTCTACTGTACATCCACACAAGCACACTCAGGTGCACACTCACAAGCACACATCCAGGCAGCTACACATTTTAACACTTTAGCATTACAGATTTTGAGCACTTATAAACAAATGCAAAAAAAGAAAAAAAAATTAAAGAAGGTTTTGCTTAAACACAAGTCAGATGAGGTGGTTGGTTGTGCTTATATTTAAACACACTCAGGAGAAGCCTGAGCTCCATGCTTCCAGTTGTCACCATGATTATCATACAAACACACACACCATTAGAATATTAAAAATCGATTTACTGTTAGGTCAGACATATTCAATTAAAGAAGCAAGCTCTAACTATGTTTGAAGTCATCTTGTTGCTGGTACTGCAGATATATAAACTAATGCAATCAGCCAACTCATCACTGTGGCTGCCGTATATGACCCCAGCATGCAAGGAAAACCTGAAACGCGTTTAGCTGCCACAAAATTCCACCACACACACATATTTATAAAGAATGCATGTGTGCACAGTCCAACATTACCTGTAAAAATGCTGGGTTTCAGTGGTCCTCTACATACACAATAGAGCTGCAGGAGGGAAGCAGCATAATGTTTCAAACTGGCAGATTTCACTGTGTTTATTGCTATATTTGCACTCAGAATTTAGACTGTTGTTGGAGATCGCCGCTCCTGCTAAGCTCTTGTTGTGGCACAAGCACTGGACAATTATAATAATTAAAAAAAAATCATCAAAATATCAAACACTGGTAGAAGAGATAAAATCAATCTCAAGCTCAAATCACACTGTTTCTTGTCCCAAGTTTCTTTCCCTTCATCATCATCTGAAAGCCCACTTTTATCTGCAATCTCACATCAGACACAGAGTTGGTTTGTTTCACTTCTACTCAGAATGGGAGCGTAACATTTCACAGTCATGAAATGAAACACTCTGTTATGTCTACTGTACAAAATCAAACAGTGCTTTTTGTTCCTCATTTAGATCTGTGTGTAAAGGCAAGTGGCACTCTTGCACCCCCATGTAAACACAATTTCAAACATCACAAACTAGAGTGTGTAGAGTGAAACTGTGTTCCTTTGTATTTTTAAAACTAGTGATCTGTGGAATCTCAGTGGTGGCAGAAATGAAGGTGAAGGGTGTACTCCTTTTGAGAGCTGGCCTGTAGTAAGAGGATCTGCCAGGAGAGGGCAGAAATAACTCTTCAAACATTTAAAAGAACACGGTGTCTTATTTTCTCGCCAGACACCAGGAGGTGAATGCTACACATAAGAAGTGGGTTAGATCTTGAGGAAATAAATTAAGTGCTTTCTGCACCTGGAGGAGGAGCGAAAATCAGTATGAATTAGACTGACATATCCTAAACTGGGCAAAATTTGTCATTAGACTGGGGGGGAGGTGGGGGAGGAGGGGTATGTGGAAGCGAGTGTGTGTGACCTGTGGGTGGAGGAGGAGTAGGGGGCACGGTAGAGGTAGGGGAACCCGTGGCTGGACTGCCACTGCCTCCTCCACTCTTTGGGAAAACCACCGGTTTGGGCCTTGTTGCTGGAGGGCGCAGCTCCCTGAAGGAAGGTACAGATGAAGAGAGGGAGGAAGAGGAAAGAGAGGGGGAAGTAGCAGAGGGCAAGGGGCTTCGTGGCTGATTCTTGGCGGGGCGGAATGAGGAGGGAACGTCGCTGGCAGAGGAGGCGCTGCGCTGAAGTGGGTGGGCATGTGAGGAAACCCCGTCGCCATCCCGTAGCAGACGAGAGTGAAGAGGGCTGGAGGGCTCAGAGACTCCTCCTCCTCCACCACCACCCACACCTTTCAGCTGCTCCAGTGTGTCCAGGACCACGTCAGGGGTGTGTGTGTGCTTCGAGGTGCTCTGTCTCTCAAACTTACTAAGTTCGCTCAGTGCAGAACTCATTGTCGATTCAATGTCCTGCAAAGTGAGACCAAATATTAGCATCTTTATGAAAACAACCAAATTGGCGGACAGGGGTGTGACTGATCTCTACCTGTGAGCTGTGTTCTTGTGCTATGACCTCAGGATCCAGTGATCTGTGGTTGCTGAAGCTCTTGGAACGTCCTGCTGCAGTCGTCTTGCGTAACTGTGGACTCTCCACCTAAGTGTTCATGAAAACTTTTATTGAAAACCATTCCCACATGCAACAAAATATTCAAATAACTGCATCTATCTATTTCAACACCTTGGTCTTGAGAGAGGAGTGCCGAGACACTGAGTTGAGGATGCTGTGAGCACTGATCGGTCTCTTGTCTCCAGATTCTTTCACCAGAGCCCCACCAACAGGAAGGGAAGCTGTTCTCATACCTCCACCCACCCCTCCACTGGCTCCTGGACTGGTATTGTCACTTTCTGAACCCCGGAATGTTCTTCGGATGTTCCCAGACTCTGGACGTCTCCTCATCCTGAATGGGAGAAACATTTCAATTGCATTTTTTTTTGTTTAATAGAATGTTGGGCTTTGGTACAAGGGGTTACCAAACTCAGAGAACGCACGTAGCAAAACTCCCACAAGAAAACACAAGTTATTTTTGAAGTAGAGTAATCCCTCACGCATTCGTGCTTCAAGATGCCCTGCTTCACCTCATCGCGGATTTTTAGTAGGTAGTCACGTGATACCGTATGCGCATTCTATTGGCTGACAGCATCCGGAAGTGCGCTGCGTTCCAAGACTCACTGAATGCAGCGCACTTCCGTGTATTTAAGAAACACTTAAAAGTGCTTTAAACAATCTATGAGAGTGTGGGAAAAGGCCATTAGGATATAATTTTTTCTTAAATTTTTTATTTTATTTTATACACTGTTATAATCCCCGAAGGGAAATTAAGAACACACACTCTAGTTTTTGTTAGTTAATCACACACATGCATATTAGTGTGTACAGGCTCCTGTAATACACACAACCACAGATGAATATAAGATATATGGTGGTTTAATATCAGTATGGGAGGGTTCGTAAATGTTTAAATTACTGTAAATAATAAAATAGTTTGTTGCAATATCGCGGAATTTCGTTATTTATGCTACACTGTAAATAGCGCATTTCTTCATAGGACCCACTTGTTCAGGTTGGCCAGGTAGATGTCGGCCACGTGAGCGCCGGTGGGAGAGGCGGCGCTGCCTCTAGTGGACACCCTCTCCTCCAGCAGGTCCCTGCTGTCCCCATCAGGCTTGGGACTTCCTCTGCCACTGTCAGGCCTGAAACAGACATGATTGTATTCGTCAACATGCACCACCCAACAGAGGGGAGCTTTCTTTCACACGTGTGTATCGTTTCAGAAAGATACAGTTAACTCTGTCAGTATGAATACAACAAATAAATTTGACAAGGCAGTGTAATCTGTGATTTTCTACATCATATCAGATTATCTTTCTCATCTGTAGGAGTCCCAGTGAACTTTCTGCGCTTACGGAATAATACCCAGTTTGTCAAATACTGTAATCTTCTAAGGTCACTCTGCATTGTTTGGTAGATATTTACAGCTAGAGTATATCTTACATGTCTTGGACCACAATGTACTGATGTGGCACTAGTCCATCAACGCCGTTATGGCGTCCCTCCCACCAGTCGTCGGAGGCCCGCTGGTACAGGAGCAGAGATGCGCCCTTCTTAAATGATAGCTCTCGGCTAGTCCGGCCGGAGTAGTCAAACCGAGCGATGGCTTCAAATGGGTCGGACTCTGAAACAGCCAATGCGCCTGACATTCAGAGTATGTTGGACAGGCACAGGAGGTGATGGCGAAGCAAGGGGCAGCAACAAATGGGAGAGAGAGAACAGAAGAAGTGAAGAAAGAGGATGCCAGATTAGTGTATAGCAGTGCTGGATTATGGATTTGCACAAGTGTTAGAAATGCTGAGCAGCAATAAAGCAGCATAATAAACAATAATAACAGCGGAACAGAATGAGCTGGTTTAAATGTTAGAATCCCATTAACTGGTGAGACAAGAGGAGGGTTCACAAAGTGCATCTATTCATGTGTTAGTTTGTGTGTGTGAGCATGTTGTGTACCATCTTCACTGTTGTGGATGACTGAGACGGTGTCAGGCGCTGGCTCTTCCACCAGGGGAGGCTCGCAGTGTGGACTGTCGCTATAAGAACAGAAGAATAGATGAGACAAGGTGACAACTACTAATGCTTCAGTCTTACTATAATCTGTGAAATCAAATCAAATCATACTGTCAGCACCACAGCACCAGGAGTGTACGTTCCATAACTCTGGAGCATCTGTGCCTTCATCATCCCTCAAGCAAAATACAGTCTAAAACTGTAAAGTGTTAATATCACCTGAATGTCTACAAGTTTCCATGAGAGAGGAAAAAAATCCTCAATGAGATGCTTTATATACAGTTTGAGCTGCTCTGCTGTAATAACACAACTTCATGCGATGACATTCCAAATATAAATCTTTCCAAGTTTGCATATACAGCACATTCCGTCAAATAAAAACCTATTTTGTTCAGAGAGGACATCGTCAGGAAAATAATTTGTGAAAAAACACAGTATTAACACGAAATTCCAATCAGAAACTGGGAACATAACCTCATCTGGATCCATTTGATGTGCAGTATACTGTATGTTAGCACGGTGATCTAGCCATATTAAAAGCTCCACAAGAAAGACCATGTCAGTGTGATAATACTTTCTCCAGTGTTGTAAAACGGCACTGAAAGGCGTTATTAATTAATAATTATCATAACTGGTGTCAAGGCTAATCCGTGACATTTTCATTTAGCCCTTTTGTAAGTGGCGATGTGCCTACCCCAGGTTGTGGATCGATACCCATCCATGGATAAATTGGGACGAGGCCGAACAGAAAAAAATACACAACTTATTTCCTTTTCCTTTTTATTATCTGATTCTGAACAATGTTTTTTTTTTGGGGGGTGGGGGGGGTTATCAGATTCTCAATGCCACATCTGTCTAGAATCACTCTTGACAAAAGAGCTTGCCTCGCTTATTAAAAGGGCCGCTCCGGCAGTAACACAGAACACAATACCGCTAAATTGAAACTCCGGAGTTAGCAAAACGAACAAAAACATAAATGGCCATGGAAAGTTTCTTTGTATAGCATTAAAGGAGACAGAAGAAAAAGTTATGACTTCAAAGAAAATGAAACCTGCAGAATACCAGTTTTTATGCTGGTTATACCATTTTATTTTGTAGTATTTATCCACCACACCCGTCTGAAAACATTGTCTGACATTAAACCGGTCCTTGGTGCAAAAAAGAAGGTTGGGGACCACTGTGTTAGGGTTTGCATGCTGTGCTCTCCCAGGTGATGTGTTCGGGCGGTGCTTTAATCTCTTGTATGATGGAGGGTAAGATGATCCTTGTGGCCCCCTGCCCTGACAAGATCCAATAGACTCGGCCCCCCTTTCACTCCATGGTAACTGCACCTCTATCTGGTTCCCCACCTTCTCCATGCTCCATTTCTTCCTATCATAACTTATTTCCACCCCAACGCCCCTTACCAGAAGTCATCTCCACTTCCAGGGATGGTGTAGATGGGGCCCTGCAGGTCCTGCAGTCCAGGGAAAATGGTGTCGTGGTGGATGATAATAGTTTTAATCAGCTCATTGACGTGGGCCTGGCAAGAGACCTGGTCATGGTCCTCTGGGACAGACATCAAGGTGGGACCAAAACAGATGGCCAGGTTGTAGGGGTCCATCATGTTCTCCTCGCTGTACTGAGATAAACTGGGCAGAAGGGAAAGCAAAGAGAATTACCTCATCCTTCTCTCTTAAATGTGTCATATACACAAAACTCTCTGTGCACGCAACCATGACATGCCATTTACTGTTGTACATCATCTGCTTGTGAATAAACTGTGACTCGACATCCACGTTTATCAGGTTACATCATGTCCAGCTAATCCTCCATCAATGCGTCGTCTCATTTGTGCAGTCTGGTGGTGTGTTTGTGTGTATAAGAAGTTGGAGCTTTGGGGTGGCTGTAAATCATGTTTGCAACAGAAGAAGCTTCCCTTCTGTCTCCAACACGATTTACCCAGGAGTCTCAGTTTCCAGGTCTCCCACATCTCATTTTTGTCTTTTGCCTCCCAAAATTGAAGGCTATGCATTGACTGTGTGGACACAGGGGTGTAAACTGATCTTCAAATTCTCCCTCATCAGACAGAGCTTATTGGTTTAAATGTTGCTCTTCAAACATATTAGTTGATGTGAGCAAAAAAACTAAAACTAAACAATGTCAAAAAAAGGAAGTGAACAATTTGAGATCATAATTGTTGCAAATTCAACCTAATTTTCAACCTCCCTCTCCCTGTTTTATTCCAACCTGACTTGGAAAATTCAAACAAAAATTCTAAATTCAACATCAAAGCATTTAATAGATCTTAAACCCCTCATAGCCAGATTTTGTGACTAGAGTAAGCAAATCCACATTTTACAGTTATTCTTCTCTTCCTTTCCGCTTTTCCCTTCAGGGGTCACCACAGCGAATCAATTGCCTCCATCTAACCCTGTCGTCTGCATCCTCATCTCTCTTTACAGTTAACTTCTGCAAAAATGCAGACAAATTAAAGGGATAGACTTACTGTTTCTTTGTACAATATGTGATATTTGCCTAAATTCCATCAGGATAATAGTAGCCAAATGTTAAAATGTATTTTCATTTTATTTCACTGTGCTCTGTATGTCAAATATGGATCAATGTGGATTTTTCTTTGACACAGGTAATCTCTAGCTTTATTTTTGTGTGTTCCAAATTTATTTAAGTCCTTTTGCTGTTTTTTGTTGTTGTTGTTTATCTTCCCAAGGTACTTCTGGGTTCAGAGCAGCAGTCACTAAGCAAGTCCAAGTAGTGAACAGATTTTAAGGGATTTCTGTTTCTATTCTGTATTTGAACCACAAATAGGACAACGGCAGGGACGTAAGCCGGTGGACATTTGGTTTAGCAATGCCCCATTTGTGCTAAACAATTTAGCGAAGTTTTATTTGCAGCATTATATAAGGCTACCTTTAAGAAGTTGTCTACACTGCTGATGTTTCATTCATCGTTTTGAAAATGGTTGTTGATGGTGGATATCAATCTGGACCCAAAATGAGATTCGAAGAACTCTTTCTATTACTAATTCTTAATATTTTGCCTTGCTAAGCTTTCATGTTTTGTTGTACGACCCTTGATCAAAGTAATTTTTTCACACAAATAAACATGAATCCATTATGAATGCAAGCCATTGGTGTCCAGCAAGGCTTTTCAGTCCAGCTGCCACAATGTTACTACTGTTCACCTTGTTTGTCATCCACTAACTGAAAGCACTCCTCTACAACGATGCTGATTGTGAAGAGCGACGGTGTTTTCATTACTAATGAAACAACAAACAACACTTGGCCTCTTTTGAAGAGAAGGCCCCTGGCAAAACGTTATTATGAAATCAAATACTACTGTGGTGATTGTTTTGCTGATTTTACTGTTACAACCTAAACTGCAATTCAAATGATAGTTTAGTTTGTATGAATCTTCTTTGTCACACAAAACAGTTAACCTTATTTCAATAATTTAACAAAACCCTTTTATTGATGGAACAGCTACAGCTTGTTGATTTCTTTGTTTCTCTTCTTCATGCATGTCCTGCTACTCACTGGTTGAGGAAGCTGAACAGATATCTCATGATGATCAGAGTTTTGCTCTGCAGAGATTGCAGAACCTTCTTAATGTGGACTGCTCTCTCCTGGAGGCTCTCCATTGCTGGAATATAACACAACCATGAGACCCAAGAGGTTAGCCACAGAATCAAGCATATAAATAAACACTCCAAAGGATGAGAGACTCACAGACACAGGACATGAGATCATTAAAGACTTCCTTAGGAAAGAGGGCATGGTCCAGTCCTCTGAAATAGAGCTTTAGGACGCCAGCGATAGAGTCCAGGTCATGGTCGTTCTGGTCCCCCGCCAGCGGGTCCTCGCCTAAGTCAAGAGAGGTGGGAGGAGTGGGACAAATTGAAGCATGTGATTTTTAAAAAATGATCAAGATGGGTCTTAGTCTTACCTCTCTCAAAGGCATTCTTAATGTCATTGACTTCCACCTGAGAGCCTGACACTCTGAAGATGCCCTCATGCTGAAGACCTATACACATTCACAAACACACAGAGTTAAAACCAATTCTGCTGAATAATTGGTTTTAACACGTAACACAACAGTGCAACCAATCAGAGCATGGGAAAAGCCCACACTGAACCTTTATTGTAAAATTTCACTCACCATGGCGACTGATGAAGCGAATGCAGCTCTCCACCATCAGAGGAATGGCTTCACCAGAGTCCTGAAACAGGCAGAGAAAGAATTACTCCCCGTAGAGGATGATGAGACAGGAGGCCGCTGTGGAAATCAAGCCCTTCTTGTCAGGAGGATTTCCGCACACGGGTTTGCAAATGCACACGCCTCGGTGCACACATTTCATGTGGGGAGAGGGCGGGTGCTGTACCTAACTGTTGCTAGGAGACAACACTTTTTTCCTTTCCTTTGTTTAGGGTTTCCAGAAATGTCTCCCGAGATGTAACGGCAGTCAGGAATTTGTTGACTGAATTAATTTACGTATCAGTTTTTACAATGATCCAGCTTTCAGTTTTAATATGTTCAGAATCTGACTGTCATTTGAAAGTAGATAATTTCTCTATAAAATAAGTGCTAAAAAAAGAAAACACACAAAAAAACAACAAGCCCCCACAAGGGGGAGCCACAAACACAAGATTCCCCATGGAGCAGTCGCCTTTGATCACAAAAGTATTTTAGATTGTGTGAGGTTGCACCAAATAGACTGTGCAGAGGTGACTGCAGACACAATTGTGTATAAATGCACACTGGATTATATGTGCCAAACCAATGTGTCAATCTCAACACACCTATGTATCTTATGGTGGAGGGTTCAAGGACAAAATGTAACCCAAGTTAAAAACAGAAATGCGGAGACAGACTGCTTACCTGCTTCCGTACTGATGAGTTCCTCCGTCCACTAATGTGAGAAAAAGAAATGTCACTCTGTCATTATGTCAGCATCTATGTTCACATGTCTATTTGTGTACACCAATGCATACACACTTGTGTTGAAAACCTACAAACAAGTGATACCCCTGGGAATCGAAGCTAATGCTGCTACGGTGCATGTGATTGTAAGCGATTCCTAGTGACTGTAAGTGGTTCTAAGTGATTGTGAGTGTGTGTGTGAGCTACCTGGCAAGGCAACAGTCAGTTTTCTGACCTATAAGAGGGAGAAACAGGAAATGACGGATAGGAGTAAGAGAGGGAGATAGATGATTATAGATGAGAAAACTGCTTCAGAAGGACATAAACAAGGAAACTTCAAACTAGACACACAATTGAAGAAACACAAAATTAAAGAAAGGCTCTCATTTTAAGGTAATACAGACTCTGAGGAGCGTCACCTTCACACACTTAAACACAGCCTAAGGTACACATAGTCGCTGTTACAGTGATGGAGTCACTCAATCACACACACACACACACACACACACACACACACACACACACACACACACACACACACACACACACACACACACACACACACACACACACACACACACACACACACAGATATGCATCCATTAACTACTCATCTCTGCCTCTGGGCAACAGACGCCTTCTGAACCCATCTGCCTCCTTTCACTAGTGAGGGTAGGCACTCAGCACAGACACCATGAAGGACACTGACTTACTCTCTCCTAGTGTCTTCTCTATAAGGTCATGCTTGGCCTCCAGCTTGGTGATCAGGTTCCGACCTTCCAGAAACTCCTTCAGCTTCTACAACACACAAATGACACAAATGTGCTCATGCATCACTGCAGGGAAGATCACAACTTTGTTAGCTAGTGAATCAGTGCCTGTAGTGCCACTAACCGTGAAGTAGAACTGCTCCGTCTCCTGCTGGTTGGCCCGTCGTTTAGCTAGGCTGGGCTTGCTCAGATATGACTCGTTGAAAGTGGACTTCACAGACTCCATGCTGTTGCTGTGGTGGAAACACTCAGAAACGTCGTAGTCCTCCACCGTCACCATGTCCTGGATGGTCGACAAAGTGGCCTCCATGGTTTTCTTCACCTGATAGGTTGTAAAAGGAGAGACGTTGTGAAACAAAAACTAAAAGGAAACCCAGACAAATAAATAATATCAAGGGAAGCAGAGAGAATTGTGACCTCTTCATTCTCAATCTTCAGGGTGGAGAGACGGGACTGCAGCTGCTGACACCTCTGGAGCAGCTCGCCTTCTAGGGGCTGCTGTGCACACATGACTCCCATCTACACTCACCCACACAAACACAACAACAATGTAAAGTAAGACAACAACCTTATAAAAACACTCCTGGCTCAATCCCCTTAGCAATGCAAGATTCAGTAAGAGGTATTCATCGCTAAAGAAAGGATAAGTAACAATAAGTAGAACTGTACCGTGTCTCCCATGTGGGACTGGAAGTCAAAGCGAGACGGTGGGCAGAAGACGTTGTTGTAAGACTCCATCAGTTTCTGTTTGTCCCCGTTAGCTTCCAGACTCTCCGCCGCTCCCTCAAGCGTCTCCAGGCCCGAATGTTTGGACGTCTCTACATTCTGTTCTGCGGATAGATAGGTCCTCAAGGCCCGGTGCAGGCTGGCGTGGTAACCTAGGTCACAACACTGTCACGCAAACACAAAAAAAACACCTTGTAAGTTGCTGCGTCTGCTGCCTTTATTAGTAACACTGAAGCTAATGTGAAGAGAATGACCGAGTGGGGCCACCGGTGGCTGGAACACAGTCACACACTCTGTCTGCAGATGTTATCTGACCCCACAGTGTGTTTTGACTCACGTCAATGATGTCAGACAGGTCATGGATGTAATATTTGAAGACACAGCTGTTGGTGGCCTCCAGAGCAAGCAGGTATTCGTTCCTGGCCTTCATGGCCTTCAGCCTGTTCTCGGTGTACTTGGCTTGTCTCTGGTAGGAGGGAAAGAGAGAGAGAGAATGAAAACAGGTTGTAAAGGAGGGAGGGAAAGAAATGGGGTGGAGAAGAAGGATAACGGCATGAAGAGCCAGGGATGGGAAGGAGAAATGTCATTGTATTACAGTGAAATGCCTCAGTATGGATTATGGATAATAACAATGTAATTTTGACAGGCTAGCATTAAACCAGTTGTGCCCTCATGAATTATTCATGGGATACATCATAACCCAGTGTGACAACAGGTGGACCAGCTCTTCTCTCTCCTCTCACCTTCTCCTTCATCTTCTCAATTTTCTTGACGCTGGAGCGTCTGACAGGTTTCTCCTCACTCTTGATGCTGGCCAGGGTGTCAGGGGAACGCGGTGTTTGGCGGTCCTCTTGTCGCCCAGAGCGTCCCATCTGCTTCTCCTCCTGTTTCTCCGCCTCTTTCAACTTGGACTCAGCATTGATGCTGTCAGTGTTGTACATGTGGTACGTCTTCATCACCTGGGAGCAGGACAAGCATAGTTTACGGTGCTGTAACATCAGTAGAGCTGAGACTCAAATACACACACACACACACACACACACACACACACACACACAAATTGGAATTAACCACCAGAGCTAGTCATTTAAAAAATTTGTCATGAATGAGTCACACAGCCAGCCTCCTCTGCTGCACACTGTTTGGACATGGTGGTATGAGTTTGACGTGATGAGTGAAACACATGAAACCAACGTGTGTGTGCAATGTCAGCCTTATTCCAGCGACCATCACCAGAGCCATCATTAAGCTGCTCAAACCTTCCACAGCGCTGCAGATAGACACACTGGCCTGTGTGTGTGTGAGCATATGTGTGAGCATGTGTGTGAGCATGTTCATGTCACTCAAACCAAACCTATCTCTTACTATACACTGTAATTACAGCATGACCTGCTTTTATGAGGCTGGCTGAGCCAAAGTTATTTGGGGTTTTTTTGCTCAAGCTTGTGCTTTTCGAGGAAACTTTGCCTTCCCCAATTCTCTCTCTCTTTTTCTCTCTCTCTCTCTCTCTCTCTCTCTCACACACACACACACACACACACACACACACACACACACACACACACACACACACACACACACACACACACACACACACACACACACACACACACACACACACACACACACACACACACACACACACACACACACCACTGTGAAACAAACTCTGATTGCCTCATTCCTTTTGGCAGACTTATGAAACCAGATGCTACATTGCTACTGGCAGCGTAAGAAGAACGAAACAACAGTCATGATATTTGAAACATACATAATCAAACCAGTCTGGCTGGTACCTTACAGAAGCATTAATGTAAAGCATGAATAAATTCAATGCCGTTCTTTACATAGTCTTATTATAATATTTCAATCAACAGAGCCTCAGCTATGCTACCAGCATTTCCGGGTTGCGTTTTAAGTGGTGCTTTATGCTAAATGTCAACATCTGCTGACGAGCTCACAATGGCAATGCTATGCGCTACTTGCTGAAGTTTAGCCAAGTTAAAGTTAACATAATCACCATGATTCAGCATGTGATTGCATGCTACAATTTCCTAGTTACTACTAAACACAGTACGCTGTGCTGTACGAGCGCAGCCATCATTGATGGGAATGTCCCTGAAGTTTTATCATGAACGGCAAAGTTGTGCAAATTAAAATTCCCATGTGATGAAAGTCGCAACTGACATCTTAAGGGTTACCAAATTTGCTAATATCCCTCCTGAAGAGACCATGGTTATTCATTCCAAATATTAAGGCACTGAAGTAACGCTAATAAGAACATACCAAGATCCTTGACACCTTTCTCTCCCCACTAAACTCTCTATGATCAATCTGCCCATTACAACTGAAATGTCAGCAGTTTCTCTTACCGTATAAAGCTCATTGAGAACTTTCATCAGGTCCTCCTGCAGCTGTAAGCCAACCTCTTTACTCTACGGAGAGAGAGAGAGAGACGGGAAAGGACAGCGAATGTGAACAATGAACTACTGCTTAGCATCATTACCTGCTGCTTCAACGTTTACCTGGTCACATCTTTGCCTCGGCATAAATCAAGACTGGATTATGAGATTAAATGGGAGCCGGGGGAGTCGCAGCTCAGGATAAATTAGCTGGCAGTAGTGGACTTGATGAATGCGGAGTTAAAGGAGGAAACTACAGATATTGATCTATACACGCTGACAGGGAGAGAAAGAGAGCAAGATAGAGGAGCAAATGACCAAAGACAAGGCTAGACATAAAAAGAGGGAGGATAGAGACTAATACAGGCACTACCATTCTTGAGACAGGCCGCTAGTGACTGATGACTTCATAAAAAACCCACAAATGAGTAGATTCCTGACACACAAACACAAACATATCTTCACACTCGAACACATTTGAATGAATCTGTTGGAACTCTGCCAGACCACTGAAAAGGTCCATTTTCAGGCTGTTTATTTAATAATGACCCAAAAATAGGCATAATCTGGTTACAAAGCATGTGAGTACACAGATTCACAAATATACAACTAGAAATGACACCAGGGATATGAGAATACAGGAAACAAGCAATTGGGGAAATGAAGAAGGATTTAGAAATTAGGCAACCAAATTTCAACTGAAAAAAAAAAAGGTTGTGGAACGCGGAATGGAAGCAAGAACAGGTTTCGCCATGACATGTTGAGCATCTATCTTATCCTGGAGCAAATATTGGTTGTGTTGCAGTGAGTTGGTAAAAGAAAAAAAAAAGGTTGACGGCAATTAGGTAAAAGTCTCCTGAAACAAAGGTAGAGAAAGACATGGGGGATAAGAAGCTGTGCATTTGCCCAGAGGTGGAGAAACAGGAAACAGAGATCACGATGAATCTATTAGTGAGATTTCCAAAGAGCAGAAAGGTTAGGAACAGAGACTGTGTAATGCAGCAGACAGACACTGACAGGAGAGATTTAAGATGAAGATAAAAAGAAAGGTAATGGGATAGCTGACGTTGACTTGGCCCCTCTCTTTAAAGTGCTGTAGGGGGCTTGTATTAGGTGACAACCAGCCAGACTACAGCCAATCCAAAAGCAATTAGCCACATTCGAGCCTTCGTCTCCACCAACTGTGGCTCTTGACCTCTGGACTCATCATCTTACCTGTGGTTGACAAGGTAACAGAAACTAGAATCTGGCACGTTTCATTAGCCCTGATGCTTGTGGTCCAAACTCCGGTTGTACTTCCTCTTTCTCAGCAACAAGCTCTCACACACAGCCTAACTGCTGACAATACCATTCTGTACTACTTTGTATGCCAACACTGATGAATGTGTGGACCTCTCTACTTCTGACCATGGTGTTAATCTCGATGAGTCATGCGTGTGGGTGTGTGTGTGACATCGGCCCTGGTACTGCTGATGCTCTTGCCACCAACTAGAAAAGATATTATAAATTAACTAAATATGTAATCACTTAACCATCTGAGAATTCGTTGTGTTTATATCTGCAACTAATTTATGACCCAGATACGATAGAAATGATTGCAGGCCAAAGACCAACCAGCTTAACACTCCATGGCAAATTTCACTCACTTTGGAGAAAATGGTATCACCCCACAAATCATGCAAAGGTAAAATAATGCAACAGTATGAAATACAGACAACATAAATCATCCTGACTTTAGGTTTGGCTTAGCGGCCGCAAATCATTCAATCAGGCAAGACAGAAAACAGATGTTGGAGAGACCGTTGGGCCAAAGCGAAAATACGACATGTGTTTGACATATCAACGAGTGATGTACAGTATAAACCATTATGGTATTACCGTATGTAAAAAAAAACATACCCATAAACACCCATGAAAAGAATAACCTATTGAAAGGTGTGATGCAAAGGTCTGTAATATTGTTAAAAAAAATATACCTCTATATTTACAGCACTTTTGACAGTAACGTGTCTTTCACAATGTCTTCAAAATTCCTGTGTTGCACAGGCTCGCTACGTTACCTTCTTGAAGAGGCGGCCAGAGTCCTCACTGATTTGTGCGAATCGGGGAATGATATTGTTGAGGTAGAGGTCAGACAGAGTGGCATGGTCGCGGCTCTCCCTCTTCACCTGAAGGAGCAACAGGTTCCAGCAGTTCACTGGTGATAAGATGCTCTGCTCCTTCCTGCAGGCGGTGGAAAGGGGAGTCTTAAATAAGGCAGGAGCCTCCATGAGTCATTTTAGATAAATTGCTAACATTATGTCTTTATTTCATTCTCTAATTGCCCTTTTCATTATTCTGATGGATGAATACACACACACACACACACACACACACACACACACACACACACACACACACACACACACACACACACACACACACACACACACACACACACAACACACAGGATCAGTAACTACCAAAAGCAGAGGACTCAGCCAAGATAGTGGGAGGAGGTACGGTTCCCCCAAAAAAACAGCAAACAGGAGTAAGAGGGAAAGAAAGGGAAATGAACAAGAGACAGCACAAGAGACCATCAAAGACTAATAACTTATTCTAATGGTTCAAGGCTGCTTCTTTGTCTTTGCTTCAAGCGCCTACAAAGCCACTAAACACTAAACTCAACACTGTCAAAGTGCATTCACACAGTACTTTGTGACTTTGTGTGTTTGTCTGCGTGTACAGTGGGAATGATCTGCGGGTGATCTCAAGGGTGAAATGGATTACAAGTGAGTGCACGTGGATGAAAGAAGGTCTTTGTGCTGTGAAAAGACGATTTAACTGGATAGAGACAGAAAAAAGCTGCAGGGCATTTACATCAAGCACACATGCAGTATGCCTACACACACAAGGCGAGTCACAGAACATGATATGATGTACTGATACTGGTGTCACTGGTCATGAGACTAAGCAGTCACAATAATAATTCCAGACAAAATAAAAGACCAATGCACCTTTGTCAAAGCACTGTATGTTAAACTTTAACAAGGGTCATGTCTGACTTTACGCTCCAACTTCTCCTCTGCTGTCTGCTTCTCTTCCGGAGCCTCTGTCTTTACTGGTTTTGTGTTTTCTCCACCAGTTCCTCTATTTGCACGAGTGACATATCACCGTCAGCCCACCAGTGTTCATCGTAGTAACGACACTGCAGCAGAGCTGAAATATCACCTGACCTTCTGAAGGCCTATCGTAGCGTAAACATTGAAATGTCATTGGTCCTCTGAAGGTCCACGGGTGAGCGCTGGGAGCACTGTGTGACCTCAGGTCAGGGACCGCCGGTGACTTATGTTGGAGGGAAATGGCTGTGATTAAATTCAGGATCAGAAAGCAGAGCATTTGAGTCACTCTGGACAATTTGAACAGTTCAAATCTGCACCTGCACAAATTGATCAACTAGAGCAGCTAAAGGTAAATGTTGATATTTGTGTTATCATTCATTACTTTTTTAACAGTTTACACAAATATATCTGATTCTGCTTGTGGCAGCAGTAACCGCCAGAAGTAAGGGGTGCTGTCAAGTTGAAGAAGTTTTCTCGAGTCCTGTTGAATTGTGGGAGTCCGGAGATGGTACAGGCAGGCCAGCGTACCGTGGCCCCAGTGGTCATGGAGGCAAAAACCCGAGTCTGAGAGGAATTCATGGAGGCTTTCCTTCAAGAACTTTTGGGAAACGGTCTGGCACCTCAGGAGGGGAAAGCGATACACCACCACCACCACCATTTACAGTGGAGGCAGGGAACTGCTGACCTCGACTGAGGATATTGTTGTTCAGTGGAAGGAATACTTTGAGGATCTCCTCAATCCCTCTACCATGTTCTCCATGGAGGAAGTAGAATCTGAGGTCTCAGAGGTGGACTCGCCCATCACCCGAGCTGAAGTCACAGAGCTGGTTGCCAAGCTCCCTGGCGGTACTGGGGGTAGATGAGATTTGCCCTGAATACCTCAAGTCTCTGGTTGTGCAGGGATTGTCTTTGTTGATGCGTCTCTGTAACAACTTAAGTTCCTGCATGGCACCAGACTGAGCAGCAGCAGACGCAGGGAGACGGTTAAAGACACAGATGCTGGATGGAGGTTGGAAAAGCGCAGAAATGCAAATGCAAAGCAAAGAATATATATTTGTCCTACAGTGGATGTTTGTCCTGCGAACACTTTATGATGTGAACCGACCACTGAAGCTGCTGAAGGCTACCTACTCAACAACTATTCTATGTCCTACCCGCCCCCCCATCGCCTCTGTGCCACTCCTCTCTGAGTACACGGGAAAAACACACGCTGCAACAACCTCAATATTGATCCGAGCCAGAGGGCAAGTGTGTGTGTGTGTGTGTGTGTGTGTGTGTGTGTGTGTGTGTGTGTGTGTGTGTGTGTGTGTGTGTGTGTGTGTGTGTGTGAGTGTGTGTGTGTGTGTGTGTGTGTGTGTGTGTCTAGGGGGTATGTACTCTTGGTTGGAATTGCGTTTCGCTTAGAAGCCATATTGATCCTTTAACTTTCTGCCATCATATGTGTGAGAAATAGATGGCATGAAAGGGGGTTCCCCCCCCAGCGGAGAAGTGAATGCCCCTAGAATGATGCTAAACTCATATATAAAAAGAAGTACTGGAAGAAACAGTAGGGTGTCTAGTTCCTCTAAATAGTTTATGTTACCGGTTTTTCAAACCCTCAACAGAAGTGCTTCAGTTTCAAACTAAGCATCTCCGAGGACTGAGAATCAACACAGCATATGTTTACTGATGTTTCTTCATTCTGCTTTTTTTCTCTGAGCCATAGCAACATGTGACCGAATGAAACTCACTGTTATGCTAAAGGCTTGTATGATACCTCTGGGTATGAACGCTGTTGGAAACACTGGCTCAGGTCAGCAAAAACCTCAACAACATTTACAACGCTGCATCCTCTGCTTCCATTGTATCTGCAGTCCATTGATTCCTCTGTGTGTGTGTGTGTGTGTGTGTGTGTGTGTGTGTGTGTGTGTGTGTGTGTGTGTGTGTGTGTGTGTGTGTGTGTGTGTGTGTGTGTGTGTGTGTGTGTGTGTGTGTTTTATGGTTAAATTAGCAGATCAGCAAATCCTTCCCCAAAGAGGAACGGACTCTCCCACCAAAAACCTCCAGATAAATTATATGAGAACGCTTCCCAGTGCAGCTGCTGTGTATTTGCATGCACTTCATGCATGAACGTGTGTGTGTGTGCGTGTGTGTGTTTGTGTGTGCACGCATGTGGAGTGAGTGAAGGAAGAGGAAGAGAGAGAAAATCCCAATTTTGGCAAGGTTGCACACACAGCAAGATACAGCAAAATAGTCGGAGCACAAAAACACCACCTGGCCATTTCTGGCAAAATTTATAGTTTAACAAACAGACAGACTGACAGAGAGACAGACAGACAGACTTGAAGCACGTGTGCTGTGTGTTCGAGCCCTGGGCTTGTTTCCTTAATCTGAAGATATTTTTGCTTGTTTCTAATCGTTCTTTCAGTCGGTCCCTAACTGCAACTGTTTCATATTATCCAGTTGTGGATCACACCAGTCCTGCCCTGCCGCCGGCCTTTAACACAAATATCAACCCAGTGTGTTACTACCTTTGCCTCAGAACAATGACGTTCCATTATGTCTTTGTAAAGTTCATGCAGATATCACAACATCCTTGTCCACTTTAGTGGAGCTATGGTCGTGTGACTGGTTGAGAGTGTCGTACTTGAGTAGATGATCCTTGGTGCTGCGCGTCTTGGTGAGGAACCTCTCAGCCAGCTTCTCCAGGTTGCGGCTGTAGTCCACCTCGATCTCAGCCTTCTTTCTGAAGAAGTCCTGCAGGTCCTGCAGCAGCTGCACCCTCAGCTCACATTGCTGGTCCAGACACTTGAGCTGCTCCACCAGCTGGGCACGGATCTCTGAAGGGGTGAAGGTGAAAAGAAATTCAACATCTTTGTGAACATTAAGATGTTAATCACAGTCCAGGTAGCACCAGAAAACTCACAGCCACAGACAATGACCTGCACTGAATGTTTGCTATCACCCACGTCTGTACAAACACATTATCATCATCTGGAGAACCAGCTACATTCCACATTGTTATCACTGCAGCGTTATCACGATGATCTGCCCCACGAGTGTGCAAGGTATTATGGTCTAAAAGAGTTTCCTCTGTGCACCTTGAGGATTCGAAGCCCGGCTACAGTCAAACATCTGGTAGAACCCCAGAACATCCTGGATTCTGAAGATCTTTTTACAGAGAGTTTGTACAATAGTGACAGAACAATTTCTGTCCCTATCCACAGAAAACACAAGAGGGGTGTGATTCCAAATAGCATACCAGCATTACGCATGCAGCAGAGAGACTTACAACAGCAGCATCTGTGTCTACTGAGACATTTCATTCTCCAGTCACATGGACCTGTGTCAACAGTGAAATAACATCTTCATTCTTGTCTTCCGTTCAATGACGGAGCTCCTGAACCATACGCTGTCACCACAATTTAAGAACATTTTACACACACAGTAGTGCATAAAGCATAAACCCATGAACACAAATACAGAATCATATTCATGTGCAATCAGCCATCTTTTCCACCAACATGAAGATGGAGATACAACCCTTCATCACAGCTTATCAATTTTCCTTTTCCTCCTGCCTCCTTCTCCTCTCCCTCCTCCATGCTGTTCGCCAGTCTAGCCTCAAATTAATAGAGTGCACTCAGTGCAGACACACTCAGTAACCATAGTCAATCACACTGAAAGGTCCTCTGGAGAGTCTGGGCCTCTGCAGCGATGGACTGGAAGAACGAAGCATCGCAAGCTCGCATCCAACCGAAGGACATGATGATGATAAGCTGGATGAGGGCTGACAGCTGACAGATTAATGCTATGCTGCCACAGTCGCCTGCCAATGGTAAGCAGACTGCACATGCATCCCTTTGACAGAGCTGAGAAACGACACACACAAACAACAACCGTTTTCCAACTGGCAGCCCGCGTAGATGCATGGTGGCCAGTCCAACAGGATGGTCCTACCTTTACAACGCTGGCCAAAGAGAAAGCAAATAGTTCTGACTTCCATACCAAATTCACTGCAGCATGGACGGCACTCGCTAACACACTGATTCAGACGCACACACTCCCACAGACAGAGAGTCAGCTGTCCGTTTGGCCGACAGAGACTGTCGATGCTGCCTTTGTATTGTAACAGCTGAGAGTGCAGTTTCTCATCAACACAAGGAGAAGTGGGATATCTAAATGTGTCTGCGCCACCTCTCCACCCCCATCTCCCACTTCTCTTTATATCATAAAGACAGTTCTAAACAAAGTTCCATTCCCCAGAGGTTATGCCATTCTTTCACTGAATAAAAGGCCAGAAAGGAGTTTTGTGGAATTATGTTACCACGCCAGAGATACTCAATTACGGAGCGATAAATGCATACCAGCGGCCTGCGTCTGTGCTAATGACCTGGTGTCAATATATGCATTGTTAGCATGTGCTACTGACTTGTGGTTTCTCTAAGTGTGTGCGCATGTTGTGTAATCTCGACGTGCAACACTGTCAATGACGGGGACTGAGTCAGTGTCTCGCCTCTCAGGGCTACAGCTCCACATTTCGAGACAGCGGCCTTGTAATTAGCCAAGCAAAACAGCACGTACCATACACACCAACACCTGCAATAAAAACAAGCGCATCCGTCCACAATGAGCATAACAAATCGAAGGAATGCATAAGGGGAGACAGTCTGAAGGGGGTGGGGGTGGGAAGGTGAGGGTTGGGGGGGGGTATGTAAACACATCAGCCAGATGTGGCCCCGATGTTTAGAAAGCAGCTTTAATGGAGCTTAGATTCATTTAACATGGAAGCCATGACCTATTGCTCCAAAGACCCGTCCAGGGCCCCCCATCAGTCATGTTAGAATGACGAGAGATTCAGACAGCATGCACCATTTACATCACAAAACATAAAGCCGGGTAACTCAACCTAAGCTAATGCCAAGATCTCCGCACTACACCTTGTTGATACTGGCTGCAAAGCCAACTTTCCCGTCTGGAATTGATCCATTTTCATGCTCTTCACACCAAAAGGAGACCAGTGTTATCTGAGAGCCGGCAGTGCTTGGTACAGGAAAAAGGAGAGATGCTATCACAAAAGATAAATGCAGAACTTCCTTCCCGTTTCATCCCACTCTGAGCAGACATCATCCCCTTGAGCCAGTAAGAAGTGGGATGTGAACTGGAATGTGACGCCTTCACCGACCTCCAGACGGTCCAGTCACATTTTCCAGACCAATGAGAGCCTGTCTCGTAATTGTGCTCTGGGATTCTACTTGTGCTCTGGGGGCGGCAGTGGCTCAGCGGTAGAGCATGCGCCCTTGGATCAGAGATCGGCGGATTGATTCCCACTCCCACCCAGCCACCCGGAGTGTGAGCTAACAATGGGAGGTGTCGGTGAACCTCCCAGCCTATACCGAAAGCGCCCTTGAGCAAGGCGCCGTCCCCCTTACAAGCTGCTCAATTGGGGCACACCCCAAAAGTCGCTGCCCGTCACTCTGCCTCCCCATGTACTGTTTGATCTTGTGTGTACTAATTGCATGCTTACAGGCCCCTTGTGTGCTGTGCTAACACAATTTTTTTTAATTTTTAAAAAAATTTTATATACTGGTTTCATTCCCGAAGGGAAATTAAGAACGCACATTCTAGTTAATGGTTAAAAGGCATGCATACATATATTAGTGAGTACAGGCCCCTGTAGTACACACACACACACACACACACACACACACACACACACACACACACACACACACACACACACGTGTGTACATCTGACTGGAAAAGTAATTTCTCTATCTGGGGATCAATAAAGTATATTTTCTTCTTTCTTCTTCTACTTTACCGAAGCTCTCCGTTCTTATTTCCTTTCCTCCTTCTCATCTGTATTTACTGTACGTACAGCTGTTGGCTTTGTCTGCAACAGCCTTGAGTTTTTTTTGTTCACAAGTCCTATGGACTTTGTTAAACAATCCTACAGACTATACTTTTCTTGGATCACAAGTTCTCCAAACTAAATTTTTCTTTGTTGATAAGTCTTAGAAACTCAAATTTGTTGTCCTCTTAGACAACTTATATGTTGAGTTTGTTGACAGGCAGCTAATATATCACAGTACACCAAAATCACTGTTTGCAGTTTTTCTTTTGCAGCCTTAGCATGACTCTATCCTGTTTTAGAAGTGGTATTGTTTCAATATGTCTGAGAATGTACCTGCCACATATCTGACTTTCTATGCCGGTAAATAGTGAGAATGAAATACCAAAAAATAGAAATAGTGGAGTGTCTTCATCTCCCATCCAACCATTTCACCCAAACCCGTCTGTTGTGTCACATGACTTCCTCTTGCTGAAGGTGGATTTTGTACCAGCTTTAGTGCAGAACCTGACATATACTTGTACTTTTCCGAACTAGCCTGAATACGCGAGGCATACTCACTGCTGCGAGCAACCATTACACCTGAAAACACCCAGGGCTACAAGCACACCACACACACAACGACGCTGATGTGACATCTAATACAATTCGTCACTCTGAACCATTCTGGCGGCGGCTCTCAAGCACCCATCTTAGAAGAATCTTTCACCTCAGATCTATCCTCCATTTTTACTGAACTGGGTTAGCAGATATACACACACATGCACACACACACTTACACACACACGCCAACTGTTAACAAGTAGAAGTGATGGATGTTTGAGACAAGGCTTGAACCGGCTGGAGAGTGAAGGCAAAGAACAAATAACAGAGGAATTGCAAACTGACAAAGATGATGGATGATGTTCTGTTAAAAGATGATTCTGGTTCATCGTGACCTGAGTCTTGTTTTTTTCAGTTTTTCACTGTGATAAATGTTACTAAATATAACACTGTTATACTGCAGGGATGAGGGCTGCACTTAGCCAAGGGTTTTCCAAGCTGATATGGAAGCTGTACATAAAAACTCAATTAAGATGATTTTATTATCACTGAATAAATATTAATATTGATCGTCAATATTAGGTATTGAGGATCATTGTCATTGGGTCAGAATCACAATCTGCTTGATCAGCTCAACAACATTTGAAAGATGTTCTGTCTTCATGCTGCAGACATATCTATGGTTGGCCTCCATAATAGCTATTACATAATCTATCCTGTCATGTCTCAAATTTTCCTGTAGGGATGTTGCTGTGCATCTGTTTATCCAGTCTTAAATAGGTGTTCATATATAAATATGCTACGTTGTTATGATCAACATCAGAAAAAGCATCAGTTAAACTGTTCTGAGAAATCAAAGACATCCAACCACAAGCTGTGGTGTTTAGATCTTGCTGTTTTAGTGTGTGAGCTCACGTCCACAGTGTGTTTACACAGTAAGGCCTGGGCTTTGTTGCTCCAGGGGTTGATACTGTAGTACAAAGCCATGACGAAAAGGAGGGGGAGCAGGATGGTTGACTTGTACCACTGTGAGCTCATACTATTGTCCTCAGAAGAATGAAAAAGGCATAAAGAAAGTGAGAAAGAATAGACCTCAGTGTAAAGGGTGAGTAAGGGGAGTGAGAGCCACTGCGTCACTACGAATAATATGTCCATTCATCCCTGAGCCCACAGGAAGAGAGGACAGGGAGACAGGAAGTCAGTCGGACCAGTCCACTGCCAGTAGGGAGCACACAGGAGGGGAGGGTTATAGTAAAACAACCACAGGATGTGTGTGTGTGTGTGTGTGTGTGTGTGTGTGTGTGTGTGTGTGTGTGTGTGTGTGTGTGTGTGTGTGTGTGTGTGTGTGTGTGTGTGTGTGTGTGTGTGTGTGTTTGTGTGTGTGTGTGCGTGCGTGCGTGCGTAGATGAGGTGCAGCAAGATCGGGGGTTGGACTGAGGTGTGTGTGTGTGTGTGCGTTTGTGTGTGTGTGTGTGTGTGTGTGTGTGTGTGTGTTTTTCTTCAAACGAAAGGGCCTGAAGAAAAACAGACAGCTGTGGACTTCACCAATACAAACCTCTAAACCTGAAACCAGGCAGGAAAACAGGGGAGAGAAACTGTCTGAGAAACTGGGCCAGCAGTTTGCAGGTTGAGGGAGGGTCATGCACGGTGTATGTTAGGGTGTGTGTGTGTGTGTGTGTGTGTGTGTGTGTGTGTGTGTGTGTGTGTGTGTGTGTGTGTGTGTGTGTGTGTGTGTGTGTGTGTGTGTGTGTGTGTGTGTTTGTGCGGGTGTGAGTTGATGGTGGTGCTATAAGACAGGATTTTTAAGCAGTTGATTGAGTCTGTAGTCTGAAGCCGCAGGTTATAGGTAGTATTTCCAAGTAAGATTCTTGAGCGGGGTGGAATCTATTAGTTCCAGACATGCCTACCTAATATTGCTCTACTGTAGAGACACACATTCACAGCCATGCACAAGTGAGTGGAGAGGGAGTAGAGGAAAAGATAGAATTACACTACAGTAAGTGTTGGAGGAAAAACTATTGAAGGAATGGAAAGATTCCAGGCAATGTCTTTTCCTTGAGCCTGGACTTTCCTCTGAAAATAAACAAACACAAACACACACACACACACACACACACACACACATACACACACTTATAAGGCATTTCCTCTCTCACCCAGAGCTTCAAGCCTTTAGGAAAAGCTGTGTCATCTTAGGGATGCCAAGTAATGAGTTCTGTGACTTTGAGATATGGAAAACCCTGCCAAAGCCAAACCACTGCAAACCTGCTTTGCGTGCAGGAGAGGAAGAAGACGGCCGACAGAGATTGGAGGATATGAGGGTAATAAAAGCTGCTCTGTGCAGCTAAAGAAAAGGGGGTTTCAGAGGGTAGAAGTTATGTGGGTCTCTCAGGTATTTCATATATTTCTTGAATACTTGAATTCTTGAATACATACTGCAGAATGCATTCAGCTACGCAAGAAAACAAGTTCATGATTGCTACAGCTTCGGTTTTCACACAAAAACAGACTAAAATGATCTAAAACTGCTTGCATTAATAAAAACACATTGATGACATGGGTTGTACAAGAAGAGTTGTCAGAAGGGCTCTCGTGATGCCGTGTATGCATTAATACATTTTTGAAAATGTGATCAGGACTCAATATCATCCTCAATACATAATAAAACTCAATGTGTTACAGCAAATAAAAATGAAAATGTTTTGCAGCAGAAATAAAGTTTCCTTTTGTAGATTACAAAAAGAAAGTATTGAAATTCCCCAAATATTAAAAAAAAACTCTTTAGTATAAGAGAGATATGTGTGTATAAAGTTTTGGTTTTAAACATATTGAAATTTTTTGATTTTGCTCAGGAAATGAAATGACTACAGGCAGACAGATGGACAGTCCAGTCCCTATAAACCCCACATTTCATGCTGGAGGGAGTAGAATATTGAAGTAAGGCTCACATAATCTTATTAACAGACAACAAGCAATGTTAGAAACATATATAGCAATTTTGTTGGTTGGATGAATAGAGTAGGCCAACTGTCTTCACCCCACTTATTCCAAATGTGGTCTCCACTATCACATGTAAATTTAATCTGATTAACTGCATATGATTCTCCAACTATTGGCTCATTTATACTCCAATTAGACATAGATATAGGAATATCCCTTTCAAATGATGTATTTCTCACATACTTGCCTGTATTTTTTACAATGATACTGATAAAACCACAAGAGGGCAGTGAAGAGTCAAATGTTCTGACAACAGCAAAAATGGAAATGGTAGGAGATTGTTATGATACATTTAATAAATGCAACGCTGCAAAACCGAGGGTGACAATGTTCTCAACTGTTATGTGTGAAACTTCCTTCTTCTTTGCTTGACTTGCCGCCATTTGTCACCACCACTTACGCTGCTGTTGTTCCATTCCATCTACTTCTCCAAAAACATTAATGAACACGTCAAAAATACAAAAAAGTGTATGAAGACATTGTTCTGTCCACATCCGCATACGTCTCTAATGCCGAGCAGAAACGACCTTAACTCACTTGTTCTGTAAGTCCTTGTTGCTACAAGACACAACAGCAACCTCCAAGATAGCAACCTCCGCGCTTAAGATGTTTACCAGAATGCTAAACAGAGTGTCACCTTTTGCAGGATTTCCACCTTTTTATGCCTTCCCAAAGTGCAGAACAAGTTCTCTACACAACAACACAACTGTGTTTGATTTATGAACATAGCCAAAGTATTTTTCCCCTGCAGCAGATGGGATTGAGGCAGACCTTCTTCGAGGGCTGTAGCAATGATGTGGATGTGAGTTATTTCAAAGGCACTATAGAATTTTGAGATCTAAATATTTCATCTATTATTAATATAGGACAGTATTGTTTTCCCCCAGTGGTAAATAATAACAGAGGCCTTTTAATACGCCTCTCCTTAAATGATTGATCATTTGTGTGGATAAATCTTTCCCTGCACCATTAATGGAAGGAGCATTGACAAGAGGAGGAATGGAGAGTAAGAAAGAGGTGAGACAGGAGGGCAGGGTTTTTGTTGTGGGGGGGTGGTACTCGGCAGGGGTAAATTCCTCGGCACTAACTCTCAGATCAGGAAGTCATTAACCCTTTACTTGCTTGTGAGATGCTTTATCTTCAGTGACAGGAGGGGGAGTGGACTTTCATAGAAGATGGGAGTTGTGTCTGTTAACAGTGTGAACCATGTGGGCTCTTGTCAGAGGTTTCTGCGCGCTATGAGCCAGGATTACAGGTCAAAGGTCAAGGATTGCAGAGCTACCAGAGGGGGGATCAGTCTCCCATGTCAACCACCGGGTGCAAAACATCAGAAACAACAAAACTATACGTGTGTGTGACTTACATTAAACTAACACTTGCTTGAGTCACCTCTTCTACCAGATTATAATCTCTTCAGGGGTTTAAAACAATCAACTGTTCCAGGAACAAATTCTATGTCTTACTAACAAAGCTTTCACCAGCAGCCCTTTCCAGCCACCACACACTGATTCCTCTCCTGCAGAGGCAAAGGGGTTGCACTGTTAGAGATTGAGAGGGGGTTCTCTATGCATAATGAAAAGGGCTGCTTATCAAAAGTTAACCAGCTCCTTACCCATTTACTGCCCCTTCATGCTCTACTTACCCGTTCTGGAAAAGAAGCACAACATAGAATGGGAGTATTTGGCATGGGAGGGTCTCACACAGATGCAGGGAATAATGGATTTGCAATAGAATTTAGAAAGGTCTATTCTGGTCCAAATCCCATCCACCTCCCTACTTTTCAGGAAGCCATTTTTGCACAAAACCATCCTAATTTGAATATTTCACCTGTTGAGACCCGCTTACGAGTCAAACCAACGTCTTCAATTAGCTTCTTGTGACTGAGAAAACATATTTTGCACCTTTGCGTAACAAAGCAATACATTTTTACAATCGTGACAGTTTTACAAATTCTTTCACAAACAATCCATTAATCCATCCATTACAAAGTCTATGCTAATGAATACGACAGGCTTCCAGACTAATCGGTGCATGTGTGTTTGTGTAGTTCACCCTCAGGAGTCCTGTCCACCTGGTGTCACCTCTATTTCCCATCTTTGCTGGACATAGCCATCTGGACCTCAGTCTGTTCCAACAGATTTCATCTCCTTCTCCTCCTCTTTCCATCACACCCACTTTCACACACACAAACACACAATCCATCTGTCTGAGGAGGTTTGCGGTAGATAGGTAGAATACCACACACATATATTATATCATCCTGGTCCAGTTTTGAGAGAACACATTATGCTCAGATTTTCCATCGTGTATTTTTATTTGTGTTTCTCTGTCACATACTTAACCAGCTTTTTTCGAATGACCAGCATGATGAACAGCGTCCTAAATCATCTTTGCCGTCAGTCAGTGGATTAGAATAATCCTCAAAATAAGTGTGGGAAGTGTGTGTGTTTCTGCTTTGTGAGTGGTCTGTCTGAGGCTTTGCATCGGAACTTAAATCAATCTCGACAATCTTGGACGGTGCTTTCTCAAAGCACCGATTACTAGAATCATCTGAGACGTGGGACTCGATAATAGCAGTGAATGGGTGTGGACTCCTGTCATGTGCAGACACATCACTGGGAAGGCAAAGGTTCATTCCCATCTCCATCAGAAGGTTAGCACTCATTATTATTCCAGTGAAAATGTGCAATGACTCACTATGTCGAGATTAAAGCAGTCATCCCTTAAGAGTCTTTCTTTTAATTTCTTTCATTCCAGTCAGAATTAGTCCAGTAGATGCCTGTGATTTAATGAAATCACCCCCCAGTGCCCCATGGTAAGCACTTTAGATCTTAACACAGTGTATAATAGCCTTCTCTTCATCATTTGAGTGCATGACAGCTTGCGTCACACAGTATACTGTACGCTAGAACACACACACAACCTCAGTGGGGAAAACATGCATGATACTAAATATGCATTTGTGACTGTTATGGATGCCCTCATGCTGCAAACTGTTATCGCTGCATTCCACCAGGCATCAGTGGCATGAAGGGAAAAGATGGAGATCATGGAGGAAAAGTGAGAGTGGGTGGCGCTGCAAGTTTAAGGCTACATCTGCTGATGGCTGCCAATCCTTATCTAGGTGCCAGTGAGGCTGCATGCGTGTGTGCGTGTGTGTGTGTGTGTGTGTGTGTGTGTGTGTGTGTGTGTGTGTGTGTGTGTGTGTGTGTGTGTGTGTGTGTGTGTGTGTGTGTGTAGATGTGTTATTTTGGAGCTGGATGGGGGTGTGAGCAATGTTCCATCAGAGACAGAATGAGACCCAAAAGTCGATAACAGGAGATGCTATCACCTCATCCACCTTGAGGTCACATCATCGCTCTCTCCAGCTACAGCTTTCTTACAGCAGAGGGTGGGGGGTTGGGGGGGGTATGTAGCAAACACACAAGATATGGCAATGCAGAACGGGGAGCGACAGTAGCCTTCAGATGACGCCAACTTTAATACACACTCTTGGGCCCAATCCTATTTCTGCTCCCCCCCCTACCACTCGCTCTTCAGTGTCCCTTTTTGAATTGCAGCTCAAAACTTACAAGGGATACTAGTTGAAATCCTTTAGCCATGACATGGGATGCCATTTGTGACATCATCAGCAGAAAATTTACGTTCTGGTTAAGATAATTTTCACATTTTTGCATCAGCAAAACAAACACAACAGTCGGATCCCACAGGAGTTTGACAGCAGATTTCTTTTCTGCTGGAAATGAGCTTCGAGGCTTAGTTTGCCCTTCAAAACACAAAGTGTCAAGTTTTCTACAAGCCTGTTGCTGCTATCATTGTCAACTATAATACATTTAATTTATTAGACGTCTTTCTCAGCACTCAAGGTCGCCCAACTAGTTTGTAGAACAGAACTTTTTTTTTTTCCTGCACCCATTTCATCTTTTCTCCAACCAGATGCTCCAGAGGCTTAACCCACGTTCACGTCTGCTAGCATTTGTACCTATGTGTGTTTGCAGGCTGTAATGAAGCATCCCTGCAGCAGAAGGTTTACAGTTAACCATATAGTTTTAAAAAAAAAGCCTCAGGATATGTAGAGGACATACGATCCAAAATTGAGGAGGTCAAAGCTGCACCCATCATGGAATAGTATATACAATCAGTGAAGAGCTTACAGGGCGTGTAGATCCATGCTCTCACTTCTTTCCCACAGTGAAGATCACATTCACCATCTGCTCATATACACACCTTTTTGGTGCAGAAACATGGGGGAGATGGAGAGAAAAAAGTGGGCCAAGCTGCATGAAGAGGCTCCCGGGGAGGAAGACAACTAAATACCTCGGCACAACAAACCACTGCAGCTGAATTTTGTAGAGCAGCTCAAGAGCAGCAACACAGGGGACGCATTTCAGAAAAAGACTTTTATTCCCCCTTCTGGTTGTCTGCATTGTTTGCTCTTTATCTGTTTTACATTTACGATTATAATGAAAAAAAAAGCAACTTCATCATCATCCCCACCTATATATTTGAATAAGCTCACTAAAAAACCTCACGCTGTCACGCTCCCAGTGTCCACCTGGAAGTTCAGGCCGCTAGTCGACTTATCTCCGGTCTTCACATTTGTCCATGTCTCTCACTTAAAGAGCCGTTTTGGCTTCGTCAAACATAGCGGTCTATATTCTTTGAATGTGGCGGACCTCAAGTTGCTTTATTCACTAGAACCAAACTCACAAAGTCTGTGCCTATACCCGGATGGCCGGACCGTAACACCGAAGCGTTCTTTGTCTTCACATTCGTCCGTCCTATACACACAAAGCCGTTATGGCTTCGTTGGACACAGGTTTGTTTTCTTGTGACAGCGAAGAAAAAAAAGAAAAAAAACAAAGTCTGATATTATTTTTTTGTGGTGGAATTTCCACGGGTTCCCGCTACTTATAATAGTAAATAGTAAATAGTTGGGGAAACTAACTTACCCTAACTAAGGGTAAAGACAAAGTTTTCGATTCTTAGCGCTCTTCACTTCTCTTTCATATCCTTTACACCAGTTGGTAGTGTAAAAAAAAAGTCCTCTAGACATGACTAACACTCAGAGAGTTTCTTGGTTAATAATGTGACACATGTATGGATACGGACGAGATAGTCAAAAAGAAGCCATGCCACTGGAATCGATTGAAGGACGCAGTTCCAATTTGAGGGAGGTAGGATGAAGAATGGACACAACGATGAACAAAAAACTGATTAAACTCTCGGTCCTGGAGTCTAGATCCATAACAGCCTCATGGAACCTCAGTGGAGCACTTTATTGCATCTGATTTTTCATTTTCTAGGTCCATTATCACAAAATTTTCCAGCACGACCATAGTTTCCTTTTTTACGCCCTGGAATGGGAATATATCGCTGGAAAACGTTCTCTATGAGAATATTTCATTTCCAAAATGCAATATTTACCGAATATGAAATAAGCTGTAAGTATGCCACTAATAGAGATATTTTACAAAGAACATTTTTTTCAAATAGAAAAATAATACAGATGTTCCACATTTAACACAGCAGTTCCGACTGTCCATCGCTTTAAGCTGTGATGATTATATTTTGCCACATAAAGTGTGATCACTGGAACCCTCAGACAGAAGTTATTCGTTGATGAAGTGCCATAGCTGCACAGGTCACTGTTGAGATATAGCACATCTTCTCATTAGAGAATGCTCCTGCAATTAATATTTTTAGTTTCCACACAGAGCAGGAAACGGAGCTTCCAGAAAATGCAAGAGACAGTTCATTTATTGGATTAACATAAGAGAGAATGAGAATACACTAATCGGTGTCTAGTCTTATTTTTACATACTCCTGATTAACCTGACTATTCCCCTCAGAAATTACATAATACATTGCAGCATGAAATCTATCCTGTAGTTAATAATGTTCTGCCACCATAAATGTATATTTTCTGCATTCGGAAGAGCAACAGTCATTCTAAAGCTGCAGCTTTCAGAGGATTTGCAATTACATTCCTTCATCCAGCTGAGCTTCAGCACAGAGACACTCCATTAAACTTTATTAGATTGTACACGATTAGTCTTCCACCATGTAGTCAGACATCATCAAAACCCAAACCTCAAGGCACTTTCACAAGACCAGGAGCGCTGAAACGCAGGGTAGTGTTATAGTCGTCACATGTCTGTGGCACAACTGTGGTATCCTGTTACAGCCTGGAGCCACTGAAAGTTAGTAAAAAAAATTTTTTTAAAAGCACTAAACAGGACAGACAAGGGATTTTTGGGTCAGCTCCGCTTTAACACAATGATGAATAAACTTGTAATGAGGCAACGGATGAGCTTCCTACAGCAGGTGTGTGATTGAAGCCTGACAAATATTTCTGATTTTAACCACTGTCTCCTCCTACAGAGTGCTTTTATACACTAAAGATGAATGAGGAAAGCTCATGTTAATCGTGTAAATCAGTCCATATGTTGTTACACATCTCCCCACCTATATATTTGATTAAGCTCACTTCAAAAAGTCTCACGCTGTCACCAACTCCACCCACTACCTGTCAATCAAGTGCCCAACCAATCACGGTGCATCTACCAGAACGAATCACATGAAGAATATGGCGTAAGGCATCTGCTATGTTAGGAGGAGAAATAACTATACACAGACTTCACAGTTAACATAATTTTAGAGTGTCATAACTGCTCCAACAATTTTCATGTTTTTGAGCAGAGAGTCCAAACAGCAGCCAAACGGCCACGACTTCTGAGTGAAACTGGCTGGCTAGCAGGAACAGTCTGTCCAGCTATGGTTTCTGTTTGGAATGGGACAATCTATGTGGCATCTTAAATGCTCCTCAGGCAACTGACAAAAAGGGTCTTTATGTGACTACATACAGTTCTGTTCATGTAGTCAGCTAACAGAACTATCACTTCTCTAAAATTTCTTTTCCCCTTGCTCTTTTTTCAGGTGCCTTTTCCTTTAACGTTAGCTCCTTTCCCAATCTCACGATGAGTTATCTTTCTTTGTCCAGTTAGCCTGCTAACATTCATCTACGGCTTCGCAATGCCCGGACA
The DNA here is from genome assembly GCF_040054535.1 of Antennarius striatus. Lineage (NCBI taxonomy): Eukaryota > Metazoa > Chordata > Actinopteri > Lophiiformes > Antennariidae > Antennarius > Antennarius striatus. The sequence continues at coordinate 16,346,101 of NC_090780.1, read as the reverse complement.
GCACAATCCATCAGTTACAAAAACAAAGTTGTTACGTCACCACTTCGAATTTTACTACGTTGGGTGCGCTTGGTTTATAATAACAATACATTTGTTTTTGTATGTTTGGTATGAAGTCTGATATTATTGTTTTATCGTGGAATTTCCACGGATTTCCACGGATATTGTTCATGTATCATTCAACAACACGACCTGAAACCAAATTATCATGAATTTTAATACCATGCCAATTGCTCTATTTACCTCCTGTGGATTCAGAGGAGGAAACTGCTGCTGTGATTGATTTCTAGTTGTAAACTCTGCCTCAGAGGGAGTATGGTGTGCTGAGCTGTCTTTCTTTGGAATCCAACAAGCCCTAAAACTATTGCGTTTTTTTCCAAACAGGACTTTCTGATTCTTATTTCATCAACAACCTGTAAAAACATGCTCCCGCCTACGGAGCCACTTTTACTTATTTGATGCAGGCCTGCTGTCAGTTTGATCGTTCTAAATACCATTAAGGCATTTTTAAGTCACACAGCCTGGTTCGCTCCTCGAGTACAGCCAATAAGCCTCCATTGGAATGTGGCTGCATGTTAAATAGAAGTTGCTCTTGCCCTGACCCGGAGCTCCGACCTCCCAAAGAGGAGGGCCAACAATGGAATAAAACCTCTGTAGCTATCACGTTATTAGATTAAAAGTCTCCTCCCTGCATCCTACTGTTCAAGTTTGTCTCCAGCAGCCTTCCTGCCCTTTCACATTATCGGGGCCCGGTGTCAAAAGAGGCTCAGATACATGGTAGAAAACAAAACTATCTGTATTCAGGAATGCATGGACAGCCCTGATACCAAAGGCATACGCCTCTGTAAGAGAAGAGAGTGAACATAGGGTCAGTGACTCCACTGTATGTCCTGCCTTGTGATGTTATGTGTGTCAGGGAGAGGAATCATTAAAACAATACTGCGCTGCAGCGTGGGCGGCCACACCCTTTCCTCCCGGCTCCCCTCCACCTCGCCATCCCCTCAAAGCTGCCTTGGCAAGATTTTAAAAAGTAAAGAGACAGGAGAGCGGGAGGGTGTGAGAGTGGGAGCAGACCCACCGCAAATGAATTCTGTGATGTATTGTGAGTGAGGAAGCAAGGAAGATGAAAAGGAACGAGAAACTTCACATCAATGAATGTGAGGAGCCGTGAGAGATTAGACAAGAAAATTCTTCAAATTTGATGTTTGTGGGTTTGGTGTCCCACCCCATCAGGCCACCCCAAGGACAACATCCTGGAGGCGCCCCTACATCTACCTGAAGGGGGATGTGAGACTTTGCTCATCACCACATCTCTACATAAATATATCTGCAGGGAGTCGTCTCATGACCTAGATGCCAAACTTCCTGTGTTTTGCTATCGTAATAAACATTTCAAATAGTGAGCTGTCAGAGCAGATGGAGCGGGGGGGAGGTTAAAAAACAAAACAAAAAAGGGGTGCAGAAGCAGTCTAACAGGAGACAGATGAATATTGGTGAAATGAGAGAAAAAGCTACGTGAGCAGAATTGTGTTCTGCAATATCTTTTTGAATTATTAATGCTGTCATAGCAATGAAGGTTGAGAAAAGAGAACTGTTTCACACACATGTGCGTTATAAACACGTATGCCCACATGTACACGGATCTTGAGGCCCACGAGAAGCTGCCCTGAGAGTTCAAAGGTCACCAAAGGCAGACATGTGGTCCACACCTGTTGTAAAATTTCCTCCGTAGACTAACAGAGACAGATGATCAAGAGAAGCAATGATAAATGCCAAACATCTTTAATTATTTTTTCTCCTGTGAAAGGGTACTCTCTTCTTTCCTGTTTGATCCACAGTCCTGCTGTTCCAGCTCACCAGCTTTGTTAAGCAACACCCCTCTCTCTCCCTCCGCAAAGGAGAGGTCCCTGTGTTTTCTGTCCTTACCCAATACTTCAAAAAAAGAAGAAAAAACACACACCCTCCCCTCCTCTCTTACCCCTTGCAAGAAATTAGACCCATTCTCGCTGCTGTACCAAAGACAACATAATAATTCATGAATTGAAAAAGGCCTCTGTGCTGTCGGAGGCCAGTTCTGCTGTGTACATGTAGACCATGTTATAGAAGCTATGTCTAAGTCTGTATTTCACTGAGGACAGTGGCCTTCATTGTCATCCTAAGGACGAGACAGACACAATGGAGAGAGATACCACTAGGAACCTGACTCACACATACTGTAAACCATCCTGTCCATTATCCGCAAGAAAGACACTGCAAACAATGTGCTGTGCTGAAATACAATGGCAGCTTTATGATAGGATGGTTATGACAAGGTTTTCTCTTTGTTTTACAGGAGTTCAGTAGAATTTTGCGACATTGTCCATAAACTTTTGCACTTTTCACTTGACTTTCAATCATTTTAAAAAGTGTTTTAATGTGGCTGAATATCCAAATCGACAGCATTGTCATGAGGTAAGTGTGGACTTTGCAAAAAAGGACAGACCGGGTTTTTCTTGCATGGAATTCTTTAGATCAAAGGCTATTTAAATATAATTTATTAACTTGTGTTTTTAAGATTTTTTTTAAAAAAATATTTGATGTACTAGCATGCTGTAAAGGTTACTGGCAGAATATATCAACAGCAACTGAAAACATCTGTGCGTTGCATTTAAAAACACGTTATACCACAGAAACCTGTGAATAAATGCATTGAAAAAAAAACACTGACTCATAAAAGTTATGGGATGACTCCCTAACATTTTACCACATAATACATATATACAGTACAAACAAAATATCTGTATTACTAGCACAAACGTTTTCACCTTCAGAATTCAAATTGCACGCTAATGCAAAATGGATTTACATAAAACATAATGGATGCACGGTGGGAGAGTCAATCCAGTCGATGTACCCATTGGATATGATCAAGCGCAGACCTCTGAGCCCTGTAGTTCAAACGCTGTGTACTTCGACGCTGCGCTGTTGCCACCAAGAACAGCAGATGTTTCCAAATCGGCCTGACTACAATTATCAGGATTCCAAATACCTCAGGAACAGATTCTGCTTGGAAACAGTACTCACATTAAGAGTTTTTAAAGTTCTGACTGGTCATCATTTAGTGAAAATACATCTTGGTACATTTTGACACTGGTAGACAGTCTTTGCACAATAAAAGTCAGTCAGAACACAGACGGTACGATAATGAATGCGACCGCATTCCTAAAAGCTTGTAGTCATGCTTGGGTCCAACACTGGGAATCTGCCACCCCAGACTGGGAAGTGCTTCTCCGCATTCCTCAGAAGGAATACCATCAGCACATGACAAGAGCCCCACTCACATTCAGCCCCTTAGCCTACTGCCTCCCACTGCAACCTTTACACAGAGAACGCCTATGTGTCGGTGAACATGTGTCAGAAACAGAAACCTTTAACACGCCACGCTGCCCTCACACAGAAAGCCATCACAGAGAGAAAAGAGTGGAAGATGGGGGGGGGGTGGACAAAAAGAGTGATGAGTGCACCAGGACATGCATGTGTCACATGGCCATGCCATGAATGTGAAGTGATTGATGAGATATGTGCTAAATGGAACCAGACCTTTTTACCCTTTTTCTTTGTTAAATTCTCCAACTGAAAGCCAGAGGCTCATTTTCATTCACTAAAAAGAAAACACACTCTTCTTGTGACTGAACTTTATCTGCTCGGTGGCGGTGACTGGACAGTGTGCAGTCATCAGCAACACACCAACCCCTGTCATGTATGGACCACTGCACAGCAGGAATGAGTATGTGCCGTGTGTGTGTGTGTGTGTGTGTGTGTGTGTGTGTGTGTGTGTGTGTGTGTGTGTGTGTGTGTGTGCGAGCGCGCGCTTGCACTCATAATAAGGGATGTTCTCCTTTCCATTCTGTTTGAACCACATGGACTGAGTCGGAATGTTGGGGGGGGGGGGCAGCAGTGGGTGGGAAGGGGAAGCAAAGGCAGTAATCTGAGAGGGTTATCCCACAGCTCAGATCAGCACATGCTCTCCACAGTCCACTGTGGGCCCAGCGCAGAGGGAGAGGATCACCAACAAAAGACTTTCTTTCAATCCCAGGCCACAGTCAGGGAATACGATGCACGGCCATAAAACGAGGCATCAGTCAGACTCCACTGAAAATCATAAGACTACGATTATTTCAGCACATTTCACCATTCATTCTCACATCTAAGGTTGGGAAATTAAGAGCCAGCAGTTTCAATTCTGCTTCCACATAAATTTCACTTGTACTTGTACTTTCAGTTTCAGTGGTGATGGTGGTTTGCTGTTTCTGTAATTTCTGCCCAACAGGTTGGATGGGAACTTTGATCCAGACAACCCAACAGTAAATTAAAAAAAAAAAATCAATGGCTTTTGCTAAATTGGCGCAGTGCAACACCTGGCTAACCTGATTTCCTTTAATATAGCAATCATGACTAAACAACTTCTCCTAAACAATGTTTAGTTCAGCGTGTTCACTGTGTAGGGTAGATAGCACCGGTCTCCCTCACCTGCCTAATCCTCCTCCTCCTCAGTCAATCAAACAACCAGCAGCACCTCATCACATTAATTTTAAAAGAGTCTTATTCACAACCATTATAATTGCTATAAAATCCTTCAAATGCAAATACTGAAAATTATTTCTTTGTGGATGAATATCTGCAGATTGCTAACATTAGTAAGTAGTTTACGTTCACTCACCACAGTGACAGCAATTCCATGACATCCTTTAAATATATGAGTGAGTCACTCATCCTAAAATCTTTGTACAGAATGGCTTGTGTAAATGTGTTTTGCTTGTTTTAATCTTGCATTTCAAAGAACTGAAATTGAGTATTGGGAGCAACTGGTAGCAACGGAAGAACTGATGATAAATGGCTCACACAGCTAAGTACTTTGCCAAATGTCAAGCATAATATAGCATAGATGTGTGATGGCACTGGGTGCATGGTGTATGATTGGTTCTAATATGTTTGATAATGCCATGCTTTCTCATCTGTGTGTCTGTGATTATATTATTAGAATCGGCTGAGCTGTTTATCATATCACTCCCACCCAAGTGCAATAGAAGGGCTGGGGTAACAATGGACTTTTTTGTGCACATGACAGTTTGAAAAACTTCTATAGTACATATTGCACAGCCTCAGGACATGCTTAAACATGCATGAGAGAAGTACTCATATCAGCATGTTCTTCACACACCAAACTGCCCCTGGTCACAGTCAGTGGGGGCCGAACAAGAAAAGAGTCTGACAGGCGCCTGCAAACCAGGGAGATAAGTATCAAGCCTCAGGTATGCGCCGTTGCATTCAAACAGCTCCAACAGTCGGCTACATTCACATTTTCAGGGTGTGTTCATCCAAACCACACACCACCACTGTAATATCAGTCCAACATGTATATAGAGGCATAAAAGTATTCAGGAAGGCAGGCAATTAGACATGCTCATACAACCACACCCTTCCAACATGTCCTGATTTCAGCCTGGAGACCATGACAGGTAATAACTGTTGTTTGAAGTTGCCACTCGAAACCTTTTCAGATCAAGCCCTTAATGAATTATACATAAAAAAGGGGGGGAAATATGGCTATCGTTCATTTAAAATGAGAACATGCCAACATTCTTCAAGCACAAGTGATGCTTATTTTCTGAGTTAGCGTGTCAGTGCTACAAGCAATTTCCTGAATCGTCATATTGTGTATGTTGTCAAAATGCTCAACCTCATCCTCAATTACAGTAGCTCTGGCTCAGGTGACAAGAGTGTTGCCCGGATTTGGAAGGGCAGAGGTTCAGGAACCCCTGGAAACTAAGCCTAACTTCAGATTCACCTGAACAAGGATGTGCATGTAAGCTTATGCTGGGAAGAGGGGTATATTTCTTTTAAAATGTGTGATTCTCTTGCATGTCGTGCTCGTGTCATGAGATCTGCCATGTGGATGGACAACGAAAGGAAGTCCTATAACCACATGCATTTCCTGTGGCCTCAAAACTGTCTAACAGTTACCTCAAGGTAACGTCCAGCTAGGTCAATGTGCTGTTTAAGACGCTGACACATGTGGATCGATTTAGAGTAAGTGCATCTGAGTGTGCAGTAGAGATGTACCTATAAACAAAGTCCTCAACGTATGAACATAATTGGTTCCAGAAGTTTCTCATAAGCGGAATTGTTCATAAGTCAGTATTTATTAGATTTCAATCCATAATTGCCAGTACAACAATAAATAGGGATAAAAACATATGCAGTAATCATATTAAAATATGCACGTATAGTTACAATATCTACCGTTATGTGTCGCTTGTAATTCCTGCAATTAGTTTGAATTCAGGTTAGTTTGCGGTAAGATTTTGCTCCTTATATGTGAAATCCCTGTGGAGGAGAAGAGGAAAGTTCAAGGAACTCCCAACCAGTTTTTAAGCACATCCAACAACACCAACCAGTCAGCTTTTGATGTTAATGTAGCATGTAGCTTACCTTCAGAGTGAAGGAAGAGGAGGACGAGGGAGGAATTATTGTCGGTCGGAGTCTGAGTTGACATCAGAGAGATAGTCGCCACTACTACTATAATCACTAGCCTTAGCTTACCATCCTTGATAAACAGTAAAGTATCCAAAGTACAAAGCCTGACGCAATGAGATGCTCAAAAACAGGGAACAAGATAAAGAAGTTGAGTGTTGTGGATGCATGAGCACAGAAGTGGTGCTCAGAGCGGGTTGTGGTAGAAAGGGGAACTGCAGTACAGTAGTGGGATATGGCGGCGCACTATTGTTCATATCTCTGAATGTTTGTAAGTTGAATGTTCATAAGTTGAGGGCTACCTGTACTAAGAATCAAGCATCAGTCCAATAGTGGGCTCTGGTACTCTTAAAATAATGTCATTGTCTTGTCAGCTTTCAAAGCCAAAATCCGAGATGAGCAGAGGTCATTATATCTGAAACACCAAACTATCAAAGCTGCACAACTTACTGAAAATGCACATCAGCTGCCTGTTATTCAGCATTTAGGGCTTCTGCCTCACCTCTCATATTTAGACTTGAGGTGTCAGCCCAACGTCTCCCACCAGGGGTTTGCATTTGTGCCAAGTTGGTTTGACAATGTGCTTTAGACACGAGGCATTCTGAAAAGTTTGGTTCATGTTGTGCTCCAGGACAACACTAAAAACACTTTGGAGGACATGAGTGGTGCTGGACTCCTGAACCTGCAGCGTGTCACCCACACCCTCCAGCCGGCTGTTAACGAGAAGCCTTTGGCTCAGGGAGGTGTCGCTGAGGCGGCGGGTTAGATGTGGTGGCAACGTTGTGTTTGCTCCAAAAAGCACAGCAGAATTGTACAATGTGAAGAACTGCAATGTAATCAAGTACTCATATCATCTGATATCAGCAAGTAATCAGATGGATGTACTCATGCATTTATGAGTCTGACAGAAAGTCGTATTGGTGCGTTACCAGCATCAATCCAGATGCCTGAAGCAGGAAACAGAGAGACAGAGGATATTCGGCTGGATTGGAGAAAATATGTCCTGTGAGTTGTAGTCATGACGAAATAAATCATCATATTCCCATATTTACAGTTTAAAGTGCAACTCCACATCAATTGCTTAAAACAAATAAACACAAAAATTAAACCAATTCTAAATCCTCTCGGACCAAAAGTCAAGTGACACAGAACAAACACAGGGGGGTATTTAATGTTCAAACAGACTTATCGTTTGCTTATCATTAGCTCCTGATTGTCACACTCCTACACTCTACTACACTTCTTTTATTTGTCGAGAGCCTGTTGAAATTAAAAAAAATTTAACATGCAGAATGCAGACTGATTTTTTTTCTCTGCTGCAATAAACTTGAAAGTCCCCGAAAGCAGGGAATGCTTCACAAAAATCTGCATATGTTGCACAAAAATCTGCTTGTACTTTCCCCATCTTTCCCCATTAATGGGGCCTTCACCAGTGTCCGTCCTATGGACTTTCGTACACCCCCACACCATCACAGATGCTGGTTTATGATATTTGCACCAGCTGATTGAGGATGATGCCACACCTTTGCAGACAAGAGTGCCTGATGTCCATAATTTCTAAAAAGTATTTAGAAAATGCCTAATGACATCCGTCCTTGTCAGAGAATGTGGTGAGGTTTCTGGCTGAGATCAGGTAGGAAATCAAATATATTGTCTTTGAACAGTTTTCAAATAAGCGTGCTTTAACATCACACATTTTTTGGGAGTGGGGCTACAAAGGAAAAACAATTAAGACAAGCCCTTATGAGACCACAAATGCGCAGCTAACAGTGGATGAAAATGAGAGGATTATCCGCCACAGCAGCTTTAATGCTGGGAAAATCGAAAATAGAACCAGTGCATCCTCGCAGCAAGGAGGAAGAACAGCGTGTCCTTGCAGACATTCGTATAGAAGAAAAGAGGATAAAGAGAGGTTGATTCAGCTAAGAAGAGATGATGAATGGCTTCATTAAAACAGCATTAGCAGAGGTGTGAAAACTAATGGTGAGTGCCAGCTAGCACTGATTGCCCAGTCCAAACACACACACACACACACACACACCCCACACTCACACACACACATACACACACACACACACACACACACCGAAATTGTCCATTTGACACTAGTGCAACCTGTTGACCCTTTAAAAACTCATCCAGCTTTCAAAACATCCATGACAAACCAAATTTGTTTCAAGACACAACACAGACAAATGAATTTCTCTTAATCAATCCCTGACTCCCTTCATCTTCAGCACACAGACACACAGCCTGAGGGGGATGAGGAGCGAGCAGTGACGCCATGGAAAAAAGAAAGAGATGAAAAGAAGGAATAAAGGAGGTGACTGCAAACAGGAATGTGAAGTAAAGAAAACCTGAAAAGACCAAGGGCTGCAGGTTGTATGTGAAATTGAAGCGTGTGTGTGTGTGTGTGTGTGTGTGTGTGTGTGTGTGTGTGTGTGTGTGTGTGTGTGTGTGTGTGTGTGTGTTTGTGTGTGTGTGTGTGTGTGTGTGTGTGTGTGTGTGTTTGTGTGTGTAGTGGTAACCTGATTAGCAAGACCCTACAGGGGAGACAAATCTACATTATTCTTTCTCATTTTCCCTCTGCTCCTCACAAACCCAGAAAAATGGGGGCAATTCAGTAACCCTAGCAACCAAATGTGCCTACGTGCTGCGGGAGGCAGCTGATGGAGAGAAAAGAGAGATGAAGAGAGAGAGGGAGAGATAGAGATGGGGAGTAGAAAGACTGATACAAGTACATACTGTAGTAAGTCACACACATACCGACGTGAGCAGAATGGACTTTGCAGCCTCGTAGAAGTGGGCTGTGGGCCCTCCTTCATACCTCTGAAAAAAATCTCCTCTATTCAGGCTTCTTCTTGCATATTTCCCAGATCCCTCCTCTTACCCTTTTCTCTCTCTGCACCCCCCCTTTCCTCCCTTTTCCCTCCTTCGAAACACTTTTTTTCTCTCGTCCTGCTCTCTGGCCACGTAGGAAGACTGTTCAAACACAACCTGTTTCCTCTGGCATCCCCCGGGACCATTATTCATCCTTTCCACTCACCGTTTTCTCACCGTCCCATCTCTGTGCATCTTTCCTATTTATTTACAGCTGAAAGTCTGTTCTCCTGTTGATTGTTTTACAAAGGATATGAGTGGGTTTTTTTTCTCTGCAGTGCTGGGGTTTACATAGAGCCCTCTTCAAGGTGTTGTCATCCACAAGTACATTAAAACAAACATCCTTCCTCTAAAGCCTGTGGTGAATCAATGTCCGGTGCACAATGCCTATGGAAAAGTTTAGCTCCTCCAGAGATAAACAGCGAGTGGTGCTAGATGCTAATTTAACTCTCCACACACACAGCAGAAAAAAGTGCAGCCACATGACATCATTGACAGCCGCCACTCAAACAGGAAACTGTGAAAAACAACCCAAGAACTGTGAGAAAAATATGACCTTTCATGTTTCATCCTGCTGTTTTTATATAACTGAATAGAAGCCATTGGGGCGATTATGTACATTTAGAGTTAGCTCACAAATGGTGATCAGGTAACAATGGAGAAAGGCCTTGTCACACAAGTTTGAATCTGAAAGTGCTGATACCTGGTTCAAGCTGCCGCAGGTGACACGTTGAAATGTGAAGAGGGGAGATTTCAGCCAATCGAAACATGTCTCTGTACTGACAGTCTGAAAGGGGACGGCTGTTAGGATAAGCCAACCAGGCAGGCGGGACATCTGTTGCCCAATCAGAGCATCTGGAACATCTGGCACCAATGAGCAGCATACATCTAGCAGCTGACCTATGACCTTACCCAGTTGGCTCCAGGCGGGTTTATTTTGTTGTTTGCCTTAGACGTGGCGCACTGATGAACGTTGGGACTGGTTTATCTGCATGTCACGGACATAATATTCCTGTTTTTTTTCTCTGCTATGGACTGGATCCAGAATGTGGGTGTTTAGGAAGGGCGGGATTACAAACCTCAATCTGAATTTTGGTATCACATACACACTGATTTGTAGAAGGGCTGTGCATGTGTGTGTGAGTGAGTGTGTGTGTGTGTGTGTGTGTGTGTGTGTGTGTGTGTACTGACAAAGGTCATCTCAGTGCTTACAGTGTTGGTAGCTATAACGATGTGCCTTTTCTCCCAAGTCCCTCAACAGCATCGTCGCAAATTGTCAAAATGTTTAAGGGTAAAAAGGGATTAGAAAGGGAGAAAATCAGAGTGTTTCAGCTGCTGACATGCTGACACAGCACATGGTGACTGCTGCTGAACACACCCGCTGTGGAACACACAGGGAAAATGGATTTTCATTCTTTTAAAAAAATGGCTTCTTTGCTGCTTTTTTTTTTTTAATTCTCAGAGACAAGCGTGCTGATTGCATGGCTAAAAATCAGCCACGCTACGTGTAAAATGACAGTATGTGTGTGTGTGTGTGTGTGTGTGTGTGTGTGTGTGTGTGTGTGTGTGTGTGTGTGTGTGTGTGTGTGTGTGAGTGTGTGTGTGTGTGTGTGTGTATGTGTTTGTGCTGGTGTTTTGTGAAAGGCAGTTGAATCCTTTGCCCAGACACAAAGCCGGGGTGCCAAACAGGAAGCGTCACACACTGCCTGCGTGATTCACGTGTCTCCTGAACCCTGGTTTCACACAAATATCCTTCCTGACTGATATTTTTAGCTTGTCAGCCATACAGAATGAGACGCTGTCCCGGCACACACACACACACACACACACACACACACACACACACACACACACACACACACACACACACACACACACATACAATCACCACAGGTAACCACCACCATAGAGAGTCAAGTGATTGACGTCTGGTCTATAAATGAACCACGGCCATAATTAGCAAAGTGTCATGACAACAACACACACATCAGCTGCAGATCAATTAGATGAAGGACATTATGTCACATCCTCTCACTCTCATGTGACGTTTGCTGGCGAAAAAGGCAGCAGCAGCTAAGAGTCAGAGCTACGATAACAGGCCGAGTGATTTCTACCTCTGTTTTGTCTTATCCTTTCTTTTCTTTTTATTTTATAGTTGTTAATAAATGAGAGACAGGCTTGACCTGCGATTTACATCAGGGGCCCCTCTAGGACGCCCCAGCTCCTCCTGACCAAATACACATCAATCACCTGCAACACACACAGAAAAAAAGAGATTCTGACCAGGCATGGAGCCTCACACACACACACACACACACACACACACACACACACACACACACACACACGGACCCATAGTCCTGCTTGCAGACAAACCTCTTGCTGTGTCACCACCTTTCCAATTGTGAGCTTGTGAAAGCAGCCATTTATCCTAAATAATATGTTCCTCTGCCGGCCTTGTAAACAGGCAGCTTAGTAACGAATACGCAGGCGGACTCACAGGTTGGGTTCATGGCAACAGGCATTCATCCCTCTTCAGGGGGAGATGGATCAACATATCAGCAGAGCCTAACACATTCGACGGCCAGTCTGGAAAGCTACAACTGCCTACATATGTTTGAAAATACCGCCTGTCCATAACTCTTTTTGAGCGCTTAGTCTTAGGATCAAACACAAGTTATTCGGCACAGTATCCGACAGGATGGCCGTACGTACTCCAAAAACATAATCAGTGTGTTTTATGAGTGGATGAAGCAGCAGTTATTTACAAAAGCAGCCTCTTATTAACATTCCCTGATGAGTAAAACACTGACAGATGGAGATGGGTTGAGCCAAAATGTACTTGAAAAATGAAACATCTGTCATATGTATTTAAAGACTCAGCACTCCCTAATTTTCCCTCTAAAATGTTTCCCATTGCCTGATTTAAAGCTTTAACTTCTTGATAAAGTGACCCTGCAGACTGGAAACTAGGAATGATGATAGCAGCTCCATGCTTGATCACTGGAGGAGTCGAATGGAACCACCAACAGCCTCTCAAAAAGCAAATTAGCTTTCTGGATCCAATTCAATCCAAGGCTCTGTTAACTATGGATGTTCATCGATTGCCCATCATTCATCCACTGTCTGACTCACTCACTCACACACACATACACGCACATACACTCTCTTCCCAGCAGCAGCGATATTCCTCCCATAATCCCAGGTTATCCCAGAGTAGCGCTAAGAAAATGATGGGAGTACGTATTCAAGCAGCAATACGTGTGTGTGTGTGTGTGTGTGTGTGTGTGTGTGTGTGTGTGTGTGTGTGTGTGTGTGTGTGTGTGTGTGTGTATGTCATATCCTTCAGTTCATACGTCAACAGGTAAGACGAAGGTGTGCACCACTTCTCCACACCTACTATTAATAATGACCTCATTACAGATGAACAAGTTATGTTTCCTTCAAAATATGAGCAGCATCACAATAACCGGTCATAGTAGGATGAATACAAAACAGAAGCATGGATCAGCACCAAATTTCTAACCACAACTACTTACAGCATGCGTGCATGATTATCATAGTCCATATTGTTCATGCATGGGACTACAGTACGTGTATACCACTATTTTAAATGTGGTAATACAGCGGTGGTGAGGTGAGGTGCAACAAGGTCACCTGACCTCCTGCTGGAGGTCAAAGGAGGAGCATTTTTAAAATGAAAACAAAAAGCATTCTTTGAGCACTTGAGCGTTTGTCAAGCTGTCGTCTGTGCGCATCAATAAGATTCGTTTGGCGCCACAGAGATTCATGAATGCCAGTCAAGGGAGGATTTTCATTTATTTACCATGTGACGCTGCAGTGTGAGGAAACTGTTAGTGTTGCCTGATTAAAACCGGTCTGATCCCTCAGATCGCCAGAATGCAACAGCGCATCCATTTCAGATGTGGGGAAACAAGACAGACATGTGGTAGCAAACATGAGTAGATGAGGTGTGTAGATACTTCATGCATTTCTGCTCCAGACCCTCCATTAGACCGTGGCTAATGGCAACGTGCAAGATAATGACAGACTGTCTGTGTGTTCTCAGACAGGACGGATACACCTGGAACATCTCTGCACAGATGTGAAAACACAGAAACACACACACACACACACACACACACCTCAAACAGTAATGTGGATGCACAGGTTAATATTTTCATCTGCTCAAGCATGGATAATTAAGATGATGTTTGGGCAGCGAGGAGAAGGGAGACAGCTTAACACAGATGTTCAGCGACGAAGACACCAACGCCAGGGATCAATCCAGGGTGTCGATGGACAAACAGTAAGCCAAAAGTCAATACGCTGACAGATGCAGCAGGCAGCCCTCACTGTGCACCACTGACAGAGAACCTTTACTCAGGCTACCACGCACAAACAGTGACACCCCCCCCCCCGCCCCTCAGGACAGACAGAGACAACAAAGCTAATGTGAGAGTGGAGACAGCTAAAGGAGTTTGAAGATGGGCAGGTGACCAGTAGGTGGTGGTGAATGACGCTGAATCAGACTTGACATCACTTTCATTCCTTTGTCATTTAACTTCCTCCAGATCAAATCAGACCCACTGGGGTGGACTGGTGAACTCAGCAGCTTCCACACAAGAACCAAGGGGATCGCTAAAGTAATCTGAGATACCAAAATGGTGATAATCGCACTGCACGGCGTTCACAATCACTAGACATCAACTTAAGTGAACACCTATGGCGATCTGTGCAGAATGCTGCTCATCCTCCCAGAGGTGACCTCCCACCTCTGTGCCACTGGAAGGAATTTGCTGGCGCCAGATCTGATGAAACAGTGTGATAATGGCGCTTTTCCTGCACTCAACACTTTTAGTTCAGTGACACCTGAAATTCCAGTTTTAGAATACTTAAATTTGTATAACAACGTGTCAGTTATGGAGGCGAGGCTGGGAAGAGGATGATGTTTAAATAAAACGATAAGTAGGTGTGATGAGGGAAGCAGTTGTTCATTTCATTTGGTGATTTGGCAGCACAGCAGCAGTGGAAAGACGGCGATATCCTGTTCCCTCACACACACGCACACACACACACACACACACACACACACACACACACACACACACACACACACACACACATCCTTCTCTCCTTCCTTCCTGCCACCTGTGAGTCCTCCCAAGCTTGGGGTCCAAGCCACTAACCCTAAACCAATAGTTCTGATAAGCAATGAATTGACTAACAGCGACCCCCCCCCCTCACACACACACACACACACACACACACACACACACACACACACACACACACACACACCGATCAGGCAGTAAACAGTTAACACATCAGCAGCCTCTGCTCTCGCCCTGCTGCTTTCCTACAAGCGACACCACTGAACTGTAATCAATGGACAAGCCTTTAAACAAATCGATCATTTCATTGTGGACCGCGTTAACGCGCACGTTCACGTCGGTGGCATGAAAGGACGGTGGTCCACAGCAGCAGCACAGACACGCAGGAGACATGGGGAGAGAAAACGCCCTGCCTTGTTCCATGAAGAAACCCCCAGTCCTCTGGGCAGTCGATAAAAACCCCTCACACACCACCTCCACCTCGGCTCTTCCTTAAATACCCCCACAGACACCACATCTGGACGACAACTCTTATATTTCAGCGCGTAATTTTTCCGTCTTTGTTGGTCATCGGTGAGATGCGTTCAAGCGGACGATGACACGCATGAGGACACTTTGGTCATCGTGTTCTCATTGTGATTTAATCGATCACTTTATCTGTATTGTATTATTAATCGACCATGTCCGCATAGTGACAATTTAACTCCGCAAATCATTCGTGATGGGAGAAAACGGAGGCAAGCGCAGCCTTTACGCCTGAGGTGAGGCTCCACAAATCCATGCATTCAGCCAAGTGGAGGAAAACACACCATATAGTCACAAAGAACATATTTCACGACACATCGCTTTGCTAAGAGTTATACATTATCATAGGAGGAGCTTCACAAAAGTTTACCTTTAACTTGAGTTTCATATTCGGCCACTATCTCCTTTTCCTTGCGGAATTTCGCTGGAGACGTCATGGCTGAGTTTGGAGATCAACCCACTTGCCCTCGTCGCGGAGTCTCAATCAATAAATCAAATCTTAAAATCGTGTAAAAAATGCCCCTCTTAAACCAGTGTTGAAAAGAAAAAGAAAAAAAAAAAGATCAAGAGAGCAGATGAGATCGCAGCCCCTCAACGTGTCTGCTGATCAGTATTGTGTCCTCGCCTCGGTTCACTCCAGGCGCATTGTGAGTTTGGCGCTACTGAGGCTGCTTTTGCTGTAGGTTCCCATCCGCCGCCGCGCCTCACTGCCTCCCCAAAACCGGTTATGGTGCAAACAACTTCCAAGTGAAAGAAGATTCATTCCCTTTCAAAACAAAAATTTAAAACTAGCAATCATAACTAGTTAGGTTTTCTAAAGTAGTTTATTTTAGCATTTGCCCTGAGTGTGTCGGTCTCAAAGCAGTCTGAACTACAACTGCTGTTAGAACTGCTCCCCTCTTCCCGAGTGAAACGTGAGAGGAGGACCCGAGGAGAGATGGAGGGACTGGCTGAGCAGTCTCAGTGCGCAGGACGCACAGCGTTCATTTGTGGAGCCGACGTTAACGGAATGGAACGAGTTCCGCATTTCCGTCTTGCTTTTACAAAGTGATCATGCTGTCTCATGTTTTACCGAAATGTTTGATAGTGAACGCATCACGTCGCGGTAGAGTCGCACATTTATGTTATATAACAATGTGGAGATATTTCGGGATATCTTTATATGATCTATTACTGAAGCATGTATGACACTGAACAACTTCTTATCGGTTGCAGCTAGAATCTAATCTAGATCCTTGCTTGATTTCAAACTATAACTTAAACTCTACACACATAGATCACACACACACACACACACACGTTCTATTTTTGCACCTGAGTTTTTGCACCAGTTGTCTTTATGATTTCGTTGTTGCATGCTATTCTATTCTATTCTATTCTATTCTATTCTATTCTATTCTATTCTATTCTATTCTATTTTATTCTATGTTAACACTTAGCGTTTAGTATTTTTTTTTACATAGAATAGTAGTATTTAAGGTTTCTGTCGTGTGTATTATATCAACAAAGACAAACGATCCGCTTAATGTCTCAGGACAAGCACTTTACTTCCACTCCAAGAGCGTGGAAACAGGACTTGAGTGACATCGAGTAACACCAATCATTTTCCAGGGATTTTGAACGTCCGCTTGTATTTTAACCAATTAAGACTAGACTTTGGAGTGAAATAGACCAATAGCGTTTGTTGGTGTGGATTGTATCCAATCAGAATCAGGTGTGGGGTATTTTAAAGATAGTTTCAGGAAGTGCCGTTAAATACCAGGAAGTTATAAACAAATCTGACAGCTCTTAGCTAGGTGTTAAGTACACCTGAACGGATGCTGAGGCGGTCCGATTCGGTGTTGCCGTGTATTTATCTGTGCTATAACCGTTTTCTTTCACGTCGAGACTGAATCGTGAAAATCGATATCGTTTCGTTTGTTATAGAATCGGGTGTTAGCCGTTCTCCGTTTGCTCGTCGGGGTAAAGCTAACATTTGCATAACGACGCTGGAGCTTGTGCTAGCATCAAATTCACTTTTGTTTTCCCCAAATCGAAGGGATTTTGAGCTAAAAGGCAGCTCAGTTGTTTTTCCTGCTGCACTTGCTGTCAAGGGGCAGAAAGAGCGAGAGAGAGAGAGAAAGAGAGCCGAGTCCGTTTTAGCAGGACAATGTCTACATCAAATGCTAATTTCAAAAACAAGTGTGTGACCCAAGTTAACTGCGTATTTTGTGACAGCCTGCTATGCACAAGAGGCATGAAAGCAGTGCTTCTTGCAGACACCGAGGTTGAGCTTTTTTCGACTGATATACCTCCTAATCGGTAAGTGTGGATCCAGTTAGCATCTCGACTAGCCTTTTATGTGTGTCTGCTGTTGACAGAAATGTATGGCTTGTGCGGAGAACTGAAGCTAGCTTCACCGATGCATGTGAGGCATTCAATTTACTAATATGTTAATTTTGTTTTTGATGATTAAAAATCTGAAATTTAAGTGGATTTCACATGATTAATGTAATGTCTGTGTTTGTATCTGACTCCCCACCCCCACCCCCACCTAAGAACTGTTGACTTTGTGGCCAGCTGCTACTCAACTGAGAGCTGCAAATGCAAACTGAGGGACATTGCATGTCTCAAATGGTATGTGAGACATCTGTTACACTGATATGTTGATAAGCAAACAGCTCTCAGAGATCCTAGCCATTTAACCTGTTTTCATAGATTACACCTCTAGATCTAGATTTAGACTGCCTGTCAATGTGATCTTTAGTGATTCATTAGTTGCATTTTTAAATGGTAGATAAATGGTAAATAATAAATAAATACATATTACATTTTTCTGAGAGCCCAAGGTGAAACCTTTGTACATCTTGTTTGGTTTGACCAACAGTACATAGTTTAACATCCAAAGATCTAAAATTTCAATTGTATAAAACTGAGAAAAGCAGATTATAGTCTCAGTTTGGGAAGCTCAAATCAGAATATTTAAATCCTCTACTTGAAAACTATCTGTATTGTAATTATGTATTGCAGTTAGCCTGTTGTTGAAATTATATTCATTTGAAGTTTACATCTATTATCTTAAAAGAGTTTGGTATTATTTTGAGGCATCATAGAGCCTCTTTTGTGTTCTTCAGTCTTTTGTTTTTCTACACAGCCAACAACAAACATCTGTTCGATAATAGACACCCACCAGCGACGTTGGCACTTTTCAGAACAGTAAAATGCTGACAAACGTTTCTTCTTTATTCTGTCACCCTCCCTCCGTCAGTGGTAATGTTGTGGGCTATCATGTTGTGGCCCCCTGTAAACCCTGCCTTCTCTCCTGTAACAACGGCCATTTCTGGATGTTCAACAGCGATGCTGTATCTACTCTAAACAGACTTGATGCAACAGGTTAGTAAGCCTCTATGAATAACATGGGTACCCTTTTCCAATTTTTGCTCCATACTACCAGGCAAGCTGGAAGGGGGTTACCAAACACGATCATCCAAACAATCACTAAGCCAACTTTTAAGACTTGTAAACATAATAACAATCACCTTTTCATGTATTAAATGTAGAACCAAGATAGAATTCATTGCAAAGTGTTTTGATCTGTAAATCTAACGGGAATCCAAAAAATAAACAAACAGTGAATAATGAGTCAACATTTGATGTCTTCACAGGTCTAAATCTGCTCCTGTGGGGAGATCTTCCTGAGCTGGATGACAGTGAGAATGAAGAATCGGAAAGCCCATCAGAGGAGGAGTGTATTAGGTAAAGAGGGATACGGACAATGGCGGAGACGTGAAAGGCCAACATTTGAGTGAACAAACCATGCATTGAGATAAGAGAGAAAAGACGGGCATTAAAATGTAATACCACACTATCAGATGGGGTAGAAAAATGCTACTTTACTCCTCTGCATGAATTGAACTCTTAAATTGTAGGGTGCATCTGGCCACATTCCAATTAGTGATGTCACAGCAGCTGTGTTGCTGTGGACAGCTGAACAACCACTTGTGACATCATGAACTGGGTTCTTGTCAGAAACATAAGAACTGTCTCAATTCAATGGCCGCGCCCTTTGAAGGCTGTGTTTTATGACTGAATGCATCACAGTGACACGACAAGACTGATTGGGAGACTCCTGAAAATGTGACCTACTTTTGCTGGGCCCCATCCTTTTTTAATCTGCGGTTTTTGGGGGTGGGGGGATCCTTTAGTATTGACGCACAATGATTCCCACAGTAGGGTGAGCACATGCATCCTTTGCATCCCAAGAAAAGCAGAAAAAAATTAAGTTGTGTCGCTGTGCATTTGGTTTTCAAATACAGCCTTTGAAGGATGCAGACCCTAAATAAAGTCACAGCTCCTATTGTGCAAAATTCAAACCTATAGGAAACAGTACAGCACAAGCTTTTGGCCCTACACAACTTATTTAGTGATGAATTACTTTTTGACCTGTGCCCATGCCGTTCCCCATAGCATTTTTATTGTAAAAGTACAGACACATGGCCACACATGCTCTTTTTGCCTTTTTTTGTGTGCATGGGCTGTGTAGACATGTCTGCTAAACATGTTGCTATAGACTGAAAGTAAGAAACGACTAGACTCCTTAATCTAGCGTATTCTACTTCTCATCAGTCTCCATTAAACTAATTTGTTTTGATCAACCCCATAAGAGGCTAAGAGTGTGGTGTGATCAGTCAGTTGAACTTTTCAGTTTATACTGTTTTTTTGTTTTTCACACCATTTGCGTTCAGCCCAGTTTTGTGACAGGATGACCACAATTCACCGACCCATCTTTTTTAACGATAATCCTGTTAATATTTACATTGAATAGGGTGTAATAACAGGAGACTCTTATGAACAGTCATGACAGAAAGGCTTATTCTATTATGTGGCTGGTTCTTAGTGAAAGCTGAGTTGTTTTTGTTTTTTTAAATTCAATGCATTGGAGAAATAGCACAAGTATGGAATGACACGTATATTATCAGTTTTGTGCATTTTACTATGACTAGCATATTTAATTTCCATTAACCTTAAGATGTAACGTATCGGTGAGACATCTTGATCTACTAATACAGTGTTTGACAGTCACCTGACAACAGTACTACATGTTTGAAACCCAGGTGGATGTGACTGTAGCGTTATCTGATACTAACCTAATTATGCATTGGGTGTGCTTCCAAAAATATGGTCTGGACAGCTGAGTTTCCGTTTTGATGGCTGAGAAGAAACTAACAAAAGGTGCACTTTTGCTGTGCTCTGTAACACTTTAATGTGGACCATGAAGCAAAAGTTTGGTAAGATAAGATTGATCTGGTTTTAATCACATTGCCACTCAGTTCATGTAGCAGCTCAGTACAGCTCCATAAAGGGGAGTTACTGTACGTCATCTTCATCACCTTCAGTGAATTCCACATTTAACATTAAGTTTAAGTTGGTAGAGTCCTTCACAAAACTCTACTTTTACTTCTAAAAAGGGGTGAACGCTGTGTGTTCATTGGTCATCACCAAGTCATCAGGCCTTTTCCTCAGCCTGTTGTGCCAGACAGGAGCGTCTGCAGGCTCCAATCACAGACTCAACTCAAGTTAGTGCCATCTTCATCTCTTGTTTCATTGTTGTGATGCT
Source organism: Antennarius striatus (assembly GCF_040054535.1). Lineage (NCBI taxonomy): Eukaryota > Metazoa > Chordata > Actinopteri > Lophiiformes > Antennariidae > Antennarius > Antennarius striatus. The sequence goes on along the minus strand of NC_090780.1, from coordinate 16,325,473 downwards.
ATAATTCTGAGATTTCTGTGTTGCAGGGAAATTTTGAGGAAGCCAATACGGAGTTTCCCATCTTACTTGAAAGAGAAAAAAAAACCTATGTCCTTTATTTTAATTGGCTTCCTATCTTATTTATATACTATTGCCTTTTGTTGTGAAAAAATATACATTGAAAAGGAAATCTTGTCCAGATTTTTGTATCCTTCACCTTAACATTGTAACTGACTGCTTCTGCTACACTTGCACACCAAATAATCTCTGTGGAAAACCATCAGCTAGGTATTAAATCCACGAACCAAATATCTATATGACATACTTCCTTTGTGTTTACAAGATTTGTTTACAACCATTGGTTTATACTGTATTGTGCTATGGTACTCATGTTTTCATTCATGTATTTAATATTTCATTTGTGACAGTGCTTTTGTTTGTGTGTCTGAAGTTGGATGTGTACAGTTTTACCTGAAGAAGGTACCACTTGTGAGCTTCCTCTGGCTGGGACAGTTGTCAAATGATAATCAAATGAAATATTTAAATGGCTGTTTTTGATGGGAATTACTTGGATTAACATGCCCTGCTGAAAAAAATGTATATTTTGAAATTGCACTGAAACTGCATCAGTAGTTTGAAAAGATGATTGTTGTTTTGTATGCTTGTTAAATTAATAAACTTTTTTTTTCAAATATCTTGAAAGCTCTGTTTTAATTTTTAATTTTTTTGATTTAACTCCTTTGTTACTCGTGGCATCCACAGGAAAGTTACCTGTACAGACAATGGTTCTCACTGAGGAGACATTTTATCTTGGTATGTGAACAGTCCTATATTGACATACACAGGGTTTAAAGATGATTTTACTTAGAAGGTGAGTACATTTAATTCAAGGGCATAATTCATGAAACTGGATTTACACTTTCATGTCTAATCTTTAGATTTAAATGTTGTAACAAATTTGGAAGCATCTGACCTCAGTTCTGTGCACTGAAAATCTTTCAGAAGGTCGAGTGATTGTCAATCTGCACATGTGCATCATTATCGGTTGTTTTGTGCAACAATCTGACTGATTTGGCATTCCTTCTCAAATATCCTGTGCTGGTGATGGAACACGTTCATGGGTTTAGGTGGTATCTGAGACAAGTGGTGAGGCTTTCCCTGTTTTCCCCATTAAGTCACTTTCTTCAACTTGGAAAAGAAACAATATTAAATGCATGACCATCTCTGAGGTATCTGCTCTTCGACAGGACTGCACATGTTGTTTTATCAGCTGATGGATGAGTGTTCTCAAGATGATGGATGATGGATTAACAAATGTATGAACAGCACTATGCATGGTTGCCTTCCCTAGAAAAATAAAGGACAGGTACATCTAATTTGTTACCTTGCTGCCCCAATGAAGGCCATGCTCTGCTTCAAAGACAAAACACTGATAGAAGTCTTAACAGATCCCACATCCTGTCAGACCAACCCTGAGTTACACAACAAATTAGCGCGGTAAAGTGTCGTCATCTTCTCCTTTCAGCTTTTCCCCTCAGGGGTCGCCACAGCGTATCAGTTGCCTCCATCTAACCCTGTCTTCTGTATCCTCTAAGAGTACACACATTTACTCTGTCTTACTGCGGCTAACCTTCATTCCTTTCCAGGACAAACCTCCACCTCTCTAGCTTCTCCTCCACCTGTTCCTTGTTCTCACTACAGATCACAATGTCATCTACAAACATGGTACATGGAGATTCCTGTCTAACCTCGTCTGTCAGCCTGTCCATCACCATAGCGATCAAGAAGGGGCTCAGAGCTGATCTCTGATGCAGTCCCACGTTCACCGTGAACTTCTCTGTCACACCTACAGCACACCTCACCAGTCTTACAGTTCTTATTCATGTCCTACACCGCTCTCACATACGTCTCTGCCACTCCAGACTTCCTCATACAATACCACAGTTCCTCTAAGGGCACCCTGTCATAAGCTTTCTCCAGATGTACAAAAACACAATGCAGCTCCTTTTGGCCTTCTCTGTACTTCTCTATCAACATCCTCAAAGCAAATACTGCATCTGTAGTACTCTTTTTTTTGGCATGAAACCATACTGCTGCTCACAAATGCTCACCTCTGCCCTTAGTCTAGCTTAAACTACTTTCCCATAACTTCATTGTATGACTCATCAGCTTTATTCCTCTGTAGTTGCCACAACTTTGCACATCTCCTTTGTTCTTAAAAATGGGCACCAGCACACTTCTCCATTCCTCAGACATTCTCTCACTATCTAAGATCCTATTGAACAACCCAGTCAGAGACTCTACTGCCACCTCTCCTAGACACTTCCATACCTCCACAGGTATATCAGGACCGAGTGCCTTTCCATCCTTCATCCTCTTCAATTCCCTCCTCACATCCTCCTGACTAATGTTTGCCACTTCCTGGTCCACAGCAGCCACCCCTTCTAGTCTTTGTTGTCTCTCATTTTCCTCATTAATCAACTCTTCAAAGTACTCTTTCCATCGTCCCATCACACGTCTGGCACCTGCCAATACATTTCCTTCCCTATCCTTAATCACCCTAACCTGCTACAAGTCTTTCCCATCTGTGTTTCTCTGCCTTGCCAACCTGTATAGATCAGTCTCTCCCTCCTTACTGTCCAATCTGGCATAGAAGTCATCATAAGCGCTTTGTTTGGACTTTGACGCCTCTACTTTCACCTTACGTTGCATCTCCCTGTACTCCTGTCTACTTTTTCTCAGTCCTTTCAGTGGTAATCTTCTTAGCTAACTTCTTTCTCTGTATACACTCCTGTACCTCCTCATTCCACCACCAAGTCTCCTTATCTATTTCCCTTCCAGATGACACACCAAGTACTCTACTGTCTCCCTCGTCACATTAGCTGTAGTTGTCCAGTTGTTTGGAAGCACCTCCTGATCACCCAGAGCCTGTCTTAACTCCTTCCTAAAAGTCACGCAACAATCTTTCGTTTTCAGCTTACACCATTTCGTCCTATGCTCTGCCTTTGCCCTCTTCATCTTTCTCACCACCAGAGTCATCCTACACACCACCATCCTATGCTGTTTGGCTACACTCTCGCCTACTACTACTTTGCAGTCACTGATCTCCTTCAGAGTACACCGTCACAAGATGTAATCGACCTGTGTGCTCCTACCTCCACTCTTATAGGTCAACCTATGTTCCTGCCTCATCTGGAAGAAAGTACTCACTATAGTCGTTTCCATTCATTTTGCAAAGTCAACCAAAATCTGTCCTGCATTCCTCTCCTGGATACCAAACCTGCCCATCACCTCCTCATCACTCCTGTTTACTGCACTAACATGTCCACTGAAGTCTGCACCAATTAAAACTCACTTCTAGGTATGCTCAGTGTCACTTCATCAAAGTCAAACCAGAATTTCTCCTTCTCCACCAGCTCACATCCTACCTGTGGAGCATACCCACTAAAAACATTGAACACACCTTCGATTCCTAGCTTCAGACTCATCACTCTATCTGACATTCTTTTTACCTCCAGGACATTCCTAACAAACTCCTCCTTTAAGATAACTCCTACTCCATGTCTCTTCCTATGTACACTATGATAGAATAACTTGATCCCTGCTCCTAAACTTGTAACCTTGCTACCTTTATAACTAATCTCCTGGACACACAGTATGTCTACCTTCCTTCTCTTCATCATGTCAACCAAATCTACCTTTTCCTGTCATCGTTCCAACTCAACGTCCCTACTCTAAATCCTATACTCTTGGCGTTCCTCTTTTATCTTCCTACGAACTCAGTAAAGTGTGATCATGCATAAAATGTTTTCACAATACACTGCCTGTGTCAACATGCACAGACTGCTGCCAATAGTCTGTGTGTGAAAAACAAGTACCAGCTTTTTGGAATGTAATGTCCTTTAAACCAACGTCAACGGCCTTGAAGCAGGAAAGCATTCATCACTCACTGATTTAATCCTCAAGCAACATGAACTGCAAAAGTCAGTTGGTTCTGATGTTGAAATCGCTTCAACACATGAGTGTAATCTAAGTCTTGCCTTACTATTTGCCAAGTAGATCACTGTTTCTCCAGTAATGGAATCCTTCAGGGGCTGAAGCCTCTGTACTGAAGCATGGTGAAACTACTGCACCAATTTTGTATTTCTTAATGTTGTTGTTCAACATTAAATGCTCAGTACTTTCTTCCTTTCAGGGGAATATTACTCTGCTAGTAATTTTACAGACTTTTTTGAGTGAGCAGGAATCCATGCATTCAGGTATGAAGCTAACATGGCAGCTGTCAGCTTCACCTGTGTGCAAATGGAGGACAGGTGTGTGGGCTTACTGTACAGCCACTACAAGAGGGCAGGTGTTACAACAGCTGCCATTTGAGCAGACACAGTGTAGGGATAAAGTGTCCTCTGTTTGGTAACTGGTTGTTTATTTGGCCTCTCTGACTTGCTGCAATAAATGAGGGCTTTACTCAGCATTATTCTGTTGAAGAGCTCTATGAGTGATGACTGCCTGAGGCGGTTTGTTCACTGAAATGATATGTGTCTTGTGCACATGTAGGCCACATGTTACTCTTCGGAAAGTCTTCTAAATTAATGTGCAGTAAGTGTGAGACAAAATGTGTACCATGTATGTATTTCATGTAAGCCTTCAATGTTTGAGCTATGACACCAAGTGGCGGAGTGGTCCGCTGGTCATCCAGAAGTCAGGTACTGACTTTATTTTTTTGTTTTGGGCTTTAACAACAAAAAATCCCCTCACCTTCAAATATGTTCTGACTCTATGGCATCAATTCAAGAAAGTCTTGGCTGAACGCTGTGACTCTTACATATGTGTATGCAAATTGAGGCCATCGTTTCACATTTGGTAGGGCTATAAGTGCCCTAGTGATCACACTCTTAAGGTATGGCCTCTCTCTGGAGCCGAGAAGGTCAGCATCTGACAGGTGTCCAGTGTTAGTCCAATTAAAATGACACTTTTTTGGTCTATTTGATGGAAATCTTCTACTGGGGGCCACATGGAGCTGAAAGGCCACAGCCTCCAGGTCTGCCCAGTCCTCGGCCAGTGTGCAGAGAAGTCAGTCTTCCAAAAATGGAAAGATCTGCATCATTGGCCCTTCTAATCTTAAGATTCAATTTGGCTAGGAAAGTACTGGATAGGTGCTCCTTGATCTAGAACACTCTGCCTTTGATTGCAAAATGCAGGTACAGTTTGTGATGCAGCATTATTGAAGCACAATATGTATCCTTTGACTCAATCACTGAACTTTTTTCATGTTGTGACTTGGTGATCATTTGATCACACTGTGAAACTTGTGCTTCTTTTTAGAGTTAGTCAATGGCCTCTGGAGCTCTAAAAATTGACTTTTGCAAAAACATCCTTCACCAGGAGAGCAGATATTTCCTGACCAAATGCCTGAGATTTAGTGGGACTGCTGGCTGTGTTCAGCCTGATCTCAACAAAAAATTGGGCACTGGAGGGGCAAACTTTACTTTCCCACTTGATGGCATAGGTGTACTCTCCAAAAAGAAGTGTCAGACCATTTGGCCCTCAGGGCTTTTTCCTTGCTAGGGTGTGCCTCTCCTTGATTTCAGCTCTTCCTTGGTCAAAGATCCAGCACCGCACAAACTTTCGTGTCTACAAATACAATGTCTACAAATATATACAAAAAGACAAAACCCTCCAGCTTAGAGTGAAGTAATTATAATTAGTAAATGGACTGTCGGCATACAGTATATACTGTAGCACCTTTCTAGTACAACTGACCTCTCGCAGTGCTTTACAGCACAGACTGAGAACAAATTGGGGTTCATTGTCCTCCTCAAGGACACTTCATTTGGAACCTGCAGTGTCTGGGAGTCAACCCACCAACCTTCTCAGCTCAAGTATGGGTGACCTGTTCTTAAAGGTAAAAAGGGGCCAGCAGGAAAGTGAGGATGACACCAGTCACTCATATATTTTTAAAAGAAATAGCTTATTTTGTCAAGAATACGTACATTTGTGTGGTTTGGTTGGTACCCTGATACGCTGGGTTTTAATCCACAGTAACTGGAGTAACTACAAACTCAAGTTCTTGACACCTGAGAGGAAACCCTTAAAATAACTTCCTAATGCCCTCTGCTGGGTTAGAGGTGCAATGACAAACCCTTCTGTACGTACAGTTAGACATTACAGGTGTTGCTGTAGATTAGAATAAATAGAGAGATGTATGTTAGGGATCAATTCATGTATCTGCTTGTCTTCCAAATAGATTTTATAACTGGGCTATTATAGATTTGTAGAAAAAAACTTACATCCAAACTTCATTTTTCCATTGATCTCTGATGCATGTGTTTGCATAGGTGTGTTATGTACACACACATGGAATTAAAACCACATTTGACTGTGATCAGGGTACTTCAGCCTTGATGCAGCTGTTCATTCATAATTTGTCTCTCAGGTGATGTGTAATAATATTTAAGGTGAAAAGTGGTGCTTGTCCTCACTTCAGAGCAGGAGGTGCTAATTGCCTGACTTAAAACGACTATATTACGTTCTGCACACTAGATGGCGCAATTATACCATGAATGAAGCCGACTGTGCGCCAGTCCGGCTGAGTGGCAACGCCATATAGCACCGTAGTGTCAAGAAATATGCCTGAATAAAGCACTTACTTTATCCTGGAATATATACAGCTATCAACTAATTAAAAGAAGAAAAGAACATTAAATAAAAATACCGTCTGTTGGTGAATAAAACTTCAAATAAACAGCACTTGAAATTTTCTGAAATCAAATTTGAATAGTCTGTAATGATTTCACTCAGCACAAAAATTATATACTATGCAAGCCTATTCCACAAGAAGCCTTTTAAAAGAATAATTATTCCTTTTCACATTCAATAAATAATTCTGAATTTAAATACTCTGACCGGATGCCATAACTATACTTGCTAGGACGAATGAGGAGGATTGCCATGAAATTAGCGGTCACCTTGATCATCAGAGTGAACAGAATATCTTATAAGAAATATAAAGAGGTTCATAAAAGCTGTGCAGTCTGTCATGGTCATCTGCTGATAATAGACCTAAAAGGCTAGGCTAATGTCCAGCTTTGGCTGATTATGCATATTAATGACACCTCAAGAATTCATCACAAGGATCTTTTTTTAGTGGGTGAGGAGGGCAAATGGTAATAAATGGCTGAATTTATTCACTTTAGGAATTAGCCGTCTAATCAGGAGAGGAAACTGTCATGAGACTAGTGCAGAGGCTGCTTAGATTCTTGAATTTAAAAAAAAAAAATTTTTTGAAAGTATTCTATATATAAGATGAATTCTTATCCACCCAAACCAACCAATCCTCTAGGAACCAACATGCCCACAAGCTTGAGTGCAGTAAATTCATCATTAAAATGTAATAAAAACAATTGCTTTTCCAAGCTTAGTTTAGGGAAACAGAACCATAGGTACCTTAAAGAATGCACCAGTGTACATTCTCCAGAACCGGGCTGCCCACTGGCCCAGCATTATTCTCTGAAGCAAGTAGCACTGGGCTTTGGTTGAAGTGCTGAAGATAACACAAAGAAAACTTCAAACAGGCTTCTTATTGTGGACTATTCTTCTGGGTAGGCTGATTACAGTTAAGGATAAAAGTTGTTCCTATACAGTAAACTAATGCAGAGAATCAGAGAGCACTAATTAAGTCATGGGGGATCCAAGGAGGCCAGCATGGATGTGTTCCCCAACACCCAGACCGTGGGGGCTTAGTGGGAAATTTACAGCCTAACAGCAGCATCAAACGTGTTTATTGTCAGCTGAATGTCCGGTTGAGGCGTGAGTTGCTGGATCTGCAGAGCCACCTGGGGAAAAATGTAAGAGCTGCAGCTTCTTAGCTGAAGTTCTAACTGGAGAATCTATTCCCTTTTATTTTTTTACCCTTCCCTCCATCTTCCTGCCCCTTGTAGAGCTCAGACATTTACACCAAATGCCAGAGTTCTCTGAATCAAACATAACCGCTATCTGTATGTCAGAGCTGAACAAGAGCAGAGGTTCTTTTGTTATTTGCCCTATATTCAAAGAAGTGAAAAACTAATGACAAAAAGGGAAGAATGCAAAGTCTGGTTTGGCTGCTGTTATTGTCTTCAGCGTGGTAATTACAAATCAACCAGAGAAAAAAAATAATTTTAATACCCCCTGTAAAATCAGACAAATTGTCCAACCTGTCTTTCACAGCAGTGTCACCTTGATTTATTTAATTTTAAGACTCTCACCAATTAAGATTAATGAAACGACTGTCACCAGGAATAAAATGTGGAACTGTTCCATACTTACTTCAATGAAGCATCGCCAAAATGTTTTTGTTCTGTGAACGAAGGGATCGACAAAAAGATAACAAGAGAGAATGTGCAAAATGCTGCAGGTGGGTTCATTGTGACATTTAAGGATGCTGCGATATGAATGAATACATTACTTGTATCTGCTGTACTGATTGTGTCTTACTATTGCAACACTCAAAACAAAACCTACACATATTGAATTATGGCCACCCTTTCCTTTTCTTGATAATTTCCCGCTCCTGCAATTTACCAGTGTTTGTGAGTGTGGCCTTTATATTCTTTTATTTCCTGCATGTGTCTTCTTCTTTCCTTTCAGCTTTTACCTTCAGGGGTCGCCACAGTGAATCAGTATGCTCCATCAAACCCTGTCTTCTGCATCCTCTTCAGTCACACCAACTACCTTCATGTCCTCTTTCACTACATCCATAAACCTCCTCTTTGGTCTTCCTCTAGGCCTCCTGCCTGGCAGTTCAAAACTCAGCATCCTTCTACCAATATATTCACTATCTCTCCTCTGGACATGTCCAAACCATCTCAGTCTGGCCTCTCTGACTTTATCTCCCAAACCTCTAACATGCGCTGTCCCTCTGATGTACTCATTCCTGATCCTATCCTTCCTGGTCACTCCAAGAGAGAACAAACCTCCACCTCTCTAGCTTCTTCTCCACCTCTTCCCTGCTCTCACTACAGATCACAAGGCTTATTATTCCCACTTGCCAACTGCTACACATGCACCGTGTTTGGGTATTTATCTATACCGTCTGCCTCCCAGATTCTTTTACTAATCTGAATTACTCATGCCGGTCAATAAAACATCAACTCTTTCATGAAAAATAAAAAACAAATTATGTAGGAATGAGCAGCTTCTGGGGGCCAACATTTTAAACTAAATGTGATTGTTATTTAAGGGGTATATGCCTTAAGACTGCTTGTGTTCATTTGTTGTGGTGGCACACATATACGAGACACGTGTGTGTGCTCACTCACACACACACACACACACACACACACACACACACACACACACACACACACACACACACACACACACACACACACACACACACACACACAGAAGCAGCACACTTCTGAAACCCCTTCTCTCATCATTGAAAAGGCCCGTCCTCTGCCTGGTGCCACCTGCAAATACAATTAAGTACTCCAAGAGTTAAGACTATGTTCTTTCAGTTTTTGTGTATGTTTGCATGTGTGTGCGTGCGTGCATGTTTGTGGTGCGTGTGTATGTGTATATGCGTTGGGGGAGGGATAGAAAGAGTCTGGTAGAAAACCTTTAATCCGGGTGCTGTCAGGCCCAAACCTGGCTTGACGTCCCATTGATGTGGAACAGAACAAAACACAGGCCCCCTTGCTAAGCTCCCACTTGCTCTCTCTCTCTCTCTCTCTCTCTCTCGTCTCTCTCTCTCTCTCTCTCTCTCTCTCTCTCTCTCTCTCTCTCTCTCTCTTTCACACACACACACACACACACACACACACACACACACACACACACACACACACACACACACACACACACACACACACACACACACACACACACACACACACACACACACACAGAGCCCCTCTCCTAAAGCCCCTAGCCTGGGCCCCTGCTCCCTAACAGGGTAGGGCATTCCTCAGTCTCAACCTGTGCACACGTGTACACACCACACACACACACACACAAACACAACACACACACACACACACACACACACACACACACACACACACACACACAATCACACACACACACACACACACACACACACACACACAGAAAAGTTCATTTTTAAAATGAATTTTTATAACATTCTGCCTGAATTTGTGCGAGTTTGAGGGTGGTGGAAGAAAGACTATAAGCCAACAATACATTTGGTCTCGACAGACACATGCACACACACACACACACACACACACACACACACACACACACACACACACACACACACACACACACACACACACACACACACGTTTCTCAGATGCTTGGTTACAGTTAACAGAAGCCAGATGCTCCAGTGTGTGTTGATGACAACAAACAGTTATTATTGTCCTGCTGTTCGGGACAGCTTCCAAACCACAGCATCTCTGTTTACTATTAGCTCAAAGAAAGAGAAACAGAGAGAAGGAGAGAAAGAGCAGAGACAGAGAAGGCGAACTGTGGATGCACGTCTGAGCGGATGCTCCAACCGGCTCATATAGACATGTTTTACATCTGTTTTAGCTGATGCTCTGAAACTGTCTGGGAAATGTTTGACTGTTATTCTTCGTATGGCCACCAGGCGGGGCTGTGCGAGGAGGGCAGTCACGCTGCAGAACATTTTGCTCCAATTTTGACCCATCATTAGCCTTTAGGTGGAGGCATTTAGGTTCAGTTTCAGTCGGTGCCCAGTAGAGCTGAGTTGGCACAGTTCTAGTGTGGAGGTGGTCGTCTCAGGTTATCACCGTGCACCAGGATGGCAGCCGACCACTTCAAATGACAAAGAGGACATGACGGAGCCACATACCTACCATATGGAAAATGATTCCAGTGTGACCAGACACACCCACCCACACCTACACGCTCTAACTGTTTCCCTCCTCCCCGACTCAACGAGAAAACTCGCTTCTTGGCTTCCTCCGCTAATTCTACTGCTTCCATTTTGGAATGTCAAAAATGTCAGAGAGCTGTTTGTTTGGGCCCGGGCTGTGGTCCAGAGAGGCCTGAGCAGCCCCAACGAAAATGTTTTTATTGACGGGTGAAAGCAGCCGGGCCGACAGCATCGATTGGCTGTAATTGGTCAGCAACTCGGCGGTGTGTTTGAAATACCCTATGTAAAGTGGCAGCCTTTAAAGGACACCCCCACCACACACACACACACACACACACACACACACAGACACACACACACACACACACACACACACACACACACACACACACACACACACACACACACACACACACACACACACACAATCACTCGCACACATAGCCTACGCCCACCCCTGCTTCTCCCCTCCTGTTGCTTTAAGAGAAGCCAGATGTGCCACGAAGAAGCAATCACCCCTCTATTTGTTTTGGTGCTGATCAGGTTAGTGAAGTGTTTTCAGGTCTGGCCAGGAGTCCACACACTGCTGCCTCTTGTCTCTGCGGCTCATTGCAGTGCAAGACTTCAGACGACTGCTCTGCTCAGACCGAACCGGGAGCGTAATGGGTGGGAGAAATGCAATGAAGGGCAGTATAAATGATTGGTTTTGTTGTATTACTATTGCCTCATTTTGATGTCTGATACCCAGGACCATTTAAAGACCAGCTTTGCACAGACCGCAGCACATAGAGCTCATAGTTATCTGAGTCAATCTGAGTCAATTCTTAAAAATCAGGGCCAGCGAGGAAGTTGGTAGCTAACATCTTTCATCTGGTGATATGGACACCACCATTTAGAGCTGGGTCAATAGGAGGTGTGGAGGCTGCAGCGGCGTGTGTGTGTGTGTGTGTGTGTGTGTGTGTGTGTGTGTGTGTGAATAGAACATTCCAGCCATTGAACACACAGATGGTTTGGTTTAGAGCAATGAAATGAGTACCAGACACTGAGCAGTGACAGTGAACGAATGCCTCAATGATGCACATGTGCATGTGCACACACACACACACACACACACACACACACACACACACACACACACACACACACACACACACACACACACACACACACACACACACACACACACACACACACACACACACACACACTCTAACTGCATGGGTTAATGGAGTGACGGAACCCAGAAGGAATCCACTCAAGGACTCATGGAGTGAACTATTTGGTAGCCACTAGAATGCCCTGCAGAAAAAGTCATGCTCACATTTCTCCACATTCATATCTTCTTAACAAGGTGGCAACTGGTGAGGAGAAAGGAGGCATGCGCTCTTTGACTGAAAGGGAAGATAAGAGACAGCCGTATCAATGAAACAAAAAGGCGATCAATGAGGAAGATGCAGAGCAGACATGACAGTGGTGTGAGTTGGGGTTGAGCAGGAATGAAATCCGACCCCTCTCATATTTGCTCACTTCCTGATTGGCTGGCCCTCCAATGAACCTTGACCTTTGACTTTGTCTGGGGCTCATGACCTTGAGCCAAGTACAAGCAGAACGATGCCTCTCCTGGCAGACTCTCCTTGATACTCTCTTTTCTCTTTTCTCTCTCGCTTTTCTTCTCTGCCCATTTGTCTCCGGTGAGAGGGTCGGTGGGGAGGAGATGGAGAACAGAAATGTCAGTGAGACATTAAACAGAGTGCGTCTGTGTGTGCTCTCATAGTACAACCTGTCTAATTTCCTTCCCCCTCCTGCCTCCTCCTCACATCTCTTCTATATATGCTATTCCACAGGACAATAAATCCCCTCTCTCTTCACCACATCTCCAAATCACTCGTTTGTTTTTTTCTTGCACCATCAACACCCAAATCACTTTTTCTGTAAATCCTTCTTTCCCATCTGTGCCCTTGCATGCTTTATTACATCCCGTGTCAAGGCCAGTGTCACCAGTAATTCAAAAGAAACAGTTGTATCTCAGTGCTGTTTGGCAGTCTCTGACAAAACCAAACCAAACAAAAAACAATACAAAACATTGCGGATCAGTTTTTGCTTCTAAGATTTAGAGTCTAAATCTTTGTGTGAAATCTGCTGTATGTATAACCTCACCACATCACTTTAGGAAAATTGTATTATTACAAATGCATTATATATATATATATATATATATATATATATATATATATATATATATATATATATATATATATAATGCATTTGTAATAATACAATATATATATCCCTATATATATATATATATAATGCATTTGTAATAATACAATATATATATCCCTATATATATATATATAAATATATATATATATATATATATATATATATATATATATATATATATATATATATATATACGCACACACACACACACATGAGCAGTTCATCTGTTGGGGCCATCTTCCTGATGTACTCTTGGATTTTTGATGTCTCATCCTGGACAGTGGCCCTGATGCTCACTAGTCCTCGGTGTACAGCCTCAGGATGCTGGACTTGGGGTGAAACCCTCCATGCATGGTGAGGAGCTTTCTAGTCTTGATATCTGTGGCTTCTATCTCCTCCTTTGGCCAGCTTATGATCCCAGCGGGGTATCTGAGGACCGGCAGTGCATACATGTTGATGGCTCGGACCTGGTTCTTGCCATTCAGCTGACTTCTCAGGACTTGCCTTACTCTCTGGAGGTATTTGGCTGTGGATGACTTCCTTGCGGCCTCCTCATGGTTGCCATTAGCCTGTGGGATTCCAAGGTATTTGTAGCTGTCCTTCATGTCTCCTATCCTGCCCCCTGGTAGGTAAAACCCTAGGTAAAACTCTCCGTGTAGGAGAGATGGCTGATTGTTGTCCCGCTTCGGAATCGGTATCCGTAGCCACTCTTTGTGATGATGTGACTGAGGGGGTTCAGGCCTATGGAGAACAGCAGTGGTCATAGTCCATCCCCTTGGTAAATGCCGCACTTGATGTTAACTTGGGCAATTGGCTTGGAGTTAGTCTCCAGGGTTGTCTTCCACATTCCCACTGAGTTCTTGATGAAGGCTCTTAGTGTCCGGTTGATCTTATAGAGTTCCAGACATTCCAGTATCCACTTGTGTGGCATTGAATCGTAGGCTTTCTGGTAGTCTATCGAGGCGGTGCAGAAGTTGGTCTGCCTATTCTTACAGTCTCTGTGTACTGCTCTGTCCACCAGTAGCTGGTGCTTGGCTCCCCTGGTGTTACTACCAACTCCTTTCTGGGCCCCGCTCATATATTGATCCATGTACCAACTCATCTTAGCCGCCATGATGCCTGATAGGAGCTTCCATGTTTTACAGAGACAGCTTATTGGCCGGTAGTTGGATGGGGTAGATCCCTTCTGTGGGTCTTTCATGATCAGGACTGTCCTGCCTTCAGTCAACCATTCTAGGTGCGTCCCATTCCTTAGCAGCTGGTTCATCTGTGCTCCTAGACGCTCAACGAGTGCTGTCAGCTTCTTTAGCCAGTATGTATGGATCATATCGGGGCCCGGTGCTGACCAGCTCTTCATCTTTGACACTCTTTCTTGGATGTCTGCCATTGAGATGGTTACTGGTTCTTGTTCTGGGAGGCAGCTGTGGTCAGTCCTCAGGTCCACTAGCCACTGGGCATCGGTGTTGTGTGATGCTTCTCTTCCCATATGCCCTTCCGGTATTTCTCCACCTCAGCTCTTGGTGGGTCTGGCCGGATGCTATTTCCCTGCCACTGAGAGTACACCTTTGCTCGTTGAGTGGAGCAGGTCTTGTTTACTTCTCCTGGCCTCTATCCCCTTGGTGTATCTCTTCAGTCAGGCAGCCAGAGCCGTTAGTCTCTGTTTGGCAGTTTCGAGTGCTTCAGGTATGGAGAGCTTGCTGTATTTCCTGGGTACCCCTTTATTCACCATGTTCCCCTTCTGCAGCTCGGCTAGCTGGCTGACTTCTCTCCGTCTCGCCTTCATCTTGGCCTCTAACCATCTCTTCCATGGAGGGTATTGCTTGTTATGCCCTGTGTTGATCTTATATCCCAGCATCTCAAGATTACTGTTGCTGTACTGTGAATCAGTTTGTTGGTCTCAGTTATGTTCCCTGTAGGTTTAGTTCTTATCGCAGCATTCGCATCTTCTAGCAAATCTTCTGAAGGTACTTGACAACTTAGCTTCGGCATTTGTCGGAGGCTCCAGGTTTCCATTTGGGTCACGATCTTCCTTCTCAGGTCAGCAGCTCTTGTATTGAGGCTGTCTATGTCTCTTGGGGCTTGGTACCCAATCTTGGATTGTGGGGGGGTGGTGAAATCCCCCCGCTGACCTGGCGTCCTGGCTCCCCCTTGCCGTAGCATTGTTGTAGTATTTCATCGAAATCTAGTTGTGATAGCAGTTTTCTGCTACGGATGTTGGAACACTGGGCTAACAGCTGTTTCTTTGTTAGCCTTGATTGTGGGTTTCGAAGCATCCATTGGTCCCACATCCGCCCCATATATCCCCTCTCTCTGGGATTACTTGTGTAGTAGTTTTCCAACAACTCCGTATTCTCCGCCCTTGTCCATGTGTGTCTTGTTCCAGTAATCCATTTCTCATCAGATTGCCCTGGTTCCCTAGCAACTGACGCGGACCTTGTTAACCCGGGCAACGTCCGAGCTGGTATGACTCTGTCTTTATTGTGTTCACTCATGTTTGAGGTAGGCTGGTATAGCATTAAGGGTCTTGCCTAAGGACTCTCACTGGATAGTGTTCGCCATGTCTGGGGTTCGAAACCACACCCTCATGCATTCCAGATCATGCCCTCCTGCATTCCAGACCACACCCCTCCTGCATTTGTGTAAGTTGACTGGATAGTGTGTAAGTTGACTGAATAAAGCTGATGAGCCATATAATGAAGTTATGTGAAAGAGTAGTGGAAGCTAGACTAAGGGCAGAAGTGAACATTTGTTAGCAGCAGTATGGTTTCATGCCAAAAAAGAGTACTACAGATGCAGTATTTGCTTTGAGGATGTTGATAGAGAAGTACAGAGAAGGTCAGAGGGAGCTGCATTGTGTTTTTGTAGATCTGGAGAAAGCTTATGACAGGGTGCCCAGAGAGGAACTGTGGTATTGTATGAGGAAATCTGGAGTGGCAGAGAAGTGTGTTAGAGCGGTGCAGGACATGTATGAGGACTGTAAGACAGTGGTGAGGTGTGCTGTAGGTGTGACAGAGGAGTTCAAGGTGGAGGTGGGACATGTTAGCACTGATCAAAGGTGGTGTGAATCTTTTTTTGTGTACCAGCTGTATGAATGAATGAATGAATGAATGAATGAATGAATGTATGAATGAATGAATGGATGAATGAATAAATGGAGGAATAAACGGATGAATAAATGAAAGCTGACTGCTTTAAGTGGCTGTCGGACTAGAAAATTGTCATGAAAATGGTGTCACTTCACCTCTCACTCATTGCAAGAAGGACATTATTTGTGCGTTTTCATGTATGTGTTCATGTGTGTGTGTTTATATGCATGTTTCTTAAGAGAAAAGTTAATGTAAATTTGTAATAATCCAAAAATATTCCTCTCCTCTCCTCTCCTCTCCTCTCCTCTCCTCTCCTCTCCTCTCCTCTCCTCTCCTCTCCTCTCCTCTCCTCTCCTCTCCTCTCCTCTCCTCTCCTCTCCTCTCCTCTCCTCGCCTCTCACACCTGTGGATGCGATGCACACACACACACACACACACACACACACACACACACACACACACACACACACACACACACACACACACACACACACACACACACACACACACACACACACACACACACACACACACACACACACACAGCCTCCTGCTGTGTTGGCAGATGCACACAGGAGTGTCTCTACGCCGTCCTGGGACAGAACAAAGCGTTGGAGCGCAGCTGAGTGGTGTTTATTTTATTGGATGTTTACTTCGCTCTGTAAAACATGGTACTGGGGGAACATTGTAGAGTGATATACTCAAAAGCCTTTCTCTCCCTCTCCCTTCCCTCTGTCCCTGACTCCTCCAGTGTAAACAGTGTGTACATTGGGAGTGTTTCCTTCACTTGCCTGTGTAGATGTGTAATCTATCCAGTCAGACACTGTATACAACATCTCTAACATCTCTACATGTTTATAAATACTGCTCAACCACTCTAATGAATTTTGGGTAATGCCTTGTTCTACTGCTTCTGCTGTGTGTCTGTGTACGTATGTGTGAATGCACATGTGTGTTACTGCATGTGGTTTACGTGGATCTGATGTTTCTGTTGGAGGTTTACTCGTCGAATCTGACAGCAGTAAACAATTAGTGACTGAACTGAAGAATACACTCAGACTCTAGTTCTACCAGAACACCAACTCTATTTCAATCCATTTAAGTCTCTTCAAGTCACCCCTGCAAGATCTGATCTCTTAATAATGAAGCATATGTGTTATGTCCTTGTAAAAGTCTGTTCCATTGATTGTTACTTTAATTATTTTTTAAACACATGGTGGAGACAGCCGCCGGCGCTGGAAATGTGAGTATATTACTAAACCTGCCATTAACTTGTTGGAAAATACCGTAACTGCTTGTCGTTTGCCTTTCACAGTGTGATTTTGTCTGCAAAATGCTTTTCAGAGTGCAACTGTGGCTTAAAGGTGTAACATGAGAAATTATTTCAAGCTATCAGCGACTTCCCAGTGAAGCAAAATTTTGTTGAAGCATGATATCAATATCTATTCACCAGTTTATAATAGAATTTACAGTTACAGTCTCAATTCAGACAACATACAGTATATCTCGATTAGATGATTTGTTCTCTCATATATTTCTAATGAAGCACCTCTAAATTTATAATATGTTCTTGCTATGCTTTGATTGGTGCACTGAATGAACAATTAGAACACATACTGCTTTAAATTAATATGTTACCTCTATACTTCATATTACTAAATGGCTTAAGCATCAATGTAAACAACAAACATAACATATAACAAGAACCAGGTTTTAACCCTTAATCTCTACTAATTTTCAAAAATTGCAGACATCTGCCAGCTACATGGTATGAACATGTGTCTGAGGCGGACAATGCTGTGTGTTACCTCCTATTGAAATTAGAGGTTGCAGAGCATCCGTATGACAGGTGGGCTTATAAATAGGTCCATTTGTCATCCCTTGGGTCATGTGATGACACCATAGCTGGCCCCATTTGCT
The DNA here is from genome assembly GCF_040054535.1 of Antennarius striatus. Classification (NCBI taxonomy): domain Eukaryota; kingdom Metazoa; phylum Chordata; class Actinopteri; order Lophiiformes; family Antennariidae; genus Antennarius; species Antennarius striatus. Next base: position 16,307,422 of record NC_090780.1, on the reverse strand, counting down.
GATTAAGACCATGAGAAGTTGAAAGGTGTGAAAAAAAACAAACTAATAAAAACTACACTTTTGTGTCAAACGTGAAAAATGACATGTGTGTCTACGTTCAAGAGAAGAAGCCCTCGAGCACATGTAATAATTATGACTCGGCTGTCAGGGTTGGAAAGTGTCAGATATTTCATTTAGGGGTTGGTAGAGACCAAAAGAGAGCTGAAAGGGATCGGTTTTGCATTCTGGACACTGTAGGTTACAAATACAACTTCAAACTTACATACACAACCTATTTCTTTCCCCTCTGAGATTTAAAAGTGATATATGGTTTGTTTAGCTGGCTAAAGGGATTGATGGGGTGTTACAGATGCAACCTCCTGTGAGGTCATTAACACAGCGAGAGTTGTTAAGGTCACGATGGGGTCATTTACTTAATCGACCATCGTGTGAGTTATTAGGGTCACATGATGTGAATGGAAGGATGTCAGGATCACATTGTTTGTTTGACAGGTGCTTTGGGCTGTAGGGTTGCGGATGGCCATTACATTGTCACTCCCTTGACGATTACAAAGGAAACCTCTAGGTCTATATGTTGTACTGATTAAATTAGTTTATTTTGCTAGAGGCTGCTTTTCATTTTCAATGATTAGCCTTTGTGAAATACAAATATTTTCTCAGTTTGAGGAAAAGAAATCCACAGCATCGTTACAGTTTGCTGCGGCGGAACAATGCGTTTGGATAAGGTGTGACTTTTATGACGGTTAGAGCGACAAAGCCTGAAGAGCTTTGAATGGTCTGCAACTCCTTCAGTCTGATATGTGAATGAACAGAAACATCTGCTGCATGCTGTGTCTAGGAATGTCTTTTTTCACATGAGTTTGAACCTGTAATATAAACTGAGTAATGATCATTACAATATCACCAGCTTCCCGGTTATATTTGGTGCATCACTAATAGTGGTTACAATATATTACATAACTATTTTGACCTTTGATCGTTTTTACTCTTAAAAGTTCACTTCAGATCAGTGCCTGGTCCCGTATTCTTCCATATACAACCTCTGTGTTGCTGCATGTTTTACACATCAAGAGAATATTTGAATAATGTGTAAGTGGATCATGTGACCATGCTGTAGCCCATTTATTCAGTAAAAAAATAAATGCAGTCTACTACAACAGTTAATGCCTAGCTTCATTATGGCTGTGAAAATTTTTTATGGTAATTTTATTTCTGATTGGATGCTTTTAGAGAGGTGTTGATTTGGCATTATCGTGGTGACTGTGGTTTGTGGCGCGGCAGCTGCTACACAGGGAGCTTATCATAGTATTTAAAATTCATTTATATGACTAATGTTCAAGAAATGTCACTAAATGCATCTGCCTCAGTTTGAGGTTCAACTGTGAAGATAGGATTCATTTATTGAATTAAATGCATTAACCTGCATCAATTCTAGCTGATGCTATGTTTATTATTTCAGAAGGTTCCAACCGATCTGCTGCTGATGTAACCTCTTAATTTCACACTATACAAAACCAGACCCTTTGAAAACAAAAACAGATATTAGACAATCTAATTGTCACTAATTATTTGTGATGAGTTCAGATTATTTTGTCCATCTACCATGATAGCGTTTACATTTTTTAGATACACGTTTTCCCTTTTCCAGTGGTGATTTCAGGTTAAAATACATGCTGACGTGTGACAGTAAGGAAAAGCTTCGCGTAATCAACATCCTTGTCATCACATGATGAAGAGGCAAGCATAACAGTACTGGACAACATGCATTCTGTGACATGTTTATCACTGAATTGATTGTTTGGCGTGTGTTTGAGCACACGTGTGACTATGTGTGCGTGTGTGTGTGTGTGTGTGTGTGTGTGTATGTGTGTATCTGTTGCTCTCCTCTCACACTGGGCCATCCTGCCTCCCGTCTTATCAAACCCAGTAGGTGTTATTACGTTGAAATCAGAGCAGTGATGTATGCATCTGTAATGTGGACCTGTCCTCTTCTGCTTGATGAAACCTGACACTTCTCATTATCCTGACATGACAAAGAAAAAAAAGAACCAACACTTTGTCTGAAGTGGCATGAGGCATTATGAAGCATCCATAGAATATTTCATGAAGATTCTGATGGAAAAGGACACACTGCATTTTGAATTTAAAATTTATTCAAGATGATAATGAATGTAAGGTTCCTTCCATTTCAGACAGATCAGTGGTTTCGTCTGCATTTGGATGGTGAAGTACTCAATTGGTGAGTTGATGGTGACAAATAATATCAGGTACATTATATCAACAGTGTTCATAAACAGAGGGAAGCAGTGGTGACATACATTGTTGATGTACAGATGGTGTTTGAATTCCATGTGAAGGAGAGTTGTTAGCTGGTTATGGTTTTATTTCTGGGCCTGCTGGCCTCCCCCTCCCCCCTGAGCTTAAGTAGTCATCTCTTTTATACCCTAAAGGGAATATCCTTATTACTTATTTACAATGTATTAAAGCGTATTACAAGAGATTGACGTTAAAGCAGGATATCGGTACATGATGACCATGATTTGTAGCCAATGTGGTGTTGAGTGGCCAGTCATACAGAGGATGTCTTTTATGATTACATAATGGCAGCGCTCTAAGTAAACATTTCTGACAGATTGTAAAGTTTCTCTGGTAGTACATTATGAGTGTGACTCTGTGTTGCTGCTACCCGCAGAGATGGTGAGGGTGAATTGCATGAAAGGATAGCTCAAGTGTATTAGAGAATAAAGTATACAGATTTTATTACTCTTCATCCCTTTATCTTTGAATGTGAAAGGGTCTATTCACTTGGCTGGGCTTATGCAGTGCACGAAATAGCAGCCAGTCCCACGTGTGCCGCCTGAGTTTGCCCATGTTCGCTTCAACAATTGAGAGGGACAAAGGTGAAGCAACTGATTTGTTGCAGTCGCTAAAATAATAGAGCAATTTCTTTCCTTAATGCTCATGGTCTGCTGTTGACTCACACACACACACACACACACACACACACACACACACACACACACACACACACACACACACACACACACACACACACACACACACACACACACACACACACACACACACACACACACACACACACCCATGCAGACCGCCAGGTCTGCTGAGAACAGGCTGTTCGCTGGAATCGTCCTCAAACAATGAAGTGCTGAACAGATCACATCAATCTCTCTCAAGAGAAATATTAGTTTCCCCACCTTCCTCTTTACCCCCCTCCCCCCCACACACACACACTGGAGAAGGAAGATGGAGAGTTGTGAATGTGTTTTTGTGTGACATTCTTGCTGTGAGCTTGATAGTGTAAAAAAGACACATGGTCATCTTGTCTGAAATTACCTTGAGATTTATTTATCTCTTTTACACAAATGGGAAAAATAGACCATAAAAGAATCTGAACAGTGTAGGTAAAAAAAAAACTGAAAAGCAAATGAATCTTCTGATTTCACTGCTGAATGCCACTTATTTATTGATAATGTCAATGGAGATTCTCAGTCTGTGATCAGGTAATGATGGACCTCTGTCCTATCAGTCAATCGGACTTGTAGGAAACGCTTGAAGACATTCCGTCTCTCATGCAATAGACTTCCTCTTCAGTTGTGAATGGCTCCTGGGGAGTTCCAGATATTCAACCAGGTGGGAGGGGTCGAGATAATGACAGTCATTAAAAACTGGTCATATAGGTTTCACCTATGAGGTGTAGCAGTTGTTCAGAAAAAAAGAGAACGTCTCGGATAAGAGGTGAAATTGTTTTTCCTACAAGTCCAGTTGACTTCATTTAACACAGAAATCCTATTGAAGAAATATTAGAAATAGGAATTAGTTTTGGGGAAGACTGATAAGTGAGGTGTGAAGTTTTCTTTGCCCATCTCGCTCTCCTGAACAGCCCCCACCCCCATCCCCACACACACACCTTCCAGCTAATCTCCACATATTAGCTCCCAGGAAGGGAAAGCTCTCTCGGTTTGTTCTGGCTGTTTTAATAACTGTCATCTTCATCCTGTACTCCATCCCTCTGCTTCCTCCTCTCTTATTTTGGCTCTCTGTTTCCTGCTGTCTTCATATTTCACTCGTTTGTTTGACTCCTCTGTCCCTGTCTCCGTTGCCTCCATCAGTCCTCGTCAGTGACCGGCAGTTGCCACTTTGTGTGTGCAAGTGTGTGTGTGCATGTTTCACAATGGAACGATGAGATCTACTCCATTTAGAGCGTTGTCTTGCCATTTCTCTTTTCACCCTGTGCTTTTTGTCAGAGCAACCCAGGTTTCTTGACACTTCATATAAACACACTGATTATAGCTCGAGCTATCGGACGTGTGTGTGTGTGTGTGTGTGTGTGTGTGTGTGTGTGTGTGTGTGTGTGTGTGTGTGTGTGTGTGTGTGTGTGTGTGTGTGTGTGTGTGAGTGACTAATGCCTATTGTGCACCTGTGTTTAAATGTTAACTCAACAGCAACATCTTTCACAGAGGTTCATGTGTGGAGATACACATTTCACATTTTTTCCATGGTAATTCAAGAATGTCAAATTAACTGAATAAAATACACTCAGCAATGTAACGCCCTTTGATATCCATCGCTGTCATTATTGAACTGACATTGTGCCCTTGGGACATTGATTGGATTGCTGCATACTGAAACATTCTTTCAGCTGAATCAGAACTGTTGAATCAAATGTTTCCCTTTAGAAAATAAATTCTTTGCCGTGATGAGAATTTTGCTTTCTGCAGTTGTTTCAGAACCTTTAAAGTGGCTTATAAAGCCATTTGTACAAGTGGTCCCTCATAAAGTTATGGCCCCTGCTGTTGCTATGCATCGGCTACCTTAGTCACTGTGCCTCCCTGTCTTTGAGATGCCACAGGGGTCTACTGCATCAGATGATTGCAGTTTCCGTCTGGGATTGGTGCTCCACAGGAAGTGGCTAATGCTTCACTATCGGCATACTTTTATTTTGCTGAGGTTTTATATCCATTCACATGAACAGTGCAGATGCTACTGACTAAACCACAACTTTTTTAAATTTACTAATCCTTATCTTGTGATTAAATGCAATTTCCTCCGGGATTAATAAAGTATCTATCTATCTATCTATCTATCTATCTATCTATCTATCTATCTATCTATCTAATGTATTGTATTTTCTTAGACGTTTGCGGTCTCTCCCATTCTTTGTTGTAAACAATAGGATTACTTATCAATATATCTTTTCAAAATATGTTCAATATATAAATATGTTTGTGTGATATACAATCACTAGCAAATTGGATTTAATACTTAAGTTGTACATGAGGATAGGCACATGTCCTGTCTGTCAACCATCACACACATCCGTAAGTCTCACTCGTGTTCAGTTTTTATTTCACTCAACCTGTTCCAACAGGTTAGCTTCATTTTTTGTTTAAAGAGATGACTTACAATAATACTCTGGTGTGCTGCCATACTATCTGACTTTATTAAGCCTAGATAATCATAGACATACAGTTATAGATCATCACCTTATAGAAATAGTAAATACATCCAAATATACAACGAAAAATGAAAATACATAGACCTTCAACAGGTAATAGCATCCACATGTTTAGAACCATCATCTGTTAGAGGATATTTCCACCCATCAAATGTGTCTATCTAACATAGTTATTGACTGTATTTTACATACAGGTAATAACTATTATACTGACACCAAGTTTAGTATATTTATAGTCCAAACAGAAATGATTGCTTAATTGTGCATTCACACTCTCGAGGTGTGGTTTGACAAAAATAAATTCCAGTTTGTTTGAGCAGTTCTATTGAACAGTAGTGAACACTGCTGCCTGAAGCCACTTGTCAGACAAAAATGGAGCAAGAGTTCCCAAACAGATGGAGTAGGGACCGCTTCAGAGCAAACAGGACATTAACTGTCATGTCCTTGTGGTTCCCTTCTGGTGTGTGAGTGCAACTCCTGGCACTCTTCTGATACCTTATATTTTAAAAGTTTTGGAAACATCTCAGCTGATAAATATTCTACCATGGACACTCACATTCAAGTTAGGGCAGTGGGCAGCATTATTTTGGAAAATGGTTAATTTGTTCTAGAATATGCATCCAAATGTCAGACAAACTCTCCAATCAGGCTGTGAGTTTACCCATATTTTGGTTTGATGATAAAAATTACAGCATGCAAGAAAATTCAATATATCTCATATAATTTAGCAGCTAAACTGATGTGTTCTGTAATCGAAGAAAACTATAAAAATTGTTTTGCCCTTAGGGCTCATTATGTCAGTGGTTTGCAATCAGTGTCACCAAGAATGACTGAAGTGAAACAGTCCAACAGTCTTAAAGCCCCGAACCCTAACCAGCACCATTTATTTGAAGATAACAGATTGATGTGAAAAATACGGAAAGTTGTGAAACCCCACTATAAAAATATGTTTAGGAAGCTACCATTCTACGCACATTTTGATTAAGCGTACAACACTACTATATGTGTCATTAAAATCTTTATCTTATAAGAGCAAGACATTTTCTGAGTGTTTCCATCTCAATCAAACCGAAGGTATAATAACATCTTTTGACACTATTATTTTAACCTTGCCCCTATAAATACATCAATTTTTATCATTTGTCTTCTTTTATGTGTTCTAAGAGTCGGCACGCTGACTGTTCTTCTGCTTCACTAACAGTGAAAATACTTTGATGAACTTTTGACATTTTTGCCTGTATATACACTTGGTTCTATTTCACTTTATTTGAATTTCATTCCATTCCAGTCCGTATTTTTCAAATACGAAAAATCACCTTGAACAGTTTTATGTCACATATCTTCTTGTTTACCAATATTAAACGCATGAAAGTTATCCAAACACAAATGAAGCTACTGCATAAAATAATGTAATTTGCACAGCACTATTACGTTTACATATCTGTTGAAGGAATACAAAACAAGTTGTTGAACTTTCATTGAAAGTTTGAGGCCATAGTAGAAGAAATTCTGTCAGCCTTGTTAGCGAAGGCTGTCAGACTTTGTTTTCACGCCTCAGAGATGTGTCTCTACCTTCTAAAGCATGCCTATTCTCACTTGCTTTTATGTCTCAAGTATATTATTTTGTTATTATTATTGACGAAAAAAGCCAGCCTCTCGCTCTCTCTCTCTCGTATCCAGGAGTGTGGAAATTGAATATTGCATTTAGAAGTCAATTTCCACTATGGGATTACACAAATCAGCATGTCTGTGTTTCACCCTTTTGCTTCCATTCATCTCTCATTCATCCTGCTCCACCTTGATGCATCTCTTCATTTGCTGTGGTTTAAACAATTCATTTGAAGACATGTTTTTTTCACGCTAAACAGCCCAACTGATGTTTTTCCACTTTGCACCTTTACCTTGCCCTCAGCCAATCTTGTGTGTGTGTGTGTGTGTGTGTGTGTGTGTGTGTGTGTGTGTGTGTGTGTGTGTGTGTGTGTGTGTGTGTGTGTGTATGCATATGCAAATTTCTTGTCCATGCCTTTTCAACGCTTAAAACCCCCCAGCCCAGAAGCTATTACTCCTCCAAAATTTAATGCCTTTGGTCAATACAATTTAACTATTACAAGTGAAGTGCGAGTTATTTAGTTATCTTTCTGTCTTTTCATTTATTTGTCTCGTACACTTTTAAATCCATCCGCTTTTCTTGTTCTCCACAATTTTGACCAAGTGTTCTGGTCTCAAACCGGGAGGTGTTGTTGTAGTAATATGAAGATACAGCTGATGCCCTCAAACCAGAAATTTAATCAACCGTCATGCACAAACTGCCTGCAGTGAAAGGAACCATCTTAAAGCAAAGTTTGGAAAAGTGAATGTTTTAACACATTAGGTACAAAGAGTAGCAAACACCAAAGGCAAACACGTGTTCCCAGAGAGAAGACGGCACTGTCTTCAGAGTATTTGTAGAATGTTCTCAACACAAATTGATGATTGTTTAATTTTTAGAGAAAATGCACGGATTTATTCTACAGATGGAGCAAGAGTCAGGGACAATGGAGATGGAGTCAGTTATCTTTATATTTGGGAGGGGAAATAATTTTAAAAAGGATATTTCCTACCGTTCAAATTGTGATGACCTATGAACGTCAGTGTCAAGTGGCATAGCAATGGTTGTTTAATTTATATTTAATTCATTGTGTATGAGATGAAATGAGATGAGATGAGATGAGATAAGATAAGGTAAAATAGCATAAGATTTCTTAGGCCCACAGTGGGGAAATTCCAAAATAAGAAAGACGGAAAATGTTACTCTGAATGTTCTTGTTTTATACAGTAAATACTTCTGACAGTGATCGTCTTGTCTGACCTGTGGATTATTGTCTTGCAGATGACAGGGGAATCTGTCTTATAGTTGGAAATCTAAATTCAACTATAAAATCACAAGCAAAATAACAGCCTGATATTGAAAAGATAGCACCTGTAGAGGTGGATAAAATACACATTGACAGCCTGTTAATAAATCTGATATGCAATAATTCAGGGAGTGTTGCCATACATGTTTCAGTTCAATAGTGGAATGGTGGAATGCATTTGAAGCTTCTAAGCTTTTACTTCGGGCATCGATCTTTTCTGTTTTCTCTTATTTTAAACCTAAATTTCTATTATGAATGTAACTACAGATATAAGTTTTGTTGTTCACTATCTATTTTTAGGATTTATGGCTCAAAACGCAGCGGAAAGAATACAGTAATGAGAATTAAGAAAATTTTGAAAATAAAACGTGTCTGAAATTGAAATTTTGTGACCATTTGAACAATGTCTATATTGAAGCAAATGAATCATGAAACTCTCCAGTCCTCTGCCACCCATCAACTCCCCCTTTCCTCAGCTCCTCAGCTCCTCGCTGCTTTCCTCATTTTCTGCACCTCTCCAGACGGCATCTCTCATCCGCTCCACTTTCCTCTCTACTTGTTTACAGTAAGCAGGTCTGAACAGGATGGTTTTACCTTTTATGGCCATTCTTTATCCACGGTAAAAGTACACTAATACAATGGTATGCTACTCACCCCCTCCTCATTCTGACCTCCTGGATGGGGCACCAAGGGTAGGTGGACGGTGTGTGTGCGTGTGTGTGTGTGTGTGTGTGTGTGTGTGTGTGTGTGTGTGTGTGTGTGTGTGTGAGTGTGTGCGTGTGTGTGTGTGCAAACTGGATCATCAGGGCTTTGAATCAAACGCAAGTCAAGTTCTCTGTGGCTGACTCAGAGGTTTCGTGAAAGTTTACCTGAATTAAAATCTACTCTATTAAACGTTTAGCTGAAGCTGTGATTCCCAATGTCTGACATACATACACACGTACATGCATGCACACACAGTACAGACAACATTAAAAACAACAAGGTGTAAGTGAGTTAAAACTGCTGCAAACATCTTCATTCAGTGAATGAATAAGTATTAGCGAGGGGGAAAAAGGGATGACATAAGGCACTGGGCATTGACAGGAAATGTCATGTTTCGCAGGAATGTTAATTGCAATTTTTCACCGCTGCCAAAAGGGGCACATAGACTTAGCCTTGTCCATCCATCGGACGTCCGCCGAGGAATAGTCCATCCCCATTTGATCCAACACTGCTGGATAGATTATAGCAAAACTTCACTTATGGTGTTTAAGTGTGCTACTATGTTCATAGATAGATCACTAAAATATAAACAGTACAAAATTAAAATAAAAAAAATAACATAAATAAAAATAAAAAGTGCGAGTGAAAATTAGCAGGAGGCCCACATGGTGGGAAAGGTACATCCTTCTTACAATGTAAGGCATCACTATCTAATATCACAATATCTTAAATCTAATATCACAACTATCACAACTATCTAATATCACAACATCTTAATATCTAATATCTATCTAATATCTATCTCACAATGGTCAAAAATATAAGGCGTCACTATCGAATATCAAAACATCACAACACCTTGGCCACACTACACTGCAGCACAGGCTGACATCTCCTCCCCTCCATTCAACCGCGTGCAAGACCTCACCACCTTTCCCCCGCTCCTCTTAAGAGAGTCATTGTACCCCCTGATGGCGCGGGGCATGAAGGAGGACCTCAGCCTCTCTGTGGAGGCGCTGTGTGACAGCAGTCTGTTGCTGAAGGTGCTTCTCTGCTGGGAGAAGGTGTTGTGTAGGGGGTGGCTGGTGTTGTTCATGATAGCCCTGACTTTAGACATTGTCCTGCTCTTCAGAAGTGTCTCCACAGAGTCCAGGCTCAGCCCGACCACTGAGCCCGCTCTGCGCGGATGAGTCTGTTAAGACGATCCATATCTCTTTTCCTGGCCCCCCCATCCCAACACACAATGGCGTATGACAGCACACTGGAGACTACAGACTGATAGAACATGAGAAGGAGCTTAGGACAGATGTTGAAGGGGGCCAGCCTCCTCAGGAAGTACATCCTGCTCTGCCCCTTCTTGTACACACAGACCGAGTTGAGTGACCAGGCCAGTCTGCTGTCTAGCTGCAGTCCCAGGTACTTATAGTTACCTACCACCTCCACCTCACTGCCCTCGATGATCACTGGCTGTGGAGAGGTGGGTGCCCGCCAGAAATCCAGCACCATCTCCTTAGTCTTGGAGATGTTGAGCTGGAGCTGGTTCTGTTGGCACCACTCCACGAAGTCAGCCACCAATGCCCTGTACTCCCCCTCATCACCCTCCCGAATACATGCCACAATTGCAGTGTCATTGGAGTACTTCTGTATGTGGCATGTATCCGAGTTGTGCTTGAAGTCCAATGTGTAGAGGGTGAAGAGAATGGGGGAGAGCACAGTCCCCAGTGGCGCCCCCATGCTGCTGGTCACGATAGAAGACAAACAGTCCCCCATACAGACGCACTGGGGTCTGTCCGTTAGGTAGTCCGTGATCCAGCTCACGAGGTAGGGGTCCACAGCCACGAAGGTCAGTTTATCCTGCAGGAGCCAGGGCTGGATGGTGTTGAAGGCGCTCGACAAGTCAAAGAAGATCACCCTGACAGCACAGCCCCCGACGTCCAGGTAGGAGAGCACATGGTGGAGGAGGTACAAGACAGCGTCGTCAACCCCAACCTTGGCCTGATAGGCGAACTGGAGAGGGTCCATTGCACCCTGCACCTGTGGACGCATGAGCTCCAGGACCAGTCGCTCTAGGGTCTTCATTACGTGGGAGGTAAGAGCGACCGGTCGGTGGTCGTTGAGCTCAGTAAGGCATCTTTTCTTGGGTACAGGGACAATGAAGGAGGTCTTCCACAGTGACGGGACCCTCACCAGCCGCAGACTGAGGTTGAACAATCGCTGCAGGGGGTCCCCTAGTTCCGTAGCACAGGCTCGGAGGAGTCTTGGGGAGACCTTATCCGGTCCAGCCGCCTTATAGGAACAGAGCCTCCGCAGCGTTGTCGTCACCAGGTTTGCAGTGATGACGGTCTCAGTCATGGTGGGAGCAGGAGGTCGTGGCGAGGTTGAAAGTCCAGTGGTTGAGGTGGCATCTTATAATTGGTTCTCACTTTTTTAGGGCATTTTAACTTTAATGTCTGGTTTGTGGTTTATCCACAGCAGCACAAACTGTCCATCAGTAGGATGGTTGAGTGGGGGATGCATACATTTGCACTTTCAATTTTTAAAATATCAACAAAATATGCATCACATCTTTATGTTTTCACGAAATACTATCAGATGTTTCAAATTTTAACTCCTTTCCTCCTTTCTTGGCTTTACAGTGTAAACACAGTTCAACCCTTCAGACCTGACAGGAGCCATGTCATGGATTTCAGTCTACTATTCCAAGCAACTAATAAGTGCTTGTATTTGTGTGTTTGTTTGTGTGAGCAACAGGGAATGTCGCTCTGGAATGCCAGTGTCAAGGGCCTGAGAAACAGCCATCTATACAGACAAACATGGCCATGGGCTCGTCTTTCCCAGTACCCTCCTCTGGTCCCTATCAAGCCCATGAAAACACACACACACACACACACACACACACACACACACACACACACACACACACACACACACACACACACACACACACACACACACACACACACACACACACACACACACACACACACACACACACACACACACACACAAACACACACACACACACACACACACACAGTGTTGGTTGCATGAGACCCATGTTTATTGTCTCAGTGTTAACTAACGTTGCTGCCATATCTGGCCTCTGTAATTAGATTTACCTTTTCTTGTTTTTCTTTCCTTTAATTTAGTCGTTTCCTGTCTTTGCTTTCTTTTTCTCCGTCAGAGTTGCTTTTCTTTCATGAACAGGTTGGAAGTGGTGAAAATAAGGCAACAAGGAGAATCTGTTCAGCTTCTATACTTCCTTGGTTTTATTTTTTCCTGCTGTTTTTTTCTGTCTTCCTGCCCTTGACTCCGTCACCTGTCCTCTGCCTCCTTGATTTTTGTAGCAGAAGCAGCACCCTCAGGTTACTCCCATAGCATCGCCGGCGGGATCGTCGCTGTCTCCCCATGTCCCTGACGCCCTCATCCCACCTGGAGAGATTTATACCTTGCTGTGGGGCGCAGAGACCCATACCCCCAAAACACAAACAGTGTACAGTTACATGTCAGACTGAGCAGACAGTCAATGGGTCTCCCTTAGTCCCCACTGAGAATGCAACGTCTCCTCTCTCCTTCACACAGTTAAAAGAGAGTGTGTTGCTGTGTGTTCTCCCCACAGAGCTGATGTTGCAACCTGACGTCAGGGGATTTGCTGTGATCTCTCTATTGTTGTTTTCCTTTTCAACTTTTCCCTCATTCCAATATGTCTCTCCGATCCTTATCAACTGGTCCCCGATGCTTTGGGATGCAGAAACAAACACTCACCATGAAACTTGAGGAAAACACACACTTACAGTACACATGTGTTTGCACTAACAAACATGAAGAACTTATAGCCTGAAAAAGTTGATTTAATTCTTATCATCATGTGACATTGACCTTGGGAGACAACACTAGCACACATCTTGTTTGAAGACAGTCTCTGTCGTTTGAGTAGGCGGCCCATTCTTGCAAAATTCTTTTTAGTGATACAGTGCCTAGTTCCGTTTTTGGAAAGAAACCCTAAAATGTCCCAGCTCCGGCCGACTGGTTAGAGTGACCCTGCAGTGCCAGCTGTAAATTCCTCTTATGGTAGTGTTATAGCCATGTGTACAGTACTCTGTCTGTATGTCTACGTGGGCTTTGTTTTCCCTCTAGATTTAATGCCTTACATGGAGACAAACAGACACCAGAAGCTACGTGGAAGTTCCCCAGACAGGTTTTTTGTTGTGTGTGCATATATACGTGTGTGTGTGTGTGTGTGTGTGTGTGTGTGTGTGTGTGTGTGTGTGTGTGTGTGTGTGTGTGTGTGTGTGTGTGTGTAACGGTCTGTGTTGGTGTGTACACAAAGTTTATAGGCCCATGGGTAAAGGCTACCATATCAAAGGTTCAGTAAGCAGGGGATTAAATGTCACTCCTTGCTAAGGAAGGTTTGGTCCTGTTTAGAAGTGACAACAATAGGTGGAAAAAACATTAGACTGTCACTGGAGGGGCGAAACCCAGTCTGCTGCCCTGAAGTACAAGGTTCTTAATCCCTGCACTTTAAATCTGATGGGCTTGCAGCTGTTAGAATGCACATCGACCACATGCACTTTCCTCTTCAACTAATTTTCCTACTATTTTCACCAGGTCTGCTGTTGCTTTTTTTTTTTTTTAAAGTTATCCATGAATGCTGAGAAACGATCCTCAATGTAAAGTCCTTAAATGAAAGAGAGGAGTTGGGTGCAACAGGGAATGATAAAGCACCCCCGCTCCACCACATACACACACACACACACACACACACACACACACACACACACACACACACACACACACACACACACACACACACACACACACACACACACACACACACACACACACACACTCAACTCCCCTTTCTTCCTCCTCCTCTTCAGCCCTCCCCTCAAGGGAATGTTTTGGGGCCCAGCTCATATTTTGTTTGCACAATGCATTCCTGCAGGCTCTTTATTTATGTCAATCTTCCTTTTGATCAGAGTCCGGTTACCACCAGTTACCCATTCGCTGCTCCTGTGAGTGAAGGAACCCACCTGTGATGAAGGACTGCATTTGTGTGTGTGTGTGTGTGTGTGTGCGTGTGTGTGTGTGTGTGTGTGTGTGTGTGTGTGTGTGTGTGTGTGTGCATCTGCAGGAGTCTGGGGCCTTCATTCCAGGCCTAGTTTACCGTCAATTAATATGGCTAAATGATTCCCTCACATGTTAAACTATTTATGTAAGGTGATCTGGCTGGTGGTGGAGCCTAAGACATCTGGCTGTGATCTACACCACAGATGGTTCTACCTGCTCACACAGCAACCACACACACACACACACACACACACACACACACACACACACACACACACACACACACACACACACACACACACACGCACACACACACACACACACACACAAACACAAACACACTTGCACACAAACGCACACAGACACACACACAGACACGCACGCTGACACACACACAGTCTGGAGGTGGAAAGGTGAGGTGTGTGTGTGCCTGCTAGGAAATGGGGTGAAGACAAGGCTTTCAATGAGATGCACGTCTACACTGCTGAGAGAGGAGGTCACGCATGCTTGACTTACAGGCTTGGTTTGGAGTAGTTACGCTTTGAGTGTGTGCGCGGACAAATGTTACACAAAAACAACACATGTCCTCTCAGAGTTTGTCTTCTTACAAAGAAATGGAAGAATGCAAAACATAAAACAATTTTTGTTGCATATCCAGAACAGATTGTTAACCTATTCTGACGGCTTTACTGCAAACATCCATTAGCATTGATTCATTTTCAGTCACAGAGCGGTCAGCGTTTTCATTTTGACAACCATTTTAAATTTGGTCTTTTCTTTTTCTATAGAAATTGCACAATTCCGCAATGAAACCCCTACCCCTTTTGTTTGATTACCCTGCACAAGGCAACAGTGGAACAATGCAGATCTTCTGTGTGACTTTAAATAGCGAGACAACTTTCTGAGACGTGACTGCGTGCATGCTACCACACGTAAGGGGTGATGTGCAACAAAGTAGCTTTAGGGCTGGTTGCAACATCTTATGTACGCTTTTAGTAGTGATTTGAAAGCAACAAATTGACATGGTAATAGCAATCATTTACCCTCCATTACATTAGATATCTAGGTAGATCTATTGCTTGGTAGCTTGTTAACTTTAGCTATACAGCAACCTGGCATTTGGATTGGCTTCAAACATTGAAGTGGTTCCTGTGATCTGATGAGAGTCTGCCTGAACAACTGCTCAAACTTGCCTTTACTGCATTATTGTCTTTTTCCTATGGAAGGTTTTTTTTTTAGATGGTAAATGTCGTCTTCATATTAAAGTCTGCCCTTAAATCTCAAAAATGATCAATGTGATGTTGGAAATAGGTAATAACCGAGTGCTGACATTAATTACATCCTGCGAAGCGGTGGTGTATTGTAACTGTCAGTGTTTGTATGTTCGTCCATCCGTCCGTCTGTCTGTCCGTCCGTCCATCAAATATCTTCTCAACCGACGCAGGTAGAAAGATTAAAGAAAAAGCACATTACTCGGGCGGCAAAGGGGATGGAAATGAGATGATGGCCTTGACCTTGAGAAAACTAGGTCAAGGTCAAATTTAAACTTTTATACTCATCGCAGATTTTTGGAGGGCGGTCACGTGATACCTTACACGCATTCTATTGGCTGACGGCATCTGGAAGTGCGCTATGTTCTGTGAGTCTCGGACTTCCGTGAGACACAAAAGTCCTTTAAATAGTCGATCAGAGTGTGGGAAAAGGTAATACAGATAGAAGGTGGTTTAATATCAGAATGGGGAGGGTTCATAAACGTTTAAATTACTGTGAATAATAAGGTAAAAAGTCTTGTTTTAATTTTATTTTATAACAAACATTTCTGTGGTGACCAAGGTACAAATGAACAGCAAATTAATAACTTTAAGTGAACTTTTGTTCCCCTATAATCAAATTTTATATTACTACTATTTATTTTAAAGAGTGGATAATGACTAGGGAATAACTTGATGGATGATGAACTGTTAATGAGTAGTTTCTTAATCCCTGACAGGACTGTGATGAAGTGTTACAAAGGAGCACGCCATGAGACTACATGAATGAATGTAACGGTGATTGTAGAGCTTCAGCTACTTCTTTTATAGTAGATTTATTATTATGAATATATTTAGATTTATAAAAATGTATCACAGTGATGGTTTTCTTTTTGAGTAATCCCTTATCAATGATGAACCAGCCTGTGAATGACAAAAAAACAACAACGATAAAGAAACAACAAAACTAACTCAGTCATTTTGCAGATGATACTCAACTCTACAGGCAAACCTCGGGTTCTCACCACAATTCGTTCCGGAAGGCTGTTCGAATACCGATTTGTTCGAATTCCAAATATATTTTATCCCCATTACAAACAATGTAAACGGTCTTAATCTGTTCCGAGATGCTAGAAAACTACATTTTTTCAACCTAATATCCATCCATTTTCTGCCGCTGTATCCGCGTACTATATGTTATTTCATAATCTCATTATGTATCAAATTGTATAGTAAGGAAACATATCAAAGAAATGTAAAACAAAGAAGCAAACACGAGAAGGAAAGAAAGAAAGAAAAAATCAAAGTAATCAGGTTAGCCTAAGGTACGAGTTACCATCGTCTTTTGGATAGAAGTTTATGGTACCATAACTCGTACCATAGGCAATGGAACACATATTAAATGAAAAATTATTGAATACAGTAAACTAAAGTAAAAAGCACATTACAATTAAAGCATAGGAACAATAAAGATAAGAATTTTTACCTTTGTGGTGGTGAGCAGTTGTGTTAAGTACGATCCTGTGATGCTCTTATTTTGGGACTTCCTGTTGTACCCGGAAGTGGTTACATGTAAATATAATACGCCAGTTCTATTGAGTGCGACATGCGTAATGTGCCTTTGATCAATTGAGTGTTCAGGTGAGCGTAGCGGGCTCCGGTTCAATAAAGAAGAGAAAAACTTATTTCATTCCGCTTATCATTCACCACGCAGATTCCAGATGAGCAAGTCTGGTATCGTAACAAGTCTGGTATGGTAACAAGTCTGGTATGGTAACAAGTCTGGTATGGTAACAAGTCTGGTATCGTAACAAGTCTGGTATCATAACAAGTCTGTTATCGTAACAAGTCTGGTATCGTAACAAGTCTGGTATCGTAACAAGTCTGGTATCGTAACAAGTCTGGTATGGTAACAAGTCTGGTATCGTAACAAGTCTGGTATCGTAACAAGTCTGGGATCGTAACAAGTTGGCATACGTGAATGTTGGAGAGGGACAGAAGGAGGAGGATGGCTGTTACTGCGTTTGTTTTGCGTTTGACTTCCAAATTTTGTTCGACTTCTAAAACTGTCACGGTTCAGTGTGGCTGCGCTGGGGTGTGACAGGGAGAGAGGCCAAACTTGTGCGTGGAGCCATGGCTCCACACCTGTTGATCCTCTCCACACCAGAGGCGCTTCCCCAGTTACTGGCATTCATACCTGAACTTCATTGGTGTAATCATCATCAGGCCTTTTAAGCCAGGTGGGATGAGAGCTAGTTGCTGGTTCGTTTTGTCTAGTTTGGTTCCTGGTAGTCTGCTTTGTTTCTTGCCTGTCTGGAGAATTCTTTGAGTTTTGAATAAATCATGGAAGAAAGATTTGCCTTTGATGTCCTGCATTTGGATCCATGTCCTGCCATTCGTGACAAAGACAAAAAAATTCCAAATACTTTTGGTCGAATTCCGATTTGTTCGATGTCTAAAGTGTTCGAAAACCAAGGTTTGCCTGTATGTCTATTGATCCAACGAACCAAAACAGTCTCTTTGCTACACTCCTGTGGCTAACCCTTTAAAACAAAATAATATTTAAATTAAAATATTTTAACTTTTACCCAAACTATCGGAATTGTTTTTGACACAACAGGGTGTTGAGGAACCGAACAAGGCTTTTATTACTTGTATGTTAGCATTCTGCACTGCATTTTTTACTGGTCTCACAAACAGGTTTCATCAACAAAAGAATCTATATGGAATCCCACAGCTCGACATTTAACTAAGACCAAGAAAAGAGGTCAGCACTCTTGTTTTATCTGAACTAACTTTGCTCCATGTTTCTTTTTGAATTAATTTTAAGGTCCTTTTAATTGCCCACAAATGACATAGCACCTTCATATATCTCTGACCTTTCAAGGTGCTATCAATCTCAAAACGCACTGGGTTCCTCCAAAATTGGCTTCTTAATCGCACCTGTAGGAAACTGCTTTTACAAAATATGCACTGACAACTTTTGTAATCACTGCTGTCAAAAGAGAAAAGAACTTAAAACATGCCTTACCCAGAAGATCCATTACATGTTCCATTGTATGGTGGCAGCAATTAGAATTACCTTATGCGCTCTGGCTGGCTGGACTAAATGCTCTTGGTTGTCTCTGACAGGATGTGGCATGTTGTATTTGCGTACTTTGATTAAGTGCTATTGAAATTACATATTTCCGTCCACTAAAATACCTCAAAATATTTGTTTTTAATAGAAACACTCTGTCATACTGTGAGAGGTATTATTTTTTACAAGTTGACACATATTGATAACAAATTGTTAAAACAAAAAAAGAAGCCATAGTTATCATGCCACCATTCCCACTGATGGATAATGTCCATGTTTTTGCTTTTCTTGGCTTGAAGAAAGATGAATACGAAAAAAATTTTTCCTTGAAAGCAGCATTCTTCTCTTTACACTTCTTCCATGTTTTCCTTCCTTTCCATCCTTCCAATCTGAAAGAGCCCTCAAGAGATGTGTGTACCCTCTCGCCACCCGTATCCAAATAATTAATCCAAAGCAATTACTCTACTCCTTCATCTGTCCGTCGGCCCGCTAAGAAAACATTTCGACACGTGTCCTCATCACTCCCCTTTAATTAAGGCAGCACTATTTATCACTCCCCTTTAATTATCCTAGCCTGTTTATCAGTCTTCCTTTAATGGAATAGGCACCGGAGAGATACTCGTATGAAACACGTCCCGCAACGCTTTCCTCGCTTCTGTCAGTTTTCAACTCAATAAGAGAAAATAAAACAACAAAAAAAATTATTAATCAAGAGAAGCAAAAAACAGAGAATTAAAAAGAAGGAGTGAGGAGAAACTTGGGAGAGCTGAAAGAGATAGAAGTTGTTGTTTTGCTTTCTCTCTCTGTAATCAGGGTGATGTCCATACTCACACTCTGCTGGGCTTTTGTTATCCTTGCAAAAAGCTTCCACAGAATCCATGCAGTTCACACTGAGTTCAAACACATACACAGACGCACACACACAAACGGAGATCAAACACACCTCCACAATACTTCTTTTGTGTTCAGTAACCATGGTTTCTGTCAGTTTTAATGCCTAGCAACATGTGTCATGGGCCAGCCACTCACTGGGAAGGGGAGGGCTGACAGTACAGCACAAGTGTTTGACCATGAAACAAATTTTACTATTGTGGCACTTTCTTAGAGGAGTTTGAACACCGCAGTTGAGGTTTTTTTTGTTGCTTTTTTTTGTTCAGCTTTATTCCTACGCACAGCACACGAGTGTTAGTACAGTATGCCTGCCTGGTGTGCACGGTGCAGCTGATTCATATCATGAACTAGAGGAAAGATCATGTTTTGCCTTCTCAAGATGAATGCTAACAGAGTTATCCATCAGCCTTTAACCAGCTTGGACAGAAGAGAAATCCACAGGAGAAGAGAGGCAGCTGCAGAATCACACCCAGATACGCACCTCCCCTTGATCCAGAACTCACACAAATGGCTGGAGCTTGTTCTGACTGGGAGCGATTTGGTTCATGTAAATTATAAACACGCACAAGTTAGATGACTCTTAGAGACTCTCACATAGACACACGCACGCAAACACACACACACACACACACACACACACACACACACACACACACACACACACACACACACACACACACACACACACACACACATACACTGCTGGTAGGGTCAGAAGTCTTGGTGTCACACCCTGTCATTGCAGATTAAGTTATGCAAAGTGAGGTGGTTGGGCAGCCAACCCCTAGGGCTTAACAAGCAGGAAACACTAATTGGGTCGGTTTGCTGATTGCCATAATTGCTACTGGGTGTGCATATGTGTGTGAATGCGTGTGTGAGTGTGCGTGTGTGCGTATGTTTGTGTGTGTGTGTGTGTGTGTGTGTGTGTGTATGTGTATGCATGTTCACATGTCATGTGAGAGAATAAGGCCGAATAACCCAGTAGGTAACATGGCAGCTTTCATTATGGACCACTACCCTCTGAAGAGAAGAAGATAAAGAAGAAGGGGGAAGAAAAGTGATAAAGGGATTAAAATTATCACAGATCAGGAATTACACAAACTCGTCAGTTTTTTAAAAAAAGATTTATTTGTCATCATGTAGGAAATCATTTGCCTACACAACACAACTTAGACATACAGTACAGAACAATACACAATGAGAGGGTTTACAGAGACATGTAATTAGAAGGGTCAATTTCATTTATAATTTCTCATACTTTCCAGTAGCTTGGCCTCCTTTCTATGATCTATGGGGTTAATGAAAGCTGTCGATCACGAATCAATGAGGATGTGATCTGGTAAAAGCGACCATTCATAGCATCTCCCATTGCTTTTGGCTCCTATTTGTTAAAATACATGTTAATTCTACAAACATGAATTAATTTGGCTGAACAACCCAGTTGTTGAATTTGAGTGAAGTCTTTTAATGTGTAAGTGGCAATTATTAACCCCTGAGCACTGTCCTGTCCTTATGCTGTATGACATTTGTCTGACTGTGCGCTAAACTGCATCTCTTGAAAATGAAGATGAGAGTTCTCATTTTAAACATGTATCACCACATTAAACATGAAATTTCACTCAAGAAAACAAACCATTGAGCTATGACTCACCATAGGAGGGTTGACTCCTGAGGCCAAGACTGAGCAGGTCACCCACACCCAAAAGAGAAGGAAGACAACAATGGCCATAATTTTGACAGGGAAAACAGGGGTATGAGAGGTTGTGTACATCACTGTGTTGGTTAAGTTGAAAACACATCCCTCAATAGAGGACATCTTTTATCTCCTAACTACAATGGCCTTCTTTCATTCTTCCCCAGAAGAGGTAAGAATCGTTGACCTTTGATCTCATGTGATCACTCCAACAACTGTCACTTGGATTTGTACAATGACACCAATAACTGACATTACAGCTGCTAGGAGCACCAATAAACTTGGTGTTATAATCCACTTGTGGAACCGGGCTTCATAAGTGTCGCAGAAGCACTGACTTACTTTGGTTCGCCATTTGGATACTTTGATTTGTTTTTCCTGGTGACTTCATAAAACATGTCTACCACTGTTACACTGGCAATCTGTGGAAAAACAAGTTTAAGTGCTTGACTTTTGTTGTTCTCCACAAAATCAATGCTTCCTACCAAGATTTTCAATAGCAAGGCCACTTCTCCAGTTTCTTCCTTTCATCCACACACAAAAGTTAAGTTTTTTCATCTCTTGAAGTCATTAAGTACTCAGGGTCATAGCACAGAGATGTTTTATATTTTTTTTATTTATTTCCTTGTTTAATCATTTATTGTAATTAATGCTTAAGGTTGACATTGCCTACGTTAGGAAGCAATGCAGCTCAATTTATAATGTTTTTATAATGTTTATAATGGCTGCTTGAAGACTTAAGAGAAGAAGCATCTGAAATATCCCACATTAACACAAAAGAAAACACTGATCCCCCAACAGAATTATTGTATGACATTATTGGGACTACATTTATGGCATTAAGGAATATCTCTTGAAATTCCAGGGCTTAAAATCTGCCGCACTTGCTAAATGACATCACTCAGTAACGCCTCAGTACGATGCCACTACATAGTTCTAATTCAGAGCCCTCTGTTCTGATTTAAAAACCATACTGCTTCACTCAAAGAGAAGTAATTGCAACAAAACATTATTGTCACACGTTAATGCTTAGACACCCTGAGGCTAGCTTTCTTATTAAATCGAAATAGACTGCATCAAGTTGTGGTCCACAGCAAAATCATTTCTGCTCAGAGTTTTTCTAGTCTGATGTAATTTTGTACTAATGGCAGCAGCTTCTGTATGTGATGTACAACATTTTCTCCCATCCGACCAGTTTAACCATGCCGCGAGACATTTCTCGGAAAGAGATCGAAGAGGTCATGAAAAGCTTTGAGAAATCACTTGATTCATTTTCATGGCCTGGATTCAACATGCTCTGTCATTCTGGTGATAAAGCTTTAGTGTACCGTTTGTTTCACACGCCTAATCAGCATTTAGATTGGTCCAAAAGAAACCTTTGTTGTGAAATATTCCAAAATGCCCCATTTAGCTGTATTCTTCTGAATCTTATTTTGAAGGGTTGTGTCCATGACCCTGGGTGATTTAACTCCACTTGTGAGGCTGAATTAACTCGCAAACTCCTCTTGTCCTAATTGCCTGCTTTCGTTAGCCCTATCCTCATGCACACACACACACACACACACACACACACACACACACACACACACACACACACACACACACACACACACACACACACACACACACACACACACACACACACACACACACACACACACACACACACACACACACACACACACAGTTGCCAACATAGACAGGAAGTGCTAGTGCCCACCATGGCTAACAATGCATAGCTACAAAGGCAGCGATGGCCAAGTTAGTGCATTAGCAGGTCTCTGTGCAAGTGCTCACAGCAAGTGTGGTGGATTTTAGGGTTTAGCATCCCACTGAGACAGAATAATGAGTGTATGTTTCTAATCTGTGTGCATGACTGTGAGTATACGTGTGTGTTTGTGTGAAGTAGGGACGCTGGAGAATAATGAGTGTGTGTTGCTAATCTGGGTCTTAGGAGACTACCTCTCCCTGTTCCTCTCACACTGTCTCAATCAGCGGTCTCTCTCTCACTCCTCTCCTCCTCTCACTCTCTGTATGTAGGCTAATTTAGTGCTGGCTTTGATGCATTTTCCTGCGGGCCCGCATTTCTCATATCCAAATGCAGGGATTAGCCGTCTTTTATTCTCCAAAGCCCATCTCATCCTTCTCTCCCTCTTTCTGTCTGCTTGCCGTCTCCTCGACCCTTGGAAACAGTGGCAGGGACTTAACAACTTGACAACAACTGCTTTGTTGTTGTGTTTTTGTGTTGCGGTTGTTAGCTTAGGTGCTTAGGCCTTTGTGGGCCTGGTGTTTGCTTGTGCGTTCTGGGGATACATCTCAATAGGGAGAGGGATGTAAGGGAGATTTGCCAGGGATGACAGGAAGTATATATGAGGAGAGTGGAGGAGATGGAAAAGGGGAGTAATTTGACAGCAGTCACTATCTTGTTTTATGATTCATTAGGAAGAATAATGAGAAATTATGTTACATCTCTGGGTGACATCATAAGTCCCTTTGTAGCAAGCTTTTCTCTCTCTCTCTCTCTCTCTGTGTGTGTGTGTGTGTGTGTGTGTGTGTGTGTGTGTGTGTGTGTGTGTGTGCGTGTGTGTGTGTGTGTGTGTGTGTGTGTGTGTGTGTGTGTGTGTGTGTGTATGTGTGTGTGTGTGTGTGAGGGATAGACAGAGATGGCAGGTCTCTTGGTGATATTCTAATTCCCTTTGTAGAGACAGAGACTGTCACTTCTGAGCGTGTGTGTGATGCGGCAAACGCAGCCGGAATACTCCCATGGAGAAGGCACGCACACACACACACACACACACACACACACACACACACACACACACACACACACACACACACACACACACACACACACACACACACACACACACACACACACACACACACACTCATATGTACGCTATGCTCAACCTCACGTCCATAGATTGAGAAAAAAAAGTCTCTTGATGATCTTTGGACACTTTAAGCAGCTAGCACACCTTTGGCACTCCTCACACACATAGATATACATAGGGTGTGACTTGTCAAAAAACAGGGAGGATGTGTTTTTTTTTAAATCATGAAACAATAAGCAATCAATAGGCCGATTTTTTTTCTATGAGCCTAAATTCCAAAGAGTTGAAGATTCATATTTAATACAAACCAAAAAAAAGACATAAAACATTCAATTATCTGTGCCAGCTGTGATGTGGATGATGAAGATGACCTAATTAGGTTTCAGGACTATGGATATGGGGCGATCGCTCAAACATGGCAATAGGATTTAGCCTAACGTGGATGGTCTGTAAAACGTAACATTAACCTCCCATAAAGATTTCATATCATGTCAGAATAACTCAGCAAATGCATGTTACAATATCTTTATGTACATTCAAACCTTAGCTAACATCGAGACTGCCGACAATTCAGGTCAGGTTGACAGTGCCAACAGTGTAGACTATAGGCTGCCTGTCACCACCTGCCTGGTATTTCTTTTTTTTCTTTAAAAAAAAAAAATTTTGACAGGTTTATCCCCCTGAGGATAAAATTCATTCTGCAGAGTCAGAGATGTGAAACACAGAGTGGGAGGGATGATTCACCCCAACAAATCACACCCTGGGTATGCATGTATACACCACACCTCCCACACACATACACCTTGTGTAGTGCTTAATGCAATTATCACAAACAAAACCATATTTCTCCACATATTGGTGACAATGAGAATAAACACCAAGCCACTGAGCTGCAATAACTGGAAGCAATACCTTAGAACAGTGGTCCCCAACCCCTGGGCCGCGGACCGCTACCGGTCCGTGGGTCATTTGGTATCGGGCCGCGCAGAATTAAAAAATGATTTACATTACTTCCGTTTTATTTATTTCGGAGTCTGAAAGGTGTTTTATTTTGACAAGTGACGTCTGTCATGCTTGACCGGTCTCGGTCATGTGACAGGTTACCCCTAAATTAAGCGCCCACCACCGGTCCAGTGTACTGGATTAAAATCAAGGCAGATTATCCTGAGATTGCCCAAAAAGTATCACAAACCCTGTTTCCATTTCCAAACTCCTGTCCTTGTGAAACGGCATTTGTTTGTTTATTGTCTGTTGATGTCTGCATTTCACATAAAACCACTGCGGATGATTTATTATTAGACTACAGCTGTCCTGGCGTCATTAACGATTATAGAGGAAATGAAGGCCGGTCTGTGAAATATTGTCTTAGATGAAACCGGTCCGTGGTGCAAAAAAGGTTGGGGACCGCTGCCTTAGAATACCTCAAGAGTGAAGAAGTGACGTTGTGTACTTACAGCAGACTTATGGGAAATTGATTGTTCTTATGCTACACTTACTGCCATTGTCCCCATAACCGCTTAGGAGAGACATTAATGCTTCAGAGAGTGTTGTAAAAGCCTCCATTAAGATACACGTAACAGAAAAGTACCAGACAAAGGTGAGCTTGTGTTCCAGACCTGTGTGCAAATGTGTGTGATTGTGTTTAATATGCCATCTCTAAGTGATTTGTCAAAAATATGAACTCATTTCCTGAATCAGTTTCAAGTTGTAGTGAAAGACAATGGGAATCAGAGCCATAAAATAAGAACTAAGCAGTTCTCTTCTGTCATTATCAGGAGGAGAAACAGCATCAGCATCACTTGTTCAGCCAGGTTTATGTCTACCTGACCAACTGGGAATGCCTCCTGATTTATGAGTCGCTTCAACAGGAATATAAACATCACAAATGTGTTTGCATATTATAATAACCCCAGGAACATCCTGTCCTCTATCTAAGACACAGCACATATGCATCATCATGTCACATAATTTTTTAAAATAATTTTCCACAGGCTCCTCTTTTTCATCCATTTTCCTTTGTGCCTCTTTGTCCATGTCATCATTGCGTTATGGCTGTAGGAGCCTCCTGATTGTCGGCTCTGTGTTGACTATGATTGAGAGTGACCTCTGGCCTCTATAGTTCTATGGAATTCCATACATGGTGCGTCTGTGACCCTCTGACCTCCAGCTGCGCTCTGATTCTATTGGCTGAAAGGCTCCCTTTGCCTCACAGCAAAGCTTCGTCAGTCAGAATCGAGGAGTCAGAGGTCGATACTTGTGGAATTGAGGCAATGGTCTGTCATTTACAGTGTAGTCACAATACTGTCATTCTATGTACACAGTACTGCATGTGAGAAAAGGAAAGAGGGGAAAAGGATGCGAAATGAGATGATGTAAGACAATTTTGGGATGGGGATCAAATCAATTTGTGGTCTGGAGGGATTTTTCAGATTTATGTTGTTTTATTTATGTACTTATATTCCTATTATTACATTAACTTAAATTAAGGCAATAATAACAAAGTTGCAATTTTAAAATTAGTTTCAAATAGTGTATAATAATGATCATACTAAGAAATATAATAAAATAAAATTGTCAATATCTCAATACATAATGAACTCAATAAATTGTTCTGTTCATTCAGGTACAACTAACAGAAATAATGGGTGAGACTGATGTTTGATTTATCCAAATAACACCTGAAACACAGGCCCGTCCATGTAGAAACCATAGATGTGACCTCAACAAATTTATTGTAAAAACTATTCATATTAGTTATATCAATCAATCAATCAACTTTTATTTATATAGCGCTAAATCATATCTGAAGACATTTCAAAGCGCTTTACAGATAGAAAACCAACAATGCCCTCCAGAGCAAGCATAAGCGACGGTGGCGGGGAAAAACTCCCTCATTGAGGAAGAAACTGAAAGCAGCCCAGGCCCTTAGCAGCATATCTAGTGGGGTGAGTGTTATTTCTAATTGTAGGCTCTATCAAAAAGGAGGGTTTTTAGTCTACTCTTAAATAAGCTGAGAGTGTCTGCCCCTCGGACCGAGGTTGGGAGATCGTTCCAGAATAAAGGGGCCAGATAGCTGAAGCTTCTGCCTCCTGTTCTACTCTTAAAAACCCGACGTGTCACCAGAAATCCTGCATCCTCGGATCGAAGGGCCCTGGGTGGGTGATACACCTCAATAAGATCTTCATTGTAAGATGGAGCCTTACAGTGGAGAGCTTTGTATGTAATCATAAGGAGTTTGAATTGTATTCCATAATTAATCAGGAGCCAATGAAGTGATGCTAGGACAGGAGAGATGTGTTCTCTCCTCCAGTTCGAGTCAGTAAGCAGGCAGCTGCATTCTGAATTAACTGTAGAGTCCTTAAAAGTCACTACCAAGTTCCTGACTTCATTGGTGGAGGATAGAGCAATGCCGTCTAAGTGAATTGCCATGTTAGAGAGATCATCTCTAAGATGCTTCGGCCCAATAATAATGGCTTTAGTTTTGTTACTGTTCAACATTAAGAATTGTGAAGCATCCAGGATTTTAATTCTCGGTAAAATTTAGAGGAGACCATAAAATTACATCTTTCTTTCTTGACTGCGCACATACCCCTGAATTTACATCTGCTGCCAAACTTCTACTCCTGCAGCTCTGCATTGACGTGAAAGCTTCAAAGACATGCAGACTTACGAGATACTCCACCATGTCAATGTCCAGGCTGTCCAAACTTCCTGTGATTCATCTGTAATCTAACTGTACTTCAAGAATCCTTCACCAACTCCACCCCAACCCCCAAAACTTCTGTCTTTTTCAAAGCGAAATACCCCCTGTCTTCTAGACGGAGACAAGTCGGGGGTGGAGGTGAGGCTGTCAGGGGGGGCAGCACCTGGCTATGGAGCAGTCTTGATCAAGGCCCTGTATTGGACGTGAACATACACCTCATCTCTACCCATGACACTGTTATAGGACTGGCCGACAGACGACGCCTTAACTTTCAGTCTGCCTGGCTTTGAATGTCCCTTCATAACAGGCAGGTAGAAGAGGGCAGAGAAGGAGAGCAGCCCTCTTTATTTTTGTCCTCATGCTGACAGGTCAAAGATGAGTTATTGAAGGTTTGGTCTTTGCACCTGTCTTTGCGGCGTTCCCCTTTCTGGTGCCAATCTCCCATCATCTGTCTCTGTTCTTCTTTTATGCTCCTCATGCAGAAAGAATGACTTTAGTCACACAATATAATGGATGAGAACATTCAGCCCATTCTATCCTCCTCTCTCTTTTGCAACCACCTATGTATTCCCTGCAGAAATTAAGTTGCCTTTGACACCGTCTGTCCTCTTATCCCTCCATTCCGATGTTTTCTGTTGCTTCTGCTGGGGTTTACTTTTCTCAGAGGGTGGGAGGGGGGTAGGTGGAAAGATAGAAGAGAAGGTCCAGAAAAGAGCCCTAAAATAACTGTCATGCAAGTGGACAGCAGTGATTAAGGATTTAACTGATCATCCTGGGGCTGACAGTGAACCAGCCATTATCTAGCAGGAATCAAACGCTGCTCAAAGCCCTGGAGGCTCTCTGCGCCTCTCAGCATCTCTTCTCTCAGCTCCTCTCAGAGGTCTGGCCAACATGAAAGGAGACGTCAGGGTCTGGCAGTTGACAAGCCCATAGAATGAAGGAGAGAGAGAGAGAGAGAGAGAGAGAGAGAGAGAGAGAGAAGAGGAGAGAGAGAGAGAGAGAGAGAGAGAGAGAGAGGAGAGAGAGAAGAGAGAGAGAGAGAGAGAGAGAGAGAGAGAGAGAGAGAGAGAGAGAGAGAGAGAGAGAGAGAGAGAGAGAGAGGAGAGAGAGAGAGAGAGAGAGAGAGAGAGAAGAGAGAGAGAGAGAGAGATATTCCTAATGTAATGAGATCTGTATTTTGGCGTTACCTCAGGGACTGTTGATTTGTGTTGTGGTGATGTGCAGCAGAATACGAAAGACCCACTCTGTTTGTTTATGTGGGAACACTGTCTATGGTGTATGTGTGTGTCTATGTGAGCGTGTATGGTGTGTGAGAGAGAGGGAGAGAGCGTGTGGTGTGCATGTAGCTTATCACTCAAAATTAGCAGAGTGAAAGTCATCATTAACAAATAACAGGAAACCAGATACTGCAGATGAATAAAAGTAAATCTTTGCCGTAAATGTGGTGAGAATATAATTACTGTTAGGAGGAAATTAGTGAATTGGTCTGTGTGTGTACACGTGTGTTTGTGTGTGCTTTGTTGGTGTGGTTTCAGTGTTTTGTGCACTTTTTCATCAAAGGCCTTTTCATGATACAAGAGATTTTACACCTGATCCTCCTGCTGATCTCTTCACTGAAGTATGTCTCTCTCTCTCTCTCTCTCACTCTCTCTCTCTCTCTCGCTCTCTCTCTCTCTCTCTCTCTCTCTCTCTCTCTCTCTCTCTCTGTGTGGTGTGTGTGTGTGTGTGTGTGTGTGTGTGTGTGTGTGTGTGTGTGTGTGTGTGGTGATGTGACGCGGTTCATGCTTCACTTCCTTAGTGTGGTATACAGTAGATGCTACAATGCTATTACTACTGTCCAGTGCAGTGTATACATATATATATATACATACTACACATACATATATATACATACTGTAAATATAGATATACATATGCATATATAGTTCTCTATCCAGCTAACACCGACACACAGGTATTGTAGAGAGCGCCATGACCCTCAGTGTCTTCTGGGCACCATGAAGAACAATTGATGAATCACTCCTGGATTGACCAATGGTTGGCGGCAGCGCCATTGGCAAACAGCCAATCTTGTGAACCAGCACCTGATTCAGATCCTACTGGAACGCTTGCTGCTCTACATTATTTCATACAACAAAATATATAAAATACTTGCATTTCTTTTCCAAAATGTGTGTTGGACCCTTAAGTAAAATTAGTTCAGACATTTGTTTTATTTAGTTTCAAACACATTTTTATTTAAGGTCTGTACTTTTTAAACTTTACTGAAACATTTTATTTGTTGGTAATTTGACCTTGTGGTCAAGAAAACAGTTCTTTTAAAT